>NC_080201.1:37407312-38149478 GCF_030028045.1 Hippopotamus amphibius kiboko
GTCTCAATTTAAACAAACAATGAGTACACAAATAAATAAATAAATAAATTTATAGCTATAATTACCTCTGAGTGCTGCCTTCAGTGTATCCCATAAGTTTGGATATGTTGTCTTTTTATTTTTATTCATCTGTTTAACTGTTTTCTAATTTCTTCTTTGGTTCTTCTTTGACCCATTAATTGTATGTGTGTCATTTAATTTTCATGTATTTGTGTCTATTTCTGTTTATTCTGGTATTGATTTCTAGGTTCATTTCATTGCAGTCAAAGAATATACTCTGTATGATTTCAGTCTTTTTAAATTTATTGAGACCTGTTTTGTGGCATAACATATGATCTACCCTGGAGAATGTTTCATATGCGCCTGAGAAGAATATACATTCTACTGTTGTTGGTCAGAGTGTCTTATACATGTCAGTTAGGTCTAGTTGGCTTTTTAATGATGTTTAAGTGCTCTGTTTCCTTTTTAATTTTCTGTCTAGATGTTATGCATTACAGAAAGTGGGGTATTGAAGTCTCCAACTATTATTGTAGAACTCTGTTTCTCCTTTCAGTTCTGGGAATGGTTGCTTCATATACTTTGAGGCTCTGTTTTCTCGTGTATATGTGCTTACATTTGTTATATCTTCTTGATGAACTGACCCTTTTGTCAGTATATAATGTCCTTTTTTGTCTCTTGCCACAGTTTTTTTTTTATTTAAAGTCTATTTTCTCTGATACTAACGTAGCCTCCCCAGCTCACTTTGGTTACTGTTTGCATGGAATATCTTTTTCAGTTCTTTCACTTTCAGCCTGTTTGTGGCTTTGGGTCTACATTGTGTCTCTTGTAAATAGCATATAGTTAGACCTCTCTTTTTTAATCCATTCTGCCAATCTCTGCCTTTTGATTGGAAAGTTTAATCCATGAAAAAATGTCTTCATTTCTTTCTTTTGTGTTTAGTTGACTCATAGTGAACTATTTTGCTTCCCTTCTCATCTTCTTCTACATATATGTTGTTGATTTTGTGTATTCATGTTACCATGGGATTACATTTAAGAATCAAAGGCTGTGGGACTTCCCTGGCAGTCCAGTGGTTAAGACTTTACCTTCCAATGCAGAGAGTGCAAGTTCCGTCCCTCCTGGGGGAGCTAAGATCCCACATGTCTTGCTGTCAAAAAAAAACAAAACAAAGAACAGAACCAACATTGTAACAAATTCAATAAACAGTTTAAAAATGGTCCACATCAAAAAAGAAAAAAAATCTTTAAAAAAAAGAATCGAAGTAACATTATAACTTGAAACAACTTAACATTATAGCATACAAATAAATTGTGACCCTCAGTGGCAATTAAAACTACTTTACAGTTGTGAAGGAAATTCAAGATGTTTATCTTCTGAGAAAAAGTGCTAATTAGCTCATTAATGATACAGCCGAATGACTAAAATTTTCTGAAATACTTTTTTCATGGAAATTTCAAAATCATTCTGTCTACAGTATTTCTTTTTCAAAAGAATATTTCAAATTAGTCTACATCTTTCTGAAATTTGTCCTTTTTTTAATTATTTTAAACTAGTCCATGTTTATTTAAAATGTTGCCAATTATGAAATGATCTTGAAGGTGAATCTCTTAAAGGTACATATTTCAGTGAAAGATGAGTACAGACAGAAGTTGTAGGATAACACTAATTAGTGGTATTATGAACATCCATTTTAATGAGAGCCATTTTTCACCCTCTTTGGATGTAACACCCTCATTCATGCACTCCAGAGGAATCTACATGACCATAATCCTTCCCTGCTTTTTTTGCAATGATGAGTCTCGGCTTATGTGAAAGCTACTATCTTTGACATTGTAGTATCAACATTTAACACCTTTGAGTATTCACCATCCTAACAAAACTACCATTTATTAAGCGTATATGTGCCAAGCACAATGCAAAGGTCAATGGCTAAGAATATATGCTCTGGAGTCAGGCTGCCTGGGTTGTATTCTGGCTCTGCCTGTTACTAATTCATCAATTATGGGTAAGTTACTTAACCTCTTGGTACTTGTTTCTTTTTCTGTTAAATGGAGGAAATAGTATAGGATAATAACACAGTAGAAGTTTAAAGAAGGTAAGTGCAAAACTTATAACAGTGTTTTGAACATAGTAAACACTCAATTCATATCATTATCATTTAATATTTACAAGAAAATGTTGGGGTAATGTGTGTATTTTTCAGGTAAAGAAATTAAGGGTAAAAAATGGTAATTTGCCCATGGTCATACTGTTATCAAGTGATAGCTGAGATTTGAACCAAGTTCTTTCTAACACCTAAGCCCATGCTCTTAAAAACTGTACTCTGGCCTTAGTGGAAGTGGTCTCATGTTAGTGTTTTAGAGGAATCTAGCCTTTTCATTTTATGGCTGGAAAAACTGAATTGGTGAAGCACCTTAGTAACACAACAGTCATAAAAGCAAAATGTTTCCCATTCCTAATCTGTTGTGCCTTCTACTACGTCCAGTCACGTCTATGTCAACTGAAAAAAAATACACCACCTCAGAGTTGAGAATTATGTTTTATTTGGCAGACAAAACTAAGGACTTAAACCTGGGACCCAGAATCTCAGATAGCTCTAAGAGACTGGTCTGAAGAGGTAAGGGAGAAGCCAGGATATATAGGAGGGTGAGTCAAAAGTTAGGGTTAGGGTTAGGGTTAGGGTTAGGCACTCTGGTTATATTAAAACTGCACTGTCTTATGAGCACTTTCCATTCAAGGCTACTGTCTCCCCAGTCATTACTGTGCAGGTGTGAACGTGTTACATCAGTTCATTTGTAACTGCAGTGCAAGCAAACATGGATGCCCCACTTGTGATTTGCACAAAAGAAGAACAGTGTGCAGTGATTTATTTTTTGTGGTCTGAGGGTGTACCTGGTGCCGTTATTTATCAAAGACTTTGTGCACAGTGTGGAGAGAATGTTTTGTTGTCAAGAGGTGTGTACGAATGGATAGAGAAGTTCAAGGCAGGTTGCACAAGTGTTAGCCATCAAGAAGGAGCCTGACGCCTGTCCGCAGTTGATGACAACATTGAGCATACACATGAAATGATTCTGTTGAATAGACAAGTGACAGTTTTCTGGGATCCTCAAGGGCCAGTATTAGAAAATTATCAGGAAAAAGGTTCAGCAATCAACAGTGCTTGTTACAGTGAGATGCTTACCGAAGAGCTGATGCCTGAACTTTGGATTAAACACAGAGGACTGCTGTCCAAGGGCATTGTGAACTTGCATGACAATGCACGTCTGCACACTTCTGCCCACACACTTCTGCCCACACTGTCAACACTGCAAAAACTTCATCATGAGGTATTAAAGCATCCTCCCTATAGTCCTGATCTTGCTCTATCGGACTTTCATCTGTTTAGTCCCATGAAAGCAGCTGTTCAAGGATGAAGTTTCACTTCTGGTGAAGAAGTGAAGACAGCAGTGCATTCATGGCTCGCAGCTCAGCATAAAACATTTTTTAATGAGGGAATAAGAAAGCTTGTTGACAGATGGACAAAGTGTATTGAAAAGCAAGGAGATTATGTCAAAAAATGATGTATTTATCTTTTCTAAAAGTTAATTAAAATAAATTCTGCAGCCAGAATGTGGATAATTTTTGACTCCCCTTGTAGAAGTTTTTGCAGCAAAGACCAGAGAGTCAGAACTTCAAAAGGTTACTGTTAATTAAAGAGAACCAGATATCTCAAGTTATGGAATTTAGCACTTTTCTGTGTATGGGAAGATGCAAGAGTCTGGGGTCACTGAAATCATTCCTTTGCTATGCACCTCAGCTACCTGAGGCCAGTATCCTGTGCTTTCTCATCCTGAGTCTCCTCAGGGCTCAGCCATCATGGGTGACTGCAGCTGCTGACTGCTAGATGGCAGGCATCCTGTTTCTGTTCTGAGTTTCCCCAGGGCTCACCATTGGGGCAGCTGTGATGTGATGGTTTGATGGCTGCAACATCCTTTGTTTACTGATACAGCAGGCAGTTGTTTTTTTTTTTTCATTGATATCTATATATCCTGAGAATTCTTTAGAACAGGTTTCATCATGTGCATTTTGATTCTGATATCTGTCCAAATTTAAAATACTGGATTTCTGGCATTTAAATAAAGCTTGTGGGTATAAAGATTTCAGTTCTTAAATAATGAAACGAATTTTATTTGTGCTGTCATTTTATGCTTTCTTATTCTTATCGGAAATGGAGTTTGAGCCATTTTGCTGCACTTTGCTTAAGTGTGAATTTTCATGTTTAAATACGTTTCTGTTCTTTTGATGTTAAGGCCTTATTTCAGATGCAGAATTACATTGATGAAAAGAGACTAGCAGCCGCCTTTCCCTAATGTATGAGATGTACATTAATAAATGTATAAAGCAAAAAAATAGGATTTTGTTTCAGTTTCTTGTTTATTTTCGGAATTCAAATTATAGGTTTGACTTAGCTGGCAATTTGTCATAATAGGTTAATTTGTCTTTTTCTGCTGTTTTACCAACTTGGTGTTAAATAATATATGGTTTGATTTTTAAAGATATATTCAAAAGTTTTAAAGCATTATTAATAGGAATATTTATTCATTTTATATGATACATGAACATTATAGAAAAATTATACTATATCTATGTATGGTTAAATAACCATACAGTATTTGTCAGATTCACAGACATAGAAAAGGAACTTATGGTTACCAAAGAGTAAGGGTTGGGGGAGGGATAAATAGGAGCTTAGGATTAACAGATAGACACTTTATATAAAAATACCTTATATAAAAAAGATAAACAAAAAGGTCCTACTGTAGCACAGGTACAAGATATTCAATATCTTGAAATAACCTCTAATGGAAAAGAATGTGTACAAGGATATATATACACACACATATATATCTGAATCACTTTGCTTTACAGTAGAAGCTAACACAACTTTGTAGATCCACTGTACTTAAACTAAAAACAAGAAAAAGGAAGGAGTTTTTGATAATATAATATTCATATAGCTTAGATTCAGTCATAAGAATCTTAAGAATAATCTAACCTTCTTCCCAGCTTGCGGAAGTAAAATAAACAAGGCATTGCCATATAGAATGTTTAGGAGACATCATCACGTACCCACTGAGGAGTGGGCTGATTTGGGCCTCTTCACCCCTTACCTCCCCACTCACCAAAACAGCTGGCTTTTACCTCTATTCACATAATAGAGCAGGGGGATCTCAGAATAGGAATTTGAATACATACGTCATTAGTTTGCTTTATATCCTTAAGTAGGAAAAAGATTATTAAAACATAGTAATCAAAGAATCAGTATATTCGACAAATCAGAAAAGCATCAGTAGATAAGTCTCCTGGAGACGTTATTGAAACTTGATGGATATTTCAGTACTGAAATGACAATGCAAAATATTTTATCATTTCAAAAAGAACAATAAATAGAATTGGCAAGAGAGAAAAGAAGTCATCATGAAAGTCCTATTTCATGACCAGCACTCACAAAGCCTAAAGCTTTGTTAAATCAAATTTAGTTAACTTTCTGTATCCTTGACCCCGCCTCAAAATTTCCAGCGTTACCATGTCTGTTAGGAACCAGCAACATCTTATTAAAGAATTATAGTATTTCTGTCCTGATCATGTTCCTCTTCCTTCACAATATGTGTTTCTTGTCACTGAAATTCTGTTAAGGCCCTAGAACTTCGTACACTCGTCTTTAATCACCTAAGTATATTAGTGTATATTTATATCAGCATAACTTGAAAGTCAACTTGGATGCTATTTAACATTTGAAGAAAAATAAGCAAACTAATATATGTATTCATAAATCTTCAGTTTATGTTATTTAAAAATGAATATTTTAAAGAAAGTAAGTTTGTACTTTCCACATGATAATGTGACATGTTCTTCTTTTCCTGTCTGTGTATGTGTGTGTTTTGCAGGACCTGTTTCTTATTGTCACAGTTTGGTTCTTGAACATTAAACAAAAAAGAAATCAAATATTTCCATGCATGAGCCCTATTTTTTATACTATTCGTCATTTATTTTAAAATTCTGAATTTTATTTCTCTAAAGAATCTAATCTGGCTAGTATAATATAATCGTTTTTGTATCATATTCAATGTATTTTTGTGCCGATAATGTCGCTTACATTAATGATGTGTTCTTCTGAAAAATATAAAGTGATAATGCTTTATATACAGTAAGTCACCTACATACGAATGAGTTCTGTTCTGAGAGGGCATTTGTTAATTCCAATTTGTTTGTAAATCCAACAAAGTTAGCCTGGGTACCCAACTAACACAATCAGCTATGTAGTACTTTACTGTAATAAGTTTATAATACTTTTCACAGTAATACATAAAAAACAAACACAAAAAATCAACATTTTTAATCTTACAGTACAGTACCTAGACAAGTACAGTAGTACAGTACAACAGCTGGCATACAGGGGCTGGCATCAAGTGAACAGACAAGAAGAGTTACTGACTGGAGGAGGGAGAGGAGGTGGGAGATGGTAGAGCTGAAGGATCATCAGCAATAGGAGTTGGAGGGCAGGCTTCAATTTTACTCACGCCTGACGTTGATGAAACGCACTTTGCATCTTTGCATCTTTGAAAGTTCACAACTTTAAGGTTCATATGTACAGGACTTACTGTATTATAGTGGAAATGAACAGGAAATTTTTTTTTTTTAGTATGTGTATTTCCAGCTTTATATTAATAATGAATAACAAAAAATGTAGAATATATGAATACATTATCTGTCATATGTCTCACATGTCTCTTGACAAATGTAATGGAAAAGCTATTACTTCTACCTATATTCTAGGTCCATTTTAGCAAGAAATGTAGTTTTAGAAACTCTGTATAGGAATCTTTCAGCACTGGGTCCCACGTGGTAAAAGTTAAAGAAAGCCTTGAATTCTGTTTAGAACCTTCTGCCTTTATTTAATTAGTTGTGTGACTTGAAATATTTATATCTTTTGTATGCTGTAGCCACCCATGAGTGAATTTTCCAGATGGTGGAAGGAGTCACTTTGACTTATTCCCCATTTGAGCTGTCATGACGTGTTCTACTCTATAATTCAGAAATCACTGCTTTATTTTTATTGTTGAACTCAGAGTTCCAGGTTATAGATCAAAATATTTAGCCATCTACTTATAGTTTTTTCCCCCATCTGTGGAGTAACATTTGTCAGATCCTAAATTATTGCTTTCATTTTTCATGACCAAATGTTTCAGTGTTTCCCACTGGAAGCGTTTCAGTGAGTCCTGGAAGTAAGAACTGGGTAGAAAAAGCACTCTGTTCTTGGGGGAGTTATGCTTTTTTACTCTCTTGCCCACCTGCTACACAGAGTATACCACTGTCCTAAGTACACACAGCATACCACAATGATAGAAGAGGTATATAAGGATAATGTACTCCTTTATGATAGTTTGCTGCTCTGTCATTTTCCCCAAGTTATTTCCCCCACATTTAATTTTCACTGTGGCCCCTTTCAGTGGCCAAATTATGTTCCTTTTGATCATTTTACCGAAAAATAATACAAGAGAAATTGAGTTTCTTTTCTGAAAATGATGGAACATTCAGTAAGTGGTGTGAGGCAACTGGATATATCCATCTGTAAAAAAGTTATAACTAACATCATATGCTAAAATAAATTCCAGGTGAATCTAAGATTTAAAAATAAAAATAATGTCCCAAAGTATTGTGAATTGAAAAATCCTTTATAAGTTGTTAGCAATAGCTAGAAGCTATAAAGGAAAATGTTAATAAATCACTGACAAAATAATAATTTTCTTAATGTTAAAAGTATTCCTACAAATTAGCAGCAGAGGAAAAAAAAAAAAAAAAAGACCAACACTGATTGTTCTGCCTATATTCTCTTCCGGGAGTTTTTTGGTTTCAGGTCTTACATTTAGGTCTTTAATACATTTTGAGTTTGTTTTTATAAGCAGTGTGAGGAAATGTTCTAATCTTGTTCTTTTACATGTAGCTGTCCAGTTTTCCCAGTACCACTTATTGAAGGGACTGGTTTTTTTGCATTGTATACGCTTACTGCCTTTGTCATAGATTAATTGATCATAGACAGGTAGGTTTATTTCTGAGTTCTCTATTCTGTTCCATTGATCTATGTGTCTTTTTTTGTGCACTATCATGCTATTTTGATTACTGTAGCTTTATAGCATAGTCTGAAGTCAGGGAGTGTGATATCTCCACTTTTCTTCTTCTTTTCTCAAGATTGCTTTGGCAATTCAGGGTCTTTTGTTGTTCCATATAAATTTTATTATTATTTTTTCTAGTTCTGTGAAAAATGTTGATATTTTGGTAGGGATTGCATTAAATATATAGATTGCTTTGGGTAGTATGGACGTCTTAATGTTAATTCTTCTAATCCAAGTGCATAACATATCTTCCCATTACTTTGCATCATTTTCAGATTCCTTCATCAGTGTTTTATAGTTTTCAGAGTATAGGTTTTTTACCTCCTTGGTTTAGTTTATTCGTAGATGTTCTATTCTTTTTGACATGATTGTAAATAGGATTGTTTCCTTAACTTCTCTTTCTGATAGTTCATTACTAGTGTATACAAAAGCAACAGATTTCTGTATATTAATCTTCTACTCTGCAGCTTTACTGAATTCATTTCTCAGTTCTAATATTTTTTTGGTGGAGACTTTAGGGTTTTCTATACATAGTTTCATGTCATCTGCAAATAGTGACAGTTTTACTTATTCCCTTCCAATTTGGATGCCTTTTATTTCTTTCACTTAACTGATTGCTGTGGCTGGGATTTCCAGTACTATGTGAAATAGAAGTGGCAAGAGTGGGCATCCTTGTCTTGTTCCTGATTTTAGAAAGCTTTCAGCTTTTCACCGTTGAATATGATGTTAGCTTTGTACTTGTCATAAATGTAAACTTAAATAAAACTTGTTGAGATATGTTCCCTCTATGTCAACTTTGATGAGAGTTTTTTATTATGAATGGATGCTGAATTTTGTCGAGTGCTTTTTTTCTATATCTGTTGAGATGATCATGTGATTTTTATCCTTCCTTTTCTTAATGTGGTGTATCACATTCATTGATTTGTGAAAATGAGCTATCTTTGCATACCTGGAATAATTCCCACTTGATCATGGTATGTGATTCTTTTTATATATTTTTCAACTTTATTTGCTAATTTTTGTGGAGGATTTTTGCATCTATATTCATCGTAGATTCTGGCCTATAATTTTTTTTATAGTATCTTTGGTTTGGTATCATGGTAATGGTGGCCTCATAAAATGAATTTGGGAGTGTTCTACTCTCTTCAGTTTTTTGGACGAGCTCTTCTTTATATGTTTGGTAGAATTCCCATGAAGCCATCCAGTCTGGGACTTGTGTTTGTTGGGAGTTTTTTTATTACAAATTATATTTCAGTACTAGTGATGGATCTGTTCAGATTATCTATTTTTTCCTAATTTAGTTTTGGAAGGTTATATGTTTTAGAAGTTTGTCCATTTCATCTAGGTTGTCCAATTTGTTGGCATTGGACTGTTCCTAGTATTCTCTTATGATTTTTGTATCTCTGTGTTATCAATTGTTATTTCTCCTCTTTCATTTCTTATTTTGTTTATTTGGGTCCTCTGTCTTTTCTTCTTTTTTTTTTTTTTTTTTTTTTTTTTAATTTATTTATTTATTTTTTGGGGGGGTACACCAGGTTCAATCATCCGTTTTTATACACATATCCCCATCTTCCCTCCCTTCCTTGACGCCCCCCCCAAGCCCCCCCCACCCTCCCCGCCCCAGTCCTCAAAGGCATCTTCCATCCTCGAGTTGGACTCCCTTTGTTATACAACAACTTCCCACTGACTATTTTACAGTTGGTAGTTTATATATGTCTGTGTTACTCTCTCGCTTCGTCTCAGTTTCCCCTTCACCCCCCGCCCCCTCCCATACCTCGAGTTCTCCAGTCCATTCTCTGTATCTGCATCCTTGTTCTGGTCACTGAGTCCAACAGTACCATTTTTAGATTCCGTATATGTGAGTTAGCATACAGTATTTGTCCTTCTCTTTCTGACTTACTTCACTCTGTATGACAGACTGTAGTTCTATCCACCTCATTGCATATAGCTCCATCTCATCCCTTTTTATAGCGGAGTAATATTCCATTGTATATATATGCCACATCTTCTGTATCCATTCATTTGTTGATGGGCATTTAGGTTGCTTCCATGTCCTGGCTATTGTAAATAGTGCTGCAATAAACATTATGGTACAAGTTTCTTTTGGGATTATGGTTTTCTTTGGGTATATGCCCAGTAGTGGGATTACTGGATCATATGGTAGTTCTATTTGTAGTTTTTTAAGGAACCTCCAAATTGTTTTCCATAGTGGCTGTACCAATTTACAGTCCCACCAACAGTGCAGGAGAGTTCCTTTTTCTCCACACCCTCTCCAACATTTGTTGTTTCCAGACTTTGTGATGATGGCCCTTCTGACTGGTGTGAGGTGATACCTCATTGTGGCTTTGACTTGCATTTCTCTGATGATTAGTGATGTGGAGCATCTTTTCATGTGTTTGTTGGCCATCTGTATGTCTTCTTTGGAGAAATGTCTATTTAGGTCTTCTGCCCATTTGTGGATTGGGTTATTTGCTTTTTTGGTATTAAGCTTCATGAGCTGCATGTATATTTTGGAGGTTAATCCTTTGTCCGTTGTTTCATAGGCAATTATTTTTTCCCACTCTGAGGGTTGCCTTTTAGTCTTGTTTATGGTTTCTTTTGCTGTGCAAAAGCTTTTAAGTTTCATGAGGTCCCATTCATTTATTCTTGATTTTATTTCCATGATTCTAGGAGGTGGGTCAAAAAGGATGGCGCTTTGATGGATGTCATATAGTGTTCTGCCTATGTTTTCCTCTAGGAGTTTGATAGTGTCTGGCCTTACATGTAGGTCTTTAATCCATTTGGAGTTTACTTTTGTGTATGGTGTTAGGAAGTGTTCTAATTTCATTCTTTTGCATGTTGCTGCCCAGTTCTCCCAGCACCACTTATGGAAGAGGCTGTCTTTTTTCCATTGTATATTCTTGCCTCCTTTGTCAAAGATAAGGTGCCCATATGTGTTTGGGCTTACTTCTGAGTTCTCTATTCTATTCCATTGATCTTCCTTTCTATTTTTGTGCCAGTACCATACTGTCTTGATTACTATGGCCTTGTAGTATAGTTTGAAGTCAGGAAGCCTGATTCCACCAACTCCATTTTTCCTTCTCAAGATTGCTTTGGCTATTCGGGGTCTTTTGCGTTTCCATACAAATCGTAAGATTTCTTGCTCTAGTTCTGTGAAAAATGCCATTGGTCATTTGATCGGGATTGCATTGAATCTGTAAATTGCTTTGGGTAGTACAGACATTTTCACGATGTTGATTCTTCCAATCCAGGAACATGGTATGTCCCTCCATCTGTTTGTGTCGTCTTTGATTTCTTTCATCAATGTCTTAAAGTTTTCTGCATACAGATCTTTTGCCTCCTTAGGCAGGTTTATTCCTAGGTATTTGATTCTTTTGGTTGCAATGGTGAATGGGAGAGTTTCCTTAATTTCTCTTTCTGCTCTTCCGTTGTTAGTGTATAGGAATGCAAGAGATTTCTGTGCATTAATTTTGTATCCTGCTACTTTACTAAACTCATCAATTAGTGCTAGCAGTTTTCTGGTAGAGTCTTTAGGGTTTTCTATATATAATATCATGTCATCTGCAAAGAGTGACAATTTTACTTCTTCTTTTCCAATTTGGATTCCTTTGATTTCTTTTTCTTCTCTGATTGCTGTGGCTAAAACTTCCAAAACTATGTTGAATAATAGTGGTGAGAGTGGACACCCTTGTCTTGTTCCTGTTTTTAGGGGGAATTCTTCCAGTTTTTCTCCATTGAGAACAATGTTGGCTTTTGGTTTTTCATATATGGCTTTTATTATGTTGAGGTAATTTCCTTCTATGCCCATTTTCTGGAGAGCTTTTATCATAAATGGATGTTGAACTTTGTCAAAAGCTTTTTCTGCATCTCTTGAAATGATCATATGGTTTTTATCCTTCAATTTGTTGATATGATGTATCACATTGATTGATTTGCGTATATTGAAGAATCCTTGCATCCCAGGGATAAACCCCACTTGATCATGGTGTATGATTTTTTTAATGCGCTGTTGCAGTCTGTTAGCTAGTATTTTGTTGAGGATTTTTGCATCTATATTCATCAGTGATATTGGTCTATAGTTTTCTTTTTTTGTGACATATTTGCCTGGTTTTGGTATCAGGGTGATGGTAGCCTCGTAGAATGAGTTTGGGAGTGCTCCGCCTTCTGCAATATTTTGGAAGAGTTTGAGAAGGACAGGTGTTAACTCTTCTCGAAATGTTTGATAGAATTCGCCTGTGAACCCATCTGGTCCTGGGCTTTTGTGTGTTGGGAGATTTTTAATCACTGCCTCAATTTCCGTACTTGTGATTGGTCTGTTCATGGTTTCTATTTCTTCCTGGTTCAGTCTTGGAAGATTGTATTTTTCTAAGAATGTATCCATTTCTTCCAGGTTATCCAATTGATTGGCATATAGTTGCTTGTAGTAGTCTCTCATGATGTTTTGTATTTCTGAGGTGTCCGTTGTTACTTCTCCTTTTTCATTTCTAATTCTGTTGATTTGCATCTTCTCCCTTTTTTTCTTGATGAGTCTGGCTAATGGTTTCTCAATTTTGTTAATCTTCTCAAAGAACCAGCTTTTAGTTTTATTTATTTTTCTTATGGTTTCTTTCCTTTCTTTTTCATTTATTTCTGCTCTGATCTTTATGATTTCTTTTCTTCTGCTCACTTTAGGGTTTCTTTGTTCTTCTTTCTCTAGTTGTTTGAGGTGTAAGGTTAGGTTGTTTATTCGATCATTTTCTTGTTTCTTAAGGTAGGACTGTATTGCTATAAACTTCCCCCTTAGAACTGCTTTTGCTGCATCCCATAGGTTTTGGGTTGTTGTGTTTTCATTGTCATTTGTTTCTAGATATTTTTTGATTTCCTCTTTGATTTCTTTAGTGATTCCTTGGTTGTTTAAGAGTGAATTGTTTAGCCTCCATGTGTTTGTATTTTTTGCAGTTTTTTTCCTGTAATTGATATCTAGTCTCATAGCATTGTGGTCTGAGAAGATGCTTGATATGATTTCACTTTTCTTGAATTTGCTGAGGTTTGATTTGTGACCCAAGATGTGATCTATCCTGGAAAATGTTCCGTGTGCACTTGAGAAGAACGTGTATTCTGTCGTTTTTGGATGGAATGTCCTATAAATATCAATTAAGTCGAGATGGTCTAATGTGTCATTTAAAGCTTGTGTGTCTTTATTGATTTTCTGTTTGGATGATCTGTCCATTGATGTAAGTGGGGTGTTCAAGTCTCCCACTATTATTGTGTTCCTGTCGATGTCCCCTTTTATAGCTGTTAGCATTTGCCTTATGTATTGAGGTGCTCCTATATTGGGGGCATAGATATTTACCATTGTGATATGTTCTTCTTGAATGGATCCCTTGATCATTATGTAGTGTCCTTCCTTGTCTCTTGTAATAGTCTTTACTTTCAAGTCTAATTTGTCTGATATGAGTATTGCTACTCCAGCTTTCTTTTGACTTCCATTTGCATGGAATATCTTTTTCCATCCCTTTCCTTTCAGTCTATATGTATCCCTTGGTCTGAAGTGGGTTTCTTGTAGGCAGCATATAGAAGGGTCTTGTTTTTGTATCCATTCAGCCAGTCTGTGTCTTTTGGTTGGAGCATTTAATCCATTTACATTTAAGGTGATTATTGACATGTGTGTTCCAATTACCATTTTCTTAATTGTTTTGAGTTTGTATTTGTAGGTGTTTTCCTTTTCTTGTGTTTCCTACTTAGAGAAGTTCCTTTAGCACTTGTTGTAAGGCTGGTTTGGTGGTGCTGAATTCTCTTAACTTTTGCTTGTCTGGAAAGCTTTTGATTTCTCCCTCAAATCTGAATGAGATTCTTGCTGGGTAGAGTATTCTTGGGTGTAGGTTTCTCTCTTTCAGGACTTTCAGGATATCCTGCCATTCCCTTCTGGCCTGCAGAGTTTCTGTGGAAAGGTCAGCTGTTATCCTGATGGGTTTTCCCTTATATGTTGTTTGTTGCTTTTCTCTTGCTGCTTTTAATATTTTTTCTTTGTGTTTAGTTGTCGTTAGTTTGATTAATATGTGTCACGGTGTATTTCTCCTTGGGTTTATTCTGTATGGGACTCTCTGTGCTTCTTGGACTTGGTGAATTATTTCCTTTCCCATGTTGGGGAAGTTTTCCACTATAACCTCTTCAAATATTTTCTCAGACCCTTTCTTGTTTTCTTCTTCTTCTGGGATGCCTATAATTCGAATGTTGGTACGCTTAATGTTATCAGTGAGGTCTCTGAGACTGTCTTCTAATCTTTTTATTCTTTTTTCTTTTTCCTGCTCTGTGGCAGTTATTTCCCCCATTCTATCTTCCAACTCACTTATTCGTTCTTCTGCCTCAGTCATTCTGCTGTTTATAGCATCTAGAGTATTTTTAATTTCAGTTATTTTGTTATCCATGGCTGTTTGTTTTTCTGAGTTCTTATGAACTGTTTCTTGTACTTTCTCTATTTTGTTATCGAGATTTTGTATCATTTTTACTATCATTACTCTAAATTCCTTTTCAGGCATTTTTCCTATTTCCTCCTCATTTATTTGGTCTTGTGGGTTTTTTTCTTGCTCCTTTGCCTGCATGGTGTTTCTTTGTTTCCTCATGGTTGTCCAAACTTTTGGGGTTGCTTGTCCTTGGGTTTTTTTGCGTTATTCTGTGACCAGCAGAGGTTCCTTTATTGTTCGTCTGTAAGCGTCGGTGTGTGGGGAGGGAGAGGGTACAACAGTGGCTCCTTCTCCTGGGAGGGAGTGAGCAGTGGCGCACTGATGTCTCAGTCAGGCTTGGAGGTGCCTGTTGCAGAGGGCGCCGGTGGCTCAGGCGTAAACAGAAAGTCTTAGAGTTGGGCCTCTCGCGGGGGTTTTTTTTTCTTTTCTTTTCTTTTTTTTTTTTTTTCTCTCGGCAGCCTCCCTGCTGCTGGCGTTGCAAGGGGTTTTAATCTAGCCCCACCCGAGTGCATGAGGGTACTTGTTATCCCTGAGAGCCTTAGGTGGCCCGCAGGGCGTCTCTCCACTGCCTGTTGCAGAGGCGCGGAAAGAGAGAGAGAGGCTATGCGCATGGCTCCTCCCAGCCGCCAGTGAGCCTGCAGCCTCCAGCCGCCATCATGGCCGGGCAGCTCTCAGGAACGGGCACTCCTCTCCGCGGGCCTCCTCCCTCCTGTCCTCTCGGTCCGTCACCCTACAGGCAACAATGTTTCCCACACTGAACCAGCTCTCCTGCTCCCACACTCCCGCTCCTGGACCCTCCGTTCAGCCGCGGATCGATGTCTTGGTCCGGGAACGCTGAGCTGCGCTGCGGACCCTCCGAATGTTTCTCACTCCCTCCCATCTGCCACAGCTCCGCCGCTTCACCCTCTTTGAGCCCTCGTAGATGCCTCCCTACCGGCTATGTCGGGCTCCCCGCAGTCCCATCCGGTGTCCGAGGCCGTCTGCTGGTGTTCAGCTGGTTCTCTGTGAGAATCACTGCGTCCTTCCGTGCATTCCCATGCATCTGTGGGGAGGGATGCACTCCACGTCTCTCTACTTCGCCGCCATCTTTTCCTCCTCTGTCTTTTCTTCTTGATGAGCATGGCTAAAAGTTTATTAATTTTGTTTATCCTTTCAAAAAACCAGCTCTTGATTTCATCGATGTTTTCTTTTCCTTTTGATGACTTTGGGCTTTGTTGTTCTTGAGGTGAGGTGTGATAGAGGTATGAAATTAAGAGACACAAATTACTATGTAAAATAATTAAGCAACAAATATATATTGTACAACACAGGAAAATAGAGCCTTTTTTTGGTAATAACTTGAAATGGAGTAAAATCTATAAAAATGTTAAATTGCTATGTTGTACACCTGAAATTAACATAATATTGTAAATCAACTATGCTTCAGTTTTAAAAAGACAGGCATCATAATTAGTAAGAATAAAACCACAGTGAAATACCATTCTCATTAGAGTGGCAAAAATCAAAATATTGAATAATTTTTTTTATTGGTACAGCCTCTCTGGCAGATTCTCAAAATGTGGTCCAAAGTATGTATCCTGAGGAATGGGGAGAGGTTTTCCTGCAAGTTTTTCAGGGAGTCCACAAGATCAAATTATCTTCATAAGACCACTAAGATATTATTTGCCTTTTTCACAGTGTTGACTCTGATGACATGAAAGAATGGTGTGTAAAGCTGCTTGCCATTTGGCACAAATCAGAGTAGTGGCACCAAACTTTATTACCATTCATTGTATTCTTCACCACCATACACTCACAATATTAAAATAAAGATGAAAGAGAAAGAAGAGTGAAATAAGAAAAAGAGTTCCACTTAAGAGTATTTATGATGAAGCAAAAAGATAATAATTTTTTTAGCTCTCAACCATTGGCTACACACCTTTTCAATACTCTGTCAGGAGGTAAAAAGTATGCATAAAACAATTCTGCACAGAGGATGGTGGTTGTCTTAATGAAAAACACTGGTGTGCTTGAGTTGCAAGCTGAACTAACTCCTTTTTTTTTAATGTAATAACGATTTTCACCATTTTTGGCTTGAAGAACAACTGACAGACAAACTGTGGTTTTTCAGACTTGGGTATTTGGTAGCCATTTTCTCTAAAATGAAAAAAGTGAGCTTGTCACTTCAAGAAAACAACTGATGGGAAGATGCCAATTATAAAATTTGATCTTTCAAGCAAAAATTGGAATTTGGGAAAACTTTATCTGCTACCATGAGCTGACAGCTTGTCAATACCTAAAAACAGTTTTGATGAGATTGATGGTGATGTTAACGAATGTGAATTTTTTATATTGTGTAATGAAATGTTTCAGAATTTGCAAGGTCTGCATAACTCAATGAACCATTCTCTTCTAAATGTTTGATGCGTGATTTTACAAAGTCGTGCATTGGTTAAACACATTCACAGTGCAAGAGAGACTACTGTATTCAGAGTAAGAAAAGTTTACTGAAACAGCTTCAGATTCTTCATTGCAAGTAACTTTTAAGAAATTATCACTTGTTGGAGCAGGAAGATTTGTTTCTTCACTAAGTACATTTTTGTTGAGAGCTCACCATGTTCCAGGTGCAGAGATCAGCAGTGAATAAAAGAGGCAGAAATCCCTGCCCTCATGACTCTTATAGGATAAAACAAAGCCATTCTTTTAGGTTCATCCAAAGGGTGAAATAGGGGCTTCCTAGGTGGCGCAGTGGTTAAGAATCCGTCTGCCAATGCAGAGATCACGGGTTCGATCCCAGCTCCAGGAAGATCCCACATGCCGCGGAGCAACTAAGCCCATGTGCCAAAAAAATAAAAAAATAAAAAAGGGTGAAATACATATGAAACAACTCTCTTTAGTACGAAGATCAGGCACCTTTAAGTCATTCCCTGGCATTCATTTCATAAGATATATTTATATTGCATATATATGTAAATGCATAGCAAAGTTTGGGGATAACAATAATAAAATGGGTTCATTTTGCATGTAAAAAAAATGAAATTCTAACTTGTTGAGTTTTGATTATAGCATGTAAGAATATCAGAGTTATCTAGAAAGACTATTAAAATACTTCCTCCAACTACATATTCGTTCAACTACACATTTTCATATTTGTCAACCAAAACAACAGATAGGATACAAAAGCAGTATGAAAATCCAGCTTTTCTCTACTAGGCCAGATAATGCCATTCTTCTCGCAAGATGTTTTTGTTTTGGAAAACAGTTATTTTTCATGAAAATATTAGTTATGTTTCTATGTGATATATTTATGGTTTTTATTTTCACTGAAATATGTAAATAATTCTTTGTCTTAATTTCAAGTTAATACCCGTAGAAATACCCATAAATATAACCCACATAAACAAACATTATTGGGGTCCTCAGTCTTTAAGAATATAAAGGATTCTTGAGACTAGTTTCAGAACTGCTCTATTGAGATTAAAGTAAAAATTTCAATTACATATAATCATTGAATCAGTAATTTTGATTTTAGGAATTTATACTATAATTTCTCAAAGATGAGATATTATATGTACAGAGTTATTCGTTGTTGGATTATGTTGATTACCCAAACATTGGAAACAACTCAGTGTTTGTACATCAGTAGAGAATTGGCTATATTGAGATACACCCATAAAATTTAATACTGTACTATATATGAGGCAGATGTAAATTTATCAGTGTCAAATGCTCTCAAAGATATATTAAATAAAAAATTCAAGGTACCAAAAAGTGTGTAGTGTACGCTACCATTTGTACAAAATTGTATATAGTATATGTATATGCGTAGCCTATATGGCGAAGGATACACAAGAAAACTTACTATAGTGGTTGCTGCTGGGAACAAGAGTAGAAAGAAGACATTTCTGAAAACCTGAATACCTCTTGAACAGTACTAAAAAAAAATACAGAAACAGGTGTATCTGTTCTCCCCGAATCCTATAAAAATTTTGAATATTTTTCAGGTTTTTTTCCCAAAAGTACATGTCTAATTACTTACTAGGAGTTAAGCCAGGTTAAAAATCTAAATCTAATTAATCTTAGTTTTGCCTTCTTACCATTACATTAAAATCTCCATACACTCTCATGGAGTGGCAAGACATTCACAAAAAACAGTTATTTTTTGTAGTAGTAATTGTTTTGCCGCCGTAATGAGTTGACCTGCTGAAGAGGTACAAAAATTTGCCAAAGATGACTTGGACTCAGTCTCAAGAAGCTGGAGCAAATACAGACTGAGTCCTAAATGAATAGTGGAATTTGATTAGCAAAAGAAGTTTGCTGTTAATGGAGGAGCATGATTAAGACAGAAATAGGGTACATGTAACACACCCTGGTGTCAGTGGAAGACAAGTATAAGTACCTCAGAACAGCGGTTCAGCCAGAGGGCTTTTGAAAATATACATTGCTATGCCCCACCTTCAGAGGTTCTGATTCATTAGATCTGCAGAGAGGTATAAGAATCAACATTTCTGACAAGTTCCCAGATGACGCTGAGGCTGTGAGACTGGGAGCCACACGTTGAGAATCACCGAATTGGAGAAATTGTGATTTACAAAGTTGATGGGTAATCTAGGGCCAGAAAAATGAGTTGTAATTTGCTTAAACAATACCAGGGTCAATTAATTTCATGAGACTAAAAATGTTATGAATGTTTAAGATGAAACATAATATAAATGCAACCCTTTCTCATGTATATCTTCTTCTTTGTCCTCTGCTTAATTAAAAACAAAAAAATTATTATATCATAATTCATTAGAATCCATTTTTATGAATACAACTTTATTTTAGTGTTCTCTTGATTTTAAAATTAAAATTTATCAGAATATCAGTTTTAATCATTAGATCTATCTCATTAAAATTATCTGTTGTAGAGAGGAATTTCATTTGAAATTTGGCTAAGGCCAACATCAGATGGAAATTAACATGTGTTTAGTGTGTACTTTAGCCTCTAAGGGTCCACCATTCAAAAGGCCAAATTTTATCCAGAATTTTATAAAGTGAGTTAATCAAAATGCCATTCCTTCTGTTACAGTTTCTGTTGAGCCTTTGAGAAGGAATTTTAGCCTTCATAAAACTTGAGGTATATAATGTACTGAAGTCCTGACAAGAAGGCAGTCCAGAGTTAATAATTCTTAAGGATTGTGTGCCAAGTTCACAGACTGGTACCTCTATCAGCATGACTTTCCTCAGTCACATTATTTTTCAGAGAATTTGCTTATTATTACTTCCTAGCTTTGTGCCTCTGACTCATGTGAAACTAATTTTTCTGAAACTACTTCCTTCCTTAAGCATAATAACTTATTAAAAAAGTAAAAGATTCCTGTAGTCTGAGGTTAAAAAAAAAAGATATGCAGATTATAAAAGACAAAGGCTATGAAAATATTCTAGATTAAAGGAGGCTAAAAATAACAGTTAAATGCAATTCCTATTCCTAGGCTGGATCCCGAGTTTGAGGGGCAAAAATGCTACAAATGATGTTATTAAGTCAATGGACAAAATCAGAATATAGATATAGTACAACAGATGAAAGTACCTGTGTGAATTGATACTTGTACTGTGGTTAAGAGAATATCCCTATTCCTAGGAAATGCCCACTCAATTATTTAGGGCTAAAGGGCTATAATGTATATAATTATGGTTCAGAAAAAAAACTGATTTCACAGAGCATACAAATGATCAAGTTGGATTGGTTCAAGATGACAGAGTAGAAGGATGTGCACTCACTACCTTTGTGAGACATCCGAATCACAACTAACTGCTGAGCGATTATCAACAGGAAGAGACTGGAACTCACCAAAAGAGACACCCCCACATCCAGAGACAAAGGAGAAGCCGCAATGAGATGGTAGAAGGGGCGCAATCATGATAAAATCAAATCCTGTAACCACTGGGTGGGTGACTCACACACTGGAGAACAGTTATACCGCAGAAGTCCCACCAACTGGAGTGAGAGTTCTGAGCCCCACGTCCGGCTTCCCAACCTGGAGGTCTGGAAACAGGAGGAGGAATCCCCAGAGAACCAGACTTTGAAGGCCAGTGGGATTTGATTGCAGGACATCCACAGGACTGGGGGAAACAGAGACTCCACTCTTAGAGAGCACACAAAAAGTAGTGTGTGCACCAGGATGCAGGGGAAGAAGCAGTGACCCCATGGGAGACTGAACCAGACCTACCTGCTAGTGTCAGAGGGTCTCCTACAGAGGTGGGGGGTTAGCTATGGCTCACTGTAGGGACAAGGACGCTGGCAGCAGAAGTTCTGGGAAGTACTCATTGGTATGAGCCCTCTGAGACTCCGCCATTAGCCCCACAGAAGAGCCTGTAGCCTCCAGTGCTGGATCACCTCAGGCCAAACAACCAACAGGGAGGGAACTCAGCTGCACCCATCAGCAGACAAGTGGATTAAAGTTTTACTAAGCTCTGTCCACCAGAGCAACACCCAGCTTTACCCACCACCATTCCCTCCCATCAGAAAGCTTATACAAGCCTCTTAGATAGCCTCATCCACCAGAGGACAGACAGTAGAGGCAAGAAGAACTACAGTCCTGCAGCCTGTGGATCAAAAACCACAATTACAGGAAGACAGACAAAATGAAAAGGCAGAGGACTGTGTACCAGATCAAGAAACAAGATAAAACCCTAGGAAAACAACTAAATGAAGTGGAGATAGACAACCTTCCAGAAAAAGAATTCAGAATAATGATAATGAAGATGATCCAGGACCTTGGAAAAAGAATAGAGGCAAAGATCCAGAAGATGGCAAGAAATGTTTAGGAAAGACCTAGAAGAATTAAAGAACAAACAGAGATAAGCAATACAATAACTGAAATGAAAAATACACTAGAAGAAATCAATAGCAGAATAACTGAGGCAGAAGAACAGATAACTGACCTAGAAGAGAGAATGGTGGAAATCACTGCTGTAGAACAGAATAAAGAAAGAAGAATGAAAAGAAATGAAGAGAGCCTAAGAGACCTCTGGGACATTAAATGCATGAACATTCGCATTATAGAGATTCCAGAAGAAAAACAGGTAAAGGACCCAAGAAGATATTTGCAGAGATTATATTCAAAAACTTCCCTAACATGGGAAAGGAAATAGCCACCCAAGTGCAGGAAGTGCAGAGAGTTTGAGGCAGGATAAACCCAAGAAGAAACATGCCAAGACACATAGTAATCAAATAGACAAAAGTTAAAGACAAAAGTTATTAAAAGCAACAAGGGAAAAATGACAAATAACATACAAGGGAACTCCCATAGGTTAACAGGTGATTTCTCAGCAGAAACTCTGCAACCCAGAAGGGAGTGACATGATATATTTAAAGTGATGACAAGGAAGAACCTACAACCAAGAATACTGTACCTAGCAAGGATCTCATTCAGATTCAACAGAAAGTCAAAAGCTCTACAAGCAAAAGCTAAGAGAATTCAGCACCACAAAACCAGCCCTACAACAAATGCTAAAGGAACGTCTCTAAGTACAAAACAGAAGAGAAGGACCTACGAAAACAAACCCAAAACAGTTAAGAAAATGGTACTAGGAACATACATATCAATAATTGTCTGAAATATGAATGGATTAAATGCTCCATCCGGAAGACACAGACTGGCTGAATGTATACAAAAACAAGACTAGTATATATGCTGTCTACAAGAGACCCACTTCAGACCTAGGGACACACACAGACTAAAAGTGAGGGGATGGAAAAAGATATTCCATGCAAATGGAAATGAAAAGAAAGCTAGAGTAGCAATACTCATATCAGATAAAATAGACTTTAAAATAAAGAATGTTACAAGAGACAAGGAAACTACACAATGATCAAGGGATCAATTGAAGAAAAGGATATAACAATTATAAATATATATGCCCCCAACATAGCAGCACCTCAATACATAAGGCAAATGCTAACAGCTATAAAGGAGTAAATCGACAGTAACACAGTAATAGTGGGGGACTTTAATACCTCACTTACACCAATAGATAGACCATTCATACAGAAAATTAATAAGGAAACAAGGTTTAAATAACATGATAAACCAGATAGATTTAATTGATATTTATAAGACATTCCATCCAAAAACAGTAGATTACACTTTCTTCTCAAGTAGACACAAAACATTCTCCAGGATAGATCACATCTGGAGTCACATATCAAGCCTCAGTCAATTTAAGAAAATTGAAATCATATCAAGCATCTTTTCTGACCACAATGCTATGAGTTTAGAAATAAATTACAGGATAAGTAAAAATAAAAAACACAAACACATGGTGGCTAAACAATATGCTACTAAATAACCAAGATAGCACTGAAGAAATCAAAGAGGAAATAAAAAAATTTCTAGAGACAAATGACAATGAAAACATGAAGCTCCAAAACCTATGAGATTGCAGCAAAAGCTTTTCTAAGAGGGAAGTTTATAGCAATGCAATCCTACCTTAAGAAACAAGAAAAATCCCAAATAAACAGTCTAACCTTACACCTAAAGGAACTAAAAAAAGAAAAACAAACAAAGCCCAAAGTTAGTAGAAAGAAAGAAATCATAAAGATCAGAGGAGAAATAAATGAAATAGAAATAAAGAAAACAATAGCAAAGATCAATAAAACTAAAAGCTTGTTGTTTGAGAAAGTAAACAAAATTGATAAACCTTTAGCCAGATTCATCAAGAAAAAGAGGGAGAGAACTCAAATCAACAGAATTAGAAATGAAAAACAAGTTACAGCAGACACCTCAGAAATACAAAATGTCGTAAGAGACTACTACAGAGCAACTATATGCCAATAAATGGACAACCTGGAAGAAATGGATAAATTCTTAGAAAGATACAACCTTCCAAGAGTGAACCAGCAAGAATAGAAAATATGAAGAGACCAGTCACAAGTACTGAAATTGAAACTATGATTAAAAGTTTTTCAAAAAACCAAAGTCCGTGACCAGATGGCTTCACAGGTGAATTCTATCAAACATTTAGAGAATAGCTAACACTCATCCTTCTCAAACTCTTCCAAAAAATTGCAGAGGAAGGAGCACTCCCAAACTCATTCTACGAGGCCACCATCACCCTGATACCAAAACCAGACAAAGATACTACAAAAAAAGAAAATTACAGACCACTATCACTGATGAATTTAGATGCAAAAATCCTCAACAAAATACTAACAAACAGAATCCAACAACACATTAAAAGGATCATACACCATGATCAAGTGGGATTTATCCCAAGGATGCAAGGATTCTTCAACACAAGCAGATCAATCAATGTGATACACCATATTAACAAACTGAAGAATAAAAACCATATTATCATCTTAATAGATGCAGAAAAAGCTCTGACAAAATTCAACACCCATTTATGATAGAAACTCTCCAGAAAGTGGGCATAGAGGGAACCTACCTCCACATAATAAAGGCCATATACCACAAACCCACAGCAAACATCATTCTCAATGGTGAAAAACTGAAAGCATTTCCTCTAAGATCAGGAACAAGACAAGAATGTCCGCTCTCACTGTTATTATTCAACATAGTTTTGGAAGTCCTAGCCACAGCAGTCAGAGAAGGAAAATAAATAAAAGGAATCCAAATTGGAAAAGAAGAAGTAAAACTGTCAGATGACAGTTTGCAGATGACAAGATACTATACATAGAAAATCCTAAAGAAGCCACTAGAAAACTACTGGAACTAATCAATGAATTTGTTAAAGTTGCATGATACAAAGTTAGCACACAGAAATCTCTTGCATTCCTATACACCAACAGCGAAAGATCAGACAGAGAAATTAAGGAAACAATCCCATTCACCATTGCAACAAAAAGAATAAAATACCTAAGAATCAGTCTGCCTATGGAGGTAAAAGACCTGTACTCAGAAAACTATAAAACACTGATGAAACAAATCAAAGATGACACAAACAGATGGAGAGATATACCATGTTCTTTGATTGGAAGAATCAATATTGTGAAAATGACTGTACTACCTAAAGCAATCTACAGATTCAATGAAATCCATATTAAATTACCAATGGCATTTTTTACAGAACTAGAACAAAAAAATCTTAAAATTTGTATGAAGACACAAAAGATGCTGCATAGCCAAAGCAATCTTGAGGAGAAAAAACAGAGCTGGGGGAATCAGACTCCCTGACTTCAGACTATACTACAAAGCTACAGTAATCAAGACAATATGGTATTGACACTAAGACAGAAATATAGATCAGTGGAACAGGAAAGAAAGCCCAGAGATAAACCCACACACCTATGGTTGACTAATGTATGACAAAGGAGGTAAGGATATACAATGGAGAAAACAGAGTCTCTTTAATAAGTGGTGCTGAGAAAGTGAACAGTTGCAGGTAAAAGAATGAAATTAGAACACTCCCTAACACCATACACAAAAATAAACTCAAAATGGATTAAAGACCTAAATGTAAGACTGGACACTATAAAACTCTTAAAGGAAAACATAGGAAGAACACTTACATAAATCACAGCAAAATCTTTCTTGACCCACCTCCTACAGTAATGGAAATAAAAACAAAAACAAATGGGACCTAGCAAAACTTAAAAACTTTTGCACAGCAAAGGAAACTATAAACAAGATGAAAAGACAACCCTCAGAATGGGAGGAAATATTTGCAAATGAATCAACGAACAAAGGATTAATCTCCAAAATATATAAACAGCTCATGCAGTTCAATGTCAACAAAACAAACACAATCAAAAAATGGGTGGAAGACCTAAATAGACATTTCTCCAAAGAAGTCATGCAGATGACCAAGAGACACATGAAAATCTGCTCAACATCACTTATTATTAGAGAAATGCAAATCAGAACTACAATGAGGTATCAACTCACACAGTTAGAATGGACATCATCAGAAAATCTACAAATAATAAATGCTGGAGAGGCTGTGGGGAAAGGGGAACCCTCTTGCACTGTTGGTGGGAATGTAAACTGATACAGCCACTATGGAAAACAGTATGCTTTCTTTAAAAACTACAAATAGAATTACCATATGACCTAGCAATCCCGCTACTAGGCATACACTCAGAGAAAACCATAATTCAAAAAGACATGCACTCCAGTGTTCATTGCAGCACTATTTACAATAGTCAGGTCAGGGAAGCAACTTAAATGTCCATCGACACATGAATGGATAAAGAAGATGTGGTACATATATACAGTGGACTCTTACTCAGCCATGAAGCAGAACGAAATTGAGTCATTTGTAGAGACATGGATGGACCCAGAGACTGTCATACAGAGTGAAGTAAGTCAGAAAGAGACAAACAATATTAACAATGTATGTGTTGTATATTAACACATATATGTGGAATCTGGAAAAATAGTACAGATGAACCAGTTTTCAGAGCAGAAACAGACACAGATGTAGAGAACAAATGTATGGACACCAAGCAGGGAAAGCAGGGATTTGTGGGGTTGGGGGAATGGGATCAGTTGGGAGATTGGGATTGATATATATATACTAGTATATATATATAAATTGGATAACTAATATAAAAACAAAAAAAATTTAAAAACCAAACAAAAAAAAAGATCAAATAAATGGGGTAAAATGTTAATCGGTCAATCATTTACAGGAATAGGTTAAACCATTTACAGGAATTCTTGTACTATTATTTTTATTATTGCAATTTTAAGTTTAAATTATTTACAAGTAAAAAATTTTTTGAAACAACATGCAGAAAAGTGAAACGTGTAAGATTTAAAAGTTTGGTTGCCTTTATGAGAGAGAAAATTTCCTTTGCACATGAAGTTGGTCTCTCAGAAAGCTATTCTGTCACTTCCCCTAAGTATCAAAATATAGCACTCGAGTCAGCACAAGGAGCACATTCACTGATAGAGTTCTAGACTTCTGTAACCATATCTATAAAATATTACTGATAATTCCTACTAAAATGCATGATTATGATGTTATGACATGAGTGACTTATATGTTTAACAGAAGGTTATTTGCCAGCATTAAGTATCAGCCAAGTCATGGTCAAAATACTTGTGAGAAATAGGAAACTACTCAGAAGAAAGAGAAACTAGGAGAAAAGAAAAGTGTAAGTCAGAATCTAATCTGAGTATTTTGCCATTGGGGTAAAAATGAAGACCACAGACTTAGTAATTGCTCTTCTGGTTAGTTCCACATTAATTGCAATAAAATGGTTTTTTAATGAAGTCTGTGATATTACTAGAGTCAGTTTTTAAATCACATTTTGCGTTTAATTCTTACTTGGCTAGCTCCTTTTTTTTTTTTAACTATGGTATATATTTATACCCTTGGACAGCCTTCTCATTTTCAAGTATTCCTGCCTAGAGTTGCATCTTTTTCTCTCTCAACTTCTTTTACAGTAGTCCAGATGTATATATGTCATATTACATGTATCCTCTGTACTTTCCATTATTAATACAACTATTTTTTAATGTTATTCTCCTCTAAGTAAGGGTTTGTTATCACAAAGAATATTAAACATGAAGATCATAAGTAATTAAACTGTGAAGTTAAATGAAAGAAATTCATTTTTCACTATGCTGTGCCTTTTACTTTCCCTTCCTGAAATTTTCATCCCAAACAGCATCAAATTCCTTTTATTTTTCCTTTTGAATACATCACTGGAGACTTCATAGGCTTGTTATAGTTATATATCTCTTAATATTTAAACCTACGCAAGGAAGGACTTTTTTTTTATTGTTAATCCTTATATATTCTTCCAAGTGAAGGTACTACCTCAGGCACACATTCAATGATACATTAAACTATTGTTAATAAATCAGTGATTAAAGCAACACAAAATTAGGCCCTAAATTTAAAAGCTACATGACTACTCCATTGTGTGAATGTTCCCGTGAAGATTTAGCTCTAGGACATCAAAATCTGTAAACTTCATCAGGTAGGGGGCAGTAGATAGGAGGGAGCACTAGAGGAACTCTTAAGTTCCTCAGTAACCTCATCTCTAGAGGTCTTTGCAGAACATTGTGCAGCTGTTTAAAAACCAGTCAGTTGAAAATGACATCTGTATTCCCTTCATTTGCCTTTTTAATGATAAAAATGTATTGGTGCTTTTCAGAATCTAGGATGCTGAAAGCTTTATAACTCTTGAAGTTTATGCTGTATAAAAGAGGCTTAAAAGCATGTGTAAAGATAAATTATGTGTAAAGATATTTAAATAAGCCACATAATAATGGGTTGCTATTGTCATGCTTATTTTTCTCCTGTGGCAGCAATAAGTATGTAAATAAGTCAAAAGCTACATTTTTTTATCTGATGATTTTAACATTAAAACCTGAAATGAGGTGTTTTTCCAACATTGGATAAATATTTAACAATGGAAAAGTGAGCAATTTAAAACAAGTCATGGTCCAGGTAATGGCTACTAAGGGCCAGAGTGTTTTTTTAATTGAATCACATTCACTACAAAGCCATGCGTTAGATTCCTTGGTTTATCTAGATTAATGCAGACTTTGAACAAATAGGAAATTTAATCTGCCATACAAGAACACTATTTTGTGGCTGTTAATGGACTCGAAGTTTCTTTTGGCAGATGGAGATGGAAACATGGATCACTTATTGCCAGGCTGTGAAGATAAGAACTGCCAGAAAAGTGCCATTTACTTAGCAAGATCCAGGACAAAGCAGGTATATCTACTTGTTTCTTAATGTACATAGAGCTGTATTCTTGGGAAAATATTTTCAGAGGTTAGAAAAAGTATCTGAAGGATCAGAAAAGAGAAAAACCAAACATAAATTTACTTCCTCATTTTAACTTAAGTACATTTAAATCTATTTTTATTGGTTTATTGAGAGAAAAAAATACTGTTGTAATCATTTCTAGTAAAGAAAACCCATTCTTGATCCTATAATTAAATGATCTTTTAGCCTTTTATATGCTGAGAATGTGATGACACACTATAACTATAATAAAGTATTATATAGAAGAATATCATATCTATTTTCAAAGCTAATCTTATTTTTATTTGTGATATCTATTTCATTCTCTAATGCCGACTTATACCTGAAGCTTGTAGGTAAACAATTTAGAATTTGATAATCACAGCAGAGGATTAATGTGAGAATGATAGGTTATAACATTGAGACTTTTTCCATATTGGTAGCACCTGAAAGGAAACCAGTAATATAGTAGTAGAATTAATCAGTTATATTTTCTATTTTGGGGTAATAAATGATAGGATTACATTTTAATTTTTTTAGCCCTAAGACCCTAAAGAAAACAAATCTTCCTACAGTCAGCATTCTAAAAGCATTTAACTGTTACACCATAACCTTTATTACCTTGAACTTTTTTAAAGTTTTGAATCACGGAAAATATTAGGTCAAGTAACACCTCATCGTTGGTTCATACCTGTAAGTAAACCTAGTAATTACAGCCTGTCTTCAAGTGACCGACTACTGTAAGAATATTTTCAAATTATTCAGTCATCTCTCTCTGGGAAGATAAATGTCACAGTTCTTTGTTGACTGTTAAGGATGTCACATTAATGAAAAATCTTTTTACTTCTTAGACCTTAATACATATACCTTAACAGAAATACTTTATCCTCATTAATAAAATGTCAGCCTCTTCAGAAACTTGTGATAACTTGACATTTTGTGAAATTTCTCATCCTCTTCTGAAACAAGACCAGCAATTTTTTTTCAAAGTCACATGAAGTGTTAAAATATTTTGATGATATACAGTATTCTTTTGCATTAAGAAAGATTGCAAAATTTATTGCAGATACAGACCAGTTTTCTTAAACAGCTTGTTTTCTATAAATTTGTCTTTATAGTTAAGCCATTTTTTTTTCCCTTGGCAAACTGTGCTTTCTTTGGATAACATAGAAAATGTTTGGGATATCCTATGTATTAAACCCTTTTCAAGAAGCCACTTTTTATGTAGTTTGGCTTGGAGGCATATATATGAGTCACCCACTTATAAAGAAAAACACATCTGTAGGCAGGTTTGACGTCCTGTCGTTTCAGGCCAGCTGCGCCTGCTTCTATTGGGACATCTCCAGGTTATGTGCCAGTATCCATGGTCTTAGCTAATTATGGGCACATCTATCATTTAAATGTAATGATTTCCACTCTTCACATTTTTAGTTTGCATTAGGTTATTAAAAGTAAAGATTTGGGCATTCAGAAGAAAAAGGGATTTGCAAAACCTCATTTGAAAATGAAACTATTCTCTGTGTTCTCCTCATTATAATCAGTATAGAAATAAAGAATTTATTTGAAATGTAGCTTCCAGCTGTTTTGGAGACAAAGCTCATTCTCCTGGACACGCGGGGTTGGTCAGGTCTAGCGTTGTCTGGAAAGCCTCAGAGCTGCTTGGCTTTGAGAATAATGGCTGAAGTCATCGCCACACACAAGAGGCAAAGCAGGAGAGCAAGGGAGGCTCTGTCGTGTTCTAATTCTTCCTATGCTGGTCCTCTGAAGGGCCATCAGTAGTAGGTGATATTATAACTTTTAAAATACTCATTTGAGGTTATATTTCTGCTCAACACACATTTTAAAATGGACAGTTCAGCTACATGATTATTAACATCAGTTCAATCCTAAGATTTTGTGATTCTGTGAAAACCTTCTAAGGCTCTATGTGCTAGTTCCAGGAGAGGTGAATAGTGATAAATTTTAAAAGAGACTGTTTTTTTTCCAGAGTGTCAGTTACCTATTTATCAAAGTAAATTATAATACTCTACCACTTTGTAGAGATAAAGAATTTAGGTAAGGTGATGCTTATCTTGAGGACTTTAGTGGATCATTTGTTTTACAAATGGTGACTTTTTTTCTGAAATAACTATAATATCCGATTTTTTTTTCTCTTAACCCGCAGTGGATTCCTGTCCTACAGGATTTTAGCAATAAGGGCACACTCTGGGGCTTTGTGCCTTTTGTGCATGAACAACAACCACCGGAAATACCGATTCCAATTACCCTTCATATTGGAGACTACAACATGGATGGCTATCCAGATGCTCTTGCCATACTGAAGAATACATCTGGAAGGTATGGAAATTAAGTCAAATGAGAAATATTTGTAAAATATCTTCACCATGACACTTTGTAGCTGAATAGCACCTAATGTGGTACAGTTCCTTAAATAAGAAACACAAAGAGCTCAGTTCCTATTTTTTACATTGTGCCTGAACTTCTCCCAGCTGCTTAGAATACCTTTTCTTTTTCTGTTCTATAGAACAGTAAACGGCTTATTTTTCATTCAATAAAACTTGATCTTTAAAAGGTCAAAATTCTTATGAGCAAATGACTCAGTTACATTTTGAGTCTGAAGACCATGGAGGTTAAGAGTTGAGCCTCGGCGTCACTCTTGGTCTAGCCACTTAACACCTTTGTGACCTTGAACAGATTGCTTAAACTCCTCATCTGTAAAATGAGAGTAATAACTGCACCTCTACCTTGGAGTTGTAGTGGAAATTAAATGAGGTAAAAATAAATGAAACAATTAGCAAGATACTTAGCACATGCTGCCTTTGGTATCAGTGAATGTTGCCTTACTGTTGCTTGTTTTGTAATGGTGTTGTGAATTCCAACATGGCCATTGATAATATTTGTAAATACAAAATGTTTTAGTATATTTATTGCATTATCAATGATTTTGAATGTTATTGCTACTTTTTTTTCCTTAGGTAGAGGTGCGAGTAGCTAAAGAAATATGGTTAAATTCACAATTACCCTGATCTTGGCAGATTCCATAAACAGGACTCTTCCAAAATTTTAATGCTTTATTATATTCTTCATATTACAATTCGGTTATTCTTTCTTGCCTCCTACATCATATCTATACATAATTTTTCTTCTGAGCATTAATTCATTTGTTGACTCTGTAATTAGTGATGATTCAGCTCCACATCTACTACCAGGCTCGTGATGCAATACAACTTTCCTGGGGTAAAAAAAATCAGACTATTGTTGATTTTAACATCAAACAATGTTATCTAGAAATGTGATTTTTAAAAAATCATACATTATTAGTGAGTGTCCCTAAATATTTATAGAAAATTATGAAAAGTCTTTACTTAAAGTTTTTAAGGACCTTGATTTGAAATTATAAGTGACTCCAAGTTGTGTTTACAGAATTTTCCAAGGATATGAGCATCGTGCACCGTAATGCAGAGTAGTATACACACTCGTAACTTATGTGTATGAAGCAGATCTGATGTAACCAAAAGCAACCTCTGAGTTCAATGTGATTTTTATTCCTTTGAAGATATAGTGGCACATAACAACAAAGAAATGTAAAAATTAATTTGAACATTTACCCCATTCAAAAGAATAAGAAATTACATCCTAAATTCAAGTGTGATTACTTATTCTTAGAAAAACATGCAAACACTTTATATTTTTGTCATAAAAGTTTTTTTATCAACATATTCTTCAAACCAGCAAATATTTAACTTACCTTAACCATTCAGTAATGATGATATCAACGAGTTCAGCAGTGAACACTATGGCTCTATAGGAAACATAAGGTAAAAGGCAGTCATAGACTTTTTTTTTTCTAATTTATTATTTTTTTCAGGGGGTACACCAAGTTCAATCATCTGTTTTTATACACACATCCCCGTATTCCCTCCCTCCCTCGACTCCCCCACCACCCTCCCTCGAGTCCCCCCATCCTCCCCCTCCCAGTCCTCTAAGGCATCTTCCATCCTCAAGTTGAACACCCTTTGTTATATAACAACTTCCCACTGGCTATCTATTTTACAGTTGGTAGTATATATATGTCTGTGCTACTCTCGCTTCGTCTCAGCTTCCCCTTCATCCCCCGCCCCCTCCCAAACCTCGAGTTCTCCAGTCCATTCTCTGCATCTGCGTCCTTGATGCTTTTATAAAAGCAACTGTATAAAACCCAGGGTTTCTTTTTTGTTCTTTTGGGATAGATGAGAACTGAAGGATAGATTTCAGTGCATCTCAATGTTCATTAAATCACTAGATGAGAAGTAGCCCTGTACTTGAGAGATGTGTGTCTAGAAGAATTCAACATAATATATTCTTTGAAACATAGAAGAAGGAAAATAAGACATAATGTGCATAATAATCCTTTTCTACTGTTCACTTTTGTTGAAAAAGCATTTTATAATTTTTAACTGACTTCAAGACCGCTGCATTGCTAAGTAGTACAGGGTTGCAGTTTATAATTTCAGGGGTTGTTACCTACAGAATTCTGTCTCTTTTTTTTCTGCAGATTTTGAAAATCAGGTAGAGATTAACTACACAGTTGAGGATAAAATCCACAATATGTGTTTCATGAAAAGAAGTTCTGAAACCGTGACAACTTGTTTCTTTGTTTTCAGAGAAAAGTTGCTGTTTGGGTTTCTGTTTGTTTTTTATTTTATGCTAAAGGTCTAATTGTTGAAAGTTAATCTATAAAATCACATTACATGAAAAAGATCTCTATTAATGACATTTATAGAGGCAGTGAGTGACTCTAAACAAAACACCATGATCTGAGATCAGCTATTTTACATCTGTGCCACCACTGACTGAAAACCATGGTTTTTTCCCTTGGCTATCCCATTTCTACTCAGTTGCCCTGTGTTTACTGTCATCTTCCATGTGTAGTCATGTTGTCTTAATTGTCTGAATTTTTTTTTTGAAAGAAGAAAGGAAAACTTGGAATGATATTATTCCAATAGTATGCTCTTAAACTAATAATAATTCTATTTTTAGAATTTTTTAATTTTATGTAAAGTAACACTGAAAAGATTTTTTATGTCCTAAGCCTTTAGTATAGATGTAGAAAACTTTTTTAAAAGGAACAGGAGGATAAATTATAATAAAGACTATTTGAGTACTATTTATCTAATTAAACTTTAGCCCTTATGGATTTCTAATCACTATTATCTCTTAATTAGCCAGAGTTACTAGAAAAGCTAGTACACAAAAATGAAAAGTTTAAATTTATTTTTGCCCAATATTTGCTATATTGGAAATTTTATTTTATGCATATATTAGAAAAAAATTCCTTAAATACTCCCCTAGAAATGTTAATGTCGTAGGTAAAATTAAATACTAATTTAAATGTAGAGTTACTATTAGGTTTCTATAGGAAAATTTGATAAACTACATTTAAATTAATATTCTAAACCATACTGTATGATTTTTTTTTTAATTCAACACTAACATAGATTGTAATTTGCTCAGAATAAATGTGTGTTTGTTTAACACAGGTACTATAATCTAGAAGTTGTGTTAATGGCTTATCATTTGTCAAGCACATAGAGTGCATATTTATACCTTATTTTAAGCATTTAACTAAAGATATGAGAGTGACTTTTAATCTTTGTTCTGACTATTCCATATTACTTAATCAGAATGTTAATATATTTAAGAAAAGTTGTATTGTTATTAATAAATTGCAAGTCAGTGGATCATATTCTATGCAAAACCTCAGCTTCCAGCAGGGATTTATAGACAGTGCAAATCTGAAAGTACTAAAAGTACTAAAAAAAAAAAAAAATTTTTTTTTTAAACAAAGGGTTTTAGCAGCAAAGGAGCAGATGCTGAGTATTAGCCATGAGAACTCCCCAAATCAGTTAAATGGCAAGTAAATCAATAAATGGCCAAATACAATATGTTCCTTGTCAGTTAATGCCAGAAAGAAAAGGGCTTTAGTTTATAAAGTGATTTTCATGCAAATTGCTTCACAATAATTTCTCTGGAGTGCTATTATCTTTACTTTGTAAGTATGGAAGTAGTCTCAGATAAGTCAGATTACTTGTCCAAAATCACACAGTTGTAACCAGGACTCTAATTTAAGTTCACAGAATCTGAATCCTTTTTCTTTCTCTGTAAGAAAAAAATTTAGAAGGAAGTAATGTATATCCAAAAATAACACATTTTTAGCAGAGGTTAGACATGATGATTTGGGCAAATCGTAAAAGTCACTCTGACGAGAGAAAGAAGGAGCAGGCTAAAGACAAATAAGTAAAATCCATAAGTTTTCTGAGTCTTGCTGTCAGAGGAGATTGATTATGTGCAAGTATGGGGTCTCTTACATTAGTAATTCGGAAACTAGAGGTATAATTTGGATGTGTTGGTGGTACACACTCAGGCTATCATTATGAAAGGATGGAAGATGACCAGAAGCAAGTTGGGATCTGGAACTTTGTCAAAAAAGAATTACTGGGAACTTTTGCAGCTATTAGCTAATTACCCATTCAGTATAATCTGCACTTTCAACTTTATCCTCAGCTTTATAAAATCATTTAGGTTCACATTGATACCCTGAGTCACCAAGGAAAGGTTACATTATGCTTCAGATGTTCTGCTTTAGTAGGCAAGGAGATTGATAGTACAGATGCCTATATTCACTTGTATATTTCAAGCCACTGTTGTTTTTCATTTTTATTATGAAATTTAACAAAGGGTTTTGTCATCATTTTAAATTAAATCAAATATTTTACTAATTTTATGCTTTATTCTTCAAATGCTTCACCATAATCTTTTTTAAATGAAGTTAATCACCATCTTTTCCATGAATGTGAAAATATAACAGACTTCCTAATTTACAATAAAAGAAAAAACATTCCATGCCTGTTCTGCCTGAGAATGTTTAGTGGTAGTTTGCAAAACAAATCTTGATAGGCTATGTCACATAATTTCCATCTGTTCAAGTGTTACTAGGGAGAATAGCCTGTTTCTGACATTACAACCTACATCACTAAGTCTTATGATCTAAATCATTAACTAATCCTTAATGAATAATAACTGGGTAGAGAAGTTATCTGCATTCACAGCTTATTGAAGACTGAAGAATATTTTAATATTTTTGCTTAGCGTGTTTTATAGAAATATACATGGGGTAGAGGAAGGTTTTTTTGTAAAATATTAGTTTTTCAAAATTAATAAGGGTACTGAATTCAACAATCATATTCACATCACTCTGGATTTAATAAAATGTATTGCTCCCTCCTAAGCAAATAATTATAATGCCTCCAGAAGCATTCAATATGTGATTTTTTTTAGTTTTTTTAATCTTTATTGGAGTATAATTGCTTTACAGTATTGTGCTAGTTTTTGCTGTACAACAAAGTGAATCTGCTATATGTATGCACATATCCCCATATACCCTCCCTTTTGAGCCTCCCTCCCACACTCCCTATCCCACCCCTTTAGGTCTTCGCAAAGCATCAAGCTGATCTCCCTGTGCTCTGTAGCAGCTTCCCACTAGCTATCTATTTTATATTTTTTAGTGTGTATATATCATTGCTACTCTCATTATGTACCAGCTTCCTTCCCCTCAACCCCCTGCAGTGTCCTCAAACCCATTCTATACGTCTGCATCACTATTCCCGCCCTGCCACTAGGTTCATCAGTACCATTTTTCTAGATTCCATATATATGCATTAGCATACGGTATTTGTTTTTCTCTTTCTGATTTACTTCACTCTGTATAACAGACTCTAGGTCCATCCATCTCTCTACAAATAGCTCAGTTTCATGACCCTTTTTATGGCTAATATTCCATTGTATATATGTGCCACATCTTCTTTATCCATTCATCTGTCGATGGGCATTTAGGTTGCTTCCATGTCCTGGCTATTGTAAATAGTGCTGCAGTGAACATTGTGGTACATGTATCTTTTTGAATTATGGTTTTCTCTGGGTATATGCCCAGTAGTGGGATTGCTGGGTCATATGGTAATTCTATTTTTAGTTTTTTAAGGAACCTCCATATTGTTTTCCATAGTGGCTGTATCAGTTTACATTACCACCAACAGTACAGGAGGGTTCCCTTTTCTCCACACCCTCTCCAGCATTTATTGTTCCTAGATTTTTTGATGATTTAGTAAAATGTATTACTTCCTCCTAAGCAAATTATTATAAAGAAGCATTGATATGTGATTCTTTGAAAATCAGTTTTTACAATATAGACTGTCTTATCAGGCTTAACTTTACTTTCATTCTTCGCTTTCTGATTGTACTGTCTTATTTAGTAGCTTCTATACCTCAAATGAGGGAGTATATTAAATTAGCCCAGTATGAGGTGGCAGAATAAAAGATGACAGTATATGTTTGAAATCTTATCCTGGATAACTCATCATTGAAGAACTCATACTGTTTCATCACTGAAGAACTCATACTGCTATGTTGACTAACCTTCACTCACATACCAACTTCAGCTTCAGTAGTTGGAATTTATAAAGATCGTATTTTTCCTACAATAAGGTTGCCTATTGTTCTGTGCTAGCAAATCCTGTATTAAAATTTTTATCCCATACTGAAATGAAAAGGGATCCACTAGTTATGAGGGGGAAAATTATGTAGATGGTAAGTTAAAACACTGGCAGTCTCTGTTAATTCCAAAAGGATATATATTAAAAAATGTTTACTCTATTAGAAATCAGTTTTAATCAATTAATAATTACTCCTGCACACTGAGTTTATTGGCATGACGTTGCATTCTTCTATAATTTTTACATTTCCTTTGAATCCATAGGTATAGTCACTTCATGTTTGTAATACTTGCCTTTTTTAATTCCTTCATCAGACTTAAGCCTGGTCTGTTTTATTATTTCATTAATGTCTCTGTTTTTGTTGTTGTTATTATAGTTGTTTAAAAAGTTACTCTTATTTTCAATGATAAGGTGGATTTTTTTCACAAATATTTTATTTATTTCTGGTTCTGTATTTAATTCCATCCCTTTTTTGCTTTCTTTAGATTTATATTTGTTTTTGTTTGTTTATTTCATTGAATACTTAATAGAATTTTCCCATTTTCTTATTTTCTAATAAGTGTTTTTAAGACTATTTTCTGTGTACTTGGCTTCAAACCACGTATTTTGATAATTGGTGGTTTTATTGTTCTTATTTTTTTATTTTAAATTTTTCTTAACCTACAAGTTATTTTAAAAGGTGTTTTTAAATGTTTGTGTAAATATGTTTGGAGAATTGTTTTACATTGTTGTCTTAGGGTTTGCGTCTATAATTTTATTGTTCATTCTTAAGGTTATTGCACTGCACACGTAGGTCTGACTTGTGTGATACTTTTCAAAACTTGTTGAGATTTTTCTGATAGTTTTATGGATAACTGAATGAATGGTTACTTGAAATATCATTTGTGTTGTGTTATTTAAATCTTCTAGGGAACTCCCCTAGTAGTTCAGTGGTTAAGACTCTGCACGTCTAATGCAGGGGGCGCAGGTTCGATCCCTGGTCAGGGAACTAAGACCCACATGCCATGTGGCGTGGCCAAGAAAAGAAAAATTAAAAAATAAAAATTAAATCTTCAGTATACTCCTATACATGTTGATGTACTTTTAAAAATATACTTCCACTATGGAAGTATACAATTGTCAGCTTCTTTATCAATTTTTAATTTATGTGCTTGCAACCTTTCTATCCCTTTCTTTTCAGCTTTGCTTTGGCATTTTATTAAGGAAAAATTCGCATTCAGTGAAATGCAAAGATCTTAAATGTACAATTTGATGAGTTTTGATAATGTTTATACCTGTGTAACCAGTACTCCAGTCAAGATGTAAGACATTTCCATCACCACAGAAAATTTTCTCATGCTTCCCTTCTAGTTAATCCCCAGCCTCAGAGGTACCCAGTGTTTTGATTCCTATCAACATAATTTGATTGTACCTGTTTTGAACCCTAGAACACTGAGAGTAATTAAAGAAGACCAAAAAATTAAAAAAAAAAAAAAACAAGGGAGAGAGATACCATATTCACATATCAGAATACTCAGTATTCTCTCCAGAGAGCTGACTTTCTTGATCTATAAATATTTTTTATTCTTAATTTCTCCAACCTGGTCTATAGATGAACGCAGTTGCAGTCAAAAACCCAATAAGCTTCTGTAGAAATTGATATGCTGATCTAATATTTATCTGTAGAAAACTAGTTTATCTCGATTAAAACATTTAGATTAAAACCTAGGTTAGTCAAAATTATCTTGAAGAAAACAACAAAGATGGAGGACTCATTTCTACCTGACTTTAAGACTCACTGTGAAGCTGCAGCAACTGTGTTATTTGTGTAAGAACACATATAGAGATCAATGGAACAGAACAGTGAGTCCAGAAACAGAGCTATGCATTTATGATCAACTGATTTTTTTTTTTACATAGACACTAAGGCAGTTCAGTGAAAAAGGTATACAAATGGCCAGTAAACATATGAAAAGATGTTCACCATCAATGGTAATTAAGGAAGTGCAATTAAAGCCATGATACACTTGTTCATACCCACTAGAATGATTGCAACTAAAAAAGCCAATAACACCAAATGTTGGTAAGGATGTAGAACAACTGGAACTCTCATACGTTTTTTGATAGGAGTGTAAAATTGCATAATCATTTTGGAAAACTCTTCATTTCTTCATGAGGTTACACGCATGCCTTTCTTATGATCCAGCAGTTTCCTTCCTAGGTATTTATGCAAAACAAATGAAAACTTAAGTTCACAAAAAGACTTATGAAAGAATGTTCATAGTGTCTATTTTAATATTTATTTATTTGGCTGCACCAGGTCTTAGTTGCAGTATGTGGGATCCTTAGTTGCAGCATGCAGGATCGTTTAGTTGCAGCATGTGGGGTCATAGTTGTGGCATGTAGGGTCTTGTTCCCCAACCATGGATCGAACCTGGGCCCCCTGCATTGAGAGCAGGGAGTCTTAACCACTGAACTACCAGGGAAGTCCCTGTTTATAGTATCTATATTCATAGTAGCACCAAATTGGAAGCAAATCAAAGGTCCAAAAAGAGAATAAACAAATGATGGTATATTTATACAATATAATAATGCTTAGCAATAAGAAATAATCATAAATTACTGAAAAAGGGTAGTCAGCAGCATGGATGAATCTTCAAAATCTTAGGTTAAGTGAAAAAAGGAGTACATGATGAGAATTTTTAAAAACTGAATATATGAGTTTCTATCTCTTAATAGTAGAATATAACCTATTCAAAGAAGCAGTATAATTTAGTGGATAAAAGCTTGTACTGTGGAGCATAGATTCAAATTCTGGCTCTATTATTACCTGTGTGACAATGGCAAATAACAACCTCACTGTATCTCAGTTTTAATATCTGTTAGTGAGAATAATAATAATACCTACCTTATGTGGTTACTGTGAGAATTGAATAAGGACTTACAGCAAGGATTTAAAACACTGCATGGCCCAGCGTAAGTTCTATGTGGTATATCTACTATTATTTTAATTATTATTAATATTCTTATGTGGTCACACATGCATTAATTTATTCTTGCCATTTTATATTTGTATTCATCATTTTTTCTCATTTTTCTGCCTTCTGTTGAATCATTCAAATTTTTCTTCCTTTTGTAGTTCCTAAGATGGTTTGTATATTATAAATTTCATTTCTGTTGAAGTCATTACACTTAAATATTTAGTTCATACATTTAAACTTCATTTTTTTAGTGAACTACTATAGACAAAACAGTCCTTAGGACAAGATTTTTAAGTTCCACTCCAAATTCAGGTTTTTAAGTTCCACTCGAAATTCAAGTAGTCTGAAAACCCAGGAAAAGTCAGTGTTTCAGTCTGAGTCCGAAAGCCCAAAAAAAACTAATGTCCCAGCTCAGCAATGGCAGAAAGAATTCCCTCTTAGCCTTTTTGTTCTATTCATCTCTTGAATTGATGGGATGAGACCCACCCACATTAGGGAAGGTAATCTGCTTTAGAAAGTCTACCAATTTGAATGTTAGTCACACCCAGAAACACCCTCAGACATGCCCAGAATAATGTTTAACCAAATGTCTGGGCACCCCATGGCCCAGTCAAGTTGACACAGAAAATTAACCATCAAAATCTTTTTTCTGATCTCTGCTTCCATTGTTACATCTTCTCTCTTGCTCCCATTCTTATACTTCCCTTTTGTAAGGAACATTGTGGTCTTCTTCATGGGATGATTTCCTAAAGATTCTCTGACTTCCTAAAGATTCAGCCTCATACTACGTGCAAACTCCATCTCAACATCCCCAAAAGTCTCAATCCATTAGTGCATCAACTCAAGTCCAGAATATCAAGTCTTATCAGCTCAGAAGTCCCAGATCTCATCATGTAAATTATCTAAATTAGGCACATGTAAGGCTATCAGGATAATTGATATAGGAAACAAGTTATTTGCTTCCAGAATACACTGGTGGGACAAACATGGAATAATAAGTACTGCCATTCAAAAAGGGAGAAAACTAAAGGAAAAAGGAGTTGTTGGTCTCAAGCAATTACAGAATCCAACTAAACATACTACTTTTGGTTTGAAGGCTTAAGTCTAATCCTCTGTGGCCGTCAACTCCATTCAAGGGCCCTTGGATCATCCTTTTTTCCTAAAGGGCAGTACTTGTTTGCAGCTTAGTAATTCATCAGTCTCTTTCCTGCCTGTAGAATTTTGAGAGTCTAACAGCCTTCTTTCATTTCATCCTCTCTCTTTTCCTTTCCATCCAAGCTGTTAGTATTTCTGCTAGTATAGCATTCTCAAACTCTTGATGAGTCTCCTGCATGTGTCTTAGGAATTCTCTCCGTCATACAAGACCCTTCTCTACAAATCTTTCTTGAATAAACCCATCTCCATTTTTGGCTTCTGAGATGGCTAAAGGGATATACATGAGTCATGGACCTAATCTCTTCAGAGATATTTGTGATTGTGTACTTTGATTTTTTTGATCCTTTCAAGACATTAATGAAATATTGTCCATGCATGTCCTTGACATTTTCTCCTGAACATGTTTTCCTGACCGAATTTCTTAATTTTTGTATCTTTTTTAACCTGCATAGGCTGATAATTTCCCAAATCATCAAGTTCAGTTTCTTTTTGATTAACAGTCCTTCCCCAAATGTATTTCCTACCTATCACATTTTTTATAAACAGTGAAACCAAGTTTTACCTTCAGAAGTTTTCTTCAAAATCTCTTCTCTACATTCATCACTTACAATTCTGCTTTCCATATTATTGTTGGACACAAGTCAGCTAAGCTTTCTGCTGCTTTGTAACAAGGATCCTCTTTCCGTCAGTTTCCAATAAGTCCCTCCTCTTTTTAAGCCCTTACCGGCAGAGCTTTTAACATCCATTTTTTCACCAACAATCTGTTTATGATGATTTAGGTATATTCTGTGAAGGTATAGATTTTTAAAATTATTCTTCTGAGCCTTCACCATCAGTCTTTAACATCCATATTTCTACAAATAGCAGTCTGTTCAAAGCAGTTTAGGGTTTTTCTATCATGCGCCTCAAAATTGTTCCAGCCTCCAGTGGTTACCTAATTTCAAAGTCACTTCCATATACTTAAATATTTGTTACAGAACTACACCACTTCTTGCACCAAAATATGTATTTGTTTCCTATTGCTGCTGTAGTGTTATCACAAATTTAATGGCTTAACAATAAAAATTTATTTTGCAACAGTTATAGAGGTCAGAATTTCTATATGAGTCTTATGAAGCTGAAACCAGGCTGTTGGCAGGGTTGGTTTCTTCTGGAGGCTCCAATAGAGAATTTATTCTTTGCCTCTTTCAGCTTCTAGAAGCTATTCTTGTTCTGCTGAGGCCCATATCATCAGATCTGCAGGCTCTGCACACATCACCTTCTTTCTCCTCTGCTTGTGTCCTCATATCACCTTCTAACACTAACTTTGACCTCCTTCCTCCTTCTCATAAGGACCCTTGTGATTACATTGGGCCCACCCTGATAATCAGATAAAACACAGGATAATCTCCATACCTCAAGATCCTTGATCACCTCTGCAAAGGTCCTTTTGCTGTATAAGCCAAGATACTCAGAAATCCTGTGGATTAGGATGTAGGCAACTTTGGGTGACCATTATTCTGTCTGTCACAGGTTGTGTGTTGGCACATTTTTCTCAGGATAATTGCTGATATTTACTGAGCACTGCTGATGTATCCTGGTGATTTGCTCAGAGTTTTAAATATGATATTTCATATTTAATCCTCACTGCTATCCCAGTAAGCTGTCTCGCCATTTTCCAGTTGAGCAATTGAGGTTACCATAGAATGAACTGAACACAACAGATGACATATTGGAGGTGATAGATGGTCTTTAAATGCTATATTTTCATAACCTAGTGGATAGCCAAAACAATAATTTTTTCTTTATACATCTTTATTGGAGTATAATTGCTTTACAATGTTGTGTTAGTTTCTGCTGTACAACAAGTGAATCAGTTATATGTATACATATATCCCCATATCCCCTCCCTCTTGAGCCTCCTTCCAGACCTCCCTATCCCACCCCTCTAGGTCATCACAAAGCACTGAGCTGATCTCCCTGTGCTATGTAGCAGCTTCCCACTAGCTATCTGTTTTACATTTGGTAGTGTATATATGTCAGTGCTACTCTCTCACTATGTCCCAGCCTCCCCTTCCTCCTCGCCCCAGTGTCCTCAAGTCCATTCTCTACATCTGTGTCTGTATTCCTGCTCTGCCACTAGGTTCGTTGGTATCATTTTTTCTACATTCTATATATATGAATTAGCACATGGTATTTGTTTTTCTCTTTCTGATTTACTTTACTCTGTATGACAGACTCTAGGTCCACCCACCTCACTACAAATAACTCAGTTTCATTCCTTTTTATGGCTGAGCAATATTCCATTGTATATATGTGCCACATCTTCTTTATCCAGTCATCATTTGGTAAGCATTTAGGTTTCTTCCATGTCCTGACTATTGTAAATAGTGCTGCAGTGAACATTGTGGTACATGTTTCTTTTTGGATTATGGTTTTCTCTGGGTATATACCCAGTAGTTGGATTACTGGGTCATATGGTAACTCTGTTTTTAGTTTTTCAAGGAACCTCCATACTGTTCTCCATAGTGGCTGTACCAATTTACATTCCCACCAACAGTGCAGAAGGGTTCCCTTTTCTCCGCACCCTCTCCAGCACTTATTTTTTCTAGACTTTTTGATGATGGCCATTCTCCCTGGTGTGAGGTGTTACCTCATTGTGGTTTTGATTGGCATTTCTCTAATGATTAGTGATGTTGAGCATCTTTTCATATGTTTGTTGGCCATCTGTATGTCTTCTTTGGAGAAATGCCTGTTTAGGTCTTCCACCTATTTTTGGATTGAGTTGGTTCTTTTTTTGATATTGAGCTGCATGAGCTGTTTCTATACTTTGGAGATTAATCCTTTGTCCATTGATTCACTTGCAAATATTTTCTGCCATTTCTGAGGGTTGTCTTTTTGTCTTGTTTATGGTTTCCTTTGCTGTGCAGAAGCTTTCAAGTTTCATTAGGTCCCACTTGTTTATTTTTGTTTTTATTTCTGTTACTCTAGGATGTGGGTCAAAAAAGGATCTTCCTGTGATTTATGTCGTAGAGTGTTCTGTCTTTTTTCCTCTAAGAGTTTTATATTGTCTGGGCTTACATTTAGCTCTTTAATCCATTTTGAGTTTAATTGTGTGTATGGTTTTAGGAAGTGTTTTAATTTCATTCTTTTACTTGAAGCTGTCCAGTATTGCTAGCACCACTTATTGAAGAGGCTGTCTTTTCTCCATTGTATATTCTTGCCTCCTTTGTCAAAGATAAGTTGACCATATGTGCATAGGTTTATTTCTGGGCCTTCTATCCTGTTCCATTGATCTATATTTCTGTTTTTGTGCCAGTACCATACTGTCTTGATTACTGTAGCTTTGTAATATAGTCAGAAGTCAGGGAGCCTCATTCCTCCAGCTCCATTTTTCTTTCTCAAGATTGCTTTGGCTATTCAGGGTCTTTTGTGTTTCCATACAAATTGTAAAATTTTTGTTTTAGCTCTGTGAAAAATGCCATTGGTAATTTGATACACATTGCCTTGAATCTGTATGTTGCTTTGGGTAGTATAGTCATTTTCACAACGTTGATTCTTCCAATCCAAGAACATGGTATATCTCTCCATCTGTTTGTATTGTCTTTGATTTCTTTCATTGGTGTCTTATAGTTTTCTGCAGACAGTTCTTTTGCCTCCTTAGGTAGGTTTATTCCTAGGTATCTTATTTTTTTTGTTGCAGTGGTAAATGGGAGTGTTTCCTTAATTTCTCTTTCTGATTTTTCATGGTTAGTGTGTAGGAATGCAAGAGACTTCTGTGTCTTAATTTTGTATCCTGCAGCTTTGCTAAGTTCATTGATTAGCTCTAGTAGTTTTCTGGTTAGCCAAAATAATCTTGAAAAAGAACGGTGTTGGAGGTCTCAGACTTCCTGATTTCAAAACTTACTAAAAGCTATAGTAATCAAAATGAGTGTGGTGCTGGTAAAAAAAACAGACAGTACAATAGAATAGAAAGCTTAGAAATAAACCCTGACATATATGGTCAAAATGATTTCTGACAGAGGTGCCAAGAATATTCAATAGGGAAAGGACACTTTTCTCAATAAATGGTGTTGGGAAAACTGAATATCTGCATACAAAAAAAGGAAATTGGCCTTTTACCTTATGCTATACACCAGTGTTCATTGCTGCACTGCTTACAATAGCCAAGACATGGAGGTAACCTAAATGTCCATAGATGGAAGAATGGATAAAAAGATGTAGTACATATATACAATGGAATATTACTCAGCCATCTGCGTCAACATGGATAAATCTGAAGATTATCATTCTAAGTGAAGTGAGAAAGACAAATATTATATGATGTCGCTTATATTGCAAAGTCAAAAAAAAGTTGTACAAATGGACTTATTTGCAAAACAGAAACAGACTCAGAGACTTAGAGAATGATATTATGGTTACCCGGGGGAAGGGTGTGGAAGGAAGGGTAGATTGGGAGTTTGGGATTGACATGTGCACACTGCTGTATTCAAAATGGATAACCAGGAGGCACCTACTGTACAGCACTGCTCAGTATTCTGTAATAACCTAAGTGAGAAAAGAATTTGAAAAACAGTAGTCATGTATATGTATAACTGAATCAGTTTGCTGTATATCTGTAACATAACATTGTTAATCCATTATACTCCAATATAAAATAAAAAATTTTTTAAATGTATATATGTAATAAAAAAATTAACTCAAAGTGTATCAAAGAGCTAAACACAAGAGCTAGAACTATAAAAGACTTACAGAAGAAAACATAGGGGGACATCTTTACAACATGGGATTTGGCAGTATTTCTTGGTGATGACACCAAAACATAGACAACAAAGGCAAAAATAGACAAACAGAACTACATCAAAATGAAAAAATTTTATGCTTTAAAGGACACTATCAACAGAGTGAGAAGACAGCCCACAGAAAGAGAGAAAATATTTGCAGTCATGTGTCCATTAAGGGATTAATATCCACAATATATAAAGAATTCCTACAAGTAAACAAGAACCACCACCCTCACCCTTCCAAAAAAAAAACACAATTAAAAAATAGGACTTGGATACACATTCCTCCAAAGAAGATATATAAATAGCCAGTAAGCACATGAAAAGGTACACTAGGGGAATGCAAATCAAAACCATAGTGAGATACCTCTTCTCACCAGTTAGAATACCTATTTTTTTAAATAAAAGAATTAACAAAGTTTGGTAAGGATGTGGAGAAATTGAAACTTTTGTGTGTTTCTGGTAGGAATGTAAAATGATACTTCTGGATATATCACCAAAAGAATTGAAAGCAGGGACTCCTACAGATATTTGTTCACTGTGTTCATAGCAGCCTTATGCACAGTAGCCAAGATGGAAGCAACCCGTGTGCTCATCAACAGACCAGTGGATTTTTAAATGTGATCTATACATACAATAGAATATTATTCATCCTTGAAAAGGAAGGAAATTTTGACATGTTATTAAAATATGAATGAACCTTGAGGATATGCTCAGTGAAATAAGCCAGTCACAAGAGGAAAAATACTATATGATTTCACTTACAGGAAACACCTAGAGTAGTCAAATTCACAAAGACAGAAATTAGAATGGTGATTACCAGGAGCTGGGGGAAGGGGGGAATGAGGAGATAGTGCTTAATGAGTACAGAGTTTTAGTTTCTGAAGATGAAAAGTGTTCTGAAGCTAGATAGTGGTAATGATTGTACACCAATGTGAGTATACATAATGCCACTGAACTGTATACTTTTAAGTTGTTAAAATGGTAAATTAGGTATATTTTCCACAATTAAAAAAATCATAGAATGTTAAAAAGTGTTTTCTTCATCTGCAGAAATGGAAACAGTATAATATTTTATCAAAGAGAAAAAAAACTATCTTTCCTTACTATAATAACCTTGAAAATACCTAAAATATTCCTTTAATCAACTAAACTGATTATCTGGTTTTTTTTCTTCTGTTCTTATCTTCATGTTATTTCAGTTTGTCAAGGTATTTTTTTCTCTTAAGCAAATTATACTTATCCATATATTCATTCACTCAGAAACAAGGTATTGCTGGGCATTTTTTTTCAGATGCTAGATATACAGCAGGAGCAAGAAAAGATAAAGCCCTTGCTTCTCATTGACCTTTATATTCAGTGTTTAGGGCTGAGGCCCAGATGTATACTTTAACATGTTTGTCAAATAAGGCATTGCCAAAGTAATAACATTTGAGATTAAGCCAAAATTATGAGAAGGAGACAGCCACTTGAAAGCTACTGACTGCATCATAAAACTTGGTCATTAATTTACTCGTTGAACAAATTTTAGTGAGGGTGTAACATGTTCCTGGCCAACATGTTATTTGGAAATAACATCAGCCTAGAGCTGATACTGTAGGGGGAAAAATAGACCACAGACAAATACATGTAAATATATTATAAAATACAGGAAGAAAGTGCCATGTAAACAAAATTAAGCAAGCAATTGCGTGACAGGATGGGAGTGGAGGCCAGCTAAGAGGAGGTAGATAATTTTGGATATAGAAGTCAGGTGAGACTTTTCTATGGCCATGATATTTAGCTGCTCACTGAATGCAGTAATCAGGAAGCCATGGGAATACCTGTTAATGAACGTTCTGTGTAGAGGGAAAAGGTCCTGAAAGATCATGTTCGAGTGTTCCAGGGAAGTGACTGTGGCTAGAGTAAGTGATCCAGAAAATAGTAGTAGAAATAAGTCCAGAGAAGGAGCCAGGGGCCAGATCATTTACAGCTTTATGGGACATAGTAAAGGCTTTAGATTTTACTTGGAAGTATCATTGGAAAACACTGGAGGGTTTGAGCAGAGGCAGGATTTGAATTTTAAAAGAATCATTTCTAATTATTCTTGATGCTGTTTGGAGAATGCATTTGAGGTGAAGTTGGGGAAGATTTGAATAAGGGAAACCAAATAGAAAGCTTCTGCAGAATTCTAGGCAAGAGATAACAGTGGATTAAGGTGGTAACACTGATGTTGTGGGAAAGTGATGTTTTGCTATATATTTAAAAGTAGAACCAACAGGCTTTCCTTATAAATTGGATGTAGAGTCTAAGCGAACGGGAGGAGTCAAGCATGACTCCCTGGTTCTTTCCCTGACTGACTGAGTGGGAGTACCATTTCCTGAGGTGGGGAGCTGCAGAGGAGAAGCAGTTTGGGCACTGGAGAAACGAATATGTAGAATCTGTTTGGGTGGGGATGTTCATTACTCATCCCAGAGGAGTTGTTGCATAGGTACTTGAATATCTAAATATGTAGTTCAGGAGAGATAAAGTTGAAGAGAAAAATATTGAGAAACAGTCAGCTTGTATTTAGTATTTAAAACCTTAATGCTAAATGAGATAATTTAGGGAATTTGTATAGATAGAGAAGCAGGCTGATAACTGAACTATAGGGCCCTCACACATTGACAAGTCAGGAATAAAAAGTAGCCAGCAAAGGAGACTGAGGAGGTGTGGCCAGTGAGGAAAACCATCACAGTGTGGCTCCCAAAAGAATGAATATCAAGGTGTATTAAGTGATCAGCTACCTTAAATGTTGCTTAAAGTCTGGATAAAATGAAGCTTGAGAATTCACCATTAGATTTAGCAATGCAAAGCTCTTAGTAATTTGAACAAGATTGTTTTTGAAGGATTAAAGTCCAATGAGAGTGGATTCAAAAGTAAGTGGGGGTTTCCAGTTTCAGAGAAGATAATCAAAATGCATCTTATACTTCCTACTAATTATACCTAAAAATACATAAGATACATAAAACAATTAATATAAGACTCTGAAAGGTAGATAAAAGGACATAAACTGGCTAGGGACCTGAGGACTGGAGGGACAATCCAGTGATTAGTTCTCTAGTTGTTGTTTTTGTAATATTTTTATAGTTAGTTGGAGGTTTGGGTTGTTTGTTCAGTTGTTTTTATGTCTTAAATATTCTGGCCTGACACAAGAGTAGCCTACAAGAGTAGCTCAGAAATGCCATTGAGCAAAGGCAGAACAAATGCCCTAAGTAAGACTCTCAAGCAAGAGGACTGGGAAGATGTAGGACTTGTACAATAGAAGTCATTTTTGGCCAAATGTGTTATTTCTTACAGAGTAGGAGGCTAGAAGCCCAACAGCCAAGGTGCCATCTGAACTGGTTTCTGATGAGACCTCTCTTCATTACTTATAGACAGCCACCTTCCCGTTGTGCTCACATGAACTTTCCTCTGTTTCTAGTGTCTTTTTCTCCTCTTAAAAGAGTACTAGTCACCTATAGGATTAGGGCATCACCATAAGACCTCATTTTACCTTAATTACCCTAAAGGCTCTGTCTCCAAATTCAGTTATGTTGGGGGTTAGGGCTTCAACATATGAATTGGTGGGCAGTGGGGGGGGGAGGGGGATCATGATTCAGTCCAAAGACCTGCTGTACTGCAAATGAACACCATGACAGAAGCCACCATCCGTCTTACTGGCTGCCATGGAGATTGGGGAGTGGAATACATATGTCAACTGTGCATTGACAGAGACAGTCCTCTGCTTCTCCTCATCTGGTAAACAGACTGAGGCAAAGCCCTGTTGACCATTCCCACCTTCCATTATTCTTTCCCTCTTAAGTGCTTTGGAGACTAAGAATGGAGCATTGTTGACCATCCCCACCCTTCTATAAGCAAATGCCATCAAAGAGCCAAGGCCCTATTACCTACTAACAGTAGAGTGAAGAAAGGATTAAAGAGAGGAGAGAGCTAGAGAGATTCTTTAAATCTGTTTGAAGTCCTTGGTATGTAGCCATGCATGAAAATGACAAAGGTCAACAGGCTAACTTTTGATAATTGAACTGCAGTGTGAAATACTGCCTAGGTTAAAAATGGGTCTGGTAGCAAACAAGCAAACAAGTAGAACAACACAGTAGCTTCAAAATCTAAATTGACATTCAAATTGAATTCCACAAAAGTGAATGGAGACAAGAATTCTGATTGACTCCTCTAAGAAAAAGATTTAAATAGAAACTAAAGTCTTGTAACATGAGTCAAAGGTACAATCCGCAGTTGCTCATTGTTATACCATTGAACAAGGAAAACCTCAAATAAGAAAAAAACAATTGACAGATACCAACAAGATAACACAGATAACAAGAATTATGTAAAAAGTTTAACCAATTGCCATAAAAATGCTTCAGTAAGCAATTACTAACCCTATTGAAATAAATAAGAAAACAGCAAAGAAAGAGAAGTAATAAACCAAAAAGGAAATCTTAGAATCAAAAATTATAACTGAAGTTTGAAACTCACTGAATGCCTCAATAGCAGAATGGAGATTACAACATAAATAATTGTTAGTAGGCATTATCCAGCCTGATAACAGAGAAATTAAGAATTGAAGACAAGATGAACAGAGCCTTAGAATTCTGTGGGACAATAATAAAATACCTAGCATTCATGTCAGAAAGCAACAGAAAAGACTGCAGGACTGGAGACTTCCATGGTGGCACAGTGGTTAAGAATCTGCCTGCCAATTCAGGGGTCACAGGTTAGATCCCTGGTCCAGAAAGATCCCTCATGCCACGGAGCAACTAAGCTCATGCACCACAACTATTGAACCTGCACTCTAGAGGCCACTAGCCACAACTATTGACACCGCATGCCACAGCTACTGAAGCCCACATGCCTAGAGCTCGTGCTCCGCAACAAGGGAAGCCACTGCAATGAAGAGTAATCCTTGCTTGCCACACATGCAGCAGTGAAGACCCAATGCAGCCAATAAATAAATATATTAATTTTTTTTAAAAAGAATGCAGGACTGAAAAATATTTGAAGAAATAATGGCTGAAAACAGCCCAAATTTAGTGAAAGATCTAAACCTACAGATTGAAGTAAGTGAGCAAACTTCAAAAAGATTACACCCAAAGAAATTCACACATCATAATCAAACTTATGAAAACTAAAGATGAAGAAAAAAATCATGAAAATGATCAAAGAAAAAAGAAGCATTGCCTTTAAAGGAATAGTAGTAATTCAACTGACCACATGTTTCTTATCAGGAACCAGGGAGACTAGGTGTAATTGACAGCATTTTTGAAGGGCTAAAGAAACTGCTGGAGAAAATTATGCCAGAATTCTATGCCTTGCAAAACTATCCATCAGGGATCAGGGTAAAATGAATACGTTCTCAATGGAAGAAAGTCCAAAAATTCAAAGTCAGCATGCCTGCTGTAAAATCACTGTTAAAAGAAATTCTTCAAACAGAAATAAAATGACCCCAAAAGAAAACTTGGAATATCAGTAATGAAGAAAGAACAATATTTGGGTAAATACATAGATTATTCTTTTCCTCTGGAATTATTTAAACTATGTTTGATGGTTGAAAGCAAAAAATTTAACATTTTCTGATGTGGCTCTGAACATTTGAAGAGGTAACGTTCCAGATAATTAAGTTGTAAAGGGTAAACAGACCTAATTGGTAAGTTTTCTACATGGCAATGAAGTGGTAAAACAAAACAAATAATGTAACTTTTTCTGATATGGCTCTCAACTTATGAAGAGATAATGTTCCGGATAATTATGTCCAATAATTGTGTTGTAAAGAGTTAACAGAAATAATTGGTAAGTTTTCTACATTCCAGTTGAAGTTGTAAAACAGTGATGTGTGTTATACATAAATGTATTCCCTAGAGCAACCCACTCTAAAAGAAATTAAAAAAAAAATACAGAGATACTAAAAAACACAATAGATAAAGAGCAATATTTTAAAATATTCAAATAACCAACTGAGCATCAGTAAAGGAGAAAAAAATGAAACAGTGAAAACAACAGAGGAATTAATATCATAGCCAACATAAACCTTATAAATACTTATATTAAATGTAAATGTTTGAAACACACTAATTAAAAACAGAGAATGTCAAAATAGATTTTAAAATTATGACCTTATGTTATGTCGTCTACCAGAAAATCACTTCAAATATAATGATATAAGTAAGTTAAAAGTGTGGGAAAACATACCATGCCAACAATAATCAAGTGAAAACTGAAGTAGCTATTTTAACACAGTAAACTAGACTTCAGAGCAAAGAAAATTACCGGGACAAAGAGTGATATTACCTGATTACACAAAGGTTAATTCACCAAGAAATATAATAATCCTAAATGTATATGCATCAAACAACAGAGATGCAAATATATGAAGGGAAAGCTGAAAGCAGTAAAGGAAGAAATAGGTAAATCCACAAACTTAGCTGGGGACATCATTACCCCTCTCTTGGTAAGCAGTAGAACTACTAGACAGGAAAACAGCCAGATAGAGAAAAACTGAGCAGCAACACTGTTAACCAAGAAGATCAAATTCACATTTACAGAGCACTCATCCAACAACAGAAATATACACTTTTTTCTTGTAAGTTCAATTGACCTACAACACTGTGTTCTGAGTACACAATATTTCTATACATTACAAAATGATTACCATGAAAAGTTGAGGTACCATCTGTCACCATACAAAGTTATCACACTGTTATTGACTATATTACCTATTGTGTACATTTCCTCCCCATAACACTTTTATTTTCTCACTGAAGTTCGTACCTCTTAATTACCCTTACCTATTTCATTCATACCTCCACACTCTTCCCCTAGGGCAACCACCTGTTTGTTCTCTGTATCTGAGAGTCTTTTCTGTTTTGTTAAGTTTGTTCATTTCTCTTGTTTTTGAAATTCTAAATGTAACTGGATATACAGTATTTGTTTTTCTCTGACTTATTTCACTTAGCATAATACCCGCTAGGTCCATTCATGTTGTCACAAGTGGCAAGATTCCATTTTCCTTTATATCTGAACAGTATTCCATTGTATAAATATGCCATGTCTTTTTTATTCATTTATATATCTGTGGCTACTTAGGTTGCTTCCATATCTTGGCTAGTGTAAATAATGCTGCAGTGAGCATAGGGCTGCATTATCTTTTCAAATTAGTGGGTTTTTTTTCTAATGCCCAAAAATGGAATTTCTGGACCATATGGTAATTCTACTTTTAATTTTTTGAGAAACCTCCATACTGTAAAGCCTCCGTAGTGGCTATACCAGTTTACATTCCCACCATCAGTGCATGAGGGTTCCCTTTTCTCCACATCATTGCCAATGCTTATTATTTGTTATCTTTTTGATAATGAGTCATTCTCACAGGTGTAAAGTGATGTCTCATTTTGGATTAGATTTGCATTTCCCTGATGATTAGTGATGTTGTGCATCTTTTCATGTGTCTGCTACCATCTGTATGTCTTCTTTGGGTAAATGTCTATTGAGATCCTCTGCCCATTTTTTAATCAGGTCAGTTTTTTTGATATTGAGTTTCTTGTTTATTTTGGATATTAACCCCTTATCAGATATATCATTTGCAGATATCTTCTCACATTCAATAGGCTGCCTTTTCACTTGTTGATAGCTTCCTTTGCTATGCAAAAGGTTTTTCATTTGCTAGAGTTCCATTTGTTTATTCTGACTTCTGTTTCCTTGCCTGAGAAGACAAATCCAAAAAATTATTGCTAAGACTAGTGTGAAAGAATGTACTGCCTATATTTTCTTCTAGGAGTTTTGTGGTTTCAGGTCTTACATTTAAGTCTTTAATCCATTTTGAGTTTATTTTTTGTGTGTTTTGATAAAGAAGTTCACTTTGATTCTTTTCCACGTAGATGTCCAGTTTTCCCAGCACCACTATTGAAGAGGCTATCTTTTCATTATTGTATATTCTTGCCTATATTATTGACCATATAAGTGGGCTCATTTCTAAGCATTCTGTTCTGTTCCATTGAGCTATGTGTCTGTTTTTGTACCAGTACCATACTGTTTTGATTGCTGTAGCTTTGTAGTATTGTTTGAAATCAGAGTGTGCTATTTTTTTCTTTGTTCTTCCTTCTCAAGATTGCTTGGGCTTTTCAGGGTTACTTGTGTTTCCAGACAGATTTGAGAAATCTTTGTTCTACTTTTGTGAAAACTGCCATTGGTATTTTGATAAGGATTGCATTCAGTCTGTAGATTGCCTAAGGGAGTACGGTCCTTTTAACAATATTAATTCTTCCAATCTTTGAGCACTGTATATCTTTCTACTTGTGCCATCTTTACTTTCTTTCAACAGAGTCTAATAGTTTTCTGAATACAGGTCTTTTACCACCTTGGTTAGATTTATTCCTAGGTATTTTATTCTTTTTTGATGTGATTATAAATGGGTTTGTTTTCTTAATTTGTCTTCCTGATAGTTTGTTGTTAGTGTATAGAAACAACATATTTTTGTATAATGATTTTATGTCCTGCCATTCTTCTGAATTCATTAATTCTAATAGTTTTGTGCCATCTTTAGGATTTTCTATACGTAGTATGATGTCATCTACAAACAGTGACAGTTTTACCTCATCCTTTCCAATTTAGATGCCTTCTATTTCTGTTTCTTTTTCTTTTCTGATTGCTGTAGCTAGGACTTCCAATTCTGTGTTGAATAAAAGGGACAACAGTTGGCATCCTTGGTCCTCATGTTAGAGGAAATGCTTTTCGTTTTTCACAACTGAATATGATATTAGCTGTGGACTTCTCATTTATAGCCTTTATTGTTTTAAGGCATGTTCCTTCTCTACCCACTTTGTTGATATTTTTTATCAAAAATGGATTCTGAAATTTGTCAAAAGCTTTTTCTGCATTTAGATGATATGCTCTGTCCTGGAGAATGTTCATATGCACTTAAAAGCAATGTGTATTCTGCTGTTTTGGGTTGTAAAGTTCTGTAGACGTCTACTGGGTCCATATGATCTAATGTGTTGATTAAGGCCAATGTTTCCTTATTGATTTTCTGTCAGGCTGATCTGTGCATTAATGTGTCAACCAAAATTTCAGAAACAGAGACTTGATTGAAATAATGGGACATTTATTTAGGGTTTGTTAGGACTGCAGCCTGGGAGACACAGATTCAAGAAGCACTTCAACTCTGTTCTGTCAGACTACAAAATGGAAGAAACTTATAGAGATAGAAATTGTAAGGCCACAGTGAGCTGGCAAAAGGTAAGAGTGCTTGTTAAGCAAGAATTTGTGGGGTCTGAAATTATTGCATAGTCACAAGGGGGAACCTTGAGACTATAAAGTTGCTGCTGGTGGATGTTCCAAATACTGGTGGTGTCTTTGGTTTTGTACAGTTCAGAGAAAATTCAAGTTCTCAGTGGTGCAGAGTTATGTCTGAGACCAGATCCTCAATGGCCACATGACTACATTTTTGTAAGCCTGAACTATGATTATTTCATTATAGTTTCAGTTTGTCATCAGATGTAAGTGAGGTGTTAACGTCCTCTACTATTATTGTTACTCTCAGTTTCTTCCTTTATGTTTGTTAGCATTTGCTTTATGTATTTAGGTGCTCCTATATGTTAGGTGCATTTATATTTATAATTGTTTTATCTTTTTGTTGGATTGATACCTTGATCATTATGTAATGTCCCTCTTTATCTCTTGATACAGTGTTTACTTTAAAAAGTCTTTTTTGTCTAATGTAAGTTCTGCTACCCAGCTTTCTTTTCATTTCCATTTCCATAGAATACCTTTTTCCATCCCCTCAACTTCAGTCTGTGTGTGTCTCTAGATCTGAAGTAAGTCTCATATATATATAGGCAGGTTTTTTTTTATCTATTCAATTACTCTGTGTCTTTTGACTGCAGCACCTAGTCCATTTACATTTCAAGTAATATTGATAGCTGTGTACTTATTGCTATTCTCTTCATTGTTTTCGGGGTGGGGGGGAAGTGTTGTAGTTCTTTGTGTTCCTGTCTTCTTCTTTTATTCCCTTCCCTTGTGATTTGATGACTGTCTTTAATGTCATGTTTGGATTCTTTCTCTTTGTGTGTGTGTATCTACTATAGATTTTTAGTTTGTGGTTACCATGAGGTTTATATAGAGCAGTTTATAAATAATGATTATTTTATATTGCTGACCTCTTAAGTTCAAATGCATTTTATTAACAACCCTACATTTTTACTGCCCCCTACTACATTTACTGTTTCTGACATCATACTTTACATCTTTTTGTATGTTTATCCCTTAACTACTTATTGTATATGTAAGTGATTTTACTCCTTTTGTCTTTTAACCTTTCTGCTGTCTTTATACATAGTTGATTTACTACCTTTACTGTACATTTGCTTTTCCCAATGAGATTTTTCTTTCATAATTTTCATACTTCTAGTTGTGGTCTTTTATTTCCATGCAGTAAAATCCCCATAACATTTCTTGTGAAGTCACTTTTGTGATGAGGAACTCTTTTAGCTTTTGCTTGTCCATAAACCTCTTTATCTCACCTTCAATTCAGTGATAATCTTGCCTTATAGAGTGTTCTTGGTTTTAGGCTTTTTCTTTTCCTTCCATCACTTTCAGTTTATCATGCCATTCCCTCTGGCCTTCAGAGTTTCTGCTAAAAAGTCAGCTGAACTGAAAAGTCAGTTCCCTTATATGTAACTAGTCATTTTTCCCTTGTTGCTTTTAATATTCTCTCTTTATCTTTAATTTTTGCCATTTTAATTACAGTGTGCCTCGGTGTGGTCTTTGGGTAATCTTGTATGGGACTCTCTGTGCTTCCTATACCTGATGTCTGTTTTTCTCCCCAGGTTAGAGACATTTTCAGCTATTATTTCTTCAGATAAGTTCTCTGCCCCTTATTCTCTTTTTCTGCAACCCATATAATGTAAATTTTAATATGCTTGATGTTGTCCCAGAAGTGTCCTTATGTAGGAGTCCCAGAAGCACACATTTCTCTCGTCACCAGAGCTATATGCTCTAGGAGTGCCCCATTTGTGGGCTGCTTGGGGTCATGTGGGCTACCCCTAGCCCAGTTAGCTCTCAGGCCCCACCTCATTGGGAAGCTGCCATCCATTGGTGTGCAGGTCCAGGTCCTAGAATGGCTGGCTCTACAGCCTGGGGAGTTTGGGGCTAGTGCCAGTATGCTGGTTTGTGGGGCTAGGTCCCTGGGTGGCTGGCTTCAGGGCTCGCATGCCTGCAGTTGGCACCAGCCCACTGGTGGGTGGGGTTGGGTTCTGGGATGGCTGGCTGCAGGGCCTGCTGTTCGCAGATCTGGGACTAGCCTGCTGGTGAGCAGGACCAGGTGCCACGGCAGCTGTTCTGGAAATGGAGTCACCTGCTAGTAGGTGTGGCTAAGTTCCTGGGTCGCATTCTTCAGGGTCTTGGGCATCCTGTGGCTGCTGCTGGCCTGCTAGTGGGTGGGGACTGTTTCTGGGGTGGCTGGCTGAGGGGCTTGTTCTGACCCAGAAAGACCTACAGTTGATGCCGACCTGCTAGTGTGTGGGGCTGTGTCCTCACATGGCTGGCTGCTTGACCTGGGCATTCTTGAGACTGGTGCTTACCAGCTGATATGCGTGTAAACCCCCAGCACTAATACATTAGAGGGAGTATTCTAAAATGATGCTTGTTGGCACCAGTGTTATTGTGGTAGTAAAAGTTCCCCAAAATGGCTGCCACAAGCATCTGTATCCCCAGGACTAGTCCCAGTTGCCTTCTACTTGTCTGGGAGGCTCTCAGGAATCAGCAAGTTTATCTATCCTAAGCTCCTTTCAAATTACACCTCTGCACTTGATCTTGGAGCATGTGAGATTTTATGTGCACCCAGGAGTGGAATCTCTGTTTTCTAGAGCTCTTCAGCTCTCCTGTGTGCAAGCTCTGCTGACCTTCAGTGCCAGATGTTCTAGAGGTTTGTCTTCCCAGTGCAGGATCCTCAGTCTGGGGAGCCCACTATGGAGCTCCCTCCTTAGGGAGAACTTCTGCAATTTTGATTGTCCTCCAGTTTGTGGGTCCCTCCATAGTATGTAGGTCTTGGCTATACCACATCTCCACCCCTCCTACCAGTCTTGCAGTGTTTCCTCCTGTATATCTTTAGCTGCGGAAAACCTTTTTTGCTAGTCTTCAGGTCATTCTCATCGATAGTTGCTCTGTAAATAGTTGTAATATTGATGTGCCTATGGGAGGAGGTGAGGTCATTTTCTTCCTACTCCACCACATTGGCAACTCTCCTTGAAGTACATATTCTTTTCATGCAAACACATGGAACATTTACCAAAATAAAACAAACCTTACCATATTTACTTGTACAGCATATGACCATGACAGAATTAAACTAAAAGTCAATAAGTGATAATAAGAAAATCTCTAAACACTTAGAAATTAACCATGCTTCTAAATAAGTGAGTCAAAAAGGAAGTCTCAGGAAATTATTAATATATATTGAACTTAATGAAAATGGAGATACAATATATCAGAATCTTTGGGATACAGATAAAGCAGTTCTTAAGAGAAAATTTATAGGACTAAATATTTACATTAGAAAAAAATATCATTATCAAATCAATAATCTAAACTTCTAGCCCAGAAAACTAGAAAAAGAAAGCAAAATAAACTTGAAACAGTCTGAAGAAAAGAAATAATACTCATGAAAGAAGATTTCAATCAAATGAAAAACAGAAAAGCAATTGACAAAGTCAAGTCAAAAACTGGTTTTTGTAAAGATTAATAATTGTTAAACCTCTAGCAAAACAGGCAAAGAAAAAAAGACAGAGGATAGAACGTATCAATAACAAATGAAAACAGGATATCACTACAAACCTCACAGACTTTTAAAGGATAGTAAGGAACTGCTCTGAACTCTACTGTGCATAAATCAACAATGTATACATAATGGATCAATTCCTTGAAAACTGCAAACTACCGAAATCGACACAATGTGAAGTAGATCATGTGAACCAGGTTATAACTATTAAAAATATCAAAATTTTTGTTAGAAGACTGCTGAGCAAGAAATCCTCCGACCCATATAACTTCACTGGCAGAGTCTACCAATACTTTTTAAGAATAAATAACTCCATCTCTATACAGTCTCTTCCAAAAAAACAGAAGGTGAAGGAACACTTTTCAACTAAACTTATTTTAGGAGGCTTACATTTTTGTGATACCAATCCACACAAAGAGAGTACCAAAAAAAAAGAAAACTACAGACTGATATTATTCATGAACAAAAAGGCAAAATTGCCAAAGTATTAGCCAGTTGAATCTCTCTGATTCTCTGGCACCAAATGGGTATCCAACAATTCAGTCCTTTTCTGACACTACTGTTCCAGGTAGTTAGCGTCAGACACTACAGATTTAAGGGTTCAATCCCACAATAGTGCCCTCACTTCACATGTCAGTTGTAAGTTCCAGATGTCCAGGCTGCCTGGACTTCTATCTGACTTGGCTAAAAATTTGAGTTCCCGCAACATCCGCACCTTTCAGGTTTGATAATTTGGTAGAAACCACTCATAGAACTCATGAAAATGTTACTCCTACTATTACAGTTTATTATAAAAGATACAGATGAATATGCAGGTAAAGAGGTATGTAGAGACCCAAAGGGTCCTAAGCATAGGATCCTTTGTCCCCATGGAGTTGAGGTATGCCACCTTGAAGACACCCAGATGTGTTCACCAACTTGGAAGCCCCCTGAATTCAGTTGTTTAGGGCTTTAATGGAGGTTTCATTGTTTAGGCATGGTTGATTAAATCATTGGCCGTTGGTGGATGAGCTCCTGTCCCTCTACCCTCCCCAAAGGTTTTAAGGCTTGTTCTTTCTGGCAACTAGTCCCCATCCTGAAGCTATTGAGCAGCCCGCCAAGTCTTATTATCATTAACTCAGATATGGCTGCAAGGGATTTGTTTGAATACCAAAAGACATCCCTGTCATGCAGAAAATTCCAAGGATTTGAGGAGCTTTGTGCCAAAAACTGGATTCAAAGACCAAATATATATTTCCTGTTATACCACAGAATCCCAGCAATATGGCAAAAGAATAACATCTTGACCAAGTGGAGTTTATTCTATGAATGCAAGCTTAGTTTAATATTAAAAAATTCTTCTATTCTTCCACTTAATACTCTGAATGAGGAAAAATCATAACAATTAACATAGAAAAGTTAGTTGACAAAATTCAACACTCATTCATGATTAAAAAAAAAAAATCTCTCAGAAATGCGGAAATAAAGGGAACTTCGTCAACTTGGTGAAGAACTACCAAAAAATCTACAGCTAACTTTATACTTAATGATAAAAGGCAGATTCATTATTTCTCCTTAAGATTGAAAACAAGGCAAATATGAATACTCTGACTGCTGTCATTAAACATAGTACCAGAAGTCTTACCCCGTGCAGTAAGGCAAAAGAAGGAAATAAAAGACATAGAAATTGGAGAGGAAGAAATCAAACTTCCCCTGTTGCAGGTGACAGGAGTGTGAATGGTTGGAAACAAATTAACAGCACAATACAGTTTAAAATAGAAAAATGAAATACTTAAGTATAAATAAAATTTGTAAAGTATCTATATGCCAGTAACTCCAAATGCTGATGAAACAAATCAAAGAAAACTGAGGAGACATAACATATCCTTGAATTAGAAAACTTAGCACAGGAAAGATATTGTTTCTCACCATATAGATTTAATGTCATTCCTATTAAAATCCAATTTTGATAGGATTTTTTGTAGATATAGACAAACTGATTCTGTAATTTATGTGGAAAGTCAAACGATCTAGGATAGCTACATCAGTTTAAAAAAATAAAATTATAGGAATCACACTACCTGAGTTAAAAATTTTACTACAAGTATATAGCTACAATTTTCAAGACAGTGTTGTATTGGCAAAGCAATAGACACATAGATCAGTGGAACAGATTAGAGAGTTACATAAGTACAGCTAACTGATTCTTGACAAGAAAGGCAATAGCATTTCAGTGGTGAAATGATAGTCTTTTCAACAAATGGTGTTAAAACAATTGGATATCCATAAGCAAAAAGAAAAACCTCAACCTAAACATCACACCTTATACAAAAATTAACTCAAAATGGATCACAATCTTAAATGTAAAATGTAAAAGTATAAAACTTTTAGAAGAAAACAAAAAAATCTTTGTTAACTGAAGAGCTCTTAGATATGGCATCAAAAAAAAATCAATAAAAGAATGGTGATTAATCTTTATCAAAACTCACATCTTTTGCTTATGCAAAAGACATTGTTAAGGACATTTTAAAAAACAAGCCACATACTAGGAGAAAATATTTGCAAATCTCATATTCAAAAACAACTTGTGTTCATAATGTATAAAGAACTCTAAACTCAACTGTAAGAAAACAAGACTGAGTGTATAGCCTGGTTCCTAAGTTTTTATGAGGGTTAAACTTGGAATAAACAAGACGTGTTTCATTTCAAGACTTTCATAAGTACGTATTTACCATTTCTCAAGTTACTCTCTTATCATAGATTGTACGTAGCTGTGCTGTCAGTAATACCTAGTGTCACATTAATTCCCATTAGCTGATAATAATCAGTGTTTCTACACTAATTGCTCGGTCATTTTACCCTCACATATGGAATGTGTCTCCCTTCCTCCCCATTGCCACTACTGGATTTTCCCTACAATAGCAGCATCAAAGATTCTGAAATAAGTTTCACAAGTGTTTTCTATACAGAAATATTTTTTTAATCTAAGCCTGAGTGTGACAGGTCTGTAACAGAAAAGCAGCCAAATTGCTTTCTGAGCAGGAATAGAAAGAACAAGTCTGCTTGTCTCTTATGCCTTCTCTGAGCCCCTTTCCCATTTCACCTAGGCTCTGGGCACCTGTGCCTAATACTCTGCCATCTGAAATACAGAGCAAGGCAGCACTAAGTTCCTCTTCTGTTCCTGAACCATACTAAGCCTAGTCCTGATGTCTGGAAAGAAACATTTGTAAATGACTTCTTCCACTCACCTTGCAAGTCTCCATCACTCAAAGAAATCTGAACGCTTTGTCACATTTGCTTCACACCATTGAGATACAGCTGAGACCTCTGTGAATCTTGTGTTCTACCCTTTCGTCTTTGTGTCTCTTATTTACATGGAAACATGTATGGCGCAGACACTTATACATAGAATCTCCATTTCTAATATCTCTTAAATAGGTTTGTTTGCTTTGAACAAAGACTGGAAACAGTACTCAGGACCCACAAATGAACAGATGTAAATTTTAGCTCCTTTTTAGACAATTGAATAAATATCAATACTCGTTATAAAGTTGAAACAAATTCCTTGTATCTTATTTATCCTGTATAATTTCATGAAACACAAAATTATTTGCATTAAGATGCTCTTGCCTGAGATACTCTTACTGATTGTAGCAGTTCTTAGCTTGGACTAGAAACATGGTCTCCCTCCCAAATCTAAGAGCTAGAAGATCCTCTTACTGATTGTACCAATTCTTAGCTTGAACTATAAACATAATCTCCCTCCCAAATCTAAGACCTATAATAAATACACTTGCATATCACAGACAGCCATCTCCTTACAGCATAAGAAATGTAGATAACATATTCTTCAAAGCACAGTTTTGTTATTATAGTGTGTATTTTATGTTTGTGTACTAATTCTTCAAAATTCACTGTGTATTTTACATTACGCACATCTTAATTTGATCTAGTCACATTTCAGTTGCTCAGTTAGCCACGTGGAGCCTAATGGCTACCATATTAAATAGCACAGGTTTGGACTAAGTCATCACATTCTTTACGGCCTGAAAATTCAAGTCGGTGGTTATAAATCCAATTTTATTTGTTATTACCATTTAAAATTGCGTGGTAAAATGACCACATCTAATATTCTCTTTAAATGTCCAGGTATTATGCTCACTGTAAATATATTTTTATAATATTTGAATTTTATAATTGGGAAATAAAAGTGCATGGATTATATTTCTAATAAAATTAGCAAACTGGATTTAACATAATTTTATGTCCATTATGACCTGTGTAGCTCAATTGAATATATAGTATAGAGTGTTTTTATATATCATTGGGTGTAAGTTACCACCATATTAATGCTAACCACTGGCACTCAGTAGACTCTTCACATGTGACAAAAGATTACAGAGAATAATAATAATTCTATCCATTTTAATATTAGAAACGTATACATAGAATCAATTTTGATAATACTAATATATACTGTGGTCATAAAGATATTTTCCTATAGTTTATCATATAAGCTTAAAAATTTTTCCTTCACATACAGGCTTTTAATCTACCTAATTATTTTCTAATTATGTTCTTTTCCTCTTGGATAGCCGATTGTCCCCATATTTGTTGAGTAGTCTGGTGTTTTTCCCCACTGATTATAGTACAACCTTTGTCATATATCAAGTTTCTCTATGTACATGGTTCTGTTTCTGTGCCTTCTATTCTGGTGCCTTACCTTGTTTGTCAGTCTCTGTACTCATTCTACATTGTGTTAATTATTGTAGCCCTAGAATAAGTTTTGATATCTAATAGGGAAAACCTTCCCATATAATTTTTTTTCAAAATTGTCTTGATTATTCTTATTCTGTTTTTTAATCCACATAAATTTTAGAATTAACTTTTCTTGTTAAAAATAAAAAAAACCTCTATTTGGCCTCTGATGGATTTGATTTCATTGTATTTAAAGATTAATTTGTGAGGAGCTGGCATATTTGTGATGTTGACTCTTCTAATTCATAACGTTTATTCATATTTTCTTTAAGTATTCTTTAGTAATGTTTGTCATTATCTTCATAAAACTTCTGTCATCTTTCATTAGATTAATCCTTGGTACCTTAGAGATTCCATTGTTACTATGAATGACATTTTTTTTCTTTTTTTCTTTTCCTTTTTTATTTTTCTTTTTTGGCCATGCCATGGAGCATGGAGGCTCTTTGTTCCCTGACCAGGGATCAGACCTGTGCCCCCTGCAGTGGAGGCATGGAGGCTTAACCACTGGACCACCAGGGAAATCCCTGAATGAGATATTTTTTCTATTGATTTTCTTTTTTTTCCCTAAGCCTCTTTTTTTTAAATTTTTATTTTATATTAGTGTATAGTTGATTTACAATGTTGTGTTAGTTTCAGGTGCACCACAAAGTGATCTAATTATACATATACAAATATCCATTCTTTTTCAGATTATTTTCCCATAGGTTATTACAGAATATTTCCCTGTGCTATACATATGTCCTTGTTGATTATCTATTTTATATATAGTAGTGTGTATATGTTAATCCCAACCTTGTAATTTATCTCTCCCCCCACCACCTTTCCCTTTGGTAACCATAAGTTTGTTTTTTAAGTCTATGAGTCTGTTTCTGTTTTGTAGATAAGTTCATTTGTATCATTTTTTTAGATTCCACATGTAAGTGATATCATATAATATGTGTCTTTCTCTGACTTACTTCACATAGTATCAATATGAAAATCTCTAGATCCATGCATGTTCCTGCAAATGACATTATTTCACTCATTTTTATGGCTCTGTAATATTCCATTGTGTATATGTACCACATCTTCTTTATCCATTCATCTGTTGATGGACATTTAGGTTGTTTCCATGTCTTGGCTATTGTAAATAGTGCTGCAGTGAACACTGAGGTGCGTGCATCTTTTCGAAGTATGGTTTTCTCCAGATATGTGCCCAGGAGTGGAATTGCTGGATCATATGGTAGCTCTATTTTTGTTCTTAAAGAAACTTCCATACTATTCTCCTTAGTGGCTGTACCAATTTCCATTCTCACTGATAATGTAGGAGAGTCCTCTTTTCTCCACACCCTCTCCAGCATTTATCATTTGTAGACTCTTTTGATGATGGCCATTCTGACTGGTGTGATATGATTTTGATTTTTGATTTTTTGATTTGCATTTCTCTTATACTTACCCATGTTGAGCATCTTTTCATGTGCTTTTTGGTCTTCTTTGGAGAACTGTCTAGTTAGATCTTCTGCCCAGTTTTTGATTGGGTTTTGTTTTGTTTTGTTTTTGATATTGAGCTTCATGAGCTGTTTGTATATTTTGGAGATTAAATCCTTTGTCAGTCTTTTCATTTGCAAATATTTTCTCCTATTCTGTGGGTTGTCTTTTCATTTTTTCTTTGGTTTCCTTTGCTGTGCAAAAGTCTTTAAGTTTAATTAGGTCCAATTTATTTTTGTTTTTATTTTCATTACTCTAGGAGGTAGATTAAAAAAAGGTATTGCTGAGATTTCTGTCAAAGAGTGTTCTATGTTTTCCCCTAAAAGTTTTATAGTATCCAGTCTTACATTTTGGTCTTTCATCCATTTTGAGTTTATTTTTGTATATGGTGTTAGAGAATGTTCTAATTTCATTATTTTACATGTAGCTGTCCAGTTTACCCAACACCACTTATTTGAGGAGACTGTCTTTTCTCCATTGTATATTCTTGCCTCTTTTGGTGTAGATTAATTGGCCATAGGTGTGTGGGTTTATTTCTGGGCTTTCTATCCTGTTCCATTGATATATGTCTTTCTTTGTGCCAGTACCATACTATTTTGATTACTGTAGCTTTATAATATAGTCTGAAGTTGGGGAGCCTGATTTTTCCAGCTCCATTTTTCTTTCTCAAGATTGCTTTGACAATTTGGGGGTTTTTTGGTGTTTCCATACAAATTTTCAGATTTTTTTGTTCTAGATCTGCAGATGATGCTATTGGTAATTTGATAGGTGTTGCATTGAATCTGTAGGTTACCTTGGGTAGTATAGTCATTTTGACAATATTGATTCTTCCAAGCCAAGAACATGGTATATCTTTCCATCCTGTTTGTGTCATCTTTGATTTCTTTCATCAGTGTTTTTGCCTCCTTAATGGGATTGTTTCCTTAATTTCTCTTTCTGATCTTTCATTGTTAGTGTATAGAAATGCAATAGATTTCGGTGTATTAATTTTGTATCCTGTAACTTTACCAGATTCATTGATGAGCTCCAGTAGTTTTCTGGTAGCATCTTTAGGATTTCATATGTATAATATCATTGGAATCTGCAAATAGTGACAGTTTTACTTCTGTTTATTTTCTAAGGATCATTATTGGTATGTGAGAAAACTGTTGATTTTAGTACATGGATCGTATATTCACCAATCTTGTTTTATTCTCTTATCCTAATAATTTGTGTATTATCTTGGGTTTCCCCTGTATATTTTCATTTCATTTGAAAATGAGCATAGTCAGGGTTTTTACGATACAATTGTTATATCTCATCCTTCTTTTTCTGGTCTTATTGCATTGGCCAAGACTTTCATTACAGTATTCAGTAGTAATGGTTGTTTTCTGGCATCATTAACTTGTTTGTGATCAAAAATTGTATTTTTATTCAGAAGAGAAGTTTACTTTATAGTATGTAACAGAAGCTGGCATGATTTACCAGAAGGCTAATATGGCATTCTATGATTTAATTGAATGCATGTTTTTCTAATAAACACAAATTATAGAAATTTAGAAAAACAAATGGAAAAATAAATTAAAATTATCCATAGTCACTTTACCCAGAGATGATCACTATTTGCATTTTGGCAGATATGACAGAATCACAATTTAGGCTTTAAATGAGTCTAAAAATGGGAAAATTACTCCGAAAATCCCTTAAATCACCCATAAGCTAAAAGAACTGTAGATAGAGGTATATGGACCTGTACAATTCTCCCTGTACATATAATATATACTGTGCAATGAAATACAGAAGAATACACATGAAAATACAGTTCTCTAGCCTTTTTACTATACTTTTATTGTTGTTATCGAACAACAGATTATATAGCATTCTCTCACAGTGTGCCAAGCATTATACGTATCGTTGAATTTAGGATGTTAGAGGTATATGGGTCAACTCTAGTATCTACATGCTTTACTGACTTGAGCACCTGTGCTTGTGTAAGACTCAACTCCCTCATATAAAATGTGCCAGATTTTATAAATACCTATTATTGTGTATTCACTTGCTAGCATTTTTGTTTAGGCCCATATTTAGCATTTCAATAATGATGCCTTTTGTAATACAAAAATAGCAAGTAAAGAAATATAATAGCAAGGGAGAGACATTCCAAGAAAATATATTGTTCATTCAAGTCCTTTCAGGAGGTGGACAACCAATGTCAACTAAACAGAGTAGAATAGCAGATTGATACATGCTCAGATACATGTGGGAAATTTAGCAAAAGATTTGTGAACATGGATCCAATCAAGGGAAACAAATATGATTTATAAAATTCATGATAGCCAAGCTTTTAAAATGCTATTGTTCATAGAGCTTAGAAACTTCTTCCCTCCCTTCCACATAAGTAAACATCAGAAACCAAGTAGAATACCAAAATGAGAGTGATACGTAATGATCATTTTTTTGTATATTGTACAATGTGAAATAGAGTTCTAAAAAAGTGAACGAGAATCATGGATTACCTGAATTCAAACTCCTTTTGCATTATAGCCATTATAGGTAGGGTGTGTAAACAGACTTACTCAGGTTTTTTCCCACAGACCAGAAGTTGAACTCCTGGTCTTTCCCACTGAGTTTCAGTCTTTCTACATCTTCAACAACTTACTCTTTGTTAGCATGAGTATCCTAACATGAGAATCACAGTTTATTAGTGATATTTTATATAAATTTTCATTATCATAAGTATGCCATTACTTCAAATTTTTAAAGCCATCATTATCCCCAAAATAGAATTTTGTCTCACCTTCAAGTAATGGTAAAAAGTAAATTTGAGTGATGAGCTTAAATCTTAAATTGGGTCACTTGGGGTCACTCAAGGCAAAGGCCTGACAAGGAAAAAGGTTTTAGCTTTATAAAAGCACTAATTGTGTTACATCTGGTTTTTGTTTCAGAGTTTTAGATAATTATGTAAATTTTTGTCCTCTGCTTAATAAAGGATTTAATAGGTGATTATGTATACATTCCAGGTTTAATCTTATTTTATTGCATTTTCATTGATGGGATAATGCACTTTTTTTAAGGTATGGAATTATCTTAACTTAACATGTCAAGCTTTTCCCAAAAAAGATAAAATTGAAGTTAAATGTGGTTAGTTCTTTTGTCTCACGGGTATTCAAGTACAGAGGATTTCTTACCTTTTATGAACCCATGAGTATTTCATAGAAGTTGATTTTAAAATATGGTATAAACATGAAATATGGCTGGTGACAGAACAGTTTGTTTTCCTTGATTGAATTTAATTGGTATCCCCAACTCTAAATGAATCTGACTAATATTTATCTAAAACACAGATGAAGCAGTTGTCCAGAGGAGTCACCTTGGTAGAATAAACATTTCTTTAATAATGTTTAAAACACTTTAGAAGTTCTTCTATAAGAATTACCTGTATGGGGAGTGATTGTTAATAGGGATGGGATTCTGTATGTGTGTGATAAAAGTAATCTGGAATTTAACAGGGTTGATGGTTATACAACCTTGTGAATATACCAAAGCCTGCCAAATTGAACACTTTAAAATGGTGAATTTTTTGGTAAATTAATTGTCTCAATAAAAAGAAGTCAGTTAAAGAATCAGACTCACATAAGTCTCTCTGCTTTATATATACTTTGATTTTGTACAAATATTGCACTAACCAACCTATTTACTAACCTTAGTCATAACACTTAAGTTCACATTTACTGTTCACATTAAAGATTTACCATCTCTGGGAATGTCAGAAGACTCAACATCTTCCGAAGGCGTCCTCAAAGAGGAATCACAAAATTGTCCTCAGCAATGGCATTGAAATAATTATAGAGCATAATAGGGAGCTTGCTTGGAGGACACAAGATTTGTGTGTGTGGTTATTCTTTTATAAAAACCAGTCATATTAACTTCACTTTTTCAGGTATCTCACAAGGCAGCCCAGAAAAATATTTGTCCATCCCCAGAGTCAGAGTCTTTTTTTATTTTTTAATAAATAAATAAATTTATTTATTTATTTATTTATTTATTTATTTATTTATTTATTTATTTAATTTTTGGCTGTGTTGGGTCTTCATTGCTGCACACAGGTTTACTGTAGTTGCCGCCAGCGGGGACTACTCTTCGTTGTGGTATGCAGGCTTCTCTTGTTGTGGAGCACGGGCTTCAGTAGTTGCGGCACACAGTCTCAGTAGTTGTGGCTCACAGGCTCCATAGTTGTGGTGCAGGGGCTTGGTTTCTCCACGGCATGTGGGATCTTCCCAGACCAGGGATTGAACCATTGTCCCCTGCAATGGTAGGTAGATTCTTAGCCACTGTGCTACCAAAGTTAGAGTCTTATCAGGGGTACAAGTAGCCTACATCTCCATTTTCCTTTGCTTCTAACATACTTGATCACTTCAAAAAAAGAGGAGCTGAGGAGAAAGCTGACAGTGCTTAACAATAAATAAAGCTTTTAGTGTTTATTTTTCTTATTAAAAAAGCATTACCTGTTATCTTTAAAAATATTTATTGAGTGCCTGTTCTACTGAAGCAGATTCTGGGTGCTCAGGATACAAGAGTGAATAAGAGATAAATTTAGGAAAAGTAGACAGTAAACAAGGAAATCATGAATAAGAAAAATAGAAAGTAGTGCTAACACTGTGCAGTAAATTAAGTGATGTGAGAGTGACTGGTGATTACAAGAAAACACTGTTTTCTGCCTACTACAAAAAACTACATACAAATCAAAAGAAATAAAATAAAACATACTTAAAACCCTGCCCACCAAGAGATAACCACCATTAGTCTTAGGTGTATGTCCTTTCAAACCCCGCTCTACCTCTGTGTGCTCAGGAGTGTGTATAAGTATGTGTGTAATGTTTTGTTTGTATTGCAAAATAAGAACGTACTATTAATGCTGTGTTGTGATCTGCTTTTTTCATTTAAAATGTTATGAACAATTTTACATATCAGTAATATTACTTTTATAATGCCATTTTAACACTTATAAAATATTCCAATTGGTTGATTTAATGTCTTCATTTATTGGCTGCTTGGATGTCAATTGCTTAACAAAAAATCACATGAAAGATGTCACATTTAGCTGAAGTTCACATAATTTAAAAAAAATTATTCATGTCTAATGTTGAATGATACAAGTTTCTCTCCATTACTGTAAGATATATACTTTTCATTCTTCTGGTTTGGTTTGTTGTTTTGTTTTGTTTTGTTTCTGCATGTGGCATCTCAGTTCCCCAACCAGAGATCGAACCCATACCCCATGCAGTGGAACCATGGAATCTTAACCACATGGACTCCCAGGGAAGTCCTGGGTTTTTTTTTTTTTTTTTTTTGGGGGGGGTACACCAGGTTCAATCATCTGTTTTTATACACATATCCCCATATTCCCTCCCTTCCTTGACTCCCCCACCTCGAGTCCCCCCCACCCTCCCTGCCCCAGTCCTCTAAGGCATCTTCCATCCTCGAGTTGGACTCCCTTTGTTATACAACAACTTCCCACTGACTATTTTACAGTTGGTAGTACATATATGTCTGTGCTACTCTCTCGCTTCGTCTCAGTTTCCCCTTCACCCCCCGCCCCCTCCCATACCTCGAGTTCTCCAGTCCATTCTCTGTATCTGCGTCCTTGTTCTTGTCACTGAGTTCATCAGTACCATTTTTAGATTCCGTATATGTGAGTTAGCATACAATATTTGTCCTTCTTTTTCTGACTTACTTCACTATGTATGACAGATTGTAGTTCTATCCACCTCATTACATATAGCTCCATCTCATCCCTTTTTATAACTGAGTAATAGTCCATTGTATATATATATGCCACATCTTCTGTATCCATTCATTTGTTGATGGGCATTTAGGTTGCTTCTATGTCCTGGCTATTGTAAATAGTGCTGCAATAAACATTATGGTACAAGTTTCTTTTGGGATTATGGTTTTCTTTGGGTATATGCCCAGGAGTGGGATCACTGGATCATATGGTAGTTCTATTTGTAGTTTTTTAAGGAACCTCCAAATTGTTTTCCATAGTGGCTGTACCAACTTACAGTCCCACCAACAGTGCAGGAGAGTTCCCTTTTCTCCACACCCTCTCCAACATTTGTGGTTTCCAGACTTTGTGATGATGGCCCTTCTGGTTGGTGTGAGGTGATACCTCATTGTGGCTTTGACTTGCATTTCTCTGATGATGAGTGATGTTGAGCATCTTTTCATGTGTTTGTTGGCCATCTGTATGTCTTCTTTGGAGAAATGTCTATTTAGGTCTTCTGCCCATTTGTGGATTGGGTTATTTGCTTTTTTGGTATTAAGCTTCATGAGCTGCTTGTATATTTTGGAGGTTAATCCTTTGTCCATTGTTTCATAGGCAATTATTTTTTCCCATTCTGAGGGTTGCCTTTTAGTCTTGTTTATGGTTTCTTTTGCTGTGCAAAAGCTTTTAAGTTTCATGAGGTCCCATGTGTTTATTCTTGATTTTATTTCCATGATTCTAGGAGGTGGGTCAAAAAGGATGTTGCTTTGATGTATGTCATAGAGTGTTCTGCCTATGTTTTCCTCGAGGAGTTTGATAGTGTCTGGCCTTACATGTAGGTCTTTAATCCATTTGGAGTTTATTTTTGTGTATGGTGTTAGGAAGTGTTCTAATTTTATTCTTTTACATGTTGCTGTCCAATTTTCCCAGCACCACTTATTGAAGAGGCTGTCTTTTTTCCATTGTATACTTGTGCCTCCTTTGTCAAAGATAAGGTGCCCATATGTGTTTGGGCTTACTTCTGAGTTCTCTATTCTATTCCATTGATCATCCTTTCTGTTTTTGTGCCAGTACTATACTGTCTTGATCACTATGGCCTTGTAGTATAGTTTGAAGTCAGGAAGCCTGATTCCACCAACTCCATTTTTCCTTCTCAAGATTGCTTTGGCTATTCGGGGTCTTTTGCGTTTCCATACAAAGCGTAAGATTTCTTGCTCTAGTTCTGTGAAAAATGCCATTGGTAATTTGATCGGGATTGCACTGAATCTATAAATTGCTTTGGGTAGTACAGTCATTTTCACGATGTTCATTCTTCCAATCCAGGAACATGGGATGTCCCTCCATCTGTTTGTGTTGTCTTTGATTTCTTTCATCAATGTCTTAAAGTTTTCTGCATACAGATCTTTTGCCTCCTTAGGCAGGTTTATTCCTAGGTATTTTATTCTTTTTGTTGCAATGGTGAATGGGAGAGTTTCCTTAATTTCTCTTTCTGCTCTTCCGTTGTTAGTGTATAGGAATGCAAGAGATTTCTGTGCATTAGTTTTGTATCCTGCTACTTTACTAAACTCATCAATGAGTGCTAGCAGTTTTCTGGTAGAGTCTTTAGGGTTTTCTATATATAATATCATGTCATCTGCAAAGAGTGACAATTTGACTTCTTCTTTTCCAATTTGGATTCCTTTGATTTCTTTTTCTTCTCTGATTGCTGTGGCTAACACTTCCAAAACTATGTTGAATAACAGTGGTGAGAGTGGACACCCTTGTCTTCTTCCTGTTCTTAGAGGGAATTCTTCCAGTTTTTCCCCATTGAGAATGATGTTGGCTTTTGGTTTTTCATATATGGCTTTTATTATGTTGAGGTAATTTCCTTCTATGTCCATTTTCTGGAGAGCTTTTATCATAAATGGATGTTGAACTTTGTCAAAAGCTTTTTCTGCGTCTATTGAAATGATCATATGGTTTTTATCCTTCAATTTGTTGATATGATGTATCACGTTGATTGATTTGCGTATATTGAAGAATGCTTGCATCCCAGGGATAAACCCCACTTGATCATGGTGTATGATTTTTTTAATGTGCTGTTGCAGTCTGTTAGCTAGTATTTTGTTGAGGATTTTTGCATCTATATTCATCAGTGATATTGGTCTGTAGTTTTCTTTTTTTGTGACATCTTTGCCTGGTTTTGGTATCAGGGTGATGGTAGCCTCGTAGAATGAGTTTGGGAGTGCTCCGCCTTCTGCAATATTTTGGAAGAGTTTGAGAAGGACAGGTGTTAACTCTTCTCGAAATGTTTGATAGAATTCGCCCGTGAATCCATCTGGTCCTGGGCTTTTGTGTGTTGGGAGATTTTTAATCACTGCCTCAATTTCCGTACTTGTGATTGGTCTGTTCATGGTTTCTATTTCTTCCTGGTTCAGTCTTGGAAGATTGTATTTTTCTAAGAATGTATCTGTTTCTTCCAGGTTATCCAATTGATTGGCATATAGTTGCTTGTAGTAGTCTCTCATGATGTTTTGTATTTCTGAGGTGTCCATTGTGATTTCTCCTTTTTCATTTCTAATTCTGTTGATTTGCATCTTCTCCCTTTTTTCTTGATGAGTCTGGCTAATGGTTTATCAATTTTGTTAATCTTCTCAAAGAACCAACTTTTAGTTTTATTTATTTTTCTTATGGTTTCTTTCCTTTCTTTTTCATTTATTTCTGCTCTGATCTTTATGATTTCTTTCCTTCTGCTCCCTTTGGGGTTTCTTTGTTCTTCTTTCTCTAGCTGTTTGAGGTGTAAGGTTAGGTTGTTTATTCGATCATTTTCTTGTTTCTTAAGGTAGGACTGTATTGCTATAAACTTCCCTCTTAGAACTGCTTTTGCTGCATCCCATAGGTTTTGGGTTGTTGTGTTTTCATTGTCATTTGTTTCTAGATATTTTTTGATTTCCTCTTTGATTTCTTTAGTGATTCCTTGGTTGTTTAAGAGTGAATTGTTTAGCCTCCATGTGTTTGTATTTTTTGCAGTTTTTTTCCTGTAATTGATATCTAGTCTCATGGCATTGTGGTCTGAGAAGATGCTTGATATGATTTCAATTTTCTTGAATTTGCTGAGGTTTGATTTGTGACCCAAGATGTGATCTATCCTGGAAAATGTTCCGTGTGCACTTGAGAAGAAAGTGTAGTCTGTCGTTTTTGGATGGAATGTCCTATAAATATCAATGAAGTTGAGATGGTCTGATGTGTCATTTGATGCTTGTGTGTCTTTATTTATTTTCTGTTTGGATGATCTGTCCATTGATGTAAGTGGGGTGTTCAAGTCTCCCACTATTATTGTGTTCCTGTCGATGTCCCCTTTTATAGCTGTTAGCATTTGCCTTATGTATTGAGGTGCTCCTATATTGGGGGCCTAGATATTTACCATTGTGATATGTTCTTCTTGAATGGATCCCTTGATCATTATGTAGTGTCCTTCCTTGTCTCTTGTAATAGTCTTTACTTTCAAGTCTAATTTGTCTGATATGAGTACTGCTACTCCAGCTTTCTTTTGACTTCCATTTGCATGGAATATCTTTTTCCATCCCTTTCCTTTCAGTCTATATGTATCCCTTGGTCTGAAGTGGGTTTCTTGTAGGCAGCATATAGAAGGGTCTTGTTTTTGTATCCATTCAGCCAGTCTGTGTCTTTTGGTTGGAGCATTTAATCCATTTACATTTAAAGTGATTATTGACATGTGTGTTCCAATGACCATTTTCTGAATTGTTTTGGGTTTGTATTTGTAGGTGTTTTCCTTTTCTTGTGTTTCCTACTTAGAGAAGTTCCTTTAGCACTTGTTGTAAGGCTGGTTTGGTGGTGCTGAATTCTCTTAACTTTTGCTTGTCTGGAAAGCTTTTGATTTCTCCCTCAAATCTGAATGAGATTCTTGCTGGGTAGAGTATTCTTGGCTGTAGGTTTCTCTCTTTCAGGACTTTCAGGATATCCTGCCATTCCCTTCTGGCCTGCAGAGTTTCTGTAGAAAGGTCAGCTGTTATCCTGATGGGTTTTCCCTTATATGTTGTTTGTTGCTTTTCTCTTGCTGCTTTTAATATTTTTTCTTTGTGTTTAATTGTCGTTAGTTTGATTAATATGTGTCTTGGTGTATTTCTCCTTGGGTTTATTCTGTATGGGACTCTCTGTGCTTCTTGGACTTGGTTCATTATTTCCTTTCCCATGTTGGGGAAGTTTTCCACTATAACCTCTTCAAATATTTTCTCAGACCCTTTCTTGTTTTCTTCTTCTTCTGGGATGCCTATAATTCAGATGTTGGTACGTTTAAGGTTATCACTGAGGTCTCTGAGACTGTCTTCTAATCTTTTTATTTTTTTTTCTTTTCCCTGCTCTGTGGCAGTTATTTCCCCCATTCTATCTTCCAACTCACTTATTCGTTCTTCTGCCTCAGTCATTCTGCTGGTTATAGCATCTAGAGTATTTTTAATTTCGGTTATTTTGTTATCCATGGCTGTTTGTTTTTCTGAGTTCTTATGAACTGTTTCTTGTACTTTCTCTATTTTGTTTTCAAGATTTTGTATCATTTTTACTATCATTACTCTAAATTCTTTTTCAGGCATTTTTCCTATTTCCTCTTCATTTATTTGGTCTTGTGGGTTTTTTTCCTGCTCCTTTGCCTGCATGGTGTTTCTTTGTTTCCTCATGGTTGTCCAAGCTTTTGGGGTTGCTTGTCCTGGCGATAGAGGTGTTTATAGAAGACTGTCCAAGCCTCAGACTAACGTCCAAGTATTGGATTAAACGAATATTAAGTCTAGGAAACACATACATGTACAAGACACACAATTACTGAATCCGTTAGGACATAAGGCTCTAGAAAGACCTGACAAGAACACCAGTGTGCTATCAGATATTCAAAGAGAAACCCAGCAGAAATTGACAACTGAAACAGAACAAATCAGAGACAAAAGCAAAAGCAAACAAACAACAAATCACACCCTACACATACAAACATCAATCCAGGGAGATTTTGTAAGCTAGGATCAAATATAGAAAAGAGCTAGAGTACCACCAGAGAGAATGGAGATTCTCGGAATGTAATTAGACAACTGTACTAAGAACTAAGATAAAGACAAAAGCCTAATATTAAATACCAAGGCAGTGCGTCATCTGGAGAATAGAGCAAGGAGTCTGAGCAGACCGATATTGTTGCTTATAAGTATGTTAAGATAAAATAAACTTAAAATGGCTGGAATAAAGGGGAACAGAAGAGCGTAATGTGGTTGGAAATATGCAAATAAAAAGAAAGGAATAGAAATGTATAAAAGATAGGGATGAAAGGAAAGTATGAGAGATATTTTGTCCGTACTACCAAAAACTTAGCTAGATATAGAAGTATATAAAAAGGCAAAAAAAAAAAAGAATAAAAAATATCATTAAAAAATTATGTTATAAAACTTGTAGATCCCTTAGGGCTAAGATCTTATTTAATAAATCAAAAAAAAAAAAAAAGAGAGAGAGAGAAAGAAAAAAAAGAAAAAAGAAAAAAAAAAATCCAGAACTGAAACCAGAATGGACCAGTTCAATAGGTATTGATACTACTATTTCTGTTTCCTTAGCGTCTCAGCTGTAAGTGTCCTTCTCCTTGCCTTGGGTTTTTTTTGCGTTATTCTGTGACCAGCAGAGGTTCCTTTATTGTTCGTCTGTAAGCATCGGTGTGTGGGGAGGGAGAGGGTACAATAGTGGCTCCTTCTCCTGGGAGTGAGTGAGCAGTGGCACACTGTTGTTTCCGTCAGGCTTGGAGGTTCCTGTTGCAGAGGGCGCTGGTGGCTCAGGCATACACAGAAAGTCTTAGAGTTGGGCCTCTCTCGGGGTTTTTTTCTTTTTGATGCTGGTTTTTTTTTTTTTTTTTTTTTCTCTCAGCAGCCTCCCTGCTGCTGGCGTTGCAAGGAGTTTTAATCTAGCCCCGCCCGAGTGCCTGAGGGTGCTTGTTATCCCTGAGAGCCTTAGGTGGCCCACGGGCGTCTCTCCATTGCCTGTTGCAGAGGCGCGGAAAGAGAGAGAGAGGCTACGCGCGTGGCTCCTCCCCCCCCGCCCGGGAGCCTGCAGCCTCCAGCCGCCATCATGGCCGGGCAGCTCTCAGGGACGGGCACTCCTCTCCGCGGATCTCCTCCCTCCTGTGCTCTAGGTCCGTCACCCTACCGGCAACAATGTTTCTCCCCCTGAACCAGCTCTCCGGTTCCCACGCTCCCGCCCCTGGACCCTCCGTTCAGCCGCGGATCGATGTCTCAGTCCGGGAACGCTGAGCTGCGCTGCGGACCCTCCGTATGTTTCTCACTCCCTCCCGTCTGCCACAGCTCCGCCGCTTCACCCTCTTTGAGCCCTCGTAGATGCCTCCCTACCGGCTATGTCGGGCTCCCCTCAGTCCTTTCTGGTGTCCGAGGCCGTCTGCTGGTGTTCAGCTGGTTCTCTGTGGGAATTACTGCATCCTTCTGTGCATTCCCAATGCATCTGTGGAGAGGGATGCACTCCACGTCTCTCTACTTCGCCGCCATCTTTTCTCTCCTCCTGGGTTTTTTTTAAATCTTCTATCTGCTCGCTGGGCACATTCCACAAGGTAGAATCTTCAGCTATTGACTTTTTTTCCTGTATTTCTTTCCTCAGCTATTGCATTCATATTTACAACACAAGTTGTCAACTTCTAGGTGAAAAACCCCCAGATCTTTATCTTAGACCATGTCTTCTTTGCCATGTAGCTGTCCAACCATCTCCTTAAACTTGCCCTGTCTAAAGCCAAACTTAATCATACCTCCCCATCTCTTCAAATCTAACTCTTCCTCATAATTTCCCTGTTTACTACAAAGATATCTTCATGGCCCCAATCATTTTAGCATAGAAAAGTTAAATTACCTTTGACTCCTCCACAAAACAAATACGATCCTCTTTCATAATGTGATTTTCAGACTTTTTTTTTTTTAATTAATTTATTTATTGGGTCTTCTTTGCTACATGTGGGCTTTCTCTAGTTGCATCAAGCAGGGGCTACTCTTGTGGTGTGCAGGCTTATCATTGTGGTGACTTCTCTTATTGAAGAGCACAGGCTCTCAGCGCACGGGCTTCAGTAGTTGTGGCTCGCGGTCTCTAGAGCACAGCCTCAGTAGTTGCAGCACACGGGCTAAGTTGCTCTGTGGCATGTGGGATCTTCCCAGACCAGGAATCGAACCTGTGTCCCCTGCATTGGCAGGCAGATTCTTAACCACTGCACCACCAGGGAAGTCCCCAGACTTCTTTCCTTTTCCATCATCACTGCCACCTCCCTAGTTCAAGACACTTTCTTCTTAGCCTGAATTATTATTTTACAGTTTCCTCATTGATTTTTTTATTTGGTACCGCCTCCCTTTCAATTCTGCCTATAACCTCTGGATCTTGCTGTGTCAATTATCCCCACTTTGCCTTCAGAATCTTCTCATTACACCCTCTCTTCCTCCCAATCTTTATTAAAATATGTGCAAGTCTCCCCAAACTTAAAAATGTTTTTGTGACTCTGGAGAGCTGTCTCTGCTTTATTACCTCAAACTCACCCTTAACTTGCCAAAGTCTGGCTTCTGGCCATTCAGTCTACTAAACCTCTCATTCAGTCCCAGTGATTTCTAATTGACAAATCTAGTAGATCCTTCACAGCCTTATGTCACCAGATTTTTGTCTACATTTGGCTGTTGATAACTTACTCCTAAAACTTTTTTGGTTCTCCCTATATTCTCTCTCACTGTTCCTATACCATCTCTTCTGAGAACTCTTCTTCACCTTGGCAACCTTAAATATTGGTATTTCTGAGGGTTCCATTCTCAGCCCTTTGTTCTCACTCTGCATATTCTTCATTTACTTTGGCTACTTTAGTTACCATTTAGAAGCTTAGGACCTTTAAATCCCTGTATCTGGACCTTACACCTGCGTGTATAATTGCCTAATGGATCTTCACCTGGATGCGCTACCAATGGCACCGCAAACCTGAAACTATCTTCTCTTCCCTAAAATTGTTCTTAGTTTTCTGTTTATCTCAGGTGGTGGTAACATCATTCACCTGATCATTCAAACCAGAAATGTGGAAGTCATCTTTCATTTCCCTTTCTCTTCTGCTTCATCTCTCCCTTTCCCATCATCCAGCTTATCACTGTATTATACAGTATTCACAACTAAACAAAAAGTAGTATAATTTCCTAACCAATCTTTGTTCCTGCTGTGTGTATACTTCATAAGTTGCAGTGTGTTCATGAATTTCTTACTCTGAAAGTCTCAGTATTCTGTTTATAACATTACCCAGCTAACAAACAAAATGACCATTATATTTCATTTTACATAATTTAGAACACAAATATTATATACCTAGAAAAAATGTTGCATTGGCCACCGAATTCACTAATACAAGGGTTGCCTTTGAATAAAGATAAATTAAAACATGACAAAATATTTTCTAACCACTTATTTGATAGGAGCTTAGTATTCAGTCTTTCATCCTATTAAGTTTTGCCTTTCAGTTGGCCTTGCCCTACAGAAGTTGCTTGCTTCCTCTTTTCATTCAAGAAACATTCACTTTCTGCCCTGTGACTCTCATAGCCTAGCTGCTATCTGGGGAATAAATGTATTGCTTTTGCCCATAGCTCAAGTGAACTTTATTCTGGATATCAAGTTTATTACCTCGTTTGAACATTTCTAATTGTCAGTAATCTGTATTACAGGAACACTTAAATAATTTTAGTAATTTCAAAGTGCAGGTCATATATATACATATATATGTGTGTATATATATGTGTGTGTGTATATATATATATACAGTAAAACCTTGGATTGCAAGTAACTTGTTCTACGAGTATTCTGCAAGACAAGCAAACATTTCTAATAAATTTTAACTTGATAAACGAGCAATGTCTTGCAATACGAGTAGTACGTGATGCCAAACATCACATAATCACAACTGAGCCAATGGAGCTGACCATCAACGAACTGATGGATCTGCATCGCAAGCAACAACAAGAGGTTATGAAGGAGATCTTGTCTGCAAAGGAGGAGGAGAAAAAGGCAGAGGAATCCCTCACCTCGAATGAGATTAGGGAGATGTGTAAAATGTGGGAAATAGTGCAAAATTTTGTAGAAAAGTACCACTCGAATAAGGCTGTAGCAGTGCAGGCGATGAATCTGTTTAAGGACAGTGCAATGTCACATTTCCACGAAATCCTCAAAAGGAGGCAAAAGCAAGTGTCATTGGATAGGTTCCTTGTTAAAGTTGCACGAAAAGAAAAAGATTCCATTAAGCCGATAGATAGCAGTGATTCCGTTAGTGATAAAGTTGTCCTACACAATAACCCTCCTCTCTGTTGTCTCCCTCGCACTAGCCACGAAGGTTTTAAAAGGTAAGTGCAGGTTAATTTGTTTATTTTTCTTTATATTTTGTATTTGCTTTATTGTTTTGTATTATATTACTGTATTGTAATCATTTTTATATGAATATTTTTGGGTTGTGGAACAAATGTTCTGAGTTTCCATTTCTTATGGGGATATTCGCTTTGATATACAAGTGCTTTGGATTACAAGCATGTTTCTGGAACGAATTATGCTTGCAAACCAAGGTTTTACTAGATAGATAGATGAATGGATGGATGGATGGATGGATGTGAGCTTAGCTGAGGATCTGCATTTACCAGTAGCTGGGCAGCATGAGTTTCAGAGCAACAACTCAAAAAAAAAAATTGTTTCATTTTTTTAGAGGATTCCTAATGGACTTATTTGTCTTTCTTAATTTTTCTTCTGTGTGTAGAACTGTCTTCAGGTTTACACAGAACAGTAGACATATCCCCAAATTGAAGCTCTTTTCCTTCCATGTAAGCCTAGGCTGATAATGAAATTGGGGAATTAAGAGGAAAAGAGTTAAGGACAATCTAGAAGAGCAGAACTCACTGGATGTAGAAATGGCTAAAGTAAACCCACAAGCTCTAAGAGCAGCCAGGGAGAAAATCAAACTTAAAGTTAAATGATCCATCACACAGCATATTAACAATAACAACTTAAAATAACCCAAACTTTGTCAAGTGGTAGCTTATCAAGAAACAACACCAATTTTATAGCCTTGAAGAGAAATTAAAACCAGCCTTAAAAGGCTGCACACTAGACGTGTAAATATTGGCCTGTTCAGAGAAGCGGCATGTGATACGTGCATTTTACATGTTATGTCACTTAAGCATTTCACATGGGTATTTTCTGTGGGTTAAAATTTTCTGCACACATTGTGTGAAATGGAGAAGACAAGTGTCAAAACCATAGAATTGTACTTTTTTTTTTTTTTTTTTTTTTTTTTGGCTACACTGTGGGATCTTAGTTCCCCAACCAGGGATTGAACCCATGCCCCCTACAGTGGAAGTGCAGAGTCCTAACTGCTGGACCGCCAGGGAATTCCCTATTTTTTATTACGAGCTTTACTGAGGTATAATTCACTTGCCATGTAATTCACCCACTTACCATATACAATTCAATGACTTTTAGAATATTCATGGAGTTGTGCATCCATTACCACAATCAAGTTTGGAACATTTTCATTCCCCTAAAAAGAAGCACACCAGCCTTTAGTCATCACTCTCCAGTCTCACCAGCCCTAGGAAATGACTCATTTTCTCTCAGTTTTGCCTATTCCTAACATTTCATATAAATGCAATCATACAAAACATGGTACTCTATGACTGGCTTGTTTGACTTAGCATAATGTTTCCAGGGTTTATCCATGTGGTAGCATGAATTAGTACTTCATTTCTTTTTGTTGTTGAATAATGTTCCATTGTATGGGGACTTCCCTGGTGGCACAGTGGTTGAGAATCCACCTGCCAACGCAGGGGACACAGGTTTGATCCCTGGTCCAGGAAGATCCCACGTGCCGTGGAGCAACCAAGCCCCTGCGCCACAACTACTGAGCCTGCGAGCCACAACTACTGAGTCTATGTGCTGCAACCACCAAGCCCGTGCGCCTAGAGCCCGTGCTCTGCAACAAAAGAAGCCACCGCAATGAGAAGCCTGAGCACCGCAATGAAGAGTAGCCCCTGCTCACCACAGCTAGAGAAAGCCTGCACATAGCAATGGAGACCCAATGCAGCCAATTAATTAACTAAAAAATATTCCGTTGTATGGATACACCACATTCCATTTAGTCCTCAGTTGGTATATATTTGGGTTGTTTCTACTTTTTTGGCTATTATGGATAACAGAGCTATGAACATTCATGTACAAGTTTTTGTGTGGACATGTTTTCATTTCTCTTGAAATAACCTAGAAGTGGAATATACTTAGAAATGGAAGTCTTTGTTGAACCATTTGAGAAACTACCAGACTATTTTCTAAAGCAGCTGCACTATTTTACTTTCCCATCAGCTGTGTATGAGAGTTATTTTTCCATAAACTCAGCATTATTTGTTATTACCTGTCTTTTTTTATTGTTACCATCCTAATAGATATGAAGTGTTATCTTATTGTGGTTTGCAGTTTCCTGATGATTAATGATGTTGCGCTTCTTTTTTGTACTTAATGGCCATTTGTGTATCTTGCTTGCATAATTGTCCATTTTGATCCTTTGCCATTTTTAAAATTGAGTTATTTGTCTTTTTATTGTTGAGTTATAGTAATTCTTTATGTATCCTAGTTACAAGGCTCTTGTTAGATATATGATTAGTGAAATTTTCTCCCATTCTGTGGGATGTCTTTTCACTTTCTTGATGGTGTCCTTTGAACCACACATGTTTTTGTCTTGACAATGTCAAGCTTATATTTTCTTTTATTGCTTGTGTTTCTAGTGTTTTCTCATGAAGGAGTACTATATATTTTTAACAGCTTTATTGAGGTTTAATTGACATAGAGTAAACTTCACATATTAAAAGTGTGTACATTGACAAGTTTTGACATGTACATACACCTGTCCAAGTCTTTGGCCCACATTTTATTTGGGATATTTGTTTTTTTCATTGTTGCATTTTGAAAGTTCTTTGTATACAAATCCTCTCGTTATAAATATTTCCTCTCATCTCTGGCTTGTCTTTTTCATTCTGAGAACAGTGTCTTTCAAAGGGCATAAGTGCTTAATTTTGAAAAAGTTCAATTGTTATTGATTTTTCTTTAATGGATTGTGATTTTTAGTGTCATATCTAAGAAATTTTTACCTAATTCAGTCACAAAGATTGCCTCCTATGCTTTCCCCTCGAATATTTATAGTTCCGCATTTTACTTGTAGATCTGTGATCCATTTTGAGATAATAATTCCATATGGTGCAAGATATGGACCCAAGTTCATTTTTCGGTAAATTGTTGCAGCACCATTTGTTGAAAAAACTTCCTTTTTCCATGCAATTGCCTTTCTTTGCTAATACGCACTTAACTATATGTGTGTTGGTGAGTATATTTTTTCGCTCTCTGTTCTTTTCCAATGATCTTTTGTCCATCTTTGCAGCAGTACTACATACTTTAATTACTGTTGGTTTATAGTGAATAGTGAATTCAGATAGTTTAAGTCCTCAAGCTTTATTCTTTTTTACCAACATCATTTTGGCCATTCTAGATCCTTGGTATTTTCTATGAATTTTAGGATCAGTTCATCAATTTTTGGAAGAAAATAAAAAAGTCTCCTGAGATTTTGATTGATATTACATTGACTCTGTAAGTCAGTGTGGGGATAATAATTGGCATCTTAACAATATCGAATCTTCTGCCCTATATCGAGTCTTCTGCCCATGACCACTGTGTGTTTGTGTGTGTGTGTGTGTCCTTTTATTTTATTTAGGTCTTTAATTTCAGCATTGTGTTACAGTTTTCATTGTACAGGTCTTGTGCATCTTTTGTCAGATACCCAAGTATTGCATTTTTTTTATTGTTTTTGTCACTCGTAGATTTTTGTTGAAATTGCTGATTGTTGTTTGCTAACATATAGAAATACAGTTGACTTTTGTATACTGGTCTTGTATTCTGCCATCTAGCTCTATGTGCTTATTAGTTCTGGTAGGTTTTTTGTATAGGATTTTCTAAATAGGTGGTCAGATAATTTATGAATAAAGACAGTTTTTCTTCTTCATTTCTAATCTTATTGCCTTTTCTTTGTTTTTCTTGCCGTTTGCAATGTCTAGAACCTGTAATACAATGTTGAATTGATGTGGTGAGAGCAGACATCCTTGTCTTGGAGGAACAATGATCTTAGGAGGACAACATTCAGTCTTCACTAGTAGTATGATGTTCAGTGTACATTTTCTGTGAATACCCTGTAGCACGTTGAGAAAGTTCCTTCTAGTCCTAGTTTGCTGAGAGTTTGGATCAGGAGAGGATATTGGATTTTGTCAAATATTTTTCTACCTTTATTGAGGTGATCATATGGTTTTCCTTTTTTAGTTTCTCTAGTGAATTAAACTGATTTATTTTAAAATGTTAAAGCAACTTTGCATTCCTGCAGTAAACCCAAATTGATGATTATTTTTTATTTTTTTATTGCATCTGTAGTCTTCACTTTTGAGGTACTTATTAGTTCACTGAAACATGTCCATATCAGAATCCTGTTTTATCTTTGCATGGTTCTCTGGTTATCGTGAAGCAGAGACATGAATGAGTTTGAATGAACACTGTACCGTGCAAAGCAAGATCGGACTATACTGTTGGATTTGACATTCTAGAATATTGTTAAAAATTTTTGCATCTGTGTTCATGAAGAATATTGGTCTGTAGTTTTATCTTTGTCTAATTTGAGGTGTAATGTGGCTTCATAGAATGAGTTGAGAAACACATCTCTCTCATCTGTTTTCTAAAGAGTTTTTGTAAATTGATTATTTCTTCTATAAATATATTTGGTGGAATTCATCAGTGAAGCCATCTGGACTTGGAGTTTTTCAGGTTCTTTTAGAAGGCTTAAAACTACAATTTGAGTTTCTTTATCTTCTGAATGAGCTTTGGTTGTTTGTGATTTCCAAGGAGTTTGTTCATCTAACTTGTCAATTTTATTGGCCCAAAATTTTTCATAACATTACTTTATTACCCTTTTAATATCAGTAAAATCTGTTGTGATGTTACCTGTCTCATTCCTGTTATTTGTACTTTGTGTCTTCTCTCTTTTTAAATTTTTTAAATGGCCGTTCTGGTTGGAAGTTCATCAGTTTTAAAATTGTTCTTCCCAAGAAAGACCTGACTTTTGGTTTTGTTGATTTTTCTCTATTTGCTGTTTTCTACTTCATTGCTTTCCTCTATGGTATTATTTCCTTTCTTCTGCTTATTTTAAATTTTATTTGCTCTTATATTTCCAGTTTCTTAAGGAAGGAACTGAGATCATCAATTTGAGATCTTTCCTCTTTTCTAATAGTGTTTAGCACTATAAATTTCCCTCTAAGTATTGCTTTAGTGACATACTACAAATCTTGATATGCTATGTTTTTATTTTCATTCAGTTCAAAGTACTTTGTGATTTCCCTTCTGATTTCTTTTTTTCCTCATAGTTTATTTAGTGGTGTTTAATTTCTAAATATCTGGAGATTTTCCAGGTATCTTTTATTGATTTTTTTCCCAGCTTTGTGAGATATAATTGGCATATAGTGACATTGTGTAAGTTTAAGGTGTACGATATTATTTGATGTATGTACTCGTATATATTGCAAAATGTTTACTACATTAAGGTAGTTAACATCTTTTATCTCACATAATTGCTATTTTCTTATTATTATGGTTAAAAACATTAAAGCTCTACTCTCATAGCAGCTTTCAAGTATAGAGTACCGTATTGTTAACTGTAGTCACCATTTCTGTACATTGGATCATCTGAACTTAATCATCTTATAACTGAAAGTTTGTGCCCTTTGACCGACATCTCGCCATTTCCGCCACCCCTCAGCCACTGGCAATCACCATTCCACTCTCTATTTCTGTAATTTCAATGTTTTTAGATTCCACATACAAGCAGTATCATACAGTACTTGACTTTCTGTGTCTAATTTATTTCACTTAACATAATGTCCTCTGGGTTCATTCAGGTTGTCACGAATGGCAAGATTTTCTTATTTTTTTAAGGCTGAATATTCCATTGTATATATACACCACATTTTCTTTATTCATTCATCCATTGATGGACACTTAGATTGTTTCTATATCTTGACTATTGTGAATATTGTATGAGAGTTCAGATATCTCTTTGAGATCTTGATTATCTTGATTTCATGTCTTTTCAATATATACCCAAAAGTGGAATTGCTGTATTATATGGTAGTTCAATTTTTAGTTTTTTGAGGAAACCTTACGTTTTACATCTGCCTATGTCATTAACACCACACTGTGTTGTTTAATTATCAGTTATCTTTAAAGAGATTTAAATAACAAGAAAATCTTTTCTATTTGCCTACATATTTCACATTTTCACTGCTCTTCATTCCTTTGTGTAAATACAGATACTCATCTGGTGTTGTTTCCATCTGTCTGGTGGACTTCCTTTAACAATTCTTATAGTGCATAAGAAAAATATTGACATAAATGAGTATATAAGTATTATTAACCTTTTAGTGAAAGAAACCATAAATTTTAAAGACAATAAAAGATTGGGGTGAAATGTTTGTGACATATCAGAGTAATAATAATAGCACATATGATAATAACAGCAGATATTGAAAGTGTGTGGTGCTATGTACTGGGTGCTCTGTTAAATCATTTACCATGTATTTTCTCATTTAATCCTTACAGCAGCCACTTGAGATAATGTACTGTTTTGTTTTGTTTAATTTTTATTGGAGTATAGTTTCTGTACAATGTTGTGTAAGTTTCTGCTATACAGTGAAGTGAATCAGTTATACATATACATATATCCCCTCTTTTTTATATTTCTTTCCCATTTAGGTCACCACAGAGTATTAAGTAGAGTTGCCTGTGCTATACAGTAGGTTCTCATTAGTTATCTATTTTATACACAGTAGTATATATGTCAATCTCAATCTCCCAATTCACCCCACCTTCTTTTCCCCATCTTGGTATCCATAAGTTTGTTCTCTACATCTGTATCTCTATTTCTATACTGTTTTTATACTCATTTTACAAATTCAAATGTGAGAATAACAGGTAGGGGCTAATGTCCTTAACAATCAGAGATCTAAAAACCAGTAATTAAAAAAATTTAAGTGCCAATTCTTAGAAAAAATATGAATAGCTGATAAACATAAAAGTAATACTCAGCTTCACTCATAATCAGGAGAATGAGATAATTTTTAAGCTACCCAATTGGCAAAAATAAAAGCAATGTTACTAAAATTGGCAAGATATGAAGAAGGATATATATGTGTACACTACTAGAGGTATAAATTGGTACATTTTTTTACAAGGCCATTTAGCTTTACCTATTGAAGTTTAAAATATGCATATCCTTTGACCAGATGACTTCATTTGGAAATCCATTATACAAATTCTCAAGGAAAAATAATGTGTGTGTGTGTGTGTGTAAGGGGAAACAATTGAAGACAATTGATTATCAATAGCAGAGTGTTAAAACAGATGATGGCTTAGCTGTATAACGGAGTAAGCATTGAAAACAATGAGCATGTGGGGAAACAGGCAATTTGATGGGCTGCTGCTGGGGGATATAAATTGGTACAGCTTCTCTGGAGGGGAGTTGGCAAAATAGATATCAAAAGTCCTCATTCAGATTGTATCCCTTTTCCCCATGTGTGTGCTATATTATTGAGGGGAAAGAAGTTGCTGAATCATATGCATAGTAGAACCCAATTGGGTTTGTTTGTTTGTTTGTTTTTGAAGAATTGTACTCAAATATTTGTATGTTCCAGAAGACAGTTTGGAAAGATGCACACCAAATTAACAGTGATTATCCCCGGAAAGGAAGTATTTCAGCTTTTTAAATGTCCCTATTACTTGAGTTTTATAACTTTTGTAATCGTTTTGAAAAAAAAAATTTTTTAAAGCTATATTGGTTGTAATTGGCAAAAACAAAAAGCAGTTTACTCAAAAGAAGCAAGATTGTTTCTCCCCAAGGGTTTCCAAACCAAATGAATCAGAATTCTTTCTTCCTGGACTTAAATGGAGTTTTATTTTTATAAATAAGATGTTGGACTCTACCTGTAGGGCTCAGTAGAGCTTAAAAGAACTGAAATTTTACAGACCCCATCCCATGTTCCAGAGTACAAGACCAACCTGTTTAGTGAGCATTCAGACAAGAACCGTGGTGCGTGGCATTTATAATCTTTACACACTCATATCAAAAATTAAAATGACATATTAAATGATGCAACTGCAGTTAGAGTTTTTGTTGTAGGTTACATAGTATATTTGAAATTGTGGCCAGTTATGATACAATAATGAAATCCTTGCATCCCAATTTTAAAAAGGGAAACCAGTGACAAACAGTCACTCAGAATGTTGCCAGTGTGATACATTGGTTATAGAAAATTGTAGAAAGGCTGCCGTGGGAATTCCCTGGCAGTCCAGTGGTTAAGACTCAGTGCTTTCACTAATTGATGAGTTTAGTAAAGTAGCAGGATACAAAATTAATGCACAGAAATCTCTTGCATTCCTATACACTAACAACGGAAGAGCAGAAAGAAATTAAGGAAATTCTCCCATTCACCATTGCAACAAAAAGAATAAAATACCTAGGAATAAACCTGCCTAAGGAGGCAAAAGATCTGTATGCAGAAAGCTTTAAGACATTGCTGAAAGAAATCAAAGACGACACAAACAGATGGAGGGACATATCATGTTCCTGGATTGGAAGAATCAACATAGTGAAAATGACTGTACTACCCAAAGCAATTTACAGATTCAGTACAATCCCGATCAAATGACCAATGGCATTTTTAAAAGAACTAGAGCAAGAAATCCTACGATTTGTTGCATGGAAATACAAAAGACCCCGAATAGCCAAAGCAATCTTGAGAAGGAAAAATGGAGTTGGTGGAATCAGGCTTCCTGACTTCAAACTATACTACAAGGCCATAGTGATGAAGACAGTATGGTACTGGCACAAAAACAGAAAGGAAGATCAATGGAATAGAATAGAGAACTCAGAAGTAAGCCCAAATACATATGGGCACCTTATCTTTGACAAAGGAGGCACGAATATACAATGGAAAAAAGACAGCCTCTTCAATAAGTGGTGCTGGGAAGATTGGACAGCAACATGTAAAAGAATAAAATTAGAACACTTCCTAACACCATACACAAAAATAAACTCAAAATGGATTAAAGACCTACATGTAAGGCCAGACACTATAAAACTCCTGGAGGAAAACATAGGCAGAACACTCTATGACATCCATCAAAGCAACATCCTTTTTGACCCACCTCCTAGAATCATGGAAATAAAATCAAGAATAAACACATGGGACCTCATGAAACTTAAAAGCTTTTGCACAGCAAAAGAAACCATAAACAAGACTAAAAGGCAACCCTCAGAATGGGAAAAAATAGTTGCCTACGAAACAACGGACAAAGGATTAACCTCCAAAATATACAAGCAGCTCATGAAGCTTAATACCAAAAAAGCAAATAACCCAATCCACAAATGGGCAGAAGACCTAAATAGACATTTCTCCAAAGAAGACATACAGATGGCCAACAAACACATGAAAAGATGCTCAACATCACTCATCATCAGAGAAATGCAAGTCAAAGCCACAATGAGGTATCACCTCACACCGATCAGAATGGCCATCATCACAAAATCTGGAAACAACAAATGTTGGAGAGGGTGTGGAGAAAAGGGAACGCTCCTGCACTGTTGGTGGGACTGTAAGTTGGTACAGCCACTATGGAAAACAATTTGGAGGTTCCTTAAAAAACTACAAATAGAACTACCATAGGAACCAGTAATCCCACTCCTGGGCATATACCCAAAGAAAACCACAATCCCAAAAGAAACATGTACCATAATGTTTATTGCAGCACTATTTACAATAGCCAGGACATGGAAGCAACCTAAATGCCCATCAACAAATGAATGGATACAGAAGATGTGGCATATATATACAATGGACTATTACTCAGGTATAAAAAGGGATGAGATGGAGCTATATGTAATGAGGTGGATAGACCTAGAGTCTGTCATACAGAGTGAAGTAAGTCAGAAAGAGAAAGACAAATATTGTATGCTAACTCACATATACGGAATCTAAAAATGGTACTGATGAACTCAGTGACAAGAACAAGGACGCAGTTGCAGAGAATGGACTGGAGAACTCAAGGTTTGGGAGGGGGCAGGGGGTGAAGGGGAAGCTGAGACAAAGCGAGAGAGTAGCACAGACATATATATACTACCAACTGTAAAGTAGATAGCCAGTGGGAAGTTGTTGTATAACAAAGGGAGTTCAACCCGAGGATGGAAGATGCCTTAGAGGACTGGGGCAGGGAGGATGGGGGGGGACTCGAGGGAGGGTGGGGAGGGAGTCGAGGGAGGGAGGAAATACGGGGATATGTGTATAAAAACAGATGATTGAACTTGGTATACCCCCAAAAAAAATAATAAATAAATAAATCAAATTAATTTAAAAAAAAAAAAAAAGACTCAGTGCTTTCACTGCCAAGGGCCCTGGTTGGGGAAACTAAGATCTCACAAGTTACACTGCATAGCCAAAAAAAAAAAACAAAAACAAAAAAAGGCTGCATTTATCACTGGTTCTCATGTTTTGATATAATCTAATAACAAAATAGTGTTCTTCATTTCTGTGAAATATCTAGTAAAATTGTTTAGCTAAAAAGGTAGGATAGGTAAATTACCTGGAAAAAGTTTTACAAATTAGAATTTTATTATTTTTTTTGTTTGTTTAGTTTTTATTTCATAATCATAAAGTTTTCAATTCAGCTAAACTTGGAGGGGAATAAGGAAAATATGGAACCCAAAGAACTGCAGTGAGAGGACAAAGATTATAGGATATTTCAAGCAGATGGGGGTGAAGGGGTGCTCTCCTGAGCTACAGAAGGAGTGGTCTGGTGGTTAAGATAAAACAAACACAAGTCAAATTTATTAGATTTGTCCACAGTCAGCAATCGTGATCTTCTTGCTGGTCTTGCCATTCCTGGACCCAAAGTGCTCCATGGCTTCCACAATATTCATGCCCTCTTTCACCTTGCCAAAGACCACATGCTTGCCATCCAACCACTCAGTCTTGGCGGTGCAGATGAAAAACTGGGAACTGTTTGTGTTGGGGCCAGCATTTGCCATGGACAAGATGCCAGGACCTGTATACTTCAGGAGGAAATTCTCATCATCAAATTTCTCCCCATAGATGGACCCCGCCACCAGTGCCATTATGGTGTGTGAAGTCACCACCCTGGCACATAAATCCTGGAATTATTGTGTGAAAGCAGAAACCTTTATAACCAAAGCCTTTCTCCCCAGTGCTCAGAGCACGGAAGTTTTCTGCTGTCTTTGGAACTTTGTCTGCAAACAGCTCGAAGGAGATGTGGCCCAAGGGCTCACTGTCGACCGCGATGTCGAACATGGTGGGGTTGACCATGGCTAGACTGCGCGGGAGGCTCCAGGGTGGCAGCGTCTGCAAGGCCACAAATTAGAATTTTAAAATCAGTTATTAGACAGGAGGCAAAGGAGAAATTATTCCTTCTAGTGGAAGAACACTGTTATATGTTTGGTCTTGATCAAAGCCACCTCAAAGTTTTCTATGTAAATGTTATAATCTGGGAGTTTAAACTATATGTGTTGGAATTTTTTATCTAGAAAAATAGCGTGAAGCCAATCTTATATTAAGTACATCAAGGAAATTGAATATATTGCATATGTATCCTTACTCAATTGAACACTGAACAATTTACCTTTCTTATAATAGAACTTTTTTTCTTTTCCAAATTGCCCAGACCCAAAGTAATACCCAAAATAATATTTTCATATGGAAAAAAAGAAATCGGTCTTTATACTTTTATTTAAAATAATTATTAGAGAAAATTGAGCAGTAATAAAATTGAAGCCTTTTACCTTATTATTTTCTCTGTAACATAGAGGGACATGAAGGAATGTAAATATTAGAAAATGCCTATAAATAGGAGCCATTACATAAAATCACACCATTTACAAAAGTTATTTCTATATTTAAAGAAAATATTTTTACGTGGCCTGGTGTGGCACTACATAAGAGTGGTGATAATATAAACACTTTTTCTAAGATCTAACTGGATGACAGGAATTGTTCTAAGTACTTTGCACTTGGTATTTCATTTCTTTTTTTACAACAATTCTATAAGTACTCTTTAATTTTTTAGCATTTTTTTAAGAGTTATTTTATTATTTATTTATTTTATTTGTTTATTGGCTGTGTTGGGTCTTTGTTGCTGTGCATGGGCTTTCTCTAGTTGTGGCGAGCATAGGCTACTCCTCGTTATGGTACAAGAGTTCCTCATCGTGGTGGCTTCTCTTGTTGTGGAGCACGGGCTCTAGGCATGTGGGCTTCAGTAGTTGCGGCACGTGGGCTCTAGAGTGCAGGCTCAGTAGTAGTGGCACGCAGGCTTGGTTGCTCTGCAGCATGTGGGATCTTCCCAGACAAGGGCTCGAACCCGTGTCCCCTGCATTAGCGGGCCAATTTTTAACCAGTGAGCCACCAGGGAAGCCTATAAGTATTCTTATTACCCAGTTTGCAAATAAGGTTCTGAGTCTTCAGGAGGTTAAATAACTTGTTTAAGGTCCCATAACTGCTAAATGACAGATCCAGAATTTTAATCCAGGTAATGTGGTTCCAAAATCTAAACTCATTTGCCTATAGAGTAGGATTCAAAAGGGAGGACTTCATAGCTATGCAAAGTACAACACTTCTTTCTTTTTTCTTTTTTTTTTATTAATGTATCTGAGAGATGGTTAGCAATATCTACCCTGCTGTCCATCTGGGAAGCTGAAATTGTATCATTGTAGATTTACTGCTTTGGGTTTACAAAATTTGTGAATGTCAGGAATCTCCAGTTAAAATGCAGATATTCACCTGAGGAGTTATACACATCTAAAGGGATGATGACAGTGTCCAGGAACTCAGTAATGAAACACAGGTCCGATGGCTGTATAACAACGGCAAGGGAGGGCAGAGAGGTGGAGCTGGAAACCACAAGAGGAGAAGCCAACAACCAGCTACTCTCAGGATTTTTGCCAAAGGCTGAAAAAAGAAAATCACCAACAATTTAAGTTTTTTATGACGCAGGACAATAATTAGTAACATGTAGGGATTTTTTCATATTACTTCAGTGTGTACCATTTACCATCGTCTCTTTGATTCTAGGAAATACGGCACAGCTGATGATATTCAGCATTGGTATGTTATATTAATTAAATGCCTTTCTTTTGTCTCACAGCAATCAGCAGGCCTTTTTACTGGAGAATGTCCCTTGTAATAACGCAAGCTGTGAGGGGGCGCATCGTATGTTTAAAGTCTACTGGGAGCTGATGGACCTAAACCAAATCCGAAATGCGGTGGTTGCCACCTTCTTTGACATTTACGAAGATGTGAGTTCAGAGCTCTTCTGCGTGTTTGGAATCTAATTGCCATCCACCTTATCTCACTTTCGCTTCACCCTATTTGACCAGAAAATGTAGATGAGATAATGAAAGCAAATGAGTTAATTAAAGATAGCCCCTTTTAATGTTAAATGACAGAGGGAACAAATTTATTGACACCACTGGCTCATCAGTACAGTGAAGTATGAAAACGCCTCTATCTCATTTTATGCTTGTTTAGATTAAACCACTAGGGAGTCATGCTCATGACAATTATGCACTTGCAGGAATAAAGAACAGCCAACAGATAACAGATAACTGCCCTTAAACCGGCACAGGATCACAGAAGAATGGGTTTCCATGTGTACTCTCTCTTAACTTTGTAAACTAGAGGTGGCGGCTGTGGCCACAGATTCTTGTGACTGTCTTCAGCTGCCAAGTAGCCTGGGAAAGGCATTCAGGGTCCTGGTTTTCTTCTTTCTAATGTCAAAAGCCAGTTTATCACTCAGAAAAATAATAAATTCTGATTAAAATGTGTTAAATTCCAGAGTTAATGTCACAGTATACCCTTGTAAAATTACTTGATTATTTTAAAAAGTTAAATCTCCATCAGGACATTTATATCCAACCCTAACCCTGGTTGGTTTGTTGTTGTTTTTTTTGATAAGAGGCTGATTTTCAATTATATGAATTATCCGAGACCTGTTTTCCTCTGCCTCGCTGCTACCGAATCTTGTGTTATTTCAAGCAATTTCCAAGCATAAAAGTAATTGGTAAAAATATCACAAGAAAGAAAATCGAGAATTAACTAAAAATCAATTTTTAATTTCTGTACATAAAAAAATCATAAATGAAATTTAAAATTGTGTTTAAATCTGGGAAATAAATTAGCTATGAAAGAATTAAGTAATTAACATTCTTAACATAGAAAGGGTTTATTCAGACTGATGCAAGTCACCAAAAACTCCCACTGGAAAAACAGAACATAATTAAGTCAATGTACAGAAAAAAACACAAGTAGCTAACATATGAAAGGATACGATAAATGATCAACCTCATTGAGTCAGCAGAATGGAAATTTAAATGAGCACACCTTTTTTTTACCCCCAGTAAAATTAGCAAAGCTTCCCGCTTTTTTAGGAAAAAAAAATAATGGGAGCCTGAGCAGATAAAAAGGTACCTTCTTTCTCTGATGATTGGAAACACTTTGGTAGTCCAAAGCACAGGCCTTTAAAAATTCATGCAGGTATAACTGGAATGAAATACAAACTATTAACAGTTATCTTCAGAGATTAAAATTATAGGTGTTTTTCATATTATTTATATTTTAATATTCAAGGTTTTAATTTTTAATAGTATTTTTATTTTAAACATCAAATTGAACAAATGCGGTTTATATTTACATGATAAACATATCATGCATTTTCATCATTTTTTTCAGACAGTCCAGTAGTTTGTTCTTACCATTTTGTTTATGTTTTTTTCCAGGGAATCTTGGACATTATAGTACTAAGCAAAGGATATACGAAGAATGATTTTGCCATCCATACACTAAAAAATAACTTTGAAGCAGATGCTTATTTTGTTAAAGTCATTGGTGAGTATTTGTTTTATATGTTTTATATGTTTTATTATTGTTATTTAATTTTGTATTCTGTCAACGCGCATTTTCCAAAAAAAAAAAACATGCTCCTGCATAATTTATGTACAACTCTCCAAAGCAGACGATCAACTTCTATACGACAGTACCACCCTGTTCAGATTTTGCCAGCTGTCCCAACTATGGCTCTTTTTCCTTCTGACCCAGAAGTCTGTCTAGGAATACCTACTGTCACATCTCCAATCTGGAGCAGTTCCTTTTCATGTCCTTATCAATTTTTAAGGATACAAGTGTTACATTCTATAGGATAATCCTGTTTCTTCTTTACCTAGCTCAGGATACACATGCTTTACAGAAACTCCACTATGTGGAACTTAGTGGAACCAATGCTGTGCCCTCTCAGTGCATCAAATCAGGAAGCACATGATGTTGACCTGTCCTACCACCATGATGATAACCTTGATCATCTGGTCATCTTGATGACTACTAGGTTTCCCCACCTTAAATTCACTGTTTCCCCTTTTGTAATTGATTAGTATTTTGTAGAGAGGTATTCTGATATTACTTTAATATACATTTCCGTATCAAATTTCTATCTACCAGCCTTAGAGTCCATTGACAACTCTTGCCTGAATCAACCATCTATTTGATAGGTGTCAGAGTGATTCTGTTTCCAACACTCCTGCATTTTTTAGTTGGCATTCTACTCTAAGGAAGATCTTTCGCTTATCTCATTTATTAGTATAGATCTGTGTGTTTGTATTTTATTCAGTAAATAAAATCATTTCTTTTAAGGTTAAAATTGTTCCCAGTGGGGGCAGTAAGAGCTCCTTCGGGCTGGCTCCTTTATCTTTTTGACATGTGCTCTGGCAAAACAAAATATTCCAGTTTCATCTTTTACCTGGTTCCTTTTAGTAGAGGATGGTATTTAAAAACCCAGTTCTGGGTGCTCAGTGTACCGGTTGCTACTGGGCTGTTATTTCTTCCAGGTTCTCTCAATGGACAGAGCTAAGAAATACAGGTAATGTGTCACACACACACAACACACAAATATACATACCTATAACTATTTTATATGTATTGTTTAACAATGAGTTTATACCATTACTTCCATTTCTAATCCAACACAACATTTCAAGGGTTCTTTCTAATCTTTTCTGCTTGTAGACATCTTCTCTAACTCCCATTTTCCTCAATATAGTTACTTGTTTGTTCATTATTACCTGTTCCCAACCGCGCAAACTATCTGCCATCTCCTCCACCTAACACTTGTGTTCATCATAGAGATCCTGTACATGTTTTGTTAAGTGTATGCCTAAGTATTTTATTTTTTTGACGTGATTTTAAATGGTATTGTGTTTTTAAGTTGTTTCCACATGTTTGTTTTTAGTGTGTAGAAATACAATTGATTTTTGTGTGTTGATCTTGTATACTGCAACCTTGCTCAACCCACTTATTAGTTCCAGGAAGTTTTTTTTAGATTCCATGAGATTTTCTGCATAGAAAATCATGTCATCTGCAAAGAGGGACAGTTTTATTTCTTCCTTTCCACTCTGTGCCCTTTTTTTTTTTTTTTTTTTTTTCTTTTTCTTATTCTGGGTAGAATTTCCATTACTATTGATATGTTGAATAAGATTGGTGAGAATGGACATCCTTGCCTTGTTTCTGATTTTAGGGAGAAAGCATTCCATCTTTCACCATTAAGAATGATATTAGCTTTTTGGAGATGCTCTGTATTGTGTTAAGGAAGTTTCCCCTATTTCTGCTTTGCTGAGAGTTTTATCATGAATTGGTGTTGAAAGGTAACTGTTTTTGTGTCACTGTTATTATAGTTGACATCAAGACAGCCATATCAGTTCATTTGTGAATGAAATGACACAGTATTTTGTATAAATATTTATTACAGTTTTGAAATGGTCATAAATAGCTAAACACAGAAAAGCAACAGAGTAATGAATGTGTTGAGAGATTTGAGAAATGAAAATCACAGAAAATGTAATTTTCTTTTCTAACCAGCAAATTCACTCTTATTTGAATGCACTAAGAGTAACTCCGCATCTTCATCACTACTGCAGCCACAGAATACTGGTAGTATGAGTCTAACCATTTCTGTAGTTTTTATCCATGTGACTCTTTCCTATTCTTTACGATTTTGATGGGGGTATTACTTGGCTATTTCAGAGCTGCTCAGGAAAAAGTAAGCTTCTTTAAAGAACTAAGTAAGGATACCACAAACTACTTGAAAATGAAATGATGTGTCTGAGGTTTTTCTTTAATCCAGGGAAGTAGGAAATGGAGCATAGATGAAGCGACTTTGGCCATGTGTCGTTGACAGTTGAAGTTGTGTGGAGTATGAGTAGGCTTCCTGATACTATTCTTTCTAATTTTGTTTATGTTTGAAAAATTACATGTAAAAAATTTTTAAAAACCCAAGGGTCTCTTAGAGTCTGTGGCCTGTAACTTCCTAGCCTAAGTCCAGGATGGGTGTCACTGGGTAGCACTGCCATCACCTTAACAGTATCCTGGGGAAAATTTTCCCCACACATTTCCAGAGGCAGCCAATTTGGTGTAGGAGGTTTTAATTTTCGAAAACAAGACAACTTTACACTTAAGGATATTAACATAAATATTAATAACATACTTTGCAGAAAGGTCATGGGAAATGAGATACTAATTTAGAGCAATCATTTGTAAAAATAACCTTCTGGTTGTCTTGGGATGCTCTTCCACTCTTTCCTTTGATTGTTAGTTGTTTTCCTTACGCAAATAGTTACTAGTATATAATTACCCTTTCAAAGCCATCTACAATGTCCAGAGTTGATTTTGCCTAAAGTAATTATTATTCTAATGCTCAAACCGGCCTATGTTAAATGTCACAATATCTCAGTTAAGGAAATTTGGGGACTTAAGCTTATATACATGGCTAAGAAAAGGTAAAACTATCATTTTGCATGTGCCCTCACTGATTCCCACGAAACCACAGATGCACAGAATGCTCCTCAGACGGGACTCTGTGTGTTGCTTAATTGGAGGGCTTCCCTAGCTCCACTGAATCAGAACTAGCTCCTAGCTCTGTTTTTGTCTTATTCCTGTCAGCTACATTTAGAGGTTCTGCATCCTGATTCTACTAGTACTTAGCACAAATTTCTAACTTTCCTTGGATTTTTAAAATTGTAACAGTATCTTCACCTTTCACTTCCCAAATAAGATGAGACCTTTCAAAAGCTTTTATTCCTCTGCCTTCTTCCAGATTTTGTTGAAATAATGTGGAAGTGTATTTCTGGATGATTGATTTGGGTTTATCTTTTGTGCCTTCTACTTTCTAAATCCTTAAGTTACAACCATGTTATCAATGATTATTTAAACTTAAGTTTTACTAGCTTTATTGCCACCACTTACTTGTATACCACATGATATTTGCTTTGTATCCATGTGTCTTAAACAAAAACTAAAGACATTTTCCAAGAATGAATGTGAATAGTCAGTCACCCATAATCCAGGCAAGGATTTTTCATTTTAAATGCTACTAAAACCATTATACAGTATTGACCTTTATAGCTTTGACTTTATTCTACTCATCCTTCTCCCACCCTGCACATTGGTTTGATGTTACAGTATTTATGCACAATTATTGCAGTTTTTTGGTTTTGGCATTTGTGTAAAGTAGCTAATGTAAACTGAATCACAAAGCTAGAAGCCAAGGTTTTATACTTTAAATATCTTTAAGAATACATGGGCTATAGTGTATAATGTGGTTTCGTATGAAATGTTAAGATCCTAAGCATTGTCATTTTAAAGAAAACTTATGAACTGCACATCCCATTAGTCATTAGTCATATGTTTTGAACCAATTTAATCTAATAACCAGTAACTCACATAGTTCATTAAGTGGTTTAATTGCAGCCTGTGAGTCGGCTGTCTTAAATTTCATTAATCACTGTTTAAAACTTTGGTTTTTAAAGTCTAGGGGTATTAGAAGTTACTTTTTAGAGCAATTTATTTAAAAGGGCATTATAAAATGCTATAAGAAATCTATATAGACTTTTATAATATGGTTACAAATACTAATAAATTGCAAAAGTTATTGAAATGGTTAAAATCTTTAAACTTCTAAAACTTAGACTGGATCAGCCAAGATCACCTACTTAGTAGGAAAACATTTATTGACACTTGAAATGGGAAACACAGAGATACTTAAAAACCAAACAGTTAAAAATAGTTTTTGCCCTCAGGCAGCTCACAATGGCAAAAAATACAAATAGTAAGAGGCTGAAATTATATACCAGTATCTGTCCTGTTAAATTTCTCTTTCCCATAATGGGCCCTTTATGTGTTTCAGCACTTCCCAGTTTTTGTTGTAGTTGCTTAAGAAAAATGTTTTACTGCACTTATAGTCCTATGCTTATTATAATTGTCCCACTTCTAGGAAGTAAGTTTTTGCTGTAATAATAAATTCTTCTTTGGAGCATTTAGGATTTTTTTTTTCCCTAACTAAAGCACAAAGGATAGAATTTTTATTTTGATGTCACTAGGTAAATTACATTCTTGCACTGATTTAATAGACTACTGGTACTGTTTACTTGTTCATAAGCTTGAGTTTATGGAGTCTTAAAATAGTAATTTCAGGGTGGCATTTGTAAAAGCACGTTTCTTTTTTGATTATGTAAGAATTTAAGGCATTATTCCTTTTATATTTGTAAATTTTTGATTTGGTATTTGTTTTGTTTTCTCATTGCAAAAATAAGGCAGCCCATTGTAAAACATATGGCAAGTCTGGAAGCGTATTTTTAAAAAGATGTGCTCTTTGCCACTTATTAGATATAACTACTGTGAACACTGAGCATACTACTGGTTCCTAAAGTTTCGAAAGGCACTGCAGCAATGAAAGCTGATACTTTTGAATCCTGGAATCCAGAATTATAGAATCCATAATTTATTTTAAAAGACAAACAAGAGTAGCTAATATTTATTGTTTATCATGTGCCAGGTCCTCTGCCAAGTGTTTTGCATGGGTTTTCTCATTTAATAGTACCTATATGTGATAATTTTTAAACGCAAATACGTGAGAAGTGTAACTTTTAAAAATAGTATAATCTTACATATGGTGTAAGGAGAAAGAGAAAGCAGAAAAATTAGCTTACAAAATAAGTTATACTCCTGGTTCTGCTCCTCATTTCTGACTTTAGAGAGCATGTATCATCCATAATCCAGCCTCATTGATTCCGACTCTACCTATTCAAAGCTCTTAATTTTCTAGATAGTTTTGTTATATGTGAGCAAACTTACACAAAGAGCCCTTTAAAACTAGACCACTTCCCTCTATGCTAGGTCAGAGTGTTAAGCACCTAAAACTACCCAAAGCAGGATCGATCCCAGTTTGAAAGTTTTTGTAAACCTTATAAATTATTTTATCTTGCCACATTATTTTAAAGATTTTTCTGACTGTATAACAGAGAAAGGTGAAGTGGTTTGCTCAGGCCCATACTTTGCATTGGCTCACACAGCAAGAGATGGCCCTGCTTAATGCAGTACCCTATATTGTATGAATAGGATGCCTGAAAGGAGCTGAACTTGTGGTTTTTAGCCAGTGTTGGTATCAGATAGTCACTTTGGGATTTATTCTTGGTCAATGACACATAGACTTTAGTATGATTAAATCTGATATGAACAGAAACTGACAACATCGAAAGTCCTATTAATAACAGAAGATGAACTACTAACACATATATGAAATGTATGCTATATTGTGTTTCTTAGAAGCATTTAATTCGGTTCTTCCTTTCCTTTTGAAGAAGTTACATCTGATTTTAATATGTTTAAACGTTAAAGCTATTTTTAAATCATACTATGAACGTGTCACATTAATATACTGCCAAATATGGGGAGAGAAATGAGTATAAAAATTTCCCTTATGTAGCCTGTACATTTGAAGAAACCTAAAACTTTTCAGACTTTTTTTAAATTTTATTAATTCAAGGGGAAAAGATAGTAAGTCATATGTATGTGAGTAGGTGTGTTCCTTTTTTTCTGATGGTGAAACTAAAGGGTGGGTCACAGAGGGATTTAGAGATAAAGCCAAAGCTAAAAGTAAAATTTCACTCTTCTATAGCATTCCTTAACAAAGGAGTAAAGTTACTGAAAGTAGCCAAAGACATCCTTTTTCTGCCTTATGTCAAACATACATAGCTAGTACAGCCCAGAAACCGTGCAGTCTGAGTCTGCCTTTCCTGCTGCAGTAGCCATGTAGATGTCACTGGAAAAAAGGTCAGGTTGTTGTGTAGGTGAAATAATAATTTCAGGCTAAGAAGAAGTTAACCTTTATTTGGGAGTTCTGAATTCCTAATTAAACAGTATTATCAACCAGAATATTAATTAAGCTCAATGATTAGTGTCATTCTTGCTTGAGTGTGTAGTTGCAAAACCCAAAGAAATGCATATTCTATTTGTATTATGTAGACAACTCTTTTTATAAGACGTGTGTACAGACACACCTCAGAGATACCGTGGATTTTGTTCCAGACCACTGCAATAAGTGAATATCACAGTAATGTGAGTCACACGAATTTTTTGGTTTCCCAGTGCAAATAAAAGTTATGTCTGCATTATGCTTTACTCTATTGTGTTCACTACCACTATGTCTTTAAAAAATTGTAATTGTAATTAAAAAATATGTTATTGCTAAAGAATGCTAAGCGTCATCTGAGCTTTTCGCAAGTCATAGCAGTAACATCAGAGATCACTGATCACAGATCACCATAACAAATATAATAATAATGCAAAAGTTTGAAATATTGTGAGAATTTCCAAAATGTGACACAGACATAAAGTGAGCAAATGCTGGTAGAAAAATGACGCCGATAGATTTGCTTAACACAAAGTTACCACAAATCTTCAATTTGTAAAACAAACACAGTAACTGAGATGTATAATAATGGAAAGTGCAGTAAAACAAGGTATACCTGTATAATATATATGACATTACATGTATGATATGTACATATGTATGATACATTTAAATCTTATCATTTTGATCCTATTATACACTCTAGTGTGAAACCTCAAATTTAATAGAGGAAGTCTTGTAAAAAAACAAGATAGATACAGGAACCTAATTTTTAGCTTGCTATATACAAAACGAAAGAGACTATTATGTAATTTGGAGTAAATACTCTCGACTGTGCTAAACAAAACAGAGATTTTATCTTGTACAGAAAAGAAAATAATCCAATGGTTCATTGATTTCCCATCTTCTATAAACGTAGTATAATGTGTTTTTTAAATGAGTTAGTGTCTGGTGGTCACATGGTCTTTCAAAAGAGTGCCATTCCTTTTGTGACCTTGAGTAATGTACTGGCCCAAGCTCCAATTTCTGCTTCTGGAAAAAAAAAAGGGGGGGGGGGTGGGGGAGGAGGGTAATTAGATTTACCTCACAGCCTTGCTGCACAGATTAAGGAAGACCATGTATGAAAGCAAATTCATGTTCAGAGTTTGGCACTTACCAAAACATCAGTGAATGTTTGCTTAAAAAATGCTTGATAACCTTTCTGGAGGATAGTTTCACTATACATGCCAAAAGCTTTAAGATTAAACCCAGAAATAATTATATTCTATGAATGTATCCCAAGGAAATTATCAGAGATGTGCCAAAGATTTGTGTATAATGCACTATGTCTATAAAGGTGATCTTCCCAGTGGTGTTTTTAAGAGGAAAAAAGTTTGGATTATAGCGTAGGGCAGAACCTAAGTATCCTAATGAGGAGAATGATGTGTATACCTATATGTATATATCCATCTACACATACAATGGGATACCATACAATTATGTGGAAGAAATATATTTAACGATATGGGGAAAATTTGGGTTACATTAACAAAAAAAAGTTTACAAAATTGTATTTAGCATGATTTCATTTATGTAAAAAAAAATTTTCTTTTAGGTATTTGTATGTTAGTCTACTCAGACTGCCATAACAAAGTACCACAAGCTGGGCAGCTTAAACAACAGAAATTTATTTCTCACAGTTCCAGAGGCTGGGAATTCCAAGATCAAGGTGCCAGCAAGGTAGATTTCATCTTGAGGCCTGTTCTCTTGGCTTGTAGGCCCCCACCATCTTGCTCTGTGCTCACATGACCTCTTCTTTGTGCCTGTAGCAGGGAGAGAGCAAGAGAGCAAGCCTTCTCATGCCTCTTCTTATAAGGATACTAATGCTGTCAGGTCAGACTCCACCCTATGACGTCATTTAACCTTAATTTCTTCCTTAGAGACCCCATCTCCAAATACAGTCACATTGGGGACTAGAACTTCAGTTTATGAACTTTGAGGGGGCGGGGTATACAAACATTTAATCCATAACAGTGTAATACCTTACAACAAGTTGGTAACAATATCTAGATGGTTGGGTGAAAGTGATTTTTATTTAATTCTTTTTACTTCCCTATATTTTTTAATTTTTTCTACAATAACATATACTCAAAATGTTCACAAATATATATAGTAAATGACTGGTAGATTAGTGGGTCATTTTTTGTTCTAAGGGTCAGCCTTTTGTTCTATTCAGGCCTTCAACTAGTTGAATGAGGCCCACACACATTATGAAGACCAATCTGTTTTACTCAGCTTATTGATTAAATGTTAATCTTATCCAAAAACACCCTCACAGAAACACCTAGAATTTGGGTCAGGGGTGGGAATGGGGCAAGATAGCTAAGGGGCACAGGGTTTCTTTATTGTGGTGATGAAAATTGTGTTGTTGGTTGCACAATTCTGAGAACTTACTAAAAACCATTGCATAGGACACCTTTTTAAATGGGTGAATGCTATGGTGTGTGAATTATATCTCAATAAAGTTGCTACAAAAATGTGTGTGTGAAGGGAGTTTTGGAAATACTGTAGATCTGTTTATTAGCACTTACATCAATCACCATATCCAGTATATTCTCCCACATTGCACATTATTGTCTTTGCTTTTGACTACTACTTAGTTTTTCTCAGTGATGATCGATCCATTTATGTAGCAAGCATTTATTGCTATCAGTAGGAATCTCTGTACGTGGAAGAGGAAGATGTATGCATGTAAAATAGGTAAAGGACAGTGAAAAGAACTTTATACTCAAATGTCGAATGGAATTATATGTGCAATAAGATTATTAAGATCAAAGAAGGCTTCTGTGAAGATGAAAGGTGAGAACCTAGATCCTTGAAAGATGGTTAAGATTTGGACAAACCAAAATGAGTAGAGGTATAACAGTCCAGGAGAGGGTGGCCATGATCATAGTAATAAGAATGAACAGATAGTAAGAAGTAAAAACTCTCATCTTCTTGTACTGTGTTGAAGATTAATAAGAGAGAATATTGATAGTATTCATTGATAAATGGGCATCTGTGGCAAAGAAAAGATTTTTGTCAGTGACCCAATAACTGCAGATACTTACTGAATTAGTCAGGATTCTCCAGAGAAACAGCGCCAATAGAATATAGCAAAAGAGAGAGACAGAGAGAGAGAGAAAGGAATTATTATTACAAGGAATTAATTCATGCAGTTATGGAAGCTGGCAAGTCCAAAATCTGCAGAGCCAGTGTCCCAGTCTGAGTCAAAAGGCCAGCAGGCAGATGTAGAACCAGGAAGAACTAATGTGTAGCACGTCATGCAGGAAAAGCTGATGTTCTCTAGTTTGAAGGCCATTCTTACGCAGGAAAGGGTCAGCCTTTTGTTCTATTCAGGCCTTCAACTAGTTGAATGAGGCCCACACACATTATGAAGACCAATCTGTTTTACTCAGCTTATTGATTAAATGTTAATCTTATCCAAAAACACCCTCACAGAAACACCTAGAATAATATCTGACCAAATATCTGGGCACCTCATTACCCAATCTGGTTGACACATGAAATTAACCATCACACTTACTATTTACTCTCTTCATCAAAGAGAGTCTATGATCAAATTTGTAGATTAAGAAGATGAATTTTGCAGCAGTGTTCAGAGGACAAAAAATTGATGTTCATCAAAAAAAAAAAAAAATAGATGTTCTGACCCAAGAGGTCAGGCTGAGGGTAACCACTTTGGAACATAGTCATCCAGGTATGAGCTGATAAGACAGTAGAAAGAAAGTTGTAGCAATGGGTGTAAATAAGGTAAAAGTGTATAGCGTGGTGAGATTTTACACACGTATACTCCCTTGTACCCACACTCCTATCAAGATAAAATATTTCCAATACCCCAGAAAGGTCCCTCATATTCCCTGCAAAAGTGTAACCACTATTCTGATCTCTGTCATATATTAGTTTTTCCCTTTGGTAAAAATGTAATCATACACTGTGTACTCTTTGTATCTGACTTCTTTGGTTCAATATTATGTCTATGAAATTCATCCAAAACATACATTTGTAAATAGAATCTTACTGAACATATTTGCCTTTGTCAGATTTCTTTTTTGCCTTGTCAAGAGAGTATAAACACCCTTTCATGTCAGCACTTAACGTCTCTCTCATTCTTTAAGAGCTCCATATCATTCCATAATACTGTAGATGTTCCATAATTTATTTAGCATTTTCTCCCTTAGTGGACACATAGGTAGTTTCCAGTATTTCACAGACATGAAATTGATGAGTTGAGGGGCTGTGTTTTTAGTATTAATAGATAATGCCAAATTACCTTTCCCAACAATCATATACATTTATATCCCACCAGCATGACACTGTCCAGTTTACAACATATTCATCTGAGAGCTCTAAATTTTTATTTCACTAATAAATTTGTTTTTAAAATAAGTAATGCATGCAAATGGTGAAAAAAATACAAAAGAGTATAATAGTGAAAAGTAAGTCCCTTTTCACCCCTATTTCCCAGTGGTCCAATTCTTTTCTCCAGAAGCAACCTCTTCTTTGTGTCTATCCAAGATATTTTGTGCACACACAAGCTCATATGTTTATAGCTTTTATTTTATGTAAATGGTAGTTCTAGACGTTGCTTCCTCCACTTAACACTATATCTTGGAGATTATACCATAACAATATAATCGAGGGCTACCTCATTATTTTAACTGCTGAGTAGTACCATGTAGTATGGATACAACATAATTTAATGAGTTTCTTATTGATAGATACCAGGTTATTTTCAGTTTCTTGTTATTATAATTAATGCCACAGTAAATATCCTGTAGAATAAATTCCTAAAAATGGAATTTCTGAAAAATAATATATGTACACTTTTTACATAAGCTCTGTTGAAATATAGAAAAGTGTACATAAGTACACAGGTCTGTAAATTTTGACAAAGTAAATGCACACATGTAAATAAACTCAGATCAAGAGAAACATGATACCAGCAACCAGAAGCTTCCTCATGCCCACCCTTTTCATTACTAACCCGGTTCACGTACAGGTTACCACTAATTTAATTTCCAGCACCTTAGGTTAATTCTGCCTGGTTTTAAAATTTATAAGTATTTTTTATTTTAACAGATGTCCCTTCATAGAAATTGTATCAGTTTGCACTTCTACTTACAGTATAGGAGAATGTACATTTCCTAACACCTTCACCAACCCAATGGATTATTAAAATTTTTGCGTTTTACCAGATATAAAGTGAAAAGTATTGTCTTTATTTTTTTTGAAAAGTATTGTCTTAATTTGCATTTTTCTTGTCTTGAGTAAAGTTCAGCATCTTTCCATATGTTCCAGATCCATTTGTATTTTTATTTCTATGAATGGTCCTTGTCCTTTTTCATTTTCTTATTGATTTATAAATGTGTCATATTATATATTAGGGAAATTAATCCTTTGTGATATATGTAAATATTTAAATATTTATTTATATGTAAATCCTTTGTAAATATTCTTCAGAGTTTGTCATTGATCTTAGATTTTGTTTTTCCTACAGACATTTTTATTGGTCTTTTTCCTGACTAGTGAGATTGAGTGTCTTTCTTCCTGGTTTTTGGATTATTTGTACTTTCAATTCTGGATATTGCTTCTTAATATCCTTTGTTTTTGTTGGATTATCATCTTCTATCCCATGTCTAGAAACTCCTTGTATATTGGCAATAGTACCTCTTTGTATTTTTTTTTTAGAATTCATGGCCCCTTGTCATTAGTTTTTTTTAATTTTATGGTATCTTTATTTTGTAACAGCTGTATTGAGATGTAATTTACATACCATTACCATTCACCCATTTCAAATATACGATTCAGTGGCTTTCAGCGTATTTACAGAATTGTGCCAACATCACCACAATCAACTGTGGAACATTTTCATCACCACAGAAGAAACCCTGCACCATTTTTTTTTCACTTTTTATTTTATATTGGAGTATGGTTGATTAACAATGTTGTGATAGTTTCAGGTGTACAGCAAGATGATTCAGTTATACATATACTTGTATCTATTCTTTTTCAAATTCTTTTCCCATTTAGGTTGTTACATAATATTGAGCAGAATTCCCTATGTTACACAGTAGGTCCTTGTTGGTTATCCATTTTAAATATAGCAGTGTGTACATGTCAATCCCACACTCCCTAAATGTCCCTTCCCGCCACCCTTCCTGTGTAACCATTAGTTCCTTTTCTAAGTCTGTGAGTCTGTTTCTGTTTTGTAAGTAAGTTCATTTGTATCATTTCTTTTAGATTCTGCAAATAAGCGATATATGATATTTCTTCCTCTGACTTCACTGAGTATAACAAAAACTAAAATAGAGCTACCATATGATCCTGAAACCCTGTACCCTTTAGCTTCCACCCTCAACCCCCCATCCCAGCCCTAGGCAACCACGACTTTCTGTATCCATAGTTTGTCCATCCTGGATATTTCATGTAAATGGAATCATATAACATGTGGTCTTTTGTGTCTGACATCTTTCACTTAGCATAATGTTTTCAAGATCCATCCATGTTGTAGCATGCATCAGTACTTTATTCCTTTTCATTGTCAAATATCCCACACTATGAATATACCACATTTTGTTTATCTATCAGTTGATGGACATTTGGATAGTTTCCACTTTTTGGCTATCATGAATAATAATGTTTGGAACATTCATTTACAAGTTTTTGTGTGGACATATGTTTTAATTCCTGTTTTTTTCAAGCTCATTATTGGTATATAATTGCTTTACACTGGTCTACCAGTTTTTGCTGTACAACAAAGTGAATCAGCTGTATTTATACATATATTCCCATATCCCTTCTCTCCCACAGCCTTTCCACCCTGCTTATCCCAGCCCTCTAAGTCATCACCCATCATTGAGTTGATCTCCCTATGTTATGCAGCAGCTTTCCACTAGCTCTCTCTTTTACATTTGGTAGTGTATCTTGATATATAACTAAGAATGGAATTGCTAGGTTAAATGGGAACTCTTTGTTTATCTTTTTAAGGAATTGCGGACTGTTTTCCAAAGCAGCTGGACCATTTTACATCCCCAGAAATGTATTGAGGGTCCAGTTTCTCCACATCTTCACTCAAATTTGTTTTTATCTGACTTTTTGATTATACCCATCCTAATGGGTATGAAATGGTATCTCATTGTGGGTTTGTTTTGATTTTTTACAGTCTTAACCATTTGCATGTGTGGTATTAAAAAAACAAACAAAAAATATAACATAAAATTTACTGTCTTAATCCTTTTTAAGTGTACAGTTCAGTAGTGTTAAGTATATTCATATTGTTGTGAAACAGATCTCCATAACTTTTTCATCTTGCAAATCTAAAACTCTATGTCCATTTAATAACTGCCTCTTTTCCCCTCCCCTCAACCCCTGGTAACCACCATTCTACTTTGTTCTCTGAATTTGACAAGTTTAGATACCTCATGTAAGTGATAGCATACAGTATTTGACTTTTTATGACTGGCTTGCTTAGCATAATGTCCTCAAAGTTCATCCATGTTGTAACATGTGACAGGATTTCTTCCCTTTTTAAAGTTGAATAATATTCCATTGTGAGTGTATACCACGTTTTGTTTATTCATTCATCTGCCAGTGGACATTCATTTGGGTTGCATCCACCTCTTGGATATTGTGAATTGTGTACATTTCATTGTGGTTTTGGTTTGCATTTCCCTGATCACTAATGATGCTGAGCATCTTTTCTTGAGCTTTTTATATCTGTATATCATCTTTGGAGGAATGCCTATTCAGATCCTTTGCCCATTTTTTAATTGGGTTGTCTTTTTTATTATTGAAGTGTAAGAGTTCTTTATATTAGTTGTGTCTTTTCCAAATGTAATTTTCATGTTATGAATCAAAGCCTAACTTTATTTTCCTCCAAGTAGCCAATTATCCAGTACCATTTATTGAGTAATCCATCTTTTCCCTCCTTTAACAAATATTTATTGAGCAAATACATTTGGCTAGACCATAAAAAAATGATAAAAATTATGCAGAGTATACATACTGGTACAAAGACAGACTTTTGACTAAATTATGTACTATTTAGCAAGATAATATTTTAATGAAGGTTTAGGAAAATCATTTGGGGACAAGTGAAAAAGAAATACCAAGTCTGCCTAGAGTTGAGCGAAGAGGAACAAAGGAGAGAGAGAAGTAAAGTCATGGAGTGTTTGAGGATAAAAGAGTGATAACGAGGCACTGTGCTGGGATAAGGAACTTAAACGTTGAAAACTGATTTGCTAGTATGAAACATTTATTTCACTGTTTCCTCAGGTTGTATTTAATATAAACCTACTATAGTAAATAAACAAGTATCTTCTTTTGTGATGAAATAGGTCATGTTCATTTCTTGATGCCTTTGCACTTTATATACTCTGCCTATGTATAATATTTGTATTAGAATGATTGTCATTTCACATTTGTATAATATAAATATAAGGAACCATTTTCCATGGATATATTTGAACTAACCAGTAACCACAATTATTATCGATACAGTTCATGCTTACTGAGCAGTATTATCAGCTGTCTTCCTTTAATTTATAACATATAGAATATTTAATAGCACATAAAATCTGCCTTCTTACAAAGAAATTACTTCACATGAGGTGGTAGTAGTATAGTTGTGTTTCAAAGCTCATGTTAGTTATAGAAAGAGTGTTCAAATATCCTAATCTTTTCTTTTTTGGTAATTATAGAATAAATGTGTCATTAAATTATTTTTGTATATTAGTTGTAGATCCATCAATTATTTTATAGTTATGTTCTCCATAAAAGTTATCAAGGGTGCCCATACTCTTTGACCCAGAAAATTTGACTAGATAAATAGAAATAGTCTAGTTTGAGATATGAAGAGTTAAATGTTCTGTTTGTTTTTTTCAATTTAAACTTTAATTGGCTTGCATTTGGCATTTCTGTGTCAGATTCTGAGCCATCCTTGGAATGTAGCTAACCAACTGGAAAATAGGGCCAACAGTAGGTATGATATTATAGCCATAATTAATTACATCACCTGTATATTTCACAAAATGGAAGCAGCTTGACTGCTTAATAAAGGATTGGCACAAAGTGAACAAAAGAAACTTAATTTACTTAGACCTAAAGAAATTGGATTGGTTTTTTCTTTTGATCATGAATCAATAGGGCATAGTAATAGATTTTAGGGGGAAAATTAGAGCTCACTTTAAATATAAGCTTACATTATAATAGTAATAATAGGCTTTTTTTAATTTTTCCACAGTTCTTAGTGGTCTCTGTCCTAATGAATGTCCTCGTAAGATAACAGTAAGTAACCTTAACTCTCAGTGGTAAATATTTCTGTGAAAGTTCTCTGCATGATAGATACACACAAAATAGTTGTTATAGGTTAAATGAAATTGATGTTACTTTTTTTTATAAATTATTTAATTAATGGCTGCATTGGGTCTTCATTGCTATGCACGGGCTTTCTCTAGTTGTGGCAAGCAGGGGCTACTCTTCATTGCGGTGCACTGGCTTCTCATTGCAGTGGCTTCTCTTGTGGAGCACAAGTTCTAGGCATGTGGGCTGCAGTAGCTGTGGCACACAGGCTCAGTAGTTGTGGCTCATGGGCTCTAGAGCGCAGGCCCAGTAGTTGTGGCGCATGGGCTTAGCTGCTCTCTAACATATGGGATCTTCCTGGACCAGGGATTAAACCTGTGTCCCCTGCATTGGCAGGCAGATTCTTAACCACTGTGCCACCAAGGAAGTCCCTAATGTTACATTTAGAAATGATTAAAGTATCCTTCAGGGCTCAAGTAGAATTTACTGGAAATAAAGTACCTTTCCTAAACACTGTCTCACCTCAAGGTTCACTTCCTTAATGAAGTCTTTTCTGATAGTCTTGGAAAAATAACCAGACATCCCGTTATTTCTGGGCATACTGCTGCCATTTTGGCGTATATAATACTTGATCACACTTTATCTGTTTGTATTTAGTGCCTCTCCCCAGACTTGAGGTAAAGAACCATGCCATCTTTGTATATCTCATTTATAGCAACAGGGTCAAGCATATAGTAGACAATTAATAAATTTTTCTGGTATAATCTTAACATTGACTTGCTGTCTAATGGAATATTTCCATACAATAATAAAATGTGAAAATAATTAGGCTTATGTTTTGAAATTGCCAGTTCGTGTAAATTGTAGTAAGAATATTACAGTATATTTAAAAGCATGTGTGTGCATGTTTGTGTGTGTGTGTGTATGTGTATGTGTGTTGGTATATCCCTGTTTGAGTCCTCATAGTAACCCTTGTTACATAAGGAACTAACCCCCATTTAAAGATGAGGAAACTTGAGGCTTAGAGAAATAAATCATCCAAAGTCGTAGAGCCATTAAGTAATGGAACTAGAACACAGAACTAGGTGTTCTGATTACCATAATCTCATATTTTCACTACATCTTTAAAGCACTACTTCATTATCAATGTTTTATGTATGATTGGGAAACCAAAGATTTGTATGTAAAGACTTAATCTAGACTCTTCTTGAGAGCAAGACCTCTGGAGCAGTGAGGAAAGCAGGTCTATGAGCTGTGAAGCAAGGATGGTTTTTCAGAGATGACCCAGATTGAAGCAAAAGGGCCATGACTTTGTATTCTGCATCAATCAGACATTGCATGCAGGCAATCCCCAGGAAGGGGTTATAATTTGTACAAGCCAGCTCCCTTTGGCTGAGAAAAATTTTTAGGTAAGAACCCAACTGTGAGCTATCAGCAACCAACACTTGGAGCAGCTCAGGGAATATTTCCTCAGTCCTGAAGGGAAGGTCTGGACTGTGTTACCACATCCAGTGTGAATGGTATGAATGTCTGGTCAAACCTATCTGCTTTCATATCATTATAAAAATGTAGATATATAGTAGGGGAGGGTCTGAGGAAGAGAGATGCAGAGGGTATGTCAGAACTCTTTGTACTTTCCACTTAATTTTGCTGTGAATCTAAAACAGTTATAAAAATAGTCTTTTTTTCAATTAAGTACAATTTTAAAAAATTGGATTAATTGGAGGCCAAAGATTAAGTTGGTTATTCAGGTATAGTCTACCCAGTTTGTGAAATATTCAGATCCTTTGTTCCTATTCTTTTCTCTGATTGACTGTATTCCCATCATGTGGCTCTTTCATTACCTAGTCAAGCAAAGAACTTAAAAAGTTGTAATTGAACGCACTCATTTTACCCACAAGTTCTAGCAGAAAATTTGTTAAGAAGGGCTGTCTGCTTAAGGCAGGTTATACTTCTAAGATCACTAATGCTCCCATTCTCGTTATCTTAAACTAAAAGCCACTTCTGTCATATGGAGAACAGAGTCATTTAGAAAGTCACCTAAGTAAAGTGCAGCATGCAGAGCTATTCTTGCAATGATTACCCTAACAGTCCAGCACCTTTGGGCTTTTCTGCAGGTGATACATCTGTCTCCCATTCTTCCATTTATTACGTTCTTTGGAAGTTCAGATCCTGTTGAACTGCCCTTCACATCTATCATTTTCCTTCCCCACTGATGTCATAGATCACAATTTTACAACAGCCTAAAAGAAACAGATGCGCACTATACTCCCCCAGTTTTCCATATATCAAATGTATGCCCACTTGTGAAATTATTTATTTCGTGGTAAAGTGGGCCTTTTTCATAGTGCTTTGACATCAGATCCACTTGATCATAGTAAAAAATGTTATGTTAGATATGACCCAGTGTGAGACTAAGAGGAAAAATGTGCATACCATATGATAATTCTTTACCACTTGTTTAATTATAAATTGAATAAATGCTTTTCTGCTGCCTATTTATTCCCACCTGCTGCAGGCAACCTATTTGATATATGGAGAGAGGAGAAAATATTCAAACCAGCAGCTAATCTCACCCAAATTCCTTTATTGCCATGCTGAAAACCCCAGAGTCTTTCATTTTCATTCAGCTTATCTACCAGAAATGTTTTACTTTTGAAATCTCAGTGGCATCCATCAACTCTCTGATCAAAAATTATTTTTCCAGCCCTCTCACTCTTATTATTATAACTATACATACTCAACTGTAAATCTATTAATTTCTTGACCTGTATCAACCTGTTTTTTTTTTACCTCCCTCCTTAGTTAGCTACCATATATCAACCATCATTTTTGCCACTACCTTTAACTCCCATAAAGCACTCTCCTTTTACTCTACCTACCTGGCAAAATTACAACCCTGGGTTAATCCAGCTCTCTCTCTTCTTCACTCCTAGATCTAGGCTACTGGGCATTTCTGTAGAAAAATATACAGCCCTGAATATTGTCACCACCACTAAGGCATAGTTGTCAACCTCAAATGAGCATTCCTAATTGTATCACAGTCTTCTATGGATCCCTGGACACCTTTTCTCCCATTTGTTTTCTCAGGTTACTTTCAGGGTTTTTTCTTTGTCTTTGATTTTCTGCTGATTGAATATGATATGTATAAGTATAGGTTTTTAGGTATTTTTCATGTTTGATGTTCTCTAAGCTTCCTGAATCTGTGGTTTGGTGTCTATCACTAATTGTGGAAAGTTCTTATATTATTTCTTCAAATGTTTCCTCTGTTCTTTTCTCTCCTTCTTTTCATTTTGGTAGTCCCACAACACATATGTTACACCTGTGATAATTGTCCCACAGTTCTTGAATATTGTTCCAAATTTTCGTTAGTTTTTCTCTTTGCGGTGCAGTTTTGGAGGTTTCTATTGATATATCTTCAAGTTTACTGATCCTTTCTTCATCTGTGTCCAGCTCATCAGACATTCTTCATTTCTATTGCAGTATTTTTTATTTCTACCATTTTCTTTTGATTCTTTCTTAGAGTTTCCATCTCTCTGCCTACATTAACAATCCTTTCTTGCCTGTTGTCTACTTTTTTCCATTAGATCCTTTATCATATTAATCATAGTTATTTTAAATTTCTGGTCTGATAATTCCAACATCCCTGCCATATCTGAGTCTGGTTCTGATGCTTGCTTTGTCTCTTCAAATTTTGTTTTCTGCCTTTTAGCATGGCTTAAAATTTTTTGTTGAGAGCCACACATGATATATTGGGTGAAAGGAACTGTGGTAGATAAGCCTTCACTATGAGGATTTATGTTTATCTGCTAGGAGTTAGACTGTGAACTGTTTGTGGTAACTATGCTGTAAACAGGCAAAATTTTCCTCTAGTGTCTTTGTCTTTGTCTACTCTGTTGTCTTTGTGTCATCCTACAGACTTCCTCTTAAATGGGTCTGAGGTTTGCAGTTCTTTTAATTGATGTGGTGGTGAGGTATAAGGCAATGCAAGAGAGGCATCCTATAATCCTGTGATTAAGTCTCAGTTTTTTAGTGAGCCTGTGTCCCTGGGCTGTGGCTCAAGTGCTTCTCGGCTTGCCCTCCTTTATAGGTTAAACAGGAAGGCTATGGGGGCTGAAGTTAGGTATTTCCTTTCCCTTAGGTTGATTAGGTTTTGGTAAAACCCAAGTTATTTAAGCTCTAGCAAAATAGTTTTCCTTAAGGGTGAACTGTTGTGAAGGAGAACAAAGAACTCTGGGCATAATTTTAAATGGTTCCTTTACCCTCTCTGTGCTAGAAGCAGGAGGGTTTTTACCCCCAATCCTCCCCTCGAGAATTTGATGGAGCTCCTGGAGGTGAAACTTAGAAAGGCAATCCTAGGGGAGCCACAGATTTTTCTTTCTCCACCGGAGTTTTGAACTCTCAAACTAGCTCACACTGATTCTCCAGCAATTTCTCAATCACAGTTTAAGTGTTCCTGCCAGTACTGGCTCCAGTTTCAGTCTTCTGCTTCTGGGCTTCTGCTCCCAATAAGTTGTGATTCTCTGTATCCACCTTTCTCTTCAGTGTTCAGGGTAGCCGTTGCTCTGTTACCTTAGTTCTCTAATGGATCAAAGCAGAGATGATTTTCTGTTTCTTCAGAAACAGAGTACAGGAGTGATGACTTCCAAATTCTACGTGTCAGGCCAGAAACCAGAAGCTCTCCTTGCATGTTTATCAGTATTGTTTTATTTTGTTTGCTTATTTCTTACAACTTTATTGCAGTATATTGACATGCAATAAACACATATTTAATATATTCAATTTGATGTTATGATGTATATAATGTATACTTATATACACAATATATCTTCTTAATAAAGATATATAGATGGTAGATAACTATTATCAAAGTAATGAATATATCATACTCAAAGGTTTTTTTGTGCCCCTTGGCTATCCCTCCTTCCCATTTCCCTGACCCTCCTTCCCTCCCCTGCTTTTCCTCAGGCACCACTGATAGGTTCTCTGTCAGTGTTGCTTTATTTTAAAAGTTGCTTTTGTTTTCTTACCTCATGGCTTTTTCCATGTATTTTCCTCGGTGACATTTATTGCTCTTTACTCTGAATTCTTTTTGGGGGGAAAAATTTTAAATATATATAAAAATATACACTAGTGTAGTAAAACTCCTTGTGCCCATACTACCATCCAGCTTTTAACACTATCCTCTTATACCCAGTCTTATTTCACCTGTGCCCCTGCCTACTGCTTATTCCCCTTATGTCCTCCCTTAGGTTATTTTAAGGCAAATTCATCATATCTTATATTTTGTAAATACCTCAGTGTGAGGTAAAGACTTTACATGTGAGACTGGAAATTCTTATTCCTCATGAGAACTATTTTATGTTCTTCCCAGTCTCCCCTTACAACCAACTCCAACTTCCAGTTCTTAGAAATTCACCTTGCCTCCTACCTCAAAGAGAAAATAAGAATGTAAAATGGGAATTTCTTCAACTATCTGCAGTAACTTTGGGAAAATTACTTAGCTCCTGTTAAGTCTCTTTCTCCACATCAATATAATGGGAAAGTCATAGTACCCACTTATATTAGTTTCCTGTTGCTGCTAACAAAGTACCATAAAATTAGTGGCTTAAAACAACACAGATTTATTCTTGTACATTTGAGGTCAGAACCCTGAATGTGCTTCATGAGCTAAAATTGAGGTGTCAGCAGGACTCCATTCCTTCCAGAGGCTTCGGGGAGAATTCATTCCCTTGCCTTTCACATCTTAAAACCACCTACATTCCTTGACCTATGGCCCCTTCCACCATCTCCAGATCCAACAGTGCTGCATCTTCAAATCACTGACCCTGACCCATCTTGCCTTCGTCTTTCACTTATAAGGACACTTGTGATTACATTGAGGCCACACACCCTGATAATCCAAGATAATCTCCCCATCTCAAGATCCTTAATCACGTATGCTTGCTTCAGCAGCACATATACTAAAATTGCAACCACACAGAGAAGATTAGCATGGCCCCTGCGCAAGGATGACATACAAATTCATGAAGCATTCCATGTTTTTAAGAGAAAGAAAGATCCTTAATCACGTCTGCAAAGTTCATTTCCAATATAAGGAAAAATATTTAGCAGGTTCTGGGAATTAGGATGTATACCTCTTTAGGTTATGATTATTCTGCTTACCATACTCCCACCTAAGTTTTTTATTAAGATTAGAGGAATTAATGTAGGTAAATCATAGTGGAGGCCTAATACACAATAAGTATTCAAAAAGTATATCTGCTATTATTTGTCAACATTAATGTTTCTTCCCTGCCTCTGTAACATCTCTTTATTAGTAAGGATAGTGAGTTCCAAATATTTGAGAAATGTTGGTGTGCTATCTGCCTTCAGAATAGGACTAGAGGTCGACTTTACTTCTTGATTTTTTCTTATCATGTAAATCTTTAATATGTGTTACAGAACTTATGAAATATGAATATGGAAGATATGAATATCTTCAGTGAAAGCTACCATAAACGTCTGTGAATCAGAAGAACATATTCTTATTTCCTATTTTTTTCTTTAAATACTCAACTAATTTTTTGAATTTTTTATTCTCAGCACAAGGTACATTTTGGCCTTCCTCTGTGTTAGTGGAGATTATAGCTTCTTTCCTTGTCACTTGGTAATTTGTTTTACCAAAGCCTAGTGCCTTTCCCCACTTTATAGATTATGAGTTTAGAAGCAGGCAGATGAGTACTTTTCCATTTGAACAGCAGAAGAGTTTAGAAGTAGTCCTTTAATACTCTATATACGAAAAGAGTCTGTGCACATTCATTTTTCTTGATATTTTTTCTTAACAATATATCATGAACATATTTCCATGTGAGTCTATATTATACTTCTTCACTCTTTTTTTTGAAAATAATTTTTTATTATCTATTTTATACATATTAGCATGTATATGTCAACCTCAATCTCCCAATTCATCCCACCACTCTCCCCTCCCCCTGCTTTCCCCCTTGGTGTCCATATGTTTGTTCTCTACATCTTTGTCTCTATTTCTGCCTTGCAAACTGGTTCATCTGTACCATTTTTCTAGATTCCACATATGTGCATTAACATATGATATTTTTTTTTCTCTTTCTGAGTTACTTCACTCTGTATGACAGTCCTTGGGTCCATCCACGTCTCTACAAATGACCCAATTTCACTCCTTTTTATGACTGAGTAATATTCCATTGTATATGTGTACCTCATCTTCTTTATCCATTCATCTGTCGATGGACATTTAGGTTGTTTCTGTGTCCTGGCTGTTGTAAACATTGCTGCAATGAACGTTGTGGTGCATGTGTCTTTTTGAATTATGGTTTTCCCTGGGTATATGCCCAGTAGTGGGATTGCTGGGTCATGTGGTAATTCCATTTTTAGTTTTTCAAGGAACCTCCATACTGTTCTCCGTAGTGGCTTTATCAATTTACATTCCCACCAACAGTGCAAGAGAGTTCTCTTTTCTCCACAGCCTCTCCAGCATTTGTTTGTAGATTTTCTGATGATGCCCATTCTGACCAGTGAGAGGTAACACCTCGTTGTGGTTTTGATTTGCATTTCTCTAATGATTAGTGATGTTGAGCATCTTTTCATGTGTTTCTTGGCCATCTGTATGTCTTCTTTGGAGAAATATCTATTTAGGTCTTCTGCCCATTTTTTGATTGGGTTTTGTTTGTGGGTTTTGTTTTTTTTTTTTTTGGATATTGAGCTGCATGAAGTGATTCCTTCTAGTGTGTTTTTCTTTTCAGTTATTGTATTGTTCATTCCTGTTTGTTTGTTTTTTAATTCTTCACGGTCTTTGTTAAACATTTCTTGCATCTTCTCCATTCTTTTTCCAAGGTTCTGGATCATCTTCACTATCATTATTCTGAATTCTTTTTTTGTTGTTGGAAGGTTGCCTGTCTCCATTTCATTTAGTTGTATTCCTGGAGTTTTATCTTGTTCCTTCCTCTGGTACACAGTCCTCTGCCTTTTCATTTTGTGTGTCTTTCTGTGATCATGGTTTTCGTTCCTCAGGCTGTAGGACTGTAGCTCTTCTTGCTTCTGCTGTGTGCCCTCTGGTGGATGAGGCTATCTAAGGGGCTTGTGCAGGCTTCCTGATGGGAGGCACTGGTGGTTGGGAATAGAGCTAGGTGTTGCTCTGGTGGGCAGAGCTCAGTAAAACTTTAATCCGCTTGTCTGCTGATGGGTGGGGCTGCCACATTCCTTTTAAATAGCTCAGTGCGGGCAGAGATAGTATCAAATTTGCTTGCCAGTGTATTATACAACCTAGCACAGGACCTCGTGCTTAAAAGTTTGTCAGTTGACTTCTGTAGCACTAAAATGTAATCTCTTCATCCACACCCATCTCTTTTCTGTTTTCCTTTCACTAAAAATTAATGCACCAATTATGCTGTGGGTCCTACACACTTCTCAGGGACCTCATTCCATTGCTTATTCTATCAGGCCTGTGAATTCAACTCCACTTCCCTGTCGGTACCGTCTCTTCAGCATTTAAGAATGCACAAATCCCTCCTATATATAAACACATATACAAGTACCTTCCAAAACCCCACATCCTCTACAGCCACTGCCTAATGCATGTTTGCTCTTCCAGCCAAACTTTTTGAGTCGTCTACAGTTGGATCTCTCCAATTTACTTCCATATTCTTAACACACTGTTGTAATCAAGGCTTTGGCATCACTCCACTGAAACTACCCTTGATTCCGCTGGCCAATTTTAGGAACACTCCCTTTCCTTGGCTTCCTTTATGCTCTCCCTTCCTGGATCCCCTTTTACTTCTGTGGCCATTCTCCCAGGTTCCTTTATGGACTTTTCCTCTGCCCATCCTTTAAATGTTGCTGCATCTCAAGGTTCCATCCTAAGTTCTCTTCTCCCTCTATGTGTACTCTTGAAGTATTCCAGTTTCTCCCCTGGCTTTTTTTTTTTTTTTTTTTGTAATGTTGAGTACTCCGAAATCTATTTACCAGCTGTCTCTCCTGAGCTTCCTACCTTTATATCTTAGTGTCTTATAGAGACCTCTAATATTGAAATCTAATGTGTCCCCATAAAAACCACTCCTCTTCTCATGTTCCCCATCTCAGTTACCTTTTCCTTTCCCTCACCCCTCAAATCTACTAATTATTCTCTCCCATTAACTGTCACTTCTCTCTATCCTGTTACTTTAGATGAGCCATCATCATTTTTGGCCTGACTGGAGTCATCTGAGTCATCCTTCAAAAAGCAACCAGAGTGATCTTTCTAAAATCAGTGGCTGCCCTTTGCCCTTGAGAAATGGTTCTAATTTTGTTTGTAGAGTTCAAGCCTCTGTTTATCTCTTCAGCCTTATCCCTTGCTGTTCCTCCTCACACCCTCTCTCAGCTCTCTGTCAGGCACACTGCACTACTTGTTCTGTGTGCTCTCTCATCTTGCATTTTATTCCGCTACTCTGAAGCCTCCTCTTCTTATCTTCTCCAGAGTCTTCCAAGTGATCTTCAGGTGAGCTGTTAGATGATATTTCCTGTGAGAATTATTCCCTGGCTCCTCTTTTACATAGGATTAGACACATGTTCTACTGTTTCTTAGCACCTTGTGCTTAGTTAGTCCTACTACTTATCTTCTGTTATATAGTTGGTAAGCTATCTGTATTAACTCCTTGAAGAGGAAAGGCTGTGCCTGTTTATTATTCTGTCCTTACTCCCTAACACAGTGCTTTACACATAATATAATAAATTTTTGATGTATTATTAAATGAGCTTTCCCTAAAATTTGGTTTATTTTTTTAATGGTCCTTCATTGATAAATTTACCATGCCATCTCTTACCAAAATCACATATTCACTGTTAAGTGTGAGCACTTGCAAAATAAATTACAACTTATTCACAAGAGAAATGCACTCTGCAAAGCCCTGATATAAAGGGAAAACATACCTTATTTATGTTCCCAGAGATATGTCTTTTTACAGTCCTTTACGAAGGAAAATTATCTTATAGTTCTAACAGGAAAATAACCAAAAATAAAGAGAATAATATATTGAATTTAATGTCTTGAAGAAATGAATAAGAAACAATATAAAAAATTCAGTATTGAACTAAATTGGGCAATGTGACTAACACTAATGAAGATAAGGAAAAATATCAGTGAATGTTTATGAAAAACATGATTACCTTTGAGAAAAATAAAGTCATGCTGTAAATCAGCTATTTTTCTAATATTTTAGAATCATAAATTTATATTGCATAATTAAACCTAATACTGATTTTATATGTAATATCTGTAATACCATATAAGACATAGTATGTTGGGGCTTCCTAGGTGGCGCAGTGGTTGAGAATCCGCCTGCCAATGCAGGGAACATGGGTTCAATCCCTGCTCCAGGAAGATCCCACATGCCACGGAGCAACTAAGCCTGTGCGCCACAGCTACTGAGCCTATGCTCTTAAAAAAAAAGAGAGAGAGAGAGAGAGAGAAAAAAAAAAAGACATAGTATGTTAAGTTCTTCCAGTTTTGTTTTACCTTCCAGAGCCAATGATGTAAAATATATTTGGTCTTCACTGTAGGAACCCAAGTCCTTGAAACAGATCCTTAAATAATCAGGTACTTGAGACAGATATAGAAACCACCAGGATTTCTCCAGGATACTGAAAAGGATAGTTTTCTGAGGAAAATAGCGGCATTCCAACCCTAATTTCTTATGTCATAAAGAGGACAATTAGTTAGAAAGAAGCTATGTAATACAACACCTAAACTACATTACATCAGTATGACACATCCTAGAATAAGAAAAAAACAACCAAACAGTCCTTTTTTACTTACAGTATGGGAAAGTTGAGATATCAGTGATGTTTTTTAATTTAACTTCCTGAATTCCTTGAAATATCAGATGTGACATTTTAAAGGAAAGGTAGGATAATCTGTGGGAGATTTGTAGTAACATTTTCACAAAGAAAGTGAACTTACTAGATGATTGGGTAGTGTTCAGCATTATATAGGAATAACCAATTCTTAATCCTTTCTTACAAAAATTTATTGTCAATTTACTAAATATTTTCCATAAAAATGTATCTGCTTTATTAAAAAAATTTTTGAGAGAATAGTTCATTTTATAGAAACCCTAGTACGCCTTCATTTCATTAAGCAAGAACTCTTTGCACTTAGATAATGAAGATTATCATACTACTTGCCATAGGTTGCATCCTCAAAAGTGTGTCTGGAAAATTCAAATGAAACTAAGGATGTACAAAAGTAGCACCAGGTCCATTCCTAGACACCCTGACTCAAAACCTGCTCCCACCATTTACAAACTTTTATCTGTTCAATCAGGAACTTATATGTCTCACTGTATAATAGAAGAAACTGTCTCATGGAATTCTGAAGAACTCCATAATTATTCACTTAAAATAGGAAGTTAAAAGTGATTGCTTATTTTATATATCATTAAAGTATGACTGTGTATATTAAGTACCTTTTCCTTACCCCCATGTATATGGAAAACATTTCTAAACATTAAAACATAGGATTGGCACGTAAGTCTATACCCAGCAAACTACCTCTCAGAAGTTTGTCATTTCTGCCTTATTACTTCTCCTGCTGGATAGAACAGGGTGAGAAAATTCCACCCAGTGGACCAAATCCAGCTTGCTGCCTGTTTTTGTGAATAAAATGTTAGTGGAACATAACCACACTCATTTGTTTACATACTATCTATGTCTGCTTTCATGCTACAACATCAGAGTTAAGTAGTTGCAACACAAGACCTTATGGCTCACAAAGCCTACAATATTTACTATCTGTCTGGCTTTTTAAAGAAAAATTTTGCCAACTCCTGGGCTAAAATAACAACTACGATAGAAAGTAAGTTGCTCTCATCTTTCTCTGATTTGCTGTGTGTTCTGACCAGTACACCTAAACTTTTTTAAGCCAGCATCCTAATTATCCATTTAATCAGATATTTTCCTTTTCTGAGATGTTCCCTCCAAATCATTTTTAAACTATCTCTTGTGACACCACATAAAATACAGAATTCTTTTGTTTGAAATATTCTGCATTTATTGTTGAAAGTAAAACAGTTCCTCTCTTCATGGTTATTATTCTCTCTCTGAATTTGTCACATGCAAATTAAAATTTGCTTCTACATTTTAATAAAGGTTGCTTGATGCTAAAATATCTATATTTTCTGCTGTATCCTATGTACCTCTTCGCTTGTCAGGGCAATTCTGCTCCCACACACATTCCAGCCAGATTCTGCACTTCACTATAGCTGGCTAATAGGCTAAAGTTTGCCTTTAAGAGGAAAAGGTCATGCTGTTTTATTTTATAGTTATGAATGAAAAATGAGTATGCTGATGTCATAATCGTATGGGTCAAGAGTAAACAGCTATACAATAAATACTTTAAGATCATATCTTTTACAGCTAAAAAAATTAAGTGTAAACATTGCAAATTATATCACACAATTCGGAAAGCTTCTTAATGATCCCAATACAAATCTTTCTCTAACTGACTTATAGTTCTGTGAAATTTCAGTTGTGAGCCCTCATTTAACTCCTTTGCCTTTGTATTGGTTGAAAAAGGAGTATGCTACTAGAAAAACAATTTTTTGCACCACTAAAAGCAGCTGAAAAGAATGAGAAGTATTTCAAACATTGTTTTTTATGCACTCAACTAAATTAATGGTTTTATTGTCTTGTATTTAGTAAAAATCCAATCATTATACAAAGGTGTAGGTTATAGTAAATACTCTGATAAACTGCCAATTTTTATAAAGTATACAAAGTGTAGTCCCAATACATCAGTGGCTTTTAAAGAGGAGTCCCCAAACCACCAATGTCAGCATCTCCTGGGAACGTATAAGAAATATACACTCCTAGGCCCTACCAAGACCTACCAAACAGAAACATCTTGGGATGCAGCCAGTGAATCTATAATTTAATAATCCCTCTAGGAGATTCTGATGTATGCTAAAGTCTGAAAACCACAACCTTGGACTTTTAGAAAAGTGATTACTGTAAGCTAACAGCCTTGTCTTCTTACACAGCAATTATATATACTCAGAAGTGGAATTTCATCCAAACATACATTCTTGTGAATAAATTATTCCTGTAATTTTAGAATCCCACAATACGCTAAAGAAAATTAGAATATTAACTTGTTAATTGTTTCTGGTTTTGATCAAAATAATTTTGTTCACTCAGTAGTTCAGCATAATTGAAAATGAGATATCATTACCAAAAAGACATTAATTTATTTGGCCAAAATAAAAAAATAATAGTGCATACATATTGAGGACTTACTGTGTGCCAGGCACTGTTCTAATTGTTTTGCACATATTTACTCAATGTTTACTACAATCCTATGAGATACGTACTATGATTACGCCTAATTTAAATTGAGGAAACTGAAAGCTAAATAACTTTCCCAAGGTTACACAGAAGATAAGTGGAAGAGAAAAAATTTTAACCCAGATTGTCTGACTCTAAAATCTACATTCTTAGTTTCAAAATTTGGAAAGCTAATACCTAAAATATCTTCATGACATGAAATATATGGAATAACTCGGAGGCCTTTAAATTTTTGTTTTAAATATCTCAAGCTGCCTTTACAAAATACGGTTGAAATTTATTTTCTCACAGTTCTGGAAGCTGGAAGTCCAGCATCATGAAATAAGGGTGCTAGTATGGTCAGGTTCTGTTGAAGGCCCTCTTCCTGGCTTGCTTCTCCTCACTGCATGCTTACATGGCCTTTCCTAGCTTTGTGACAGGGGGAGAGAAAGAGAGGAAGTTCTCTGGTGTCTCTTCTTATCAGGACACACAAGGGCCAGGCCCTCATGACTCTAACCCTGACTCCTTCCAAATATCATCACATTAGGGATTGGGGCTTCAACATATTAATTTTGGGGAGACACATTCAACCTATAACAATTTAGTAAAGTATTTCAGAGAAGTAAGAAAGAAGTTAAGTGAAATATTCACAGTTGTCATTTTTGCTGACTGACATTCCCATAGATTGCATTCCCGGCATATCAGCTTTTCAGATTTTCATAAGGGAATTCAAGATATGTGTATAAATACTTAAACTGGAGGAATTGTTTCAGAAATCCCTAATCTTTTAAGTTGAAAATTCCTTAATGATACCAACAGTCACTCCCCAAATAATAAATTTATAAAAGTTGAGGTTCTTTGGACCATCACTAATATAACCAAGGTATATTAAAGGTATTAAAGATACAGCAATACTGCTAGCACCTCTACTGTATTAGAAGAGACACAAAGTAAAAAGTATCCAAGTTTTTACACTTGCTGAAGGCATAACCATATTTAGTACATTTTGCACTGAACATTCATATGGAGGTAAATGGCACTATTTAAGGGGGAAGAAAAATCCTGAAACATGTTTAATGCTATGACATAAGGGGTAAGAAACAGAAACACATATGCACAGGTATCAGGTACATCATTTCCATTGGAAAAGGCAGAGTAAGGATTGAATTATTCATTATGTACATAGTACAGAGCAGCAGTTCTCAAACTTCTTGCTCTGAAGACTCTGAATACTTTTTCTTATGTGAGTTTTATTTATCAATATTACTCTATTTGAAATTAAAACTGAAACAACTTTAAATATTCTTATTAAATCATTTGAAAGCAATAAACCCATTTACATGTTAACCTATATTTTATGGAAGGATATTTTCTTTTTTTTTTTAATTTTATTTATTTATTTATTTTTTCTGGGGTACACCAATTTCAATCATCTGTTTTTATACACATATCCCAATATTCCCTCCCTTCCTCGACTCCCCCCCACCCTCCCCATCCCAGTCCTCTAAGGCATCATCCTCGAGTTGAACTCCCTTTGTTATACAGCAACTTCCCACTGGCTATCTGTTTTACAGTTGGTAGTATATATATGTCTATACTACTCTCTCACTTCGTCTCAGCTTCCCCTTCACCCCCCGCCCCCTCCCATACCTCGAGTTCTCCAGTCCATTCTCCGCATCTGCGTCCTTGTTCTTGTCTTGTCACTGAGTTCATCAGTACCATTTTTAGATTCCGTATATGTGAGTTAGCATACAATATTTGTCTTTCTCTTTCTGACTTACTTCACTCTGTATGACAGACTCTAGGTCTATCCACCTCATTACATATAGCTCCATCTCATCCCTTTTTATAGCTGAGTAATAGTCCATTATATATATATGCCACATCTTCTGTATCCATTCATTTGTTGATGGACATTTAGGTTGCTTCCATGTCCTGGCTATTGTAAATAGTGCTGCAATAAACATTATGGTACATGTTTCTTTTGGGATTGTGGTTTTCTTTGGGTATATGCCCAGGAGTGGGATTACTGGTTCCTATGGTAGTTCTATTTGTAGTTTTTTAAGGAACCTCCAAATTGTTTTCCATAGTGGCTGTACCAACTTACATGCCCACCAACAGTGCAGGAGCGTTCCCTTTTCTCCACACCCTCTCCAACATTTGCTGTTTCCAGATTTTGTGATGATGGCCATTCTGATTGGTGTGAGGTGATACCTCATTGTGGCTTTGACTTGCATTTCTCTGATGATGAGTGATGTTGAGCATCTTTTCATGTGTTTGTTGGCCATCTGTGTGTCTTCTCTGGGGAAATGTCTATTTAGGTCTTCTGCCCATTTGTGGATTGGGTTATTTGCTTTTTTGCTATGAAGCTGCATGAGCTGCTTGTATATTTTGAAGGTTAATCCTTTGTCCGTTGTTTCGTAGGCAACTATTTTTTCCCATTCTGAGGGTTGCCTTCTAGGCTTGTTTATGGTTTCTTTTGCTGTGCAAAAGCTTTTAAGTTTCATGAGGTCCCATTTGTTTATTCTTGATTTTATTTCCATGATTCTAGGAGGTGGGTCAAAAAGGATGTTGCTTTGATGGATGTCATAGAGTGTTCTGCCTATGTTTTCCTCCAGGAGTTTTATAGTGTCTGGCCTTACATGTAGGTCTTTAATCCATTTGGAGTTTATTTTTGTTTATGGTGTTAGGAAGTGTTTTCATTTCCATCTTTTACATGTTGCTGTCCTATTTTCCCAGCACCACTTATTGAAGAGGCTGTCTTTTTTCCATTGTATATTCGTGCCTCCTTTGTCAAAGATAAGGTGCCCATATGTGTTTGGGCTTACTTCTGAGTTCTCTATTCTATTCCATTGATCTTCCTTTCTGTTTTTGTGCCAGTACCATACTGTCTTGATCACTATGGCCTTGTAGTATAGTTTGAAGTCAGGAAGCCTGATTCCACCAACTCCATTTTTCCTTTGCAAGATTGCTTTGGCTATTCGGGGTCTTTTGCGTTTCCATACAAATCATAAGATTTCTTGCTCTAGTTCTGTGAAAAATGCCATTGGTAATTTGATCGGGATTGCATTGAATCTGTAAATTGCTTTGGGTAGTACAGTCATTTTCACGATGTTGATTCTTCCAATCCAGGAACATGGGATGTCCCTCCATCTGTTTGTGTCGTCTTTGATTTCTTTCATCAGTGTCTTAAAGTTTTCTGCATACAGATCTTTTGCCTCCTTAGGCAGGTTTATTCCTAGGTATTTTATTCTTTTTGTTGCAATGGTGAATGGGAGAGTTTCCTTAATTTCTCTTTCTGCTCTTCCGTTGTTAGTGTATAGGAATGCAAGAGATTTCTGTGCATTAGTTTTGTATCCTGCTACTTTATGAAACTCATCAATGAGTGCTAGCAGTTTTCTGGTAGAGTCTTTAGGGTTTTCTATATATAATATCATGTCATCTGCAAAGAGTAACAATTTTACTTCTTCTTTTCCAATTTGGATTCCTTTTATTTCTTTTTTTTCTCTGATTGCTGTGGCTAAAACTTCCAAAACTATGTTGAATAATAATGGTAAGAGTGGACACCCTTGTCTTGTTCCTGTTCTAAGAGGAAATTCTTTCAGTTTTTCCCCATTTAGAATGATGTTGGCTTTTGGTTTCTCATCTATGGCTTTTATTATGTTGAAGTAATTTCCTTCTATGCCGATTTTCTGGAGAGCTTTTATCATAAATGGATGTTGAACTTTGTCAAAAGCTTTTTCTGCATCTATTGAGATTATCCTATGGTTTTTATCCTTCAATTTGTTGATATGATGTATTACGTTGATTGATTTGCGTATATTGAAGAATCCTTGCATCCCAGGGAATAAACCCCACTTGATCATGGTGTATGATTTTTTTAATGTGCTGTTGGATTCTGTTAGCTAGTATGTTGTTGAGGATTTTTGCATCTATATTCCTCAGTGATATTGGTCTGTAATTTTCTTTTTTTGTGACATCTTTGCCTGGTTTTGGTATCAGGGTGATGGTGGCCTCGTAGAATGAGTTTGGGAGTGTTCGTCCTTCTGCAATATTTTGGAAGAGTTTGAGAAGGGTAGGTGTTAGCTCCTCTCTAAATGTTTGATAGAATTCGCCCATGAATCCATCTGGCCCTGGGCTTTTGTGTGTTGGGAGATTTTTAATCACAGCCTCAATTTCCGTACTTGTGATTGGTCTGTTCATAATTTCTGTTTCTTCCTGGTTCCGTCTTGGAAGATTGTATTTTTCTAAGAACTTATCCATTTCTTCCACTTTATCCAATTTATTGGCATAGAGTTGCTTGTAGTAGTTTCTCATGACCTTTTGTATTTCTGAGGTGTCCGTTGTTACTTCTCCTTTTTCATTTCTAATTCTGTTGATTTGCATCTTCTCCCTTTTTTCTTGATGAGTCTGGCTAATGGTTTATCAATTTTGTTTATCTTCTCAAAGAACCAGCTTTTGGTTTTATTAATTGTTGCTATTGTTTCCTTCCTTTCTTTTTCATTTATTTCTGCTCTGATCTTTATGATTTCTTTCCTTCTGCTCACTTTGGGGTTTCTTTGTTCTTCTTTCTCTAGTTGTTTTAGGTGTAAGGTTAGGTTGTTTATTCGATAATTTTCTTGTTTCTTAAGGTAGGACTGTATTGCTATAAACTTCCCTCTTAGAACTGCTTTTGCTGCATCCCACAGGTTTTGGGCTGTTGTGTTTTCATTGTCATTTGTTTCTAGATATATTTTGATTTCCTCTTTGATTTCTTTAGTGATTTCTTGGTTGTTTAATAGTGAATTGTTTAGCCTCCATGTGTTTGTATTTTTTGCAATTTTTTTCCTGTAATTGATATCTAGTCTCATGGCGTTGTGGTCTGAGAAGATGCTTGATATGATTTCAATTTTCTTGAATTTGCTGAGGTTTGATTTGTGACCCAAGATGTGATCTATCCTGGAAAATGTTCCGTGTGCACTTGAGAAGAAACTGTATTCTGTAGTTTTTGGATGGAATGTCCTATAAATATCAATGAAGTCGAGATGGTCTAATGTGTCATTTAAAGCTTGTGTATCTTTATTTATTTTCTGTTTGGATGATCTGTCCATTGATGTAAGTGGGGTGTTCAAGTCTCCCACTATTATTGTGTTACTGTTGATATCCCCTTTTATGGCTGTTAACATTTGCCTTATGTATTGAGGTGCTCCTATGTTGGGGGCATAGATATTTACCATTGTGATATGTTCTTCTTGGATGGATCCCTTGATCATTATGTAGTGTCCTTCTTGTCTCTTGTAATAGTCTTTACTTTCAAGTCTAATTTGTCTGATTTGAGTATTGCTACTCCAGCTTTCTTTTGACTTCCATTTGCATGGAATATCTTTTTCCATCCCTTTCCTTTCAGTCTATATGTATCCTTGGTCTGAAGTGGGTTTCTTGTAGGCAGTATATAGAAGGGTCTTGTTTTTGTATCCATTCAGCCAGTCTGTGTCTTTTGGTTGGAGCATTTAATCCATTTACATTTAAGGTGATTATTGACATGTGTGCTTCAATTACCATTTTCTTAATTGTTTTTGGTTTGTTTTTGTAGGTGTTTTCCTTCTTATGGGTTTTCTACTTAGAAAAGTTCCTTTAGCACTTGTTGTAAGGCTGGTTTGGTGGTGCTGAATTCTCTTAACTTTTGCTTGTCTGGAAAGCTTTTGATTTCTCCGTTAAATTTGAATGAGATTCTTGCTGGGTAGAGAATGCTTGACTGTAGGTTTTTCTCTTTCAGGACTTTCAGTATATCCTGCCATTCCCTTCTGGCCTGCAGAGTTTCTGTAGAAAGGTCAGCTGTTATCCTTATGGGTTTTCCCTTATATGTTATTTGCTGCTTTTCTCTTGCTGCTTTTAATATTTTCTCTTTGTGTTTAATTGTCGTTAGTTTGATTAATATGTGTCTTGGTGTATTTCTCCTTGGGTTTATTCTGTATGGGACTCTCTGTGCTTCTTGGACTTGGTGAATTATTTCCTTTCCCATGTTGGGGAAGTTTTCCACTATAACCTCTTCAAATATTTTCTCAGACCCTTTCTTGTTTTCTTCTTCTTCTGGGATGCCTATAATTCAGATGTTGGTACACTTAATGTTATCACTGAGGTCTCTGAGACTGTCTTCTATTCTTTTTATTCTTTTTTCTTTTTCCTGCTCTGTGGCAGTTATTTCCCCCATTCTATCTTCCGACTCACTTATTCATTCTTCTGCCTCAGTCATTCTGCTGGTTATAGCATCTAGAGTATTTTTAATTTCGGTTATTTTGTTATCCATGGCTGTTTGTTTTTCTGAGTTCTTATGAACTGTTTCTTGTACTTTCTCTATTTTGTTATCAAGATTTTGTATCATTTTTACTATCATTACTCTGAATTCTTTTTCAGGCATTTTTCCTATTTCCTCCTCATTTATTTGGTCTTGTAGGTTTTTTTCCTGCTCTTTTGCCTGCATGGTGTTTCTTTGTTTCCTCATGGTTGTCCAGACTTTTGGGGTTGCTTGTCCTGGCGATAGAGGTGTTTATAGAAGACTGTCCAAGCCTCAGACTAATGTCCGAGTGTTGGGTTAAGCAAATACTAAGTCTAGGAAACACATACATGTATAAGACACACAATTACTGAATCCATTAGGACATAAGGCTCTGGAAAGACCTGACAGAAGAACCCCAGTATGCTATCAGATATTCAAAGAGGAACCCAACAGAAATTGACAACTGAAACAGAACAAATCAGAAACAAAAGCAAAAACAAACAAACAAACAAATAACACCTTACACATACAAACACTAATCCAGGGAGATTTTGTAAGCTAGGATCAAATATAAAAAAGAGCTAGAGTACCACCAGACAGAATGGAGATTCTCAGAATGAAATTAGACAATTGTACTAAGAACTAAGATAAAGACAAAAACCTAATATTAAATACCAAGGCAGTACGTCATCTGGAGAATAGAGCAAGGAGTCTGAGCAGATCCTTAATGTTGCTTATAAGTATGTTAAGATAAAATAAACTAAAAATGGATGGAAGAAAGGGAAACAGAAGAGCGTAATGTGATTGGAAATATGCAAATAAAAAGAAAGGAATAGAAATGTATGAAAGATAGGGATGAAAGGAAGGTATGAGAGATATATTGTCCATACTACCAAAAGGTTAGCTAGAAATAGAAGTATATAAAACGGCAAAAAAATAAAAATAGAATAAAAAATAGAATTAAAAAAATTATGTTATAAAAGTTGTAGATGCCTTAGAACTAAGATCGTAATTAATAAAGGAAAAAAAAAATCCAGAACTGATCCCAGAATGGACCAGTTCAATAGGATTGATACTAATATTTCTGTTTCCTTAGAGTCTCAGCTGTAAGTGTCCTTCTACTCACCTTGGGTTTTTTTGCATTATTCTGTGACCAGCAGAGCTTCCTTTATTGTTTGTCTGTAAGTGTTGGGTGTGTGGGGAGGGAGAGGGTACAATAGTGGCTCCTTTCCCTGGGAGTGAGTGAGCAGTGGCACTCTGTTGTTTCATTCGGGCTTGGAGGTGCCTGTTGCAGAGGGATGCTGGTGGCTCAGGTGTAAACAGAAAATCTCAGAGCTGGGCCTCTCTCAGGGTTTTGTTTTTTTTTTTTCTTGGCATCCTCCCTGCTGCCGGAATTCCAAGAGGTTTTAATCTAGCCCTGCCCGAGTGCCTGAGGGTACTTGTTATCCCTGAGTGCCTTAGGTGGCCCACAGGGCATCTCTCCACTGCCTGTTGCAGAGGCGCGGAAAGAGAGAGAGAAGCTATGCCCGCAGCTCCTCCCCTCGCCCATGAGCCTGAAGCATCCAGCTGCCATCATGGCCGGGCAGCTCTCAGGGGCAGGCACTCCTTGCCGTGGACCTCTTCCCTCCTGTCCTCTCGGTCTGTCACCTTACTGGCAACAATTTTTCTCACCCTGAACCAGCTCTCCGGTTCCCATGCTCCTGCTCCCAGACCCTCTGTTCAGCTGTGAATCGACGTCTCATTCCGGAAACGCTGAGCTGCGGTGCAGACCCTTTGTATGTTTCTCACTCCCTCCCATCTGCCACAGCTCCGCCGCTTCACCCTCTTTGAGCCATCGTAGATGCCTCCCTACTGTTTATGTCAGGATCCTTGCGGTCCTTTCTGGTGTCCGAGGTCGTCTGCTGGTGTTCAGCTGGTTCTCTGTGGGAATTATTGTGTCTTTTGGTGCGTTCCCAATGCATCTGTGGAGAGGGATGCATTCCACGTCCCTCTACTTCGCCGCCATCTTTTTTTCCCAGAAGAATATTTTCCAAAATAAAAAATTAGTGAAGAGTAACATTCCTTTGCATTTTTTCAAATATCCTTAATACCTGTCACAATAATAAATAAGAAACCCATGGAAGATTCTCACATCTCTTTCTGCATTGTTTTTTATTGTCTTGGTTGATATATTTTTTTTAAAAAATTAACCTTACACAGATGTATAGTAGGAAAAGGGAGTGTTTCATATGCTTTTCGGATAACTATACCAAAACTCAAGGTGGCAGTTGCTTAAGGGTTAGTTGTAATGTGGAATTGGAAACTATATCAGTGAATGTTTCCAACTCTGTCACATTACCCATTGGTTATTTAGAAGCCTGTTGTTTAATTTCCTGCACATTTATGAATTTCTCAAATTTCTTTCTTTTGTTGATTTCTAATTTAATTTCATTTTGTGGTCAGAGAACATTGTACAATTTCAGTACTTTTACATTTATTGGGACTTGTTTTATGGTCTAGTATATGGTTTCCCTTAGAGAATGTTCCATGTGTGCTAGAGAAGACTATGTATTCTGCTAAAGCTGGGTACAGTGTTCTATACATGTCTACTAAATATAGTTGATTTCTAGTGTTGTTAAACTCTTCTGTTTCCTTGTTGATCTTATTCTTCATTGATCTATCCATGAATGACACTGGTTTATTATTAATAATTCTAATAGTATCCAACAACCATTATTGTTGAATTCTCTATTTCACCCATCAATTCCTCGTGTATTTGGAGGCTCTGTTGTTAGGATGTATTTTTATTTATAATTGTATGTCTTCTTGTTGGATTGACCCTTTTATGTTTATAAATTGTCCTTTTTTATCTCTGTAATATTTTTATCTTAAAGTCTGTTTTGTCTGATATTACTGTGGCTACTCTAGTTCTCATTTGGTTACTATTTCCATGGTATATCTTTTCCATGCTTTTTACTTTCAACTTATTTGCTGTTTTTGAATTTAAAGTGTGTCTTTTATAGACAGCATATACTTGGATCACGTTGTTCTATCTATTCTGCTAATGTCTGCCTTTTGATAGCAGTGTTTAATCCATTTACATTTAATATAATTACTAATAAGGTGGATTTATGTCTGCCATTTTGCTATTTTGTTCCTAATATATCCTATGTCTTTTTTATTCCTCTTTTCCACCATTACTGCTCTCTTTTGTGTTACATATTTTCTAGGACATGATTTTAATTCCCTGGTTTCTTGTACTCTATATTTGAAGTTATTTTCTTCCTGTTTCCTCTCAGAATTACACTTTCCATTTTTTTCATTATTACTTTATGCAGTAGTGTTTTAGATTAGATAGGAGAAAAGAGCTACAAACAAAAATACATTTGAACCATGTAGTAAATTTACCTATAGTTAACCTTTACTGATACTTTTTATTTCTGTGGATTTGGGTTACTGTTTAGTGTACTTTCAGTTCAGCCAGAAGAACTCCCTTAGTATTTCCTGTTAATAACAAATTTTCTCAGTTTTTATCTCACAGTGTGTTAATTTTCCCTTCATTCTTCAAGGATAATTTTGCTACATTTTAGACTTCTTGGTTGACAGTCTTTTTTGTTCAACACTTTGAATATTGATCTTACTGTCTTCTGGACTCCTGGGTTTCCTGATGATAAATCAGCTTTAATCTTATTGAGGATCCCTTGTACATAACAAGTTGCTTATCTCTTGCCGCATTTAAAATTCTCTTTGGCTTTCAACAGTTTGACTATGATGTACCTTGGTGTGGATCTCTCCAAGTTCACCTTACTTGGTGTTCATTGAGCTTTTACGTGTGCAGTTTAATGTATTCAGTTAAATTTGGGCAGTTTCAGGCATTTTTGCATCACATATTCTTTCTGCCACTCCTCTCCTCTCTGCTCCTCTCATCTCCTCTCCTCTAGGACTCCTTTTATTGTAGATATTCTTGATGGTGTTCCACAGGTGTCTGAGGCTTTGTTCATTTTCTTTATGTTTCTCCTTTTACTTTCTGTTCCTCAGGCTGGATAATCTGAATTGACATATCTTCAATTTTATTGATTCTTCTGCTGATTTAAATCTACTATTGAGCCTCTCTAGTGAATTTTTTATTTCAGTTATTGTACACCAGAAGTAGTGTACAGTAATTTGTGTGTATGACTTATATCTCTTTATTGATACTCCATTTTGGTGAGATACTATTCTCATAATTGCCTTTACTTTCTTTGAACATATTTATAATAGCTGATTTAAAGTCTCTACTTAGTAAGTCAAACATCTAGGCTTCCTTGGGGGAAATTTCTGTTGACAACTTTTTTTTTCCCCTGTGTATGAAGCGTGCTTTCCTATTTATGTGTGTCATAATTTTTTGTTGTTGAAAACTGGACATTGCAAATAATGTGTCCACACTGAAAATCACCCCTTAAGTTTGTTGTTATTGCTGCTGTTTGTCCAGTGACTTTCCTGGAGTATTACTGTGAAGTCTCTACTCTTTATTGTGTGAAGCCATTGAAGTCCTTATTCAGTAAGTTTAATTGTCAGCTATGAGTGGACAGTTTTTCTTAAATAAAAGATTGAGAGATTAAGGCCTTCTCAGGTCTTTTGTCTGAAAGCAGGTTACACATATGTGTGGACTTATAGATTCCCAGGAATATGTCAGAGCTTTTCAAAGCCCCCTTTGAACATCTCATTTTTCCTTTTAAGTTTTGCTCAGCCACTCATTAGCTCAAACTGATGTCACCATCTCAAGCAGCTTCAATAAAAACAACTACTAACGATTGTTTTTAACAAACTTCCAGTTCCATAGAGCTGTTCACACCAAGTAAGCTCTCAGTCTGGCCAAATAAAGACAAATATTGAGAATGGAGCTTTTCAGGGAGCTGCCAGACAGGTCAAATAGTGATAATTCTCTGAGGATTGGACACTAGGGAGTTCCACCCCTCCCTTCACTGCTAGGCTGTTCATTTTCAAAGCTATCTTAGTAGTAAAGCTGTTGGTTTTTAGGACTACTTCAGAGCTTGGGAGGGGTTATGGGAATAGGACAGATTAAAACACAACAAAGTAGACTGTTCTTATTGAGAGTCAGTTGTTTTTCTTAGAGACCGCTTAATTCTTGCAAACTTTTGGTTAATTCTCAGAGCTCAAAAAGAATTTTGTTTTGACAATTTTTGAAAGTGTTCTTATTTCTTTTATGAAGGAGATATTTTTTTGGTCCTTACGAGATCTAGAAGTGATTCTCCTCTACTCTGTTTCTTCAAAATCCAATGGTCTGTCTTGTACTTTGAATGATCTTTCATGCATGCATGGTTTTGTAACATCATGCATTGGTCATTTGGAAAATACTGTTTTACCGAGGTATGCAGATCTTCCCAGTATTAACACATTTCATTACATAATACTTAAAAATCACATTTGTTAATATCACCACTGATCCTGTAAGTAAAGTTTTTAAGTTTTTAATGTGTCAGGTTCATAGTGGTAGATACGGGTCTTCCAAAACTCCAATTTCATTTGTAAGCTCAAATTTTATCAGGAGCAACAAATATTATCAGTCATTGTCCCAAAAGTGACACTCAGTTTGTCATTTTCAAGAAAATGTTGGCTACATACCCAAGTCTGAAAAACCATAGTTTAGAGCCACTGCTAATTACCCACCCTTTTTACCAAGATTTTTGGACTCCAGGGGTCCTTATGCCACACTTTGAGACCCACTGCTTAGAGTTATGAGGTCTGGATTTCTGGACCTTTTCTTTCAATATCAGAGTGACTGGTGCATGGTGAGAAGTTAATTTCAGCTTTAGGACTCATAACAGAGACTTGCTTACCTGATTTTTTTTAATTGACTCTGGGGCAAAAGAGAAAAGCCTAAATAAATCTGTAAAATAAGATTGTATGAAAAGGAGTATGAAATTTTACAAGTGTGAATTAGAAAAAAAAATTCAAGAATATAATTAGGAAGGTTCACGAAAAAAATAGTACTTATAGCCAAAGATATCAATCTTCCAGTACATAGCGTAGACTATGGGTAATAAAGTAAATTTCAGGTTACAACACTGTGATAAATATAGCCTCATAAGTGTTATCTCCAAGCTTCATTGCAATGAGACAGGTTTAAAGTATTAAAGGGCATACCCTATTCCAGAGAAACAAACCTAGGAGAGATGAAATAATTTATGTTAAGAAGTGTATACCACATAAGCAATGTTTGTTTCTAAGCATGTGAAGCAACTTACAGCTGGTAGGAATGTAAACTGGCAATACCACCTCAGTAAAAAAAAAAAAAAAGAATAGGCACTACCTGGTACAGTTGAAGATGCTTATATCATATAACTTTACAGTTCTACCTCTGGGTACATAACCCCTGATAAATGTTTGCTCTTGTGCATCAAGTGACATACATAAGAATGTCATGTTTATCATGGCAAAAAAAAAAAATGGTAACAAGTGTTGATCAACAAAAGAATGAAAAATATTTATGCAATGAAATACTCTACAGCCATGAAAAGTGAACTACAGCTACCATGCTTAAGCATGGATCAGCCTCAAATTAATATATTTTTTAAATAATTTTATTTATTTATTTATTTATTTATTTATTTTTACTGGCTGCATTTCATTGCTGCACATGGGCTTCCTGTAGCTGCAGAGAGCAGAGACTACTCTTCATTGTGGTGTGCAGGCTTCGCATTGTGGTGGCTTCTCTTGTTGCGGAACACGGGCTGTAGGCACACGGGCTTCAGTAGTTGCAGCACATGGGCTCAATAGTTCTTGAGCTCAGGCTTAGTTGTTGTGTGGCATGTGGCATCTTCCTGGAACAGGGATTGAACCCGTGTCCCCTGCATTGGCAGGCAGATTCTTAACCACTGATCTACCTAGGAAGTCCATACATAAAAATTTTTTTTTTGAAGGGAAAGGGGGAAATTTATTGAATTCTTACAATGTATCCAACCTTGTGCAAGGTCTTATTTAACTCCTAAAACAACTCTGTGTTTAAATATCACTATTCCTTTATTACAAAAATTAAGCAAGATCAGAGAAATTAAGTAACTTGCCCCCAGATGCATAGCTGGTAACTGGTAAAACCAAGCTCGTAACCCAGGTCTACCTAGCTCAGAGCCCAAGCTTATCCTAATATTCCAGGGAGCAAGGACACCAGGGAGCCAAATCACAGAATTTCATAAAGCCATCTATCTGTTGGACACTCATGTTTATAGGAGCATATTCACAATAGCTAAAAGGCAGAAGCAACACAGAATCCATCAACAGATGGATGGATAAATAAAATGGGGCACAAACATACAATGGAATACTTTTCAGCCTTAGAAAAAAGGAAATTCCTACACGACACATGCTACAACATGGATGAAACTTGAGGATATAATACTGAGATTAGCCAGTCACAACAAGACAAAGAATGTATGATTACACTTATATGAGGTATCTAGAGGAGTGAAACTCAGCAACAGAAAGTAGAATGGTGGTTGCCAAGGGCAAGGGGAAAGAGAGGAAGGAGAGTTGTTATTTAATGAGTATAGAGTTTCAGCTTTGCAAGATATAAAGTGTTCTGGAGATTGGTTGCACAACAATGTGAAGGTATTTATGTATTTATTTTTACTTTAAATTTTTCTATTTTGGAATATTTTTATATTTATGGAACAATTGCAGTGATGGTATAGAGAGTTCCCATATGCCCCTCACCCAGCTTCCCCTACTGTTAACATCTTATATAATTACTATATTTGTCAAAACTAAGACACTGACTTTGGTACAATACCATTAACTAAACTCCAGACTTTAGACTGTATCCACATTTCTCCAGTTTTTCCTTGAATGTCCTTTTCCTGTTCCAGGATCCCAAAAAAGACGCCATATGACACTTAGATGCCAAATCTCCCCAGCCTCCTCTGATCTGTAACAGTTTCTCATACTTTCCTTGTTTTTGATGATCTTGGCAGTTTTGAAGAATGCGGGTCAGGTGTTTTGTAAAATATGCATTGAATACTTGCTCATGATTAGGCTTGGGTTGCAAGTAGGAACTGGCTTTTCAATCTACTTTTAATTAAAATTTAAATTTGATACTTGATTCAGTTACCAGACAACTTTTAACCTTGTTTGGAAGAACTTAGATATGTGAATCTACTTTTTCAGCTGTAAATTTTATGACATCCAATTTCAAATCAGTGCTTTCTAATGAAAATATAGCATTCAAATTGAGATGTGTTATAAATGAAAAATGCATACTGGATTACAAAGCCTTAACACAAAATGAAGGATATGAACTATTGCATGAATAATTATTTACATCTATTACATGCTGAAATGGTAATATTTTGGATATACTTAGTTAAGTCATATATATTATTAATATTAATAATTAATATTAAAACAGGCATAAACAAATATATTTTAACATGTATGTATATGATAAAACTTATAAAGGAAAAAAGGAATAATTGCATGAAGAATATAGTTGAATGGACGTTAAACTATGAAAATATCTGTGATTTGCTTTAAAATCGTGCATATCTGAGCAGGGATTAAGATGACAGAGGAGGACTTGGAGCTCACCTCTCCCCACAAATACATCAAAAATACATATACATGTGGAACAATTCTCACAGAAAACTAACAATTCTCAGCAGAACTCCTAGAAAACCAAAGCTGCAAGACAGATCTCCATGTAACCAGGTAGCATGGGAAAAAAAGGCATTGGGTTGGGACCTGCATCCTTGGGAGGAAGACAGGATCCACACAGACCGACCCTTTCCCTGAGGAGCAAGCAAATTGAGCCACAATTTCAGCATCCCAGTCCTAGGGTTCTGCACAGAAGAGACAAACCCCCTTACCTCCTGGAAATCTGCTGAGATGGACAAAAGGGCTGGAGAAGCCTAAACTCTACTCACAACAAGTGCACATGTGCTGGCTTGCCAACAGTCGGGGCAGAGAGAGCCTTGCACTTGTGGCTGCCGCCTTGCTGCACTTCCCAACAGAAAGGGGCAAGCACCCCAGCCCCACTCGCTCCACACCACAGCTTGACATGAAATCTGGGGAAAGACTCAGTCTAGCTACGCAGAGACAGACTGGGACACAGAAATATTAAAAATCATAGAATAGACCCACCTCCTAGAGTAATGGAAATAGAAACAAAAATAAACAAGTCAGATCTAATGAAACTTAAAGCTTCTGCACAGCAAAGGAAACTATAAACAAGACGAAAACACAACCCTCAGAATGGGAGAAAATATTTGCAAATGAATCAACAGACAAAGATTAATCTCCAAAATATATAAACAGTTCATGTAGCTCAATATCAAAAAAACAAACAACCCAATCAGAAAATGGGTAGAAGACCTAAATAGGCATTTCTGCAAAGAGGACATACAGATGGCCAAGAGGCGCATGAAAAGCTGCTCAACATCGCTAATTATTAGAGAAATGCAAATCAAAACTACAATGAGGTATCACCTCACACGGGTTAGAATGGGTATCATCAGAAAATCGACAAACAGTAAATGCTGGAGAGAGTGTGGAGAAAAGGGAATGCTCTTTCACTGTTGGTGGGAATGTAAATTGATACAGCCACTATGGAGAACAGTATGGAGGCTCCTTGAAAAACTAAAATGGAATGACCATACTGGGCTTATACCTAGAGAAAACCATAATCCAAAAAGATACATGCACCCCAGTGTTCACTGCAGCACTATTTACAATAGCCAGGAAATGGAAGCAACCTAAATGCCCATCAACGGATGATTGGATAAAGAAGATGTGGTACAGTGGAATATTACTCAGCCACAAAAAGGAACAAAATTGGGACATTTGTAGAGACATGAATGGACCTAGAGACTGTCATACAGAGTGAAGTCAGAAAGAGAAAAACAAGTATCCTATATTAATGCATACATGAGGAATCTAGTAAAATAGTAGAGATCAACCAATTTGCAAGGTGGAAATAGAGACACAGGTGTAGAGAACAAACATATGGACACCAAGGGGGAAAAGCAGGGCTGGGGGGGGATGAACTGGAAGATTGGGATTGCCATATATACATTACTAATAAGAAAAAAAAAATTAAATTGTATACTTTAAAAAAATCATAGAAGAATACTATGAACAGTTATATGCCAGCAAGTTGGACAACCTAGAAAAAATGTACAAGTTTCTAGAAACATACAGCCTGCCAAAATGGGTCCAGAAGAAACATAATTTGAACAGATCAATCACTGGAAGTGAAATAGATTCTCTAATTAAAAGAAGAAAGAAAAAACTCCCTGCAAACAAAAGTCCAGGACCAGATGGCTTCACTGGGGAATTCTACCAAGTATACAAAGAACTTATACCTATCCTTCTCAAACTATTCCAAAAAGTTGAAGAGAGAGGAACACTCTGAAATTCATTCTATGAGGTCACCATCACCCTGATACCAAAACCAGACAAAGACACTACAAAAAAGAAAATCATAGGCCAGTATCTTTAATGAATATATATGCAAAAATCCTCAACAAAATATTAGCAAACCAAATCCAACAATACAGAAAAAGGATCATACACCATGATCAAGCTGGATTCATTCCAGGCTCACAAGGATGATTCAGCATACACAGACCAATCAATGTGATGCACCACATACAAAAGGAAAGACAGAAACTGCACACATGATCATCTCAATAAAGGCAGAAAAAGCCTTTATTGACAAATCTGACAAAATTGAAAATCCATTCATGATAAAAATTCTCACCAAAGTTGGAGGGAATGTATCTCAACGTAATAAAAGCCGTTTATCCCAAACCAAGAGCCAACATAATACTCAATGGTGAAAAGTTAAAAGCCTTCCCAGTAAATTCAGGAACAAGACAAGGATGCCCATTCTCACCACTTCTATTCAACATAGTATTGGAAGTCCAAGCCGTAGCAATCAGACAAGAAAAAGAAATAAAAGGTATCCACATTGGAAGGGAAGAAGTAAAACTGTCACTATTTGAGAAGACATTATACTCTATATAGAGAACCCTAGTGTCTCCACAGTAAAACTACTAGAACTAATAAATGAATTCAGCAAGTTAGCAGAATAGAAGATTAATATATAGAAATCTGTTGCATTTCTTTATACTAATAATGAAATATCAGAGAAAGTAAAAGAACAATCCCATTTAAAATCACATCAAAAAAAATATTTAGGAATAAACTTAACCAAGGTGGTTAAAAAAACCTACATGCTGAAAACTATAGAATGCTGATAAAGGAAACTGAAGATAATTCAAAGAAATAGATACCCCATGCTCTTGGATTGGAGGAATTAATATTGTTAAAATAGCCATACTATCCAAAGCAATCTACAGATGTAATGTGATCCCTATCAAAATACCCATTTTTCACAGAACTAGAACAAATAATTCTGAAATTTATATGGAACTGCAAAAGACCCAGAATTGCCAAAGCACTCTGAGGAAGAACAACAAAGCTGGAGGTATAATCCTTCCAGACTTCAGACTATACTACAAAGCTAAAGTAATCAAAACAGCCTGGTATTGGCACTGAAACAGACACACAGATCAATGGAACAAAATAGAAAGTCCAGAAATGAACGCACCCACCTATGGTCAGTTAATCTATGAAAGAGGAGGCAAGAATATACAATGGAAGCTGGAGGGACCAAAAGCTAGTACAACAGCCTTTGCCTCCCTCCTCCCAGCTTCTAAACTTATCGGACACAGGTGAAGAGAGGAAGAAAGAAAACTAGAATATTCCTGGACTGCAAGAACCTGACCAATCACTGCCAGCCACAAGCCTCCTGCCTCTGCTGCACCCCATCTGCATGTGACAGGTGTGCTCCTGATTAATGCCTCTTCTCTCTCCCCCTTCCCTCCCTCCCTCTCTCCTTCCCTCCCTTTCTCCTTCCCCTTCCCCGTTCTCTTCTTCTCCTTCCTCCTCCTCCTTCTTCTCCTTCCTCCCCTTCTTCTTCTCTTCTTCTCCTTCTTCTTCTTTCTCTCTCCCTCTCCCTCCCTCTCTTTTTTCTTCTCTCCCTCCCTCCCTTGCTCTCTCTCTCTCTCTTTCTACAGTGTGCTCCATAGCTTCATACTAATAAGCTTGAGAATGTTGGGGTCTTGTCATCTTAGAGTGACAACCATACAGAGGAAGAATCATGGAGAGGACCTATGTTGAGTATCCCTAAAGAACAGTGCAAAGTGAGCAGTTCTTAAGACTCTTTCCTGGGGACAACAATGGGTTGCGACCCATCCTGTCTCAAGAACTCCTGATTAAGCAGCTGAATCCAGGCTCCCCCTACCCCTAGACTTTTTTTTTTTTTTTTTTTTTTTGCTTCCTGCAGCTCCCACCAGCCAGCCTCAGGGAGCACATGTGCTGTGGGAGGCTTCCATCCCATCCTGAAGCAAGGAAAGTAACGGCCCAACAAATATTCTTCCAACAGGACTCTTTACTAAACTAAACATACATACTACCCCAGGAAGAAGTACCAGCATGGAAAACTACTTTACTCTTAAATCAGAGAAGCTGAAGAAGCTAAAATTTAGCATCCCATAGTTTTCTCTGAGATATATATGCAGGATCAGCAAGCATGGGAAATGCAAACCAACCCCTGCAGGGATTGCCATGGGCTACGCGTGCATGTCATGGATTCTGTGAGAAAATTCCCCTTGAGACAGCGTCCCATTCAAAATTTGTCCATATGTAGCTTAAAAGCCACCCAGGTTGTCCTATCACCTACAGCAATTATTCACATGCAAGGGAGTCAAGAGAGCATATCCTACTTTGGAGGTCAAAGAATCCCAACAATACTGGAAGGGTGTGTTTTGGGGAGCAGTGGGAATAGCATTCAATTTGTGGGATGAGACCAATTATAAAATTGTTATTTTAAAGGCTTTTAAATGCTACACAGGATGAACTGCCAACATCCCGAAGAATTATAAATAGAGCTTCATGTTTTTGTGAAAATGTCATATATTCATTTCTTAGAGTGTTTGGTTCCTGTTATATTATCAGTGCCTGTCAGTATAGCATGATGTTTTAGAATGTGGACCCTGTATTCAGACTACCTATGTTTAATTCTGGACTGCTGCTTACTAGACGTGGGGCCTGATACAAAGCCCTCATTTTTCTCATCTTGAAAATGGATATAATAGACTGTTGAGCCAATGCATATAAAGTTGTTACTGCTATATCTGGCATGTTGTAGATGTTCAATAAACTTTGGCTATTATTATGGTTGTTTCTAGAAATCTGAAATTCTCAGCATATTCACTGAGATCAGGATAATACTAAAGACAGATCATTGAGACCTGGTAAACGCTATAAATACACAGTAAATTCTTCACTTAAAGCTCTACCAATATTCAATGCCTGAACACAATTCTTCGCTCTTCTAGCTGGGACACTGCATTTTGATGATATTTGATCATGGCATCAGAAGAGACTAAATTCACAGAAAGACTTAGAAATTCCACTTACTCATAAAATGGGATAACTGAATAAAAAATAAAAAATATAAAATCTGTTCAGATTTCCACATCAACTCTGTTTTGTCCTTCAAAAAGGAGTCTTTTGGGGTCAATTTCAGTAAAAATTAAATTTATTAAGGGAGATAATTCAAGCAGTTATGCTAATTAATGTGTTAGAGCCATAAAATTAGACACTTAACACTGTCTATGTTGTCCAGATAATTAGATGAAAACTTTCCTTTTATTCATTCCATTAGCCCAGGTAATTTATGGTAATTCCCTATAGCCTTCTTGTTTATAGATTTTATGGACCTAGGAGACTTAGATTCCATATAAAAATTAAGCATCTGGGGATTTCAGAAGCAACATGAAAAAGAAAAGAATATATAGTGGAGAAAAGAGTCTCTTCAACAAGTGGTATTGAAAAAGCTGAACAGCTACATACAAAGCAATTAGAACACTCCCTCAAACCATACACAAAAATAAATTCAAAATGGCTTAAAGACTTAAATATAAGATGTAACACCATAAAACTCCTAGAAGAGAACATAGGCAAAACATTCTCTGACATAAATTGTAGCAATATTTTCTTAGATCAGTCTTCAAACCAAAAGAAATAAAAGCAAAATTAAATAAATGGGACCTAATCAAACTTAAAAGCTTTTGCACAGCAAAAGAAACCATCAACAAAATAAAAAGATAGCCTATATAATGGGAGAAAATATTTGCAAATGACATGACTGACAAGGGCTTAATTTCCAAAATATACAAACAGCTCATACAGCTCAATAGCAAAAAAACAATCCAATTAAAAAATGGGCAGAAGACCTAAGTAGGCATTTCTCCAAAGAAGACATACAGATGGCACATGAAACAGATGCTCAGCATCACTAATTATTAGAGAAATACAAAGCAAAACTACAGTGAGGTATCACCCCACACCAGTCAAAATGACCATCATCAAAAAGTCTACAAAAAGGGAACTCTCGTATACTGTTGGTAGGAATGTAAATTGATGCCGCCATATGGAGAACAGTAGGAAGTTTCCTTAAGAAACTAATAGAGTTACCATATGATCCAGCAATTCCACTCCTGCATATATATCCGGAAAAAATGAAAACTTTAATTCAAAAAGATACATGGACCCCAATGTTCATCACAGCACTATTTACAATAGCCAAGACATGTACAATAATTAACCCAATCAACAAACAATTGGCTTAAGACATTGTGCATATAGAGACTTCCCTGGTGGTGCAGTGGTTAAGAATCCACCTGCCAATGCAGGGGACACAGGTTTGATCCCTAGTCCCACATGCCACAGAGCAACTAAGCCCACATGCCACAACTACTGAGCCCACGAGCTGCAACTACTGAAGCCCACATGCCTAGAGCCCATGCTCCGCAACAAGAGAAGCCACCGGAACGAGAAGCTCACAAACTGCAACGAAGAGTAGCCCCTGTTCACCACAACTAGAGAAAGCCCACTGGCAGCAACGAAGACCCAAGAGAGCAAAAAAAAAAAAGAAAAAAGATATGGTGCATATACATACAATGGAATATTACTCAGCAGTAAGAAAGATTGAAATATTGCCATTTACAGTAATATGGATAGTCCTAGAGAGTAGTATACTTAATGAAGTCAGTCAGACAGAGAAAGATGTCACTTCTGTGTGGAATCTACAAAATAATACAAATGAATCTATATGCAAAACAGAAACAGGTTCAAAGGCATAGAAAACAAACTTATGGTTACCAAAGGGGAGAGGAAGCAGAGGAGGGACAAATTAGGAATATGGGATCAACAAACTAGTATACATAAAATAGATGAGCAACAAGGATTTACTGTATACCACAGGGTTAACATCTTCTTTTTAACAACCTATAAAGGAATATATGGAAAAAAATAACTGAATCACTATGCTGTACTCCTGAAATTCAATATTGTTTGTCAACTTTACTTCAGTTTCTTTAAAAAACATTCATGTCTAAAGAAAAATGCTTTCTTTTGCTTATCTACAAAACAGCAATATAGATATAGAATTTTGGTAATTCTTTCATGGAAGTAGTATGTTGTACAAAGCATAATATTCTTCTTTCTGCATAAAAATACTTCATTAACAAGTTTGTTTTTATTATATGTGTGATAGTCTTTCATGAATCTTGCTCAATTAACAATGCCTTATGAGTGATTCTGTTCTTGTAGCAACCTGTTTTCTCATGGTCATTGAAGCATGTGGACTTATACAGTTCTTAAAATCTCAATCAGGCAATTGTAGTATCAAGGACAATTTCTTGCCTGTCATCTTGGAGGAAAATCATTTTAAATAATTAATTAGATAATTAGATTATCTAAACTTCTTTATTAATTTTTCCCTACTTTATTGGGAAGAACAGTAGAATTTTTAATTCTGTGAAGTGTTCAAAACATTTCTTGATCATTTTCTCATCTCTTCTTAGGATACCTATTGCAAACATTGTTTGTTTTTTTAATATTTATTTATTTATTGGCTGAGTTGGGTCTTCGTTGCTGTGTGCAGGCTCTCTCTAGTTGCAGCAAGTGGGGGCTACTCTTCATTGTGGTGCGCAGGCTTCTCATTGTGGCAGCCTCTCCTGTTGCGGAGCACGTTGGCTCAGTAGTTGTGGCACACAGGCTTAGTTGCTCCACAGCATGTGGGATCCTCCCAGACCAGGGATCGAACCCATGTCCCCTGCATTGGCAGGCGGATTACCAACCACTCTACCACCAGGGAAGTCCCACATTGGTTTCTTTATACCCAATTTAATTAACCTTGATTTCTAAAGAGAATAAATCATTGTATCAAGGTATGAAGAACGTTCCAGAAATGAGCAATACACAAGTTGGAGATAAACCTAACCATTGTAACTAGGCTCTGCCAGTGATGTTTTCCTTAACTGGAAAATAATGTGTTCTCTAAGTCTAGTGCGGGAGATAAAAACGTTTTGGGACTACTCAGCAATATTTTTTATTCTATTATGATTATTATGGATGGATTTTATTTACTTTTATATTTATTGGGAAAATATAAACTATGTCCAGTTGTTCCAGAAGGGAAAAGCGATGCTATATTCAACAAAAATGTCATAATAAAACTATTCCAGGTGAGACCAAAAGTAGTAAAGAAATTTTTGCCTAAAATACTGATTCTTATGTAATAAAGAGACATTATTAGATCTTAGAAATATCCAATAAAATTAATGAAATATATAAATACAACTATCAAATCATTTAAAATGTTAAGAATTTCCTACTAATACAGGGGTTTTTTAGTAGATAACACTGGTTATCTGTTTATGAACATGTTCTCCAAGTAATTGCCATCTATGTAAGAATTTTATGTAGGAGTGTTTACTTTTTGTAATAGATTTGTCTGAAACTTCAAATGATACACTTATTTTCCAAGGTTTAACTATTTCTTTTTTATTACAGCCCTTTGGAGTGAATCAGCCTGGACCTTATATCATGTATACAACTGTAGATGCAAATGGATATCTGAAAAATGGTTCAGGTAAGACTAGATATGCATAATAGCATCTTTAATCAATATATTAACAAAGTAAACTGGATGACAAAAATTATCATCACGTTTTCACACTCTTTAAAAAATCTTCACTTTTTTATAATATACTTTCTTTATACTTAACATCAGTAGATTACAAAAGGTCTTCATGACAAATATATTAACATTAAATTCTTCGTGTATCCCTACTATATGGAGCCAAATCATTATCCTTATTTTTCAGTTAAAGTAACAGAGAGATTGGGAGCAGTTGCTTCACTTATCTTGATCAAAGTATGAAGTGGTAAATTAGTTAACAGAGCTCATCTTAGAAGAAGTAAAAATTAGGAATCCAGTCTACTCCTGGACTAAAACTAGTTTTTTCATATGTGGACTAGAAACTGGAATATTATACTAATTTATATAATATTATGTAATCATATGTTTTGATATATGATTATAAAGAAAAATCATGTTTTACATTTGAATAAAGGGAAATGCAATCAGTCAAGACAAAAGGGAAATAATATGATCCAGCCAATGCTCCCCTAGGCATTTACCCAAGAAAAGTGAACGCACTTAACATCCATACAAAGGCTTGTTCACAGTGTTCATGGCAACTTTATTTGCAATAGCTAAAAACTAGAAATGACCCACATGTCCATCAGTTGGCAAATGCATAAACAAATTGATTTGTCCATACAGTGGGACACTACTCAGCAAGAAATAGAATCAATCTCAAAACAGTTAGGTGGGGGGGGCGGGGGGGGGGCGGTTTGCCGGGAATAGCCAGACAAAAAAACAGTATATACTGTATGATTCCATGAACATATAAGATTCTAGAAAATGCAAATTGATCTACATCAGCAAGCAGGTCATCAGCTGGGAGGGACAAGAAAGAGGGATCACGGGGGAAGAGGAGACTTTTGGGGGTCAGAGATGTACTCCTGATCTTTTCTGATTTCACAGACATGTATACATACATATGTACACCTATGTACATATACACATATATGTCAAGACATCAAATTGCATGCTTTAAATATGTGCACTTCATTTTATGCCAATTATACATTTATAAAGTTAAAAAAAGAAAAAAAGAAAAGAAAAAAGGGAAATAAGGCTAAGCAGAGGATGTCTGATCTTGACAGATGGCTAGCTGACTGAGGTAAGATGCAAACCACAGTAAATACAACTGTGAACATTTCAATTCTCTAAGAAGGAAAAGGAATTCTAACATATTCATATGCTTCTTTGATACTGCTAGAGTCCTAACCATGAAGAAGTACATGTAATTAGAGTTACTGTCACTCCTCCATCTTGTAAATGAACTAAACAAGAGAGAAGAACTCATTTTATGGCCATTTTCATTTTATATAATGGCCTAACATAATATACCAGAGTGCATTTCCTTTTAAGCTAATTGTACACATTTAATACTGTCATCCTGTTACTGCATCAGCATGTTTTGTTTCCATAAGACACAACAAAACAAAAAAAACTGAAAATTCAAGGAGAAGTTGACAAACTCAATTAGTTTACCCTTGAACAACGTGGAAGTTAGGTGCACCAATCTTCTGTGCAGTTGAAAATCTGCCTGTAACTTATAGTTGGCCCTCATTCCTCCATATCCTCCAGTTCAACCAAGTGTGAATTGTGTAGTACTATAGTATTTCCTATTGAGAAAAATCTGCATATGAGTGGAACTGCACAGTTCAAACCTGTGTTATTCAAGGGTCAACTGTATAGTCAGATATGTTAATATACCACTGTCAGTCAAGGAAACAAAATAAATCTGAATATAGATGATTTGAACAAAATACTATTTACATTTTAATTCATATATAAAATTGTATATAAAAGATTCCAGGACCAGCTGGTTTTATTTTTTATCAGTTAACTCTTTTAGACTTTCAAGATGCAGATAATTTTAGTTCTAAATTAGATGTTTCAGAATGCAGGGGAAAAAAATGAAGTTACTTATTTCATTTTATGATAAAATAAAGCTAGTATAATTTTATGGCTAGTACACAAAGCCAGCATACCCAAAACCAAAAACTTAGCTCACTGGTGAATTATTATTCAAAAATGCTATCTAAAATACTAACAATTTAAATTCACCTGTACTTTGAAAGATTGCTTACTTAAGACCATCAAGTAGGTGATTATCTCAGGAATGCACTGATGGTTTGTTTAAAATGGTGAAAATCTCTTTATTATCATAACAGTAGATCAATTTTTTAAAGATTTGTCTTCCTCTTTTTTTTTTTCACATAATGGTATGTTGTATAAGTCTTTCCATGTCTGTTCATCTAGCCAGTCCTAATTTTTTTTAATTGAAGTATAGTTGGCTTATAGTGTTATGTTATTTCAGGTATACAACATAGTGATTCATTATTTTTATAGATTATATACCATTTAAAGTCATTATAAAATATTGGTTACATTTCCTGTGCTGAAATTATATCCTTGTGTCTTATTTATTTTATACCTGGTAGTTTTTAACTCGTAATTCCCATCCCCTATCTTGCTCCTCTCCCCACCACTCTTCCCTCTGTTAACCGCTAGTTTGTTCTCTGTATCTGTGAGTCTGTTTCTGCTTTGTTATATTCATTTGTTTGTTCAACTTTTTACATTCTATATAAGTAAAAACATAGTCTTTGTCTTTCTCTGTCTGACTTACTTCACTAAGCAAATACCCTCAAAGTCCATCCATGTTGTTGCAAATGGCAAAATTTCATTCTTTTTAGTTCTAGTTTCCTTTGGAATTGCTTTGTTTGTGGATGCAGTAACTGGATTATTCACTTTTTTTTTCAGTCTGACAATACAACAGTAAAGATCTATGTGATATATTTTTGTGCAGTTAAATGAATCATTCTCACTTCATAGAAAAAAGTCCAGAAGAATACTCATCCAATTATTAACATTTATCTTGGGAGAACAAGATTTCAAGAGATACACTTCCTATTTGGTACATTTCTATAACTATTTACTACTTTTAATCCTTTTTATTAAAAAGAAAAAAAAAGATAAAAGATAAATTTTACAGCAAACTGAAACCTACCAAAAATACTACTCTGAAAATTATAGAAAAGATTTTTTAATCAGTGATTGTTGTTCACAATATATATTTATTGAAACTCTACTACAAACCAGGCATTGGCACCTAGTAGGATATCTTATTAGATGCCAAAAACCCATTCAATAATATTCTCTACCCATTGCTTTTTTTTTGAATAAATTTATTTGTTTATTTTACTTATTCATTGGCTGTGTTGGGTCTTTGTTGCTGCACACGGGCTTTCTCTAGTTGCTGTGAGCAGGGGCTGCTCTTCATTGTGGTGCGCAGGCTCCTCATTGTAGTGGCTTCTCTTGTTGTGGAGCATAGGCCCTAGGTGTGTGGGCTTCAGTAGTTGTGGCATATGGGCTCAATAGTTGTGGCTCACGGGCTCTAGAGCACAGGCTCAATAGTTGTGGCTCACGGGCTTAGCTGCTCCGTGGCATATGGGATCTTCCTGGAGCAGGGCTCGAACCCGTGTCCCCTGCATTGGCAGGTGGATTCTTAACCACTGCACCACTAGGAAGTCCCCCGTTGCTTTTTTTTTAAGTGAATGGAAGAATATTTCTTTAGCATGATTGCTTTTTAATCTACTTCAAAATAGTAATGGAACTTTGGGTTTATTCTCACTCAGTTAAATATTTACTTCCCTAGATTGGGAAGGAATTTGTAAGCATAAAAGCAAAGGAGAAAATATCTATAGAAAAAATAAATGCATAAATCAAATGAATGCACACATTTTCGTGGCAAAAAATCATAAACAAAAATAAAAGGCTGTAGCAAACTGAGAAAATCAAAATGTCCAACAATAGAGAAATAATAATTTTTTAATAATTTCCAGCCTACAGAATATTTTAGAATAATTTTTAATAAAATGAACAGATGTTTAAGGTATAATACTTGGGAAGGAGGCACATCTGTTTGCATAATCCAAATTGTGTAGTTGTGGGTGTGGATGTTTTTAAGTGTACCCATGTGTAGGAAAAATATAAAAACAAAATGACAAAGAAATGTTACCAGGATTGTGGTATTGTCTTCATATAGTTTTTGCATTTTAGTTTACTACACTGATCATATATGGCTTTTAATTGGAGAAATATGTTAATAGTAAGTAATCATAATAAATATTTTTAAAATATTTCAAGCATATGCTATATTTCATGCATAAATATATGTTCTTAACAGGGAAGTGGCACTTAATTTAATTGACTTAGGCAGTACTATTATGAAAACCTGTCCCAAATCTTAAAGGATGAAAATTTCTAGTTTAAGTGTTAATTAAGCATGTTGAAGTCTCCAGAAATATTACTTGGTTAAGCCATACCTTCCAACCCATCCAGTCCTATTAGTAGAGAACTTTCCACTCTAGGAAGAGAATGGCTCCATATGAATACTTCAGAAACTGCACCCCTGGTTTTCTTACAAAACAGCTAAGGGTCATTACTCATTTAGTGGGTCATGAAATGAATTTAATGGCTTCTGATAAGCACTTTTTATTTAATAGAATAAAAGAAAATATCAAGAGTACCCCACATTTGGTATTGTTTCATGAAAGTTTTATTTTAGGGTTTGTGTATCTGTGTTCTTACTGGGTGATGACATGAAATGTAGTTTTTATTGTGGGCTGTGGTCAAAAAAGTTTCAAAGCCACTGCAAAGACAATAACATTGCCTTAGTGTTATTCAAACTCCTGACCTAATTACCTTTTCTTCTTGTAGACAGATCTTATCATTGTTACCAAATACTCTGTGGTCTTACTCCACTTCCTAGCACAACCTGAACAGCCAAATGTTATGTCAGTTATATTACAGAGGAGTTATTAGTTTTCTAAATAACCATTTACTATTCTTGTAAATTAGCCAGAGATCTGCAACAAAGACCCAAATTTCCTAAGTAATGTTGGATAAGAACTTAGTAAATAGGAGCATGTAGACCAAATTGTGTGGATTAGGGAGTTGTTGGTCATTTCTAAATAATAACACTGTTAGACCAAGAGCTGTTTTTCTACCTCATAAGTTGCATATTTGGCCCTTCTCTTATAAAAATTATTTCTCTTTAGTCCTCTAACATTACTGTTTGTTAACGTATCTGAGAAAAGCATAAGTAACCTTTACCTGCTATGCACCCTTCATCATAGGCCTCAAATATAAGAGCAGTTAAAATATATGGTAGACTGATGTGAAAGGGTAAAGAAGCATTTGGATTAAGGTATAGCAAAATTCATATTGATGGTAAACATTAGATTATTGAGAAAAAATGATTTGTAACACATAAGCACATTGTCTGTCTATAATTTTAACCTTTCAGGTTTCTCCATTTTAACCAGTAATTGCCAATTACATCTTCCAGTGTCAAAACATTTTCTTCTTCATGTTCAGTTCTCACCTACATATTTTCTGAAATTATCTTCAAAGTACAGTCATGTTCCATTTATCCACATGTAATTATCCATAAAATTTTTTTTTTAGTCTTGAGTCATTTTAATCACTCATCACATTTTAAATTGTCATATGCAAAAATTTGAGCTTGGGTAATACTTAATCAGGCATATTTTTGTGTCAAAAATCATAATTCACAACAAAAGAGAATGGAAAGAGTTATTATGCCCTGCTAGATTATCCATGACATTCTTCTTATCTGAAAGAATGAATTCTTACGAGAAGAATCATTCCCTTTCATTAACCTCACACCAACTAAAGATCTCACACGAATAGTTAAGTCCACAGAGATAAAGATGAGGGTGTGGCTAATAAAGTTTTTTTTTTTTTTTTTTTTTCACTGAAATGAAAGATAGAAAGGGAGGGAGGGAAAATATGGAATAGCTCTAAGCAATACTGATATATCCTCTTCATTTAATTGTAAATTTAATTAATTAATTAATTACAAGAAGTACAGAAAGTCTTAGAAACTGTAAGGAAGTTTACAAATTTTTTTTTATAAACTTATTTATTTTTGTTTATTGGCTGCATTGGGTCTTTGTTGCTGTGCATGGGCTTTCTGAGGTTGTGGAGAAGCAGGGCCTACTCTTCATTGTGGTGCACAGGCTACTCATTGTGGTGGCTTCTCTTGTTATGAAGCACGGGCTCTAGGCACACGGGCTTCAGTAGTTGCAGAGCATGGGCTCATTAGTTGTGACTCACGGGGTCTAGAGCTCAGGCTCAGCAGTTGTGGCACACTGGCTTAGTTGCTCCATGGCATGTGGGATTTTCCCAGACCAGGGATCAAACCTGTGTCCCCTGCATTGGCAGGCAAATTCTTAAGCACTGTGCCACCAGGGAAGCCCTGCTTACTCTAAATTTAGATAACAATTGTCTGAACAGTTTGTCCTCAGTAACATAGAATGTTGAGATCTCTTAGAAATCTAGTTTCTTTTTATATCCCTAAGTGGCTTCCTACTGCCTGAGAATCAAGGACTTTTATAATTGAACCCTAAATTACCTGTGTATCAGCCTTATCTTTTCTTATTCCCTTTATGCATCCTACACATATCCAGCTTCGTTTCCAGTATATTTAGCTTTCTCCACTTCCAAGATCAAGGCCTTTGTTCACCCTTTCAATCTCTACCTCTTCCCCATTCTTATATCTCAGAACTTCCAAATATGACAGTACTAGCACCACCCCCTCAGTTTGTCACTAACCCCACTCTCAAAACTGGAAATAAACTCTCTTTCCACCAGATGTCAATAGAACTTTATCTTGTACCTCTCAACACCTACCACACTCTACCTGTATCAATAGTTTTGTATTATCTCCCGTATGACTTGCAGGCTCATTGAGGACTGGTTCTATACCTAATTTTGTATTTATGTGTGTTGCCCATTCTAGGACATCCAAGTAGTTGTTGAATGAATGATTACATAAAATCAGTACTAAGCCTTCCATTTTTTTAAAATAAGTTTTAAGGCAGAAAACTTTACCAAAATAGATCATGGTGACAGTTCTTATCTGGTTATAAGCAGATTTTTTAAAATGTAATATAAAGTAGTGGAAATAGTTCATAAAAACTGAATTAAAATTACTAGATCTGTGGATGTTTATTATAATTATAAAGCCCCTGTGTTGTGCTGGGCACTATTCTAGACCCACTACATGTTATCTCATTGAATTTCACAGTATCCTTGTTTGGCAGCCCTCATTCTGTTGAATACAACTGAGGAAACTGAGGCTCTGAAAGCTAAAGTAATTTAGCTGTGTCATTCAGCTATTAACTAGTCGAGCTAGATTACTCAAGACTGTCTACCTACAAAACCCACACATTCTTAACAGCACTCCAGTATTTTTAAATGTCATCTTGTCAAAAGCTTGGGTATGCTAAAAAGAGGAAATCATCCCTAATAATCTTTGTTTCATTTCTGTTTAAACCATGGTAACTGTGTAAAGTGAAATGATGACTACAATTTAACAAACACAACTGTTGTTTTGTGATGTTTCTGTTTCTTTTTTATTGCTATAGGCTTATGATTTTTGTACTTCATGATCTTTTATTTTTCATAATGATTTCAGAAACAGCACTTAGGTAATAGGTACATTCCTTGCTTTCTGGAGATTGCTGATTCTACTTTATTTTGTAGTTGAGTGATAGTAAAAGAGTCTACTGACCCAGTGATTCTAAAACACTGCTTGATGTTAGTTCTTGAGGGATATCATCATTATCTTTTATGACCTAGGACTTGAGGGCTACTCTAAAGTAATATATAAACAACAGTGAGTAGTACTCATTCTGATCAGGAACTATGCAAAGCATTTTACATGGATATCTTCATTTATAGTATTAGGTGTAAAATTTCCTGTCAGATGCATATATTGCATAAAGTTTTTCAAATTAAAATACATGATAAGGACTTCCTAGGTGGTGCAGTGTTTAAGAATCCACCTGCCAATGCAGGGGACACAGGTTCAAGCCCTGGTCCAGAAAGATCCCACATACCACAGAGCAACTAAGCGCGTGCGCCACAACTATTGAACCTGCGCTCTAGAGCCCATGAGCCACAACTATTGAGCCCATGTGCCACAACTACTGAAGCCCACACGCCTAGAGCCCATGCTCAGCAATAAGAGAAACCACTACAATGAGGAGCCCATGCACCACAATGAAGAGTAGCCCTCCGCTCTCTACAACTAGATAAAGCCCGTGTGCAGCAACGAAGACCCAACGCAGCCAATAAACAAAATAAATAAATAAATTTTTTAAAAATACATGATGAAAAAAACACTACAGTATCATAATAGAACATATATTGATAGATAGGAAGAAAAAAAATATTTCCAGTACAATAAGTAAAAGTTATGATCCTGGTATTCTGCTCTTGCATTTCTTTCTTCCTTGATTTAATGAAGATAGATTTCCATTTTTCTAACACATTCTGAAGAAGATAGTAGATTCACCTTAAAACAACTAACATTTATAACATTCTTCAAGTCCAAAGAAGTTACATTTTCAACAGTTAAGACTGTAATTAAATTGTCATTTTGATCAAAGAGCTGGACCATATTTACAACTAAAATGCATGAACAGATTATTTTATTCAGTGTATCATTTTGCCTATCTTAGTATATTTAAACCTTGTCCATGTGAGCAGAACTACTTTTTAAAGTTTTTCAGTAATACATAGTACTGGTAGTTTTACTGTACAAAACAGAAATGACAGTCTACTTATATTTGAAGGTTATTCTAATATAATTACTAATTCATGGGCTGAATACTAAGAACCAAATAGTGTTCCTGCCAAATGTTTATGTGAGGCTATTGTTATTCTTTTCTGTTAAACTAGTTAATAGGAAGCACTTATTCTTTAATCAGTATACATTTTAGAATTTCTTTTAGTGATCTCTGAATAATTTAATAAATAAGATGGAATGGGTGTTCATTATTGCATTAAATTATATCTTTCACCAAGGAAGATACCACTTAATACACTCAAGTAGCTTAGGGAAGGATACGCTAGTGGTCTGAAGGACTTCTTGCCATTAAAAACAGAGAGGTTATTCCCTAATATTGACAAACTCAGACTTAGTTTTCAGATTAGAGAACTAACTATAAAGAACAAAAAGGATACAGATTAAAACCTTGTAATTAATTTTTAATGTCTACCAAAATCAAGCTAACTGATATTATTTAATGTTCTCCTAGCATTAATTCTTTTCATACCCTACCCTGTGAATCAATAGTTATTTGAAAGACTGCTCTACAGTTATAACTACAGTTATAATAGGAAAGCACTTAGATACAGGTATTACCTCAAGCAGAAACCTTACCTTATATGGGGATGCTCAGCAACAACCACCAAAACAATTAGAAAATGGATACAGGCCTTGAATAGATATTTCTCAAAAAATGATATACCAGTGGCTAACGAATACATGAAAAGATGTTCAGAATCAATAATCATTAGGAAAATGAAAATCAAAACCACGAGATTCCACCTCACACTTATTAGGATAACTATTGTCCAAAAAAAACAGTAACAAGTGTTGGCGAGGATGTGGAGACATTAGAACCCTTGTTGATGTGTGAAAGGTTGAATGTTTATGTTCCCCCAAAACTCATGTGATGAAATCCTCATGCCCAATGTGATGGTATTAGGAGATGGGGTCTTTGGGAAGTGATTAAGTCATGAGGACAGAGCCCTCGTGAATGGGATTAGTTCCCCAGAGAACTAATTAAAACACAAATTGCTGAGTTCTACCACCACAGTTTCATTTCAGTAGGTCTTATGTAGGATCAAAGAATTTGCATTTCTAAGTTCCCAGAGGGTGGTCCAAAAGTCCAGGGACCACATGTTGAGAACTATCAATAAGATTTTTCACAACTAAGAATAGTTTGAAGTATACGTATTATATTTTCTCTCTCTCTCACTTTATATATATATATTTTTTGTATAAAGTTTAATACATATTTAGGGATCCCTGACCTAAATAACTTGTAACTCATTCAGTTTCTCCATATCTCAACAACTGGAAGTTTTTATGTCAGGTGTAAGGACATTTAAGAAGGCAATATAGGAAATAAATTTATGTTGTTGTTACTAACTAATGTCATCATTACTTTTGTTATTATCTGTTTTGGTTTTTTTGTTGTTGTTGTTATTATCTGTTTAAGGGATATCATTTTCTGGGGGGAGGGGAGGTGAACTATTATAAATTACTTATTTCTAATTTATAACTAATAATATGCAGAAATCAACTTAAATTTTTTGAGCTGTAAATGTGAAACTTTGAAGTAATTTAATGTGGCATTCTAATACACTGGCAAATTTTAAGACTGATATTTTAGTTCAAATTTACTCATCCTGTAACTATTTCAAATAAATGTACAGAAAACATGAGAGAGTTTAATGTTTGATGGCTGAATAATTTTGCTGTTTTCTTTATAAGACTTGATTCACTGTGACAGAATATTTTGTTTTCTTAATATTAAATCAGTAGCAATAGTCTGATACTACTACCTATCCAAAATGTAATCTCTAAGCCCTATAAGAAGAAATTATACTACAGAGTTTATCACATCTTGACTTACCCTAACTCAAAATACACAATCAGTGGGACAAATATACTGAATTAAAAACAGAGAAAATAATTTTGTCATGTATTTATTAAAACTGGTCCCTAGGTCTAATAGGTTTTACTTCCAGGAACTCCACTAGATTTTCAGGATGAAAAGCCAAAAAAGATCCCCTTATATATGCCCAGAGCATTCCTGATAACAAAAGCCTACGCTCCAAGAAAAAAGACCTTTGGTAGGGGAATGGCACCAGCCCATCCAACCTTCCTGTCTCACTTGGGGGTGGGGGGGCGGTGCAGAAACCGAAGAACCACTTCTGAAGCTCACAGCCCAGGGACACAGGCCTATGAAAATTGTTCATAGGACTGTAGAATTCGTCCCTCCTCAATACCACCTTACCACTACCACTTCTGAAGAAACAAAGCAAACATCAGAATCAGACTCACATGTGTCACAGATTTTGGAATTATCAGACAGGAAATTTACAGTAACTATGATTAATATGTTAAGGGCTCCAATAGAAAAAGTGGACAATATGTAAAAACAGATGGATAATGTAGGCAGAGAGGTAGAAATTCTAAGAAAGAATCAAAAGGAAATGCTAAAGATCAAAATGATTGTAACAGAATGAAGAATGCCTTTCTTTGATGGGCTCATCAGTAGAGTGGACACGGACAAGGAAGAAATCACTGAGCCTGAAGATATGTCAATAGTAATGCCCCAAATTGAAATGCAAAAACAAACAAACAAACAAAAATAGAATGGAGGAAGAAAAATACAATAGAACATCCAAGAACTGTGGGACAAAGTGAAGCATATGTATAATTGGAGTATAAGAGCAGAAGAAAGAACAGAGTGGAAGACAATATTTGAAGAAATAATGTCCAAGAATTTTCCAAAATTAATGACATACACCACAGATCCAGGAAGTTCAGAGAACACCAGTTGGGATAAACATCAAATCTACACCTATATGTATTATAATCAAACTGCAGAAAACCAAAGACAGGAAATTTTGAAAATTAAGTCGGGAAAAAAATACCTTACATATAGCAGAATAAAGATATGAATTACAGCCAACTTTTTATCAGAAACCAATGCAAGCAAGAAGAGTGAAATATTTGAGGTGTTGAAAGAAAAAGCCACCAACCTAAAATTGTATATACAGAAAAATTATCTTTTAAACACAAAGGAGAAATAGACTTTATCAGACCAACAAAAACTGAGGGAAGCATCACCAGCAGATTTGCTCCCCCAAAAAAGTTAAAAGAAATTCTTTGGGGAGGACTGTGATAGGTCAGAAACTCATATCTACATAAGAAAGGAATAAATATTCTTTAAGAGAAGAAATAAATGAAGATAAAATAAGACCTTTTATTTCTTAGTTGATCTAAAAAATAACTTTTAGATTGTTTAAAGTAATAATAGTAAGAGTATACTGGGAGATGATAGTATATGAGTAAGTGACATGAATAACAGCAATGTCATAAGAGATGGGAGCAGGAACCAGGATTATTCTGTTATTTATTTAAATTGGTCCTTTCCTGGAAATGACAGTCAGCAAATCCTTACCACCAGCTTTGCATGATAACCTCTTTCAGTAAAATAATAGTGGGTTATAAAACTTAAATTTACTTTATCTTCAAAGATGAGAGTGACTTTGCAACACTTCCCCCTAGTTTATAGAGAACTAAAGAAGACATGAGATTAAATAAGCATAAGGAATATTAAGAATAAATCAAAAAGAAACTTATAACAACAAATATATAAAATAAGTATGAGCAAGTAAAAAAGACACGAGTAAAAGAAGAGAAATTACTAAGAGAGTGATTGTATATTGACAAATGAAAAGTTCAAGAGCCTGAGAGTCATTTGTAATATGTATGTGGTCTAAGAGTAGGGGCTGTGCGTATAGACAGTAAATTGCACAGTGATAGTGGTTTGCTCTGTGATGATTTTATTATTAATCAAAAAATATTTATTGATCATACAAATACAAGCTATAATCATAGGTACTTTAAGAAGTATAAAATATATTCATTATTCTCTAAAATCTACAGTTATTTGGAGAGTAGAAACAAGAAAAAATAAGATAAGCCACTAATGAAAGATTTTTAAAAAACTAATAACTTTCTGGAAGATGACTGACTTTATTATTCACAGGCCCCTTCTATGAGGCTTCAGTGTATAGAGTGGAGTCTAAAGAAAGGGCTAGGATTCCATATCATTATCTACAAGCCTTCATAGAAATTTGATATCCTTCTCCTTATTTGCCTGGATAACTGAACATGACACTTTGCCAGGTGCTGTGAATGTGCAAAAATATTAAGACGTTGTTAATTTATATTTCAGATACCAAAGAACTTTATATTTCAAGAGCTAGACATATGCATTTTAAAATATCTTCTTAAATAATAATTACAAAGCAATAAATAATAAGCATCAAATTAGTGGCAACAGTAAGTGCAATAGGAACTCAAAGAAGGAAGAGGCCATTGTGGACTGATTAACAGCTGACATTTTTGTGAAGGAAGTCTTCATTTGAAGGATTGGTGTATAATATGGATCAGAAATGAACAAGAAGTAATATAGATTTAGCATTAGCAAAGTCAAAACATGAAAAATGTAACTTTATTAGGAGCAACACAAAAAGGAAATAATTTGACAATCAATAAAGAAAATCTTGTTCTTTTTTTAAAACAACACACAAAAGCTATAATATCTTTGAATATTTTCTTTTTATTTTCATAAGTGCATTGAGGAAAAACTCTAATATCCTAGACAGATGTTCCTACTGGTTTTATTTAGTTGCTTTAGGGTCTTGGTATAGCTTGGCAAATGACCTGCAATTTAGTATAGACATTGGTCTTTACGCAAAATATTTCTTAGTTTAAACTTCAATTCAGTGAGCAGTTTGCCGACCATTATAATACATTTTACTTAATTGTGTATATGTATAAAAAGTAGCAATTTAGAATATGAATGCTACTTAATTTATTTCAAGATTTTGTATTCTTTTAAAATCAATAAACAATGCAAAATAGGCCTGGTTGCCCATTTCTTAAATATATTTTACAATAAACAAAAAAAAGAGAAAGAGAAAAAGAAAAAACAAATGAACAAATGAATGAAAAATCTCCATTTTAACAAGTACACTACTGGGGGCTTCTGGTTTCTGGTCCATTGTGTAAAGAGCTTGGAAATCATACTCCCATTCTCCCCTCCACCCCCCGCCAAATGATGACCAAAATGAAAATCAACAACTCTTCTTAGATCCATTAGAGAATTGAAGACACAGAGCAAAGCACTGCCCCCAGAACTGGAAAGACAGACAAATGCATAGAGTGGCAGCTTATAAGAGCAGAAGCCATAGCTAGGGCCAGCCACTGGCAGGAACACTTAAAGGGTAATTCTGGAGACTCAGTTTGAGACTATTTTAAGAGATTAAAAACTCCTGCCTTTGGGGACCCAAACTTTCATGATTTTTACCTCTGTGAGCCACACCAGGTTCTCATGGTCAAGATCTAAGAAAAATCCTCTTGTGCTTGTGTCAGGAAAAAGGGGGAAAGTAAACATTTTCAAATACTCCCAGAGCTACTGTTCTCCTTAACAGAGGCCTGCCCTCAAGGGAAATTATTTTACCAAAATCTAACCAACTTTGTTTTTCACCAGAGCCTAACTGACTTGAAAGAAATGAAATATCCAGCTCTAGCACCCTCTAGCTTTCCTGTCTCACCTATGAGGATGGATTGGGAATGGAGGGGAAAGGACCTGAGAAGCAGTTATGAAAGCCACAGCCCAGATTCATAGGCTCACTAAAAAACTGACATCTAATTATAAGACTAGAGAACACTTACGGTCCCCCTGCATCTTACTACCACATCAGTCAGGCTCCTATACAACAACAGGGGATTACAGCTGAGCAAGGTTCAAACCATGTTTAAAAAGGAAGCCCAAAGATAACAAAATAGAGAAAAACAAGGACACTAGAGGAAATTTTAGCCTCTGACACCTGCAGCTACGGCAACCAGTAAATGCAATCTAATTCACAGCCAGCTAAACATAAAACATAAAACCTCACACTAAAAGCCTGTTTATCTTAGTTCTCTTTACTTGATACATCATGTCCAGCTTTCAACAAAAAATTACAAGGCATGCTAAAAGTCAAAAAAACAAAACAAAAAACCCCACACTTTGAATAGATAAAGCAAGTATCAGAACCAGACTCAGTTATGACAGAGATTTTGGAATTATAAGACTAGAAATTTAAGGAAAGTATAATTAGTATCCTAAGGGCTCAAATGGGGGCGGGGGGGAGGAAATGCTAGAAAACAAAAACACTGTAACAGAAATGAAGAATGCCTTTGATTGGCTCAGCAGCAGTTTGGACATGGCCGAGGAAAGAATCATTGAGCTCGCAGATGTCAATAGAAACTTCTCAAACTAAAAAGCAAAGAGAAAAGGGAATAAAAAAATATATAGTTCATCTCAATGAATATTGAGGTGCAAATTGCTATACTAATGACCCCAATGACTCATAATATAGTTTCCTTCCACATTCACTCTACTTAACCACGGGGACATCAGCAAACATGATACAAGTAGAGCCTTGATAAGCGTTTAGACTTTGAGAACTTACCCTCTTGGAATGCTGCCCTGAGATCTGCCCAGTCTAGTCACCTTCAGAATGAAAGATTGTAAGGAGAGATGCCTACCCAGTCAACCCAGCTGACCTACCAGCTGAATGTAGCCATGTGAGTCAGCTCAGCCAACCCAGAGTCATGGGAAATAAAATGGTTATGGTTGTAAGCCACTAAGCTTTGAGTTGGTTTGTTATACAACAATAAATAATCACTAAAAGGAATGTATGATTTGCTTAAGAGCCAAATGTGAAAGAATTTACAGAGCTGGACCTGTCAACATTATTAAAAAGGTATGTTTGGGGAGTGCAGACTTGAGTAGACAGTAAAGGGAAAGTGCAGAGGAGGAGAAGTTGAAAACTTAAGAGTTTAAGAGAATGTGCTTATTGATATTCACAACTTTAGTCACGTCCTCTAGGAGAAAGGAACATGTGAAATAAGTGACTTTAGTAAAGCAAAAACTATAAGGTACTTTTGTGTTTTGTGTCTACTGATATTCAAGAATTGCATCTAGGTCTCTCCAAGTTGACTAACATGTGGCAGCTACCTAGTCTAATAAACATTTATTTTTAAATCATGTTTCATTAAAAATAACCTATCTTGCAATTTGAAATGAAAAAAACTGCCTCTCACCTTCGGTTTATAAAGTAGCTATGTGTCTTTTATCCCTGTTTCAGAACTAAACAGTTTTACTCCTTTGTGGGTTTTGTTGCAACCAAAAAACACAGCTTATAGCAAAATGCCATGGCCCATTGAAGAGGTATAATCTCCAACTTGAAAAATAAAGTGCACTAAAGCACAAGCCAAGCTTTCCCATTTATCTAATTTATACCACATTGTCCACGTCAGAAACTAGAGTTTACCTTTTTAATCCAGAGAATGACAGCTGAAACATAATTGCTCGTAACCTCAGAAAAGTTTACCTGCTTAATACAACTCTCTAAAGGAGCACTGACCATTAAATTAGACCTCCACAGGCAATAGCACCCAATGCAATTTGGCTTTATGAGAGTTGTGGGTTTATTTTATTGTTTCCCTTTACATTATTTTTTAGTGCACTGGCAATGGTCTTTATCATTACTTCATTAGCTGCTTATGTGCATTAAGCTTTAGAAAAGCAGTTATCAAAATCAAACCGCTCAATATCTCAAAAACTTAAACATAGTTACCATATGAACCATTAATTCCACTCCTAGGTATATTCCCAAGACAGTCTACAATATATGTCACACAAAACCTTGTACATGGATGTTCATAGCATAATATTCATATTCATAATAGCCAAAAAGTGTAATAAACAAACCAGAAGTCCATCAACTAGTGAGTGGATAAACTGTGGCATATCAATACAACAGAATATTATCCCATTAAAAACATGAAACATGCTATAAAATAGGTGAACCTTGTAAAAACATTATTCTAAGTGAAAGAAACCAGATACAAAGGGCTGCGAATTACATGATTCCATTTATATAAAATGTCTAGAATAGGCAAATCCATAGAAATAAAAAGGAACTGGCGGTGAGGAGTACTAGGAACTGGGCCAGAGAAGAAATGGGAAGTGACTGCTAATGGGTACAGGGTTCCCTTTTGGAGTGATAAAAATGTTCTGGAATCAGTGGTGACAGTAGTACAACCTTGTGACTAGACTGAAAACCACTGAATTGTACACTTTAAATTGGTGGACTTTGTGACGTGAATTATATATCAGTTACTCACATTCTAAATGTATAACTGGGAAGCAGATTGATAGGTAAAGCTTGAACCAGGGTTCTAAGCTTCCTGATTTATTCCAAAAGAGAAATCAGAAAAACTTCTAAGAAAAATCAGTGTTACGCTGTTTTTCAGGACCTAATATAAAGTTGAAATTCAACCTAAGAAAAAAAAACAGAAAATAAGAGGAATGATTATATAATAATTATAAAATAATCAAAACTAACATTTGTATAATGCTTGGCAGTTTTTAAAGCACTTTTATATACATTAAAAGTTAAGTACTGTTGTAATTGCCTCATAAAACCCATTCAATAGGTGGTATTGTAATTCTGATTTTATAGATGAGAAAATATTCAAGTTATGTTTTTCTGTTGTATCTTTAAGCATCCCAGGTCAAGATTTGTCTTTTTCATCTCTGTGTAAAAGGCATACAAGGTGCATTCAGCAAATGTTAAGGTGAACGAATAAACAAATCAAGGCTTAGGGAGGGCAAGGGACTTTCTAAAGATCAAACAAAGCACTGTCGAATCCTGTGTTTGGCATTCAAATCCTGTGTGCTTTCCATAACATCACATCACAGGTCTCCTGTGTTAAGGAACACATTTGTTCAAATTCCAGCCTTTGAGCTGATATCAAAGTTACTTACTTCAAGCCAAAATGGAGGTCTTCAACAGCAGTCATTGGTGTGGCATATTATTAGACCTCAAGAAAAACTGAAGTTAAACAATTGTACAAATTATACTTTGTTATTTATTACCAAACCTTCAGGTTAGTACAGCAGACATTTACCAAGTACCTGGTATGTGTCAGCCACTATCCTGGGCCCTAGGAATGGGACATAGAAATGACTAAGTTACTAGATTGGAAGCACCTCTTCTTATGGAGCTATTTTCAGTCTAGTAAGAGGTTCTTCCACATATTTCATCACTTTATCCTTGTCAGTTTTCTAGAAGCTGAGTTCAGAAATGTCACAATACTCCAAAGGATTAACAGTCAAACATCAGTAGATGCCTTTACTTCCACTATAAGCCACCCATTGACTACCATCATTGTTATAAGAAATTTTCCATAAATGGCTACAATCCTAATTTCTGAAAACCAGGAATTTAGCATTTAGGCATGTAGCTTCATGAATTCCCTATATAGTGTTCACTTACTGTAATACAGGCTCTTTCTTCTAGATCCACATTCTAGAGCACCTGGTAACACCACATACTTTTTAAAGGTATTAACTACTTTCTGTACATAGATTATACCTTTCTATGAAGATAGCCTATTTCTTGTTCTTAAGCTGATTTCTAAGTAGGACTATTAAAAACCAAGGTGTATTTATATAGTGACATTAAATTAACACTTCTTAGACTTATAATTTGATCACAGATTGATTAAGATGCTTCTCTAGTCAACAGTGCCTGATATATAGCAGGTGCTTAATATCTATAGAATAAACAAACTAATTAATCACAGACTTAGTGATTAGTGAGAATTCACTTACACTGGAAACTAGGTTTTCTCAAAGTCTGAAAAAAATGATGCACCTTAGTCATATAAGCCAGTAGAAGACTCTAACATCAAGCAGAGAACAACTGCTTCATTTCTTTTTCCTATGTGGGTTGCCATCCATTTATTTTTTTCTCTTTTTTAAAATTTATTTTTGGCTGCGTTGGGTCTTCATTGCTGCGCACAAGCTTCCTCTAGTTGTGGTGAGCAGGGGCTACTCTTTGTTGTGGTGCACAGGTTTCTTATTGTGGTGGCTTCTCTTGTTGTGGAGCGCTGGCTCTAGGTGCACGGGCTTCAGTAGTTGCAGCACGTGGGCTCAGTAGTTGTGGCTCACAGGCTTAGCTGCTCTGCAGCATGTGGGATCTTCCCGACCCAGGGATTGAACCCATGTTCCCTGCATTGGCAGGTGGATTCTTAACCGCTGCGCCAACAAGGGAAGCCCCATCCATTTAATTTAAGTCAGTGAATTTTAAGACAGAAAAATAAGAAGATAAGAAGCTATGATTTAGTAAATGTTTTAAATATCAAGTCTCTATAGCCAAATTTTAAAATTAAATACCAATATTTTTATTATTCTCAGTCAAAATTTCTTTTGGCTTCTCTTCACCTTCCAAATCTATTTTGTCCTCTTTTTTTCCCCACTTCTGAATTCTGGTGTCACATTACAATATGATGTTGAGAATCACAGGTAAGTTTAGCCTGTTAACAATAAGTAGCCTTTCTTTCCTCAATGACTGTGTTCTATATATTGGAATTAGCTGTCTCTCCCTAAAACTGGCTAAACACTTCAGCAATGAATTTAAATGTTGAAGATCATCACTGTTTTATTACATTTTATCACTTATTTTCTTTGACTACTATTCTATCTTAGTTGATAATTTATTGTTAAAAAAGTGGTCACTGGTATATTACCAGAAATCGTCCTACTATAACAGCTATGATATTCTATATTATCCAGAATATTTGGGGCAGTGGGGTCTCAGATCAACTCAAATATTTTAGTAAGAAGCCACAAAGGTCACTTTAGATTTTTTAATTAATTTCCACAGAATTAGAATATATATATATGCAGCATCTGACATAGAGATTCTTTTCTGTAAAGTTCACATGTAAGTTGTTTGAAAGTTTTAAAATTATTTTAAAATATCAGGAAAAGGATTATATTATCAGAGTAGATCATAAACACTAATTTCATTGCTGGACTTTTTCTGGCTAGGATATCTGATTTGATAAACATTTACAATGAGCCTTATCACAGTAGATAACACAAATTATTACCCCAGGTTGGCATTCAAGAATAAGCTACCATGATAATTGTTCTAGCTAGGAAGATTTTATTAGCTATATCAGAAACTTGCTCCATTAGCAATTAAATTAGAATAGCAGGAAAGGAAAAGATTTTTAAATTTTTAATTTTATCATTTATCAAAACCTTTTTAATCCATTGATTTTAATAGCATCCTAATCACTCTTGATAACTCAATAACATAAAATATGAAAACATATTTTTCTTTCAAAATCTTAGCTTAATTTTTCTTGACATTAGTCTACCATTTGTTATTGTCTAGCTTGCTATTCTCACAATTATAAATTCTTCTCACAGAGAAACATTGTCCCCTACCTAATAGCCCCATTGTTTTCTTATAAGAAAATATAATTTAAAACATACACCACATGGGACAAAAACATGATGATGTTTCTTTAACATCCCCCTGCAAGGAGTGAGAATAGTCCTAAATTTTTTATTCTGCCAGTTATACATTTCTAAACTACCTGGAATGAGCCAGAGAACCTGAGCTTATTCTAGTGTCGGTTAAGGGCTAGCCCATAGCCAGAGGATTGTCTTGTTCATAATTGTATCCTCTGTGAACATAATCATATTAAACTTGGTGCCCATAATAGAAGATCAACAAGATAAACCAACCTCATCTCACAGAAGACTTGCTTAAGTAGCTCTGACTTTAGGTATAGAATGGGAACATCACAAAGCCCAAGATATGCTCAGTGGGCTCAAATGCCTTATATAGAGATCCAAACTGTAAAAGAAATGAACAACTGACATTGGCAGGGGGAGGGGGTACTCTTGTCATTAGAAGTCCTTTTTATATAGCAATAAGACATATCACACTTCTTTTTCAACTGAAAAAGGGATCACAGGTAATGATGAAGGGTGTGGAATTTGGAATTAAGCTGCCAAAATGAAAATCCCAGCTCCACCATTTAGTAGCTATGTGGTTTTGGTCAAATTGTTTGACATCTTGATTTCCTCATAATAAAGTGAAGATAATTGATATCACAAATGCCTTTTATGTATGTATTATAAATTGTATTAAAAATTCTTATTTATAACTGATACTTTAGGTGGACTGTATTTCTATACTGGTATCTATGTGGTATAAATTGATATAGTATTTTGAATTGGAATTTGTTACAAGTCTCAGATCTGACACATTTGGAGGGTAAAATTTCTTTCATTTCTTCATTCATTTGAACAAATACGTACTGAGTGTCTAATATATGACAGGCCTGTTCTAGGCCTTTATAATATAGAGGTGAATAAAACAGACCAATTTCTCAGCCCTCAGAGAGATCACTTTCTAGTAGGTGAAAAGAGGTAATAAACATAAGTAAGTTATTTAATACTATGTCATGGTTAGGGGGGTGATATCTACTGTGGGGGTGGGGAATAAAGCAGAGTAAGAAGGGTAGAGAAGGAGTCATCAGTTTTTTGTAGGGTGGTCAGAGGGGCCTCTCTGAGAAAATGTCATTTGAACAAAGATTTGAAGAATATAAGGGAGTTGTACAAATGGTTAACTTTTTTTTTAAGCTCTTTATTGGAGTATAATTGTTTTACACTGTTGTGCCAGTTTCTGCTGTACAACAAAGTGAATCAGCTGTATTTATACATATATCCCCATATCCCCTCCCTCCTGCGACTCCTTCCCACCCTCCCTATCCCACCCATCTAAGTCATCATTAATCATCAAGTTGATCTCCCTGTGTTATGTAGCAGCTTCCCACTAGCTATCTGTTTTACATTTGGTAGTGTATATATGTCAGTGCTACCCTCTCACTTTGTCCCAGCTCCCCCTTTGCCACCTCCACCCCATGTCCTCAAGTCTGTTCTCTACATCTGCATTTTTATTCTTGCCGTGCCACTGGGTTCATCAATACCATTTTTTTTTTAGATTCCATTTATTAACTTTTGAAAAATACTCCAGGTAGAGGAGAAAGCCAGAGTAGAAGCCTTAAGGTATAAGCAGTCCTGGAATTTCCAAGGAACAGCGAAGAGACCAATGTCTTGGAGTAGAATGAAAGAAGGGGGTTAAGGAGTAGAAGATGAAATCTGAGTTAAATGCGGGCAGGGAGTATAAACTGAGTGAAACAGTAGATTATAAGAAGAACAACCGTTAAAGCAGGGAAACTAACTAGAAAGCTATTAAAATAATTCTGGCTAGAAATGATTGTGACTTTGACCAAGGTGATAGTCATGGAAGTAGAAGTAAGTGTTTGGATTGTGGATATTTGGGGATTGTGGATATATTTTATTTCTTGGCAGACTGGGTAGAGGATATGAGAAAAAGAAAGTACTCTAACTATAGGGTTACTGGCCAGAGCACGTAGAAAGATGGAGTTGCCATAACTGAGATGGAGCAGGTAGTGGAAGAAAAAGTAGGAGTTTTGTTTTGAATATATTCCCTTGGTAATGTTTTTTAAACATGGAAATAAGAAATGTTGAGCACATGGTTGGATATAAGAGCTTAGAGTTCAGGGATTGGAATTCTAGGCTGGAGTTATAAATTTGGGAGTGTTGGGGACTGATCTAAATAAGTTAACTTGGTCATACGTAACTCTTGGGTTCTTTTGGAGATAATTGTAGCCAAGGAATTTATTTTCACCAAGGATTAGCAGCTACTTTCCCTACATGAAAGAAAATCTCAAACCAATTTTGTGCAAATAAAAACGTTAAATATACATTCATTGGCAAGTGGACACAAGACTGTTGGTATAATGTTTTACATTACTTTGCACAAATGGCTCACTAAAGGGCAGATGAGACTATATATTAGTGAAATTAGAAAATACTTGGAGAAGATTGAAAACAAATGCGACATACCAAAATTTAAGGGATGCAGCAAAAGCAGTATTCAGAGGGAATTTTATAGCTGTAAGCACCTATATTAAAAACAAGGAAGATTCCCAAGTCAACAACCTAACTTTAGACCTTAAGGAATTGAAAAAGAAGAGCAAACTAAACCTAAAGCCAGTAGAAGAAAGGAAATAATAAATATTTAAGCAGAGATAAATAAAATAGAGAAAAAAAAATAATAGAATCACAGAAATCAAAAGTAGGTTTTTTGAAAAGATCATCAAAGTTGACACTCCTTTAGCTAGACTGAATGAGAAAAAAAATAAAAATTTTTAAAAAGACACAAATAAACAAGGGGACATTACTACCAACCTTGCAGAAATTGAAAGGATTATAATTGAAAAGTGAATACTACAAACAACTGTACATCAACAAATTAATCTAGATGAGTAGAAAAAAATTTAACACACACAATACCAAAATTGACTCAGAAAGAAATAGAAAATCTTAACAGACCTATAACAAGTAAATAGATTGAAAAAGCCTCCAAACAGAAAAATCAAGGACCAGATGGCTTTACTAATGAACTCTACAAACCATTTAAAGAATTAGCATCAGTCCCAGTCACACTCCTCCAAGAAATAGAAAAGGAAGGAACACTTCCTAACGCATTCTGTGAGGCTAGTGTTACCCTCATACCAAGCCAAATAAAGATGCCACAAGAAAACAAAAACAAAAACTACAGACCAGTATTGCTCATGAATATTGATGTAAAAATCTTCAACAAAATGTTTACAAGCCATATCTAATAGGACATTATAATAAACTGAGCAAGAGGGATTGATCCCAGGAATGCAAAGTTTGTTCAACATAAGAAAATCAGTTAAGATAATCCCAGTTATAGAACTAAGGAAAAAAACAAGTGAGACATGTGTTTTCATAGGAAAGACATTTGACAAAAGTCAATACCTTTAAAAAAAAAAAAACAGCAAACTAGAAATAGATGAGAACGTCCTTAACTTTCATAAAGGATAAAGGTCATTTATGAAGAACCCATAGCTGACATTATTCTCATTGGTGAAAGACTGAAAGCATTCCCCCTAAGATTAAGAACAAGACAGGGATGGCCACCTTCACTACTGGTATTCAACTTTGACTGGAATTCCTCAATACAGAAATTAGGCGAGAAAAGGAAATAAAACGCATCCAAATTGCAGATGACACAATTCTGTATATAGAAAACATCTTAGAATACGCACACACACACAAAAAACTCCAGAGCTAATAAATGAATTCTGCAAAATTGTGGCGTACAAGGTCAACACCCAAAAATTAATTGTGATTCCATACATCAACAGTGAACAATCCAAAAAGAAATTTTTTAAAATTCTTCAATTTACAACAGCATCCAGAAGAATAAAATACCTAGGAATACATTTAACCAAGGAAATAAAAGACTTATATGCTGAAAACTACAAAACATTGCTGAACTAAATTAAATAATACCTAATAAATGGAAAGACATCCCATGTTCATGGATTAGAAGACTTATTAATGTTAAGATACCAACATTCTCGAAAGTGCTCTATCAGTCCAGTGCAGTTCATATCAAAATTCCAATGGTTATTTTTGCAGAAATGGAAAAGCCAGTGTTCAAACTTATAAAGAATAGCAGAGGACCCTGAAAAGCCAAAACAATATTGAGAAAGAAAAACAAAGGAGAGGAGCTTATACTCCCCAAAATCAAAACTTACTGTAGTCAACTGTGTAGTGCTGGCATAAAGGTAGACATATAGACCACTGGAATACAATTGAGAATCCAGAAATACCCAAACATCTGTGGCCAGTTAACTTTGACAACATTGCTGAGACCATTCTGTGGGGGAAGAACAGGCCTTTCAATAAATCATGCTGGAGCACCTGGATGGCAATATACAAATGAAGTTGGGTGCCTATCTCACTCTATATTTTAAAAATTAAAAGTGAATTGATGACCTAAATATAAGACCTAAAACTAAAAAACTCTTAAAAGAAAACATACAGGTAAATCTTCATTTCCTTGGATTTGGCAATGGATTCTTAGACTTGACACCAAAAGCATTAGTAATAAAAGAAAAAAAAATGGATAGACTTGACTTCTTAAAAATGAAAAACTTTTGTGCACTAAAGAAGATTTTCAAGAAAGAGAAAAGGCAGCAGCACAGAATGGGAGAAAATATTTGCAGACATTTTCTGATAGACATCTAGTATCCAAAGTATATAAAGAACTTTTAGGGACTTCCCTGGTGGTTCAGTGATAAAGATTCTGAGCTCCCAATGCAGGGGGCCCAGGTGTGATCCCTGGTCAGGGAACTAGATCCTGCATGCTGCAACTAAGATCCAGCACAGCCAAATAAATAAATATTAAAAAAAAAAGAAGAAGAAGAACTTTTACACCTCAACAATAAAAACACAACTCAGTTAAAATAATAGGAAAAGAATTAGACATTTCTCCAAAGAAGATACACAAATGACCAACAAGCACATCAAACGATATTCAATATCACTGGTCATGAAGGAAATGCAAATGAAAACCACAGAGTTACCGCTTTACAACAACTAGGATGGCTTTAGTGAAAAAGAAATAATGTGTTAATGAGGATGAAGATAAAGGAACCCTCACACATTGCTTATGAACATGTAAAATGACAATTTCTCAAAAAATTAAACACAGAATTACCATACAACCCAGCAGTTACACTTCTGAGTATAGTACCCAAAAGAATTGAAAGCAGGGTCTCAAAGTGATATTTGTACATCCATTTTCATGGCAGCATTACTCATAATAGCCACAAAGTGGAATCAAGCCAAATGTCTATCAATGGATAAATGGATAAACAGATTAAAGAATATACATACAGGGAATATTATTCAACCATAAAAAGAAACAAAGTACTGACACTTACTACAATTTATATGAACCTTGAAAACATGCTAAGAAGCCAGACCATGTGTTATATGATTCCTTTTATATGATGCATGTGGAATAGATAAATCCACTGCAAGCAGACTCGAGGTTACCATGTGAGAAGGAAATGGGGAGTTATATAATGGGTATGGAGTGTCTTTATGGGGCAATAAAAATGCTTGAAAACTAGAGAGAGCTGTGTTTGTACAATATTGTGAATACATTAAAGGCCACCTAATTTTATACTTTAAAATGGTTAACTGGGGACTTCCCTGGTGGTCCAGTGGTTAAGACTCTACACTCCCAATGCAGGGGACACATGTTCGATCCCTGGTCAGGGAACTAGATCCCACGTGCTGCAACTAAGAGTTTGAATGCCACAACTGAAGATCCCATGTGCCACAACTAAAAGCTGGCACAGCCAAATAGATAAATAAATAAATAAATAAATATTAAAAAAAGAAAAGCTTGTGGAAATGTAAAGTAGTACAATCTTATTTTAGAAATCAGGTTTTCCTTTGAATGTCATTATCCAAGTGTCCCAGCATAACTTGTTGAGATTATTCACCCAATGAGTGGTATTCCTGCTCCTTCCTCTGGTATTCCATATATAGGAATGTAAGAAAATAATCTAATCTGGGTGCCGATAAATATTGAGATGCAGAGATGTTCACTAAAACATTGTTTATAGTAGTGAATATTAGGAGAAATCCTTAAGATGCAACAGTAAAAGATTAATTTTAAATTATGACATAGGCAATAAAGTTATATTTTTAATAATATCTGTATATACTTAGAGAAAATCATTTTAAAATGTGCATATAATAATATCTCTCTTTTAACTCTGTATCTTTGGTTTTCTTTTAATGGGATTTCAGTGTTCCAATAATATTTCTCTCTGCTTATCTTTTTTTAAAGAATTTTTTTAATTAATTAATTAGTTAATTAATTATTGGCTGTGTTGTGTCTTTGTTGCTGTGTGCGGGCGGGCTTCTTCTGGTTGTGGTGAGTGGGGGCTACTCTTTGTTGCAGTGCGCAGGCTTTTCATTGTGGTGGCTTCTGTTGCGGAGCACAGGCTCTAGGTGTGTGGGCTTCAGTAGTTGTCTCTCAGGCTCTAGAGAGCAGGCTCAGTAATTGTGGCGCACAGGCTTAGTTGCTCTGCAGCATGTGGGATCTTCCCAGACCAGGGCGTGAACCCATGTCCCTTGCATTGGCATGTGGGTTCTTAACCACTGTGCCACCAGGGAAGTCCCTAAAGAATTTTAGTGACATGAGAAAATACTCATGAAATAACATTGAGTGAAGAGCAGTAATACTAAAGTATGCTAATGTGTTTATTTGTGCATGCACATGCCTAGGCAAAAAAATTACTTGGTTAAAAGTATACCAAAATATAATCATGTGTTTACTCTGAGATTTTGGATAATTTATTTTCATTATTCTTTTTAATAGTTTTAAAGTTTTCTTATGAAACATACAATTTTAATTTGGAATTTATGTTCTATTATCTTCTTAATAGAGTACTATTGATAAATGTTTTTATTTGGTTTTTTTCAGTAAGGTAATTATAGAAAAATTCTTTATAAGTCTAGTTTGATGTCTATTAAGTCAGTCTTTGCTAATAGTATAATAAAATGTGTATATATTTAACATTTACTTTAACAATGTTTACTGTATGTGAGGCACTCTTTTAAGCATTATTATTCAATCAGCATAACTCTACAAGGTAAACTAATTCTATAGCCCATGTAGTTTCCTCGGTGAGATCAAAAAGCTGATCTGTTCATGCAGTTGCTTTACAGTTTTATGTACGTGGTTTAATTTTATTAAGAACACCTATCCCTAAATTCACTGATCCTTTTCATTATACCTTTCTCTTACTAACATAAGAATTAAATTAAAAATCAGATATATATATATACACACACATACACTTTCCAATGATTTCATATTTCTGGGTAACATTATTAGATGTTTAGCAGAGTCCCACAGAATATTGAAATGTTTAGATTTTTTTTTTTTAAAAAAAGCCCTGTCATTTTTTTTTTAATTTGGCTGTGCCAGGTCTCAGTTGGGGCACTGGGGATCCTCGTTGCCACATGCAGGACCTTTTAGTTGCAGCATGAGGGATCTTTAGTTGTGGCACACGAACTCTTGGTTGCAGCATGTGGGGTCTAGTTCCCTGACCAGGGATCAAACCCGGGCCCCGTACACTGGGAGCATGGAGTCCCAGCCACTGGACCACCAGGGAAGTCCCTAACCCTGTCATTTAAATATTCTGTTTAATCATGTAACAAATACCTAGCAAATAAATACACTCTTTTAAAGTGAACCATAATAGGGAAAGATTGATTTTTGGAATGCCAGTGTGAGGACTTCATGAACCTGCTCTCCCCTCCCCCCCCATAAAACAAACAGATAAACAAACAAAAAATACTGCCCAAACAACTAACATTAACCATCTCAGAACTCTGGAAATTAACCAAAGCCACAGAATGTTCTGAGCATTGTCTGTGCAAGAGGAACTACTGATACTTAAGACAACAGGGTCTGTGACATTTTAACTTGGGGCTGTTTCCAGCCCACCTCCTCTCTCTACTGAATGGTGCAGCAGCCATGAATAGCTAGTAGCCTCACAGTCAGTGGAAGGGACGGACCTTTGGAGACCATTAAAATTCCCATTCCTATAGCACTGTAAATAGTTGTCTAAACTAACAACTCCTTGGAAAATCTCCATTCTCAGGATGTTGGGGCTATTTGACTCAGAGTTCAACCCAGTGCAAAACAAACAAACAAAACAAAACACACACACAAGCAAACCTTTTCCTCCAGGACATTACCAAAAACAACAGTCTGCTGGAAAAATCCCAGGTATAGTGAACAAGAGCCTGGCCAAAACTTATTCTTGGAGATCTAGACAGCTAAGAACATGCCTAGAAAGGAAAGTACCTCATTCAACTACTTAGCTTGAGTGTGCTACCTTGAGGCTCTGCTCAAGCAAGAAATGAAAGCTAAGGCTATCCTGTAAAGTACCTGAAGTTTGAAGGCATATCTTTGCACACAAATCCCACTGACAAAGGCTGGAAGATATACAGACGAGATATTTAAGGAAATCTCATGGCCAGTCACACAAACAAGTGAAAGCACTGGTAAGACTATAGAGAAGTATAAAATATGGTTTATGTATTTCTGTTAAATAATACCTCTTATTTCCTAGGTGATTTACAGAACAACTGCATAAAGTAATAATTATAAATTTGTGTTGATGGGCTGATAATATATAAAAATATAATTTGTAAAATAACAATAATATAAGAGCAGGGATTTGGGGGCAAAGTTGTTGTATATGCTAGGTATTGTTATTTTGTTAAGTTAATATGCTAATTGCAATCCCTGGGCAACCACTAAGAAAATAGCTCAGAAAATATATAATAAAAGAAACAACTATGGAATTAAAATGGTATAATAGAAAACAACAAAAGAAAGCAGCAGTGAAGGAAAAAAAGACATATAGAAAACCAATAGCAAATGGCAGGCAAAGTCCTACCTTATCAGTAACTACATTGAATGTAAATGGAATAAACACTCCTATCAAAAGGCAGAGATTGGCAGATTGGATAATATAATATGACCCAACTAGGTGCTATCTGCAAAAGAAGCACTTTAGATTCAAAGATACAAATAAGTTGAAAGAAGAAAAAACATGCAAAGAGTAACCAAAAGAGAGCTGAAGTGACCATTCTAATATCAGATAAAACTAAGACTTTAAAAACAAAAGTTGTTAATAGAGGCAAAGAAGGACATTTTATAATGATAAGAAGGTCAATTCACATGGAAGATATAACAACTACAAAGACATACACACCTAACAACAGAGCCCCCAAGATACATGAAGAGAGAAATCGAAAATTCAGCAATAAATAATTGGAGACTTTATTACCCCACTTTCAATAATGTATTAAACAACCAGGCAGAAGATCAATAAGGAAAGAGAAAATGACACTATAACCAACTAAACCTAACAGACTTGTATAGAATACTCCACCCAACAACAGAAGAATATGCATTCTTCTCAAGCACACATGGAACATTCTCCAGGACAGACCATATGGTAGGTCATAAAACAAGCCTCAATAAATTAAAAAGGATTGAAATCATCATAAGTATGTTCCCCAACTACAACGGGATGATATTAGAAATCAGTAATAATTTGGAAATTCAAAGATGTCTGGAAATGAAACAATATACTCCTAAAAACCCAATGAGTCAAAGAAGAAATCATAAGAGAAACTAGAAAGTACTTTAGGTGAATAAAAACAAAAACACAACATACCAAAATATATGGGATGCAGCAATTCTTGGAGGGAAATTTATTGTTGTAAATGCCTGTATTAAGGAATAAGAGCAATCTGAAATCAATAACCTAACCTTCTACCTCAAGAAACTAGAAAAGAAACAGCAAACTAAACCTAAAGCAAGCAGAAGACGACATAGGGGAAATACATAAGGAATAGAAAATTATAGAGAAAAACCAGTTGAACCAAAAGTTGGGTTTTTTAAAGATTAACAAAATTTACAAACCTTTAGCTAGACTGATCAAGAAAAAGAGAAGACTCAAATTACTAAAATCCAGAATGAAAGAGACCACTACCAACCTTAACACCTAAAAGGAAGCTACAAAAATGGCCAATAAGCACACGAAAAGAAAGCTCAACATTATTAGTTATTAGGTAAATGCAATGAAAGCCACAATGACATAGCAGTTCATAACCACTGGAATGGCTGTGATCAAAAAGATAGACAAAAGGACTTCCCTGGTGGCGCAGTGGTTAAGAATCTGCCTGCCAATGCAGGGGACGTGGGTTTGAGCCCTGGTCCAGGAAGATCCCACATGCAGTGGAGCAGCTAAGCTCGTGTGCCACAACTACTGAGCCTGTGCTCTAGAACCTATGAGCCACAACTGTTGAGCCCATGTGCCACAACTACTGAAGCCCGTGCACCTAGAGCCCATGCTCCACAACAAGAGAAGCCACTGCAGTGAGAAGCCCACGCACCACAATGAATAGTAGTCCCCACTCACTGCAACTAGAGAAAGCCTGCACACAGCAACGAAGACCCAATGCAGCCAATAAATTAATAATTTAAAAAAAAAGATAGACAAAGTGTTAGTGAGAATTTGGAAAAATTGGAACCCTCAACTATTAATGTTGGGAATGTAAAATGATACAGCCATTTTGGAAGACATAAGTTGGCACAGAAACTTGTATGTGAATGTTCACAGCAACATTATTCATAAAAAGAGCACACATTGCATGATGGCATTTATATGAATCTCTAGGACATGCAAATCTATAAAGAAGGTAGATTAGTGGTTACCTACATCTGGAAGGGTAGGGGTTAGAAATAGGAATAACTGCTAATGGGCATGGGGGTTTTTTGGGGGGGTGATGAAAATGTTTTAAAATTTGATGGTGCTTACAGCTCAACACCTTTTTGAATGTACTCAAAACCACTTAACTGTATACTTTAAATGGGTGATGTTTATGTGATGTGAATTATATCTCTTACTGTTTTCTTTAAGAAGTGAATCATTAATATAAAGAACTGGGCATTTCATTCCACATTTTTATCCTTAAAGATGAGTTCTAGCATCTAAATTTTTAACATTTTATCATTTTAACATTTGATGAGAGCAATGTCTCCAGAGATGTATTGTTCTTTTTTCTTTTTTTAAATAAATTTAGCTGGACAACTTAGCCAGTCGGCACATTTAGCTCTCCAGCTGCCATACAATGTACTTGGTTTAGGTCGAAGTGCAAATTTTCTTGATCACCTTTATGTTGGTATTCCCCGTCCATCTGGAGAGAAGGTGAGTAAAAAATTTACAATTAATCTATTTTTTAAAATTTACTATTCAAATATTTGAATTCAAATATTTTTATTCCCTTTAAAGAATTTTCAAAATTCGTTGGTGGTGACCTATCCAAGCTTATCTTACATTATAATTTGAAGCACATTATAATTTGAAGATATAAACTTTAAGACTTCCTACCCCTCCTCTTCCCTGCTTTTTCTCTTATTTTCACCATCTAGCATACCAATATTTTTATTTTTATTGTCAGACGCCACCTCAACTTGAATTTTAGCTCCAAAGCAGCATTTGTATATAGCACTTTGAACAGAGCCTGCTATATGAGTGTTCAATAAATACTTGTGGAATTAATGAATCCATGAGACAGAAATACAATCCTTCCTGGAAAAGATCAAGAAATTTTTGCCGATAGGAGCCCCGTTTGGGGCCTAATATATGTAAATTCAGCTTAATCCATACTAGGATTTCAATTAATCAAAGAGTACTTAAACTTTTTTGTTATTTACTTAGAATAATTATTGTTTTTAAAGTGTACTAAATGTTAAATGTTCTTAAATTCTTTTTCCAGTCTATACGAAAACAAGAATGGACCGCAATCATTCCAAATTCTCAGCTAATTGTCATTCCGTTTCCTCACAATGTTCCTCGAAGGTAATGTCCTTGCTTGAACTGAATGTGGTAAAAATACTGTCAACTCTGAATCATAGATACAGTTACATCTTTTAAAAACTCTCTCTGTTCCTGCTGTGTTCCCAAGAGTGTCATCACTTAATTTGCTTCCAGCAAACTTTAAATGGCTAAACATACCTACACAATAGGTCACTGACATTTTTCATGAAAAACAAATTAAACCTTATTAGAAAAACAGCAGGTTAACAAACTAGGGATTTATACATATTCTGCTTAAATAAGTTGGTCTTCAGTTTACTGGCCATAAATTCTAAAATTTCAGGCTGCTGAACTTTATAAGCCATGATCTTTTTAGCAAATGCTTTGAGAGGTGGTATGTATCCTACAGTGGTTAAGCATAAATTTTGAAGTTCAACAGACCCAGGCTAGAAACTCAGATCCACTGCTAGCTGACTGAGACTGGAAAGTAGTCTTTTGTCCTCTCTGAGGGTCAATTTCTGCACTGTCGAAATTGGGAGATAAAATACCTACCTTACAAGAATGAGGATGAAATATGCTTAACACAGTATCCAGCATATAGTAAGTTTTCAATGAAGAGCAGGTATTTTTATCCTTATTAGCAAAACGTGTACCTTTTATAATGTAGCATTTAATTCTAAATCTTTATCTCTGTTTGTTTTTCTTTAAATTATTAAGTTGATTCCATTATTTCAAAAAGTAGGTGATGAAGGTATTCATTAACATTTAAATTTCATTGGGAAAAATATAACTTGTTCGTAAGGCTACTCTGATGTCAATGTGAAAAAATAACCTATGAATATGTAACTAGTGGCTTATTACATTTCTTACCAAAATACAGGCTATACTGTTCTTTTTTCTCCTTCCAGTTTTATTGAGATATAATTGACATACAGCACTGTATATGTTTAAGGTGTACAGCATAATGATCTGAGTTACATACATCAAGAAATGATCATCACAGTAAGTGTATGGAGCATCCATTATCTCCATAGATACAAGATTAAAGAAATCGAAAAAAATATATTTTTCCTTCTGATAAGAACTCTTACGATCTACTCTCTTAACAAATTTCATGTAAATCACATGGCAGTGTTAATTCTATTTATTGTGTTGTACATTACATCCCTAGTACTTATTTATCTTATAACTGGAATTTTTTACCTTTTGACTGCCTTCATCCAGTTCCCCCTCCCCACACCTCCCACCTGTGGTAACCACAAATCTGATCTCTTTTTCTATGACTTTTTTTAAAAAATGTAACCAAGCCACAATACTACGTTAGTTCCTGTTACACAACATGGTGATTCAGTATTTCTGTACACTGCACAATGATTACCAGAGTTAAGTGTGGTTACAGTCTGTCACCAGAGATACTACATAATTATTGACTGTACTCCCCACACTGTACATTTCACACCCATGACTCATTTACTTTGCAGCTGAAATTTTGTACCTCTCAATCACCCTTACCCATTTCTCTCCTCCCCTCATTCCTCTCCCCTCTGGCAACCACCTGTTTATTATCTGTATCTATAACTGTTTCTGTTTTGTTGTGTTTGTTCGTCTTGTTTTTTAGATTCCACATATAAGTGAAATCATACAGTATTTATTTGTCTTTCTCTGACTTTTTTCACTTAGCATGATACCCTCTAGGTCCATCCATGTTGTTGCAAATGGCAAGATTTCATTCTTTTTTATAGCTAATATTCCATTGTGTGTATGTATATATGTATAAATATGTGTAGTTCTGTTTTTAATTTTCTGAGGAACCCCCATACTGTATCTGTCTTTAAAATGGGCAGAGGATCTGAATAGACTTTTTTTCCTAAGAAGACATACAGTGGCCAAAAGGCACATGAAAAGATGCTTAACCTCACTAATCATCAGGGAAATGCAAATCAAAACCACAATGAGATATCACCTCACACCTGTCAGAATGGCTATCATCAAAAAGAAAACAACTAACAAGTGCAGGTTGTATTGTTCTTTATTAAATTTTTAGAGGGGATATTTAGATGGTTTGCTAGAACCAGCTCATGCCACCTCATGAGCTGATTGTGTGCATCTCTTTCCACTTCTGTTCAGTGAGGTCACATTAATCAGCTATGATGGGACTGTTTGCACCATGAAAATTGACAAGTGCCACTCAGGGCTTTGTTTTCCCTCCAGAGAGCCAGTTTACCAGCACACCCCTAGAGGTATTTTATGGTGGATTTATGGGCTTTAGAACTAAACTACTTAAGAAAACAACATTATTACAGCATTATGCTTGAAATAAGATAACATCAATAATAACAGTATGGTCTGAGTTCAGACTTTTTTAATGAGTCTATTAAAATTTTGAAATTTGTAACAAGATGAATCTGCACAAGTAAGAAACTGTATGAATTATAGTACTTCTATATCATGAATGTCATGACAGTCACTTAAAATAGTGGTAAAGCAAAAGACAATAAAAGGAAAATGCACTTAGAATATGCATAATAAGCAATGATTTGTGATTTTAAAAAGAAGATATCTGTGCATATATGTTTATGTATGTATAGAATGTCTCTGGAAGGATATGTAAGAAATTGAGAAGAATGCTTCTGAGTAAGAACTGAGTATTGGCCATTTGGTCAGTGTTTTTCATACCAAAATTCCTTTATTCGTGGGTTTTTAAAATCTATTTTTAAATTAGAACTACCCAGAAAAATCTCATGAAAGGACTTTATGAGATTTTTGAGGTAAGGTACTAAGAATAGCTAACCTCAACTAATTAACAGTATTTGTTTCTTAAGGTTTTCTTATTCTTGAATTTCTAGGAAATTCTGTTATAGCCTTTCTTCCATAAGCTCAACATATTTCATGTTTCTCTTGCTCTTTCTGGAAGAATGTTCTTTTCAAATTTATGTACATAATAAAAACCAAACTGATTTTAGTTTCAGGTGTATTTTGAGATTTATTGACTAGAGGCTAACTTATGGATCAGTAAATTTTAATTATTCCAAAGTAAGTCAATCACTGCTTGCAGTTAATCAGAATAATCTTACCTTTATTAAACTTTTAAAATGAAAATATATCCATTATCTATTTTCAGAGAGAACAAAAGTTCTTTGTATATAACTACCTGCAGTGTTGGTGATACAGACCTCAGTTTCAGGCTTTTCAGGGTTTGCAAGTGCTGTGTTAAATGGGCTATTTTAGAAGAAAGAGCAAGTTCTATTTATGCTAAAGTTTGTATATTGCCATTAACATTGAGGGACTAAAAGTGATTTTGTAAGACGTCTCAGTGTCACTGTAATAATGTGATCATGTAAACCCTCCGACATGACATTTTGCACAAGCATCTATCTACACCTCCTTGGACATAGTCATAGTATACATGTGAACAGGGGTCAAAAAATAAGATATAGAAAGCTTACAAAAATCATGTGACTACGTAGCCTTAAAGTTCAAAGTTTCAAATGCAAGTCAAACAAGACATAAAAACAATGTCTAGAAAAAAAAAACAGTGTCTAAGATTGCCCAAAGTACCCTTGATAAGTTTACTTAAGATTAATTCTCACAGGAGCAAAGAAAAATATCAAAGCCACTCATCAAAAATTCTGTTCTCTTTCAGTTCCCAGAGTAAAACGCTGAACTCTGATGGATCGTCAATATTCTCAACCCTATCTAATTTTAATTGCTTTTGTTTTACTTATAGTGAATGGTTTATGAGTTAAATGAATGGACTGATACATTAGTTAATAAGCTATTTTGCTTTTTAGTCTCAATAGAATTTTGTTATTTTTAAGTTAAAATGTATACTTTTAATTCTTCTCTTTTCATCTGCAGCTGGAGTGCCAAACTGTATCTTACACCAAGTAACATTGTTCTACTTACTGCTATAGCTCTCATCGGTGTCTGTGTTTTCATCTTGGCAATAATTGGCATTTTACATTGGCAGGAAAAGGTTTGTTCATTTAAATGAAACAGTAACTTTAATTTATAATAGTAATGTGTTGCTCTTTATAAACACTATATTTTAAACTTTTTCACATGACCAAGATTTTCTGATTTTTCAAGTTCTGTCCATAATGTCATCTTATTGATGATAATTTCTTTCATCCCCTTAAGTTACTAATGTCTCTTAGCAATTCCTACAGATCAAAGAAGACTGTATTTTAAACCTTTGATACTGTACAAAAGTAATAAAGTGAACACCCCCAAATCAACAGGTATATCAAAAAGCTTAATTAGAAGTAATTTTATAATGGCCTGAAAAATAATAATCATTTCTTAAATGAGCCTGTGGCCCATTATTTACCTATAGAGCCATGGACATTTTTTTCTGGGAATAACAGCTATCTCTTTATAAAAAATTAGAGCAGAGGAAGTTTAGGTGGGAAGTAACAAAGTGATAAACATCTTTTCCATCTATCAAGTATTCTTTGCACTAAACTAAACTGATTTCTGTTCTTTAGTATAACACCCTAAATAATAATTAAAAACAAAACTCCAGAAATGTAGTTTTTGTATAATGTTTATTGGAAAAAAAGGCTATCACATAAATTTATTAGTAGTTTAGATATAAATTGAAAAAGCTGATTTCTACTTCTATATGAATATATATTCAGTACATAACTAGTAGGTTCCAGTAATGTTCTCCAGAAAGGGCTTCTTCGTGTCACAAAAGTTTTCCTTTTTTGCACCTATTCTCTTGAGATTGTGATATTATGATAATCATTTTTGTTAACTAAAATTACCATCAGTTTTATGTTACCTGTTTTATGAAAAAGAGAACATGTTAATTGTTCTACTAAATGTTCATAGGTTTGTCTCTAAAAAAAAATCACTCCTTTCATATAAAAAATAACAAAGTTATATATTCAGTTGATTTTAAAATTTCAACTTAAGAGGTAAGATCAAAGGTGACCCTATTCAATTTTGTCTGTAAGTGTCAGAACACAGTATGAAATATTACATAGCTCTGGACCTATGAAGGAAAGGAAATTAATTTTATTAATTTCACAGGAGATCTGATTACAGTATAAACATTGTAGACTTACAATAATAATGATGCAGTGGCTAAAAGCTGAAGTTTTAAATACAAAAATGGATTGAAATACTTATTTGTGTACTGCCTCTGCCTGTGGTACTGTGGTTCTTCTCCTACCTCTTAGACCACTTCTCTTTCACCTACACTGGCTGCTCTTTCTGCCACAGTGTCTGCCTAGGGCCTCTTCTTTGTACACTTTCCCTGCCAGTTTTATCTAACTAAAATCATGGCGTGAGCTATTTTCCTCAGAGATGCCCAGCCCTCATCTCTCTCTAAAGGTCTCTGCCCCACTTCCACTGTTGCCGTGACACCTCTACAACATACAGTTTCCTAAAGCTGTCTCTCTCTTCTTTCTCACTACAGAATTTAATGTTTCCCTCCTGATCGTGCCTGCATACAATCTCTGCAGCTGACTCCACTTCTGAATTCCTTACACCAGTGCTTTAGTTTAGTTCAGCTTCTTATTATATCCTCCCTGTCTTCCCAAATTCCATTCTCTCCCCTTTACTCCATTTATCACATTGCTGCCGGATTACTCATCATTAAGTTTAGTCTTAATCATGTCACTCCTCTGCTCAAAAACCTCTGGTGACTATCCCCTGCCTAAAATGTGTAAGTCCCTTAGCCTAGCCTTCATAGTGCTTCCATGTGACCACCATACACCTTTCCAGCCTCTCTTTCATTAGTTGCTTTCACATATCCCAGGCTCCTGCCAGACTTCCCAGGATTGTTCCTGTTCTTCCCCCATCTTGTAGTGATTGTCCCTCTTCATTTCCATAAATACTGTCTTTTCAAAGCTTTCCCTTTCATCATGCCAATCCAAAAGTAATCTCTGTCTCAGAATATTGGTAACGTTTTTCACTTGTTGTCCTGAAGTATAGTTATTTAGTATGTTTTGCTTTTTTCTTTCTAGGCTTTAATAAGTTCCTTGAGAACAAGATACAAAACTGAGGGGTTTTCTAATCCCTCAAAATTCCAAGCACGAGGAATTTCCCTGGTAGTCCAGTGGTTAAGAATCCATACTTCCACTGTAGGGGGCACGGGTTCAATCCCTGGTTGGGGAACTAAGATCCCATATGCCATGCTTTGCTGAGAACAGAGAATCAGTGAATATAGGCAAAATAAGTAGGTTAACCCCAAAATAATTAATGTATTTTAATATAATTAGTTTAGATTCAGTAGTGTTAAGAATGGGAAAAATGTAATAGTTGATTCCATTCTTACAAAATCTAATGTTTACTTCTACTTTCAAATAAATAATAACAAACTAAGCTTTTAAGAAACATTTCTTGTTGGTTTTTTAAATTCTATTTAGGGGATCATTAATTATAAAATAGCTACTGTAAACTATAAAAATATTTCATAAGATTATTGCATAATAAAATCATACCTTTTACCTACTAATTGCTGAGGGCTTTTATTTTTTTAATTAATCAGTTCATATTTCAGAAAATCTTTTCTTGAGGTTTTCCTATCATTTATAAACTAGTCTAAAATTCTTTTTCAGAAAGCAGATGATAGAGAAAAACGACAAGAAGCCCATCGGTTTCATTTTGATGCTATGTGACTTGCCTTTAATAGTGCATAATGGAACGGCTATTCACTTGATTAACTGAAATACTAAACTTGGCTTATAGAAGAAAATAGCGGATTTTGAATATTATTTATAAATGATACATTCCTTGGTAATTATTGGAAACTATTCAAATAAATATGGTCTGGATGTATTACAAGGTCTTTTTTAAAAGCACTTTGTATACAACAATTTGGGTTCTTTTTCAATTGTGCTGTATATTTTTGTTCCTCTGTGGAATGTGTTGCATGTACTAAGATGTTTACGTATTTATAATCTTATTAGAATAATGATGATGGAAAAAGACACGTGTAAATAAAAATATTTAAAATGAGCAGGGTTTTTTTGTGTTCCACTTGAATCAATCTTGCTTCTTATTCTAACAGTGCAAATTATACTTTTGTGAATGTATCACAGATAAAGTTATCAACCATTCACCCTCAATAATAGCAGGTGAGGGGTCTTTCACTGATAGCATACAATACAGTGATTGGGGACTCTGGCTTTGGAATCGCAGTCAGACTTGCCTTAAACTCCTGGTTACACCATTTACAAGCTGTTTGAACTTGGCTAATTGCTTCAGCCTTAGTTTTCTTGTTTATAAACAGAGCTAATTCTACTACTCACCTGAGTTATTGTATACATTAAATGAGATGATGTATGCAAAGTACATAGCTTGGTGCCTAGCACAAAGTAAGTTTTCAATAAGTGGTAGTTATTATTATTATTATTATTAAATAATTTTTGTAGACTTCTACAACTAATTATCAAAATATATAGACCCGGTAGGATTTTATTTTCAGGCATGTGGAAATCATAGCCTTTGGAAAACCTAAATTCTTGGTGGTTGACACCCTATATATGATTTATTACTTGTTTATATTAACTGAAAATTATATCATAATACCCTCCAGGAATTAATATGCCCTAATAATTTTCATTTGAACAGTGATCCTTATCATGTGGTAATGAAAAGCATTTGATTTCTTGAAAGGAAACTGCTGTAGATAGCATCTGGGAATGCAAATCTTCAATCACATTTCTATTCTTCAGAGCTTGTAAGAGTCTATAATTTACATTCAGACTTCAGTGCAAATTTTTGTGAACTCCACCTCACCAAAAAGTTACATCTGAGATAGGGAAAAAAGTTTATATATCAGTGCTAATAACTTCCTAATGTGCAAATGGACATATGATGGCTATAAAACACAATTTTGTTCTTCATGTTATTTTTTTCCTTACAGTTCACTGAGAATGGCATGTGTATAAGTGGTTTACTTTGTGTATCTAAGCATGTTAATATGTCTTCTTAATAAATAATCTGTATTGAAACAAAGTATTTGGGTGACTGTGTAAATAATTGCTTTGGACCATGATAAGCCTTAGAGGTTATGAGGTCTAAATCACAGATTTGGACAGAAGTGACTTGCCTATAGGCATCTCCTGACTACCGTGCCCAGTTAAATTCACTAAACATTTATCAGCCTACAACACTGTGCCACACACTATCCTACACAGTCCCTAAAGACAGGTAGGTTTAGTATCTATCAACTGATATAGCATGAGTTTTAAAACTCAATTGTAGTCAGAGTCTACAAGGAATAGTGTTATAGGCAAATAAAATGTTAATGACAATTAAAAATATTGATACAATCAGTGGCTTTGTACTGTGTTTCTGTATCTTGATACTAACCTTCAATGCAACATCAGTGTCATTCCTTAAGGGGCAGCAGGTGAACAATGTGTCACAACATTGAGAATCAAATGCAGTTGACCCTGAACAAAATGGGCTTGAACTGAGCAAGTCCCCTTATAAATGGGTTTTTTCAATAAATAAGTACCACAGTAGTACGCGGTTGGCTGAATCCGCAGATGTAGAATCTCGGATACAGAGGTCCAACAGGAAAGTTATACTCGGATTTTTGACTGCGCAGAAGGTCAGCACCCATGTTGTTCAAGGGCCAACTGTACAAAGATCCTTGTATTAATTTCAAATACTATAGTGGAAAGAGCACAAGACTTTGAGGACAAACTAATCAGGATTCAGAGCCTAACTCTCCCATTTTGTGACTTCTAGTCAGTCACTGTACCCCTTTGAGCTCTGGTTTCTTCATCTGTAAAACAAGGATATTGAATGATACCCTATCCTAAAAAACTGTTTTGAATCTTAAGTAGCAATATGTGCATAGAAGGTGCTTGATAAGCGCTGGTTCTTTTCTTCCCTCCCGTTTCCCATTGCAGTGCCAAACAACAACTTAATATTTTTGACACTCTCCCACTGATCTATACTTCTATAATCCTCCTCCTTTTGGTAACTAGGAGGAGTAATTAAGACTTAATAACCATTTTGAAAATAACAATCACAGTACAGGCAAGCCTCGTTTTATTGTGATTCGCTTTACTGCATTTCACAAATACTGCATTTTTTTTACAAATTGAATGTTTGTGGCAACCCTACATCAAGTAAGTCTGTTGGTGCCATTTTTCCAACAATATTTGCTCACTTCATGTCTCTGTCGCATTTTGGTAATTCTTACAATATTTCCAAATTTTAAATTACTATTATATTTGTTATAGTGACCTGTAATCAGTGATTTTTGATGTTACTATTGTTTTTTTGTTTTGTTTTCTTTAAGGTATGTACACTGTCTTTAAAAAGACATAATGCTATATTGTATAGACTACAATACACTGTAATCATAACTTTTATATACAGTGGGAAACCTAGTAAGTTCATGAGACTTGCTTTATTACTACATTTGCTTTATTGCGGTAGTCTGGAACCAAACCCACAATATCTCCGAGATATACCTATACTTGTAAATATAATAAATACATTGTTGCTTATACACCATTTACCTGGACTAGCCCTTTATATTTCTCCAGCCAAAAAACTATATATTTTCAGAAACTTAATTCTCAAAATAGTTTCTCCTAGAAGGCCTCAGGATTAAAGGTAAAAACTTAAAACATACTTCTTATACCCTTCCCACTCTTGATAAAGGTAGGGGCCTATTACAAGTAGCTAAACCTAGAGATTCACCCTCAGATTAAGTATCCCTATAAATTTGTGACGTGCATCTCTACTAAAGGCAGTGGTTACTAAACCATCAAAGGTGAAAAACAATCTTGGCATCATAGATACAGCCTTTTCAAGCAGAGAAATCCTATAGCAAAATGTTTCAAGATATAGGAAAAATAAGATCACCAAGATTACTAAGATTAAGTAATCTTATAAAAACTAAGGATTTCGTAGGTGGCACAGTGGTTAAGAATCTGCCTGCTAATGCAGGGGACATGGGTTTGATCCCTGCTCCAGGAAGATCCCACATGTCATGCAGCAACTAAGCCCGTGAGCCACAACTATTGAGCCTGTGTGCCACAACTACTGAAGCTCATGCGCCTAGAGCCCGTGCTTTGCAACAAGAGAAGACACTGCAATGAGGAGCCCACGCACCGCAATGAAGAGTAGCCGCAACTAGAAAAAACCCGTGCACAGCAACGAAGACACAATGCAGCCAATTAATTAATTAAAGTTTAAAAACTAAAATAAATTTTAGTTATTACTAAAAATAAGATCACCAAGGTAAATTTAGATAGATTTGTACAAGGGTCCAGTGAATTCACATGGCAATTGCAAAAAAAATGAGCTTTATTCCATGTTTTAAAAAATAATTTTCCATTAGTTCTTTAGAAGATCTCTAAGAAAGTATAATAGTCAGGAAATATTAATCTTCAAATAGCTAGAACTAACTACTCAAAAAACAAACTCAAAAATTTGAAATATGTCCAAGAGACCCTGATTACTGAGGATTAAGCTAGGATACTTAAGGGCTAACTCCTCAGTATAAAATGAACTAAAGTTAAAGCCCTTGTGATGACTCGCAGCCTATCTTTACATCACCTAGCCAGTTATTTTAAAAAACTAGGGAGATAATAGATTAGGCAGTGCTCTTGATCAACACCTGGACAGGAGAAAGGAAGGAAGCAAGATTGGGCAGAGGCAGAAATCAAGTTGTGATTCATTCTCAGTGGAAGAGATAGGATGACCTCTTCTATCTCCTAACCTGTCCTAAGGGTAAGAAGCTGGGCCTTTACACCCCCACATTTATCAGTCATTGGCTGTAGGCTGCCCCAAGAGCCTCTATCAAGAAACAAAACGGGCTTCTCTGGTGGTTCAGTGGTTAAGAACCCATCTTGCAATGCAGGGGACGCAAGTTTGATCCGTGGTCAGGGAACTAAGATCCCACATGCTGCAGGGCAACTAACCGTGTGCACTGTAACTACTGAGCCCATGTGCCACAACTAGAGAGAAGCCTGCACACCACAACAACGAGCCCGTGTGCCGCAACAAAATACCCCTTGTGCAGCAACTAACACCTGATGCAGCCAATAAATAAATAAAATTTTTAAAAGGCAGAAATAACCAATATCAGAAATGAAAAAGGAGATATAACTATAGATAAAGTATATATTAAAACAAAATTAGGAAGATGGTAAGAACAATGTTATACCAATGAATTTGAAGGTTTAACAAAATAGACCAATTCCTATAAGGACATCACTAAAATAGATTCAAACAGAAAATCTGATTACTTCTCTGGTAGATGCTGTAATGTCCACATCCTCCTTCAAAAATAAAGGATTTATTACCCTAATTTCTGGGAGTGCCTTCAATAGTTGGCTGTCAGTCCCCTTTGGGGACTGCCTCAGCTAAAGAGAGCAGACTCAACTAAGATCACTCCACTTCTCTTGACATAAAAATCCTAAATGTGTATAAACTAAATACATAAAGTGAAACAGACCTGTAAGGAGAGACACATCACAATTTAGGTTAGAACTGTCAATACTCTTCTACAGTGATTGATTTAAAAAAAAAAAAGTAGAAAATAAGAAAATCAGAAAACTTAGAGATGGCCTGAAAAGCACTACCAATCAACTTAACCTAATGGATATTTATAAAACACTTCAACCAACAACAGCAAAGCACAAAGGTGTCTTAAGTACACATGGAACATTCACTAAAAGAGAACTTTATCTGGGCTATAAAACAAACCTCACCAAACTTAAAGGAATATACATCATACAAAGATCCTCAGACTAAAATTAAACTAAAGAGATACCTGGAAAACACCCAAATGTTTAGAAATTAATGCACTTTAAAATAACCATGGGACTAACAAGGAAGTCTCAAAAGAAATTTTAAAATATTTTTAACCAAATAAAAATAAAAATACAATGTAAGTCTTCAGACTAACATTGAATTCAACTAGAAAGATACCTGGAAAATACCAAAATATTTGGAAATTAATTCACTTTAACATAACCATGGAGTCAATGTGGAAGTCTCAAAGGAAATTTAAAATTTTTTTAACCAAATAAAAATAAAAACATAACATAAAATTTGTAGGAGACAAAGCAGTGCTTAAAGGGAAATGTATAGCATTAAATGCATATATTAACAAAGCTTCCACCCTAATAAACTAGAAACAAGATTACATTAAATCTAAAGCAAACAGAAGATAGAAGGAAATGATTAGAGCAGAAATCAATGAAATAAAAAGGTGGTTGTTTGAAAAGATTAATAATATTGATCCACCTCTGACCAGGAGAAAAAAAGAATAGACATAAATAACCAATGTAATGAACAAAAGAGAGGACATCACTACTGACCCCACAGATATTAAAGGCATAATAAAAAAAAAGTTAGGAACTAGCTATGCCCATTAATTCAATAAATTAGATTAAATGCATCAATTCCCTAAAAGATACAAACTACCAAAACATACCCAAGTGGAAATCAATAAGCACCATATCTATTTTTAAAAGATAAATTTTTATATTAAAAAAAAAAAAAACTTCCACAAAAGAAAACTCAGTGGAACAGATGGTTTCACTAGCAAATTTTACAAACATCTAAGAAATAATGCCTATTCTACACAGCATCTTGAAGGAAAAAAAAAAGAGGAAGGAGTATTTCACAACTTTTATGAGGTCAATATTTCCATAATGCCAAAACCATAATGCCAAGACATTACAAGAAAATAAAACTACAGGCCAATATCCCTCATAACAAAGATACAAAAATCCTCAACAAAACATTATCAAATTCTGTGCAGAAATCTATAAAAAGATAATATATCATTACCAAGTGTGTTTCATTCCAGAATGCAAAACTGGTTCACTATTCAGAGGGGAAAAAAGCAATATAATTTATCATACTAGTATGTCAGAAAAATTATTTTATCCTGTCAATAGACATAGAAAGCTAATTTGACAAAATCTAACATCCACTCCTTAATTAAAAAAAAAAAAAAAACTAAGCAAACTATGAATAAAACTTCCTTAACCTATTAAAGGGCATTAATTTAAAAAAAAAACAAATTACAGCTAATATTGATACCTACTTAATGGTTAGAGACTGAATGCTTTCCCCCTAAGATTAGGTACAAGGCAAGGATGTCCTCTCCCACTGATAATTTTCAACAGAAAATTATAGATTTAATAACCTATAGATTTAATGACCTATAGATTTAATAACATCACCATCAAAATCCCAGCAGTATTTTTTGTGGACATAGACAAGATTATTATAAAATTTATACGAAAGAGTAAAGGACCTAGAATAGCTTAAAATAATTTTGGAAAAGGCAGCAAAGTAGGAGGTCAAACTACCTGATTTTAAGACATTATAAAGCTATAATAATCAAGATAGACGGATAATGGAAAAAGATAGACACATAGATCAATGGAACAAAACAGAAAGTCCAAAAATAAGCCAGCACAAATATAGCTATTTGATCTCTGACAAAAGTGTAACAGTGATTCAGTGGAAGGTGGTCTTTGAAATAAATACTGTTAGAATATTTGGTCATCCCTATGCAAAGAGGAAAAAGAACATTGACCTAAACCTCACACCTCATACAATAATTAATTCAAAATGGATCATAACCTTAAATGTAAAACATAAAACTATCAAACTTCTAGAAAAAAAAATGAGAATATATTCATGAACTGGGATAAGGCAAAGAGTTCTTAGAAATAACACCAAAAGTATGATCCATAAAAGAAAAAAATCTAAATTTAAAAACATTTTCTGTGCCAAAAACACTTTCAAGAGAATGAACAGACAAGCTACATACGCGATGGATATATTTACAAATCACATATTCAACAATGGACTTATATCCAGAATGTATAAAGAACTCTCAAAACTAAACAATAACCCAACTGAAAAGTGAGCAAGAACTCGGACACTTCACCAAAAAAGATATATGAATGGCAACTAAATTCATGAAAAGATACTCAACATCATTTGCCATTAGGAAAATGAATATTAGAACCAGAAAAGATACCACTACACACATATTACTGTATCAATAAACTTGCATTTGTTTCAGTTTTAGTAAACAGCTTTAAGCATAAAGCAAACAGATCTTTCAAAATGGGATTTTGGCTTTTAAGAAAAAGATACCACATATGTCAGCAACGTTACTCTAAACTATATAATTAGGACCTTTCTTACTTTTTCACAATCAAATGAAAGTAACTGGAAGACCAGAAATTTTGCTGATAAGGTTTAAATACTTAAGTATGGGTAGTAGGTAATATTTCTTAAAACTTTTCTTGCTTTGGAATTACCCTAAGTAGAAATTTGGAAACAAGTGTAGGTGACACTGTTACTGAAAGAAATGGTTTTGACTCCCTGGAGACAAGTCTTCTTCAATATCATCAGCACAGGGATAATTTAGGTACATGAGTGTATGGACTGAACTGTGTCCTCCCCAAAATCCATATGGTAAAGCTCTACCCTACAATGTGACTGTATTTGGAGATAGGGCCTTTATGGATGTAATCAAAGTTAGATGAGGTTATAAGAGTACAACCTTAATATAATCTGAGTGGTGTCCTTATAAGAAGAGACACGAGGAGTTTGTGGTGCCCAGAGGAAGGGCCATGTGAAGTCAGAGCAAGAAGACTGCAGTCTGCAAGCCAGGACAAGAGGTGTCACCAGAAATTAATTTGGACTTCTAGCCTCCAGAACTGTGAGAAAGTAAATTTCTATTGTTTAAGCCATCCAGTCTGTGGCATCTAGTTATAAGAGCCCAAGCCAACTAATTCAATGAACTAAAAAATTAAAAAATTTCCTCTTTTCCTTCGCTAAAAACACCCCACAGTTATATAACACTGAAATCTTCATACACTGAGATCCCATATGACTTTGCTTTTCACTAAATTTCGCCATCATTGTAGCTATATCTGCACACTGTAAGAAAAGCAGTGTGAGACCTCTATTTTTTTTTTTTTACTATAAATAGATTCTCTAATAGCAGTTTGGTTATGTGTCGATTCCTATATTTTCCTTAGTTACGCTATATCTCTGTATATATCATAACGAAGGCTGCCATAACAAAAGGTCACAGACTGGGTGACTGAAGCAACACTCATTTTTCTCATAGTTCTGGAGGCTAGAAGTCCCTGATTAAGGCTCCAGCCAATGTGGTTTCTGGTGAGGGCGCTCTTTCAGGCTTGCAGGCCACTGCCTTCTCATCAGGTCCTCACATGGCATTTCTTCATGCTTGTACTCTCTGCTGACTCTTCTTATAAGACACTAATCCTCTCAGGTCAGGGTCCCACCCTTATGACTTCATTTAACCTTAGAGGCCTCATCTCCAATACAGGCACACTAGGGGTTAAAACTTCAACACATGAATTTTAAGAGAAACATTCAGTCCATAACAATCTCTAAACATAACCTGTCTTTTAGGCTATTGTTTAATAAAATGTTAGCGCTCCCAAACTCCAGCAAAAAAAATAACAAAAATCTGGTACATAAACAATGAGATAAAATGCAGCATTTTTTAAGTAAGTTGATGCTCCACAACACCATTTAAGTGCTACAGAAGGCTTGGTCAGAGAAACGCGAACTACAAGAATGAACTGTGAGGAGTTGGAGAGACTAGACCTATGCCTGGAAGATGCAGCAGCGAGCAATGAAAGCAGAGTCCTCAATCACCTGGGCACTGGCAGGTAATCTGGGAAGAGACTGGGTGCTACTGGGCGGTCTTCCAGGGAAATAATATTTCAAATACAGAACTCCCCAGCGGCAAGAGATGCAAACTGCTTTCCTTTTGATTTAGTCAACATATGACCACACTGTAGTCTCAGCTATGATCTGTGCTTTACTACATTCCTTGGAAAATCACTACAGACAATTACACTGGTACATCCAAAAGATAGGTGTCTTAAAAGGTAGCCACGAAATGAACATTTCCAATCCACTCCTTGGGAATCTATTCCTCAACCAACATACTAGAGAAAAGACTTCTAAGGTTTCACCAAAATGGTACTACCAGTAAGAGGTACTAGGCTGAATGAAACAATGCTGTGTATATACTTTGTGAATTACTACGGTTGCTCTAATCTCTCCCCTTTTATTATATCTTCAACTCAACTGCCAGATTAATCTTTCCAGAACTCCACTGCTCCACTATTAAAAACTGCCTCTGGCCTCCTGAGTTAAGTACAAGCTCCTTCGCTTTAGCAATCAAGCAAGAATCTCCATAGTCAAAACCCACCATATTCAAGTTGATCTTCACTACCAATCACAATACTTGCCCCAAATGTGATCTCACCCCTGCTCCTTGTCTGACTTGAAAGCTCTTCTGCCTTCTCTCCTCTCCACTTGGCAACCACAGACTTTTCATTCTTTGTGTGTCACCTCCTTCATGAAGCATTCTCTGATGACATCATACACACAAGGATTCTTCCTTCAGTCAACAATTACACATTAAGAACCATTATTTCATGAAACAGGAGAAGTTACAACAGACACTGCAGAAATAAAAAGCACCACAAGTGACTACTACAAGCAACTATATGCTAATAAAATGGACAACCTGGATGAAATGGACAGAGTCTTAGAAAAGTATAACCTTCCAAGACTGAATCAGGAAGAAATAGAAAATATGAACAGACCAATCACAAGTAATGAAATTGAAACTGGGATTGAAAATCTCCCAACAAACAAAAGTCCAGGACCAGATGGATTCACAGGTGAATTTTATCAAACATTTAGAGAAGAGCTAACACCTATCCTTCTCAAGCTCTTCCAAAAAATTTCAGAGGAAGGAACACTCCCAAATTCATTCTATGAGGCCACCATCATCCTGATACCAAAACCAGACAAAGATACTACAAAAAAAGAAAATTACAGACCAATATCACTGATGAATTTAGATGCAAAAATCCTCAACAAAATACTAGCCAGCAGAATCCAACAATACATTAAAAGGATCATACAACATGATCAAGTGGGGTTTATCCCTGGAATGCAAGGATTCTTCAATACATGCAGATCAATCAATGTGATAAACCATATTAACAAATTGAAGAATAAAAACCACATGTTCATCTCAATAGATGCAGAAAAAGCTTTTGACAAAATTCAACACCTATTTATGATAAAAACTCTCCAGAAGGTGGGCATAGAGGGGACCTACCTCAACATAATGAAGGCCATATACAATAAACCCACAGCAAACATCATTCTCAATGGTGAAAAGCTGATAGCAGTCCCTCTAAGATCAGGAACAAGACAAGGATGTCCACTCTCACCACTATTATTCAACATAGTTTTGGAAGTTTTAGACATGGCAATCAGAGAAGAAAAAGAAGTAAAAGGAATCCAAATTGGAAAAGAAGAAGTAAAACTGTCACTGTTCGCAGATGACATGATACTATAGACAGAAAATCCTAAAGATGCCACTAGAAAACTACTTGAGCTAATCAATGAATTTGGTAAAGTTGCAGGATACAAAATTAACACACAGAAATCACTTGCATTTCTATATACTAACAATGAAAGATCAGAAAGAGAAATTAAGGAAACAATCCCATTCACCATTGCAACAAAAAGAATAAATACCTAGGAATAAACCTAACTAAGGAGGTAAAAGACCTGTACTCAGAAAACTATAAGACACTCATGAAAGAAATCAAAGATGACACAAACAGATGGAGAGATATACCATGCTCTTGGATTGGAAGAATCAACGTTGTGAAAATGACTATACTACCCAAAGCGATTTACAGATTCAATACAATCCCTATCAAATTACCAATGGCATTTTTCACAAAAGTAGAACAAGAAATTTTACAATTTGTATGGAAATGCAAAAGACCTCGAATAGCCAAAGCAATCTTGAGAAGGAAAGATGGAGTTGGTGGAATCAGGCTTCCTGATTTCAAACTATACTACAAGGCTACAGTGGTCAAGACAGTATGGTACTGGCACAAAAACAGAAATGTAGATCAATGGAACAGGATAGAAAGCCCAGAGATAAACTATGGTCAACTAATCTATGACAAAGGAGGCACAGATATACAGTGGAGAAAAGGCAGCTTCTTCAATAAGTGGTGCTGCGAAAACTGGACAGCAACATGTAAAAATGAAATTAGAACACTCCTTAACATCATACACAAAAATAAACTCAGAATGGGTTAAAGACCTAAATGTAAGGCCAGACATGATAAAACTCCTAGAGGAAAACATAAGAAGAACATTCTTCGACATAAATCACAGCAAGATCTTTTTTGATCCACCCCCTAGAGTAATGGAAATAAAAACAAAAATAAATAAGTGGGACCTAATGAAACGTCAAAGCTTCTGCACAGCAAAGGAAACTATGAGCAAGACAAAAAGACAACGCTCAGAATGGCAGAAAATATTTGCAAGTGAATCATCAGACAAAGGATTAATCTCTGAAATATATAAACAATCATCCAGCTCAATATCAAAAAAACAAACAACCCAATCAAAAAATAGGCAGAAGACCTAAATAGGCATTTCTCCAAAGAAGACATACAGATGGCCAAGAGGCATATGAAAAGCTGCTCAACATCACTAACTATTAGAGAAATGCAAATCAAAACTACAATGAGGTATCATCTCACACCAGTCAGAATGAGCATCACCAGAAAATCTACAAACAGTAAATGCTGGAGAGGGTGTGGAGGAAAGGGAAGGCTCTTGCACTGTTGGTGGGAATGTAAATTGATATAGCCACTATGGAGAACAGTATGGAGGTTCCTTACAAAACTAAAAATAGAGTTACCATATGACCCAGCAATCCCACTGCTAGGCATATACACAGAAAACACCATAATTCAAAAAGACACATGCACTCCAATGTTCATTGCAGCACTATTTACAGTAGCCAGGACATGGAAGCAACCTAAATGTCCATCAACATAAATGGATAAAGAAGATGTGGTACATATACACAATGGAATATTACTCAGCTGTAAAAAGCGATGAAATTGGGACATTTGTAGAGACATAGATGGACCCAGAGATTGTCATACAGAGTGAAGTGAGTCAGAACGAGAAAAACAAATATTGTATATTAACACATATATGCGGAATATAGAAAAATGGTACAAATCAACCAGTTTGCAAGGCGGAAATAGAGACACAGATGTAGAGAACAAACATATGGACACCAAGTGGGGAAAGCGGGGAGGGTTGGGGGAAAATGAATTGGGAGATTGGGATACCAAATTGTACACTCTAAATATATGCAGTTTCTTGTCTGTTAACTGTATCTCAATAAAAGTTCTTAAAAAAAAAGAAAAAACCATTATTTCAGAAGCTGAGAGCGCTCCTTCCAATTCTTTTTGCCCACCATTGTCTGTGACTTACATTTAATAATCTTAATACTGTCCTACTCTCCCGCTAAGTCACTTTATTATATTTGTGGAAAAGGCTCTTAAATGTTTTATTTACTAGTTGGTTCTTGTGTGCAATCTCAGTTTAACTGTAGGTGATTTTCCTTAGGAAGCCAAACATACACACCTTGTATACCTTCCACAGCACGTGGTAAAGGGCTAACTACTTTTATATTAATTGATGTTAAATATGTTTTCACTTGTAAACCTTGTTAATACTTACTTTTCAAGGGATAGAAGGAAAGAGAGATTTTCAGTTGCCGCAAATTGTCCTTAACTTTTACTTGTTATTTATGAAGTCCCTACTGTGTGTCAGAGATATAGGCATAAAAATTCTATTATGATAGGGCCTTAATCACGGATGTTTCACCAGCACCTATCACTGTTTTTGCACGTAATTAACGCTCATTGGAATGTTTTGAGGGGATATATGAATCTAGCCTCCTTGCCCTCAAGCAACCTATATTTCAATACAGGGGGTAAATGAGATACAGGTGAGGAACGAATAAAGCAGTAGATGGGCAAGGTAATTTCAGAGCGTGATAATCACTATGGAGAAGATAAAACAGAATTAATACCACACACTATGCAGTTGTTTGCAAATTTGGAGATTTTGTATCAGCGGAGTCAAGCGACCCCATCAGCACAACTTGGTGGTAAACAGGGCAGTCTCCGGAAGCAGCTTTCTTGCATTTACAACCCTACTTCCCTCACTCACTGTGTGGCTCTGGGCAAATTACTTAACCTTCCTGGCCTCCTTTCTTCCCATCCTCTAACAGTATCATGAGGTGAATCGAGGATTACAGAATTGACACATAAAGGGTTTGGTGCTGTGCCTGGCAATCTGGGAAAGCGGTCCGTAAATGTCAGTCAGTAATCATTCCCGGGTCGGTCAGGTGAACTCACCCGGCGATAAAGGCAGGTGAGAACCTCAGACCCGCTCTGTCCCGAGCCCCGCCCAGATCCGCGCCCCCCGAGCCGAGGCAGGTAGGTAGTGGAGCAGGGCTGAGCGGCACAGGGTTTTGACCTTGAATTGAGGTCCTAGGAGGCCGCGGGGTCGGTTCCCCCTTTCCGTCTGCCAGGGCAGACGGAGGTGGGCAGGCTGACGGGGGCCGCCGAGCCGGGTGGGAGGCGGGCCCCCGTCCCTCCCTCAGGCGTGAGGCCTCGAAGGCTCGGACCCTCGCACCCCGCGCCCCGGGGCGGCGGGGAGCGGGCCGGGCTCTCCCTCGGCTCCGGCCGCTCGGAGCGCAGGCGAGACGGCGGCGCCCCAGACCTCCTCGCTCCGCCCCCAGCCCGGCGGTCGCCATCCGGGCGCACCGCCCACCCAGGGTGCGAGGCCGCGGGCGGTCTCGCCAGGCGATTGGCCGGGAGGGGTGCGAGGGGCACGCGGGCGGGGGCGGGGGCGGGCGGCGGCACATGCGCGCCGGCGGCGCGGCCGGCACGCGGCGCTCGCGCTCCCTGCTTAAATGAGCCTGGGCTCCCCGCGCCCGCCACTTCAGCGGGGCCCGCGCCGCGGCCGCAGGCGGAGCAGCCGGCGCAGGTCCGGTGCCCCGCGTCCGCGCTCCTTGGCTCCGAGGCGGTCGATGGGACGGAGCTCCGCGGAGCAGGAGGCGGCGCCCGTCGGGGGGCTGGGGCCGCGCGGGAGCCCGCCGGGAGGCTTGGGCATGGCGGGCCGCAGGACCTGAGCCCTGCCCCGCGGGGAGCAGCCTGGTGGCGGGCGATGGGGACGGAGCGGGGCTGCCGCCGCGCCAAGCCGTGAGCGCCGCGCTTCCGCCGCCGCCGCCGCCGCCGCCTCGTCGCTGCCTCGGCCCCTCGCGAAGCGCCGGGCCGCTCGGGAACATGGCCCTGGAGCAGCTCTGCTCGGTCCTCAAAGGTAAGCGCCCGGGGCCGCGGACGGCGCCCCCTGCGGGCGAGGCCGGCGTCCCCGCGTCCCCGCTGGGCGCCGAGCGGCCGACGCGCCCCTTTGTCTGGCGCGAGCGGACCGCGAAGCCCCCGCTCCCGCCGCGTCGACCCGCTCCCCGAGCGCTTCTCCCCGGCCCCTGCGTGCGGTGGCGGGGGAGCCGGGAGCGCAGCGGGACGCGGCGGCCCCTCCGGCCCTCCGAGCTGCGCCCTCGCGCCTCTTCCTCGGAATTGCGCGCATCGCTTTGCAAAGTTGTGGGTTTCGAGTGGAGTGAAGGCCGTTCTTTTTCAGCGTCAGTAACAGAAAGTCATTCCGAGCGAACAATGAAAACCCCAGCTGAGGCGTCGCGGCGCGGCTCTCGAGAAGCCCCGCGGGGGCGGGCGGAGGAACGGCCTGCCCGCCGGCCGGGTCCCACCTGCTGCGGCCACGGAGGCTGCGGCACCACTGCGGGCGCCGCGACCCGGCCCGGCCCGGCGCCGCTGCTCGGGGCTGCGCCCAGGCGCTTCCCGGGACCTCAGGATACCCTGCCGCCGCGGTCCGGTCCTTTCTGGTTTGTTGTACCGGGAATTAAAAGAGTCGGCTTGCCAAGTACACAAAGCCCCAAAACATACTACAGCTGCTTTGCATTTTCCAGGAGGTGTTGTTTTCGGTTAAAATTTACATACGTAGATAATTAAGATTGTGATATAAAGTTTCTGAAAATCGGACTGAATAAATCCTTTTTTCGGTCCTCAGAAGGAAACCCCACCACCAAAAAAGGGCTTCCCTTTTCCGCTACAGACTTAGATTGAAAACGGAATAGCTGTGTATTTGTAATGTTATTTTTTAAAATATTGGGTAAGAAGTTAAGGCATTGATTAGCGGTACCGTACATCGCTTTTCCTTGTATCTTGATATTTGTACAGTGAAAAATGTTGGATTATTTTTCCCACTCCATATGAACACTTTTCAAATTTGTTTTACTGGAAAAATCAGTATAATTCTGCTTTAAATTTTAAATGCACAAATTGTTCTTCAGATATTTCTAAATTCATAATTGATATTTTAGCAATTTAACTACCCACTGTATACGTCTGTGTACAGTTTGTACTAAGGTAACCTAAGACTTTCTATCTGGTGATTGTTTCGCAGTTACCCCATAGATTATTAATGATTTTCTCATTGTTAAAATTTTAAAACTCTGAAATCAATTTCTGTCGTCTTCCCTGTCTGCAACTCCCAACTTATATCACTATCTCTTGGAAATTAAGATCTTATTTTACTTTTTCAAAATACACCACGTGCACAGTGGGATTTCTGATAGTGCTCCTTATCTGAATTTTCTTCCTTGTCCTCATTGCCTTAGGATGTCCAGTATAATAACGACATTCCATCTGAGTAGCCCCCTCTGGGGAGAAATCATGTAGATCCATTATATAGCTTTACCTGCAGAACTTGACGAAACTGAGCTGGATAGGACGGAATCTCTCATACTCCTGGAATGGTGAAGGGTTTTGCAGCTTTTCTGCCTTTGCCTTTGTCGTTGGTACACACTGCCCTCTCTGGCCACCGTGGTGAAGCATTAGTTGTTGCACCTTTCAGAAAAGGATTCTGTGGTTGATGGCAGAGCTACAGTGAAAACAATGTTGTATCTGGCTTTTCTTTTTTGAATTTTACCCAACCTACACTATGTTTACATGCTGGTGTATTTTTAAAGCTCAAGCTAACTTGTTGTTGTTAGGTTTATTAGGGAGAAAGCAAGCTATCTTCAAGTCTTCTAAAGTTTATGTATATGTACTTGTAAATATGGGGAATTGGTCTGGAAAGATTCAAGAAATAACAAAAGTTGATTTTGAGAAGGAGATCTGGGAGACTGAGAAGAGTAAATGGAAGATTTCTGTTTCACTGCACACCCATTTGTATCATTTGATTTTTTTTTAAACCAAATGCATGTGTTACCTATACAAACATTAGTATTTTTAATTTTTAAAAATTACCTTTTAAAAAATGTTGGCTTTTCCCCAGGTGCTACCATTCATTATGTGCACCAATGCATGAAAAAGTAGCCCTTAAGTATCCTGTAAGGTGTAAATTGTTTCAACATTGAAGAGGTTCTTATCAGAAGCAGTTATTTAACATTTGCATAATTATAGATATTACCTTCCAAAAGCCTTGTTTGGAATATTACGGTCAGTTTCTACTAAAACAAATCATCCATAATGAGTGTGTGAAATTTTAAGTAGAAGGTAATTTTCTTTAAGATGCCATTGATTCTTTGTTTTACTTTCAGCAGTGAGAACAAAACGATAACTCTGCTAGGCTTTTAAACCTTTCATATATTGTTAAAATTGAATAATTCACTTTTAACTGTTTATGATCACTCCAGGTCTTATAAAATTTGATTTGCCTTCTGTCAAAGTTAAATAAGTATCATAGTCCCATGAAAATATTACATTAGGTTTATAAACCCGTTTTTCACTGTTCATATTCATTCTGCACACTTGCTTCAGGAGAATCCTATTAGATTCAGTTATATTTAAATCTTTATAAACTGTGGTTAAATTTATGGTGTTACAATGCATAACTATCCCTTGGCACTGTGTTTTAAAAATCTTCCCTGCAACTGTGACAAATTTTAACTCCTGTTCTTCATTCTTAAGCCTCTTCCAAGAAATTAAACCATACAGAAATAAGTACCATAATGAAAAACTATCCCTTTAATAAGGAAGTTTTTAAACATAGCCTTGTTAAAAATTAACTTTTTGGGCTCTTTCCCCCCAGGAGTTTGAGAAAATGTTTTAATATTGAAAGTTGAAAAGTCTGATTAAATGATGGTTTTATTATAGTAAATCCGCAGCTTCAATGCAGTTTATCTGTGTTTTGAAACAAAACTCACCTTTTAGGAAAAACATGCAGCCCTGTAATACACATACATGTGCATTACAAAACAAGTTCAAATCAAAGCCACTTTCCGTCCTTTTTAGGAATAAGATAGAAAAAAGATAAACTGTAAAGTTCATATCTAAAATTCTAAAAAATAATCCAAGTTCTGCTCTTGGTTACTACCCATTCAGCACAATCTCCTATCATTTTAAAATTTATGATCCTGCAGAGTAGTTGATGATTTTTTTTGTTCCCCTGCACCATGCAGCACGCGGAATCTTAGTTCCCGGACCAGGGATGGAACCCATGCCCCCTGTGTTGTGAGTGCGGAGTCTAACCACTGGACCCCCAGGGAAGTCCCTGTTGGGTTTTTGTTTGTTTGTTTGTTTTTTGTTTTTTTGATGTGTCCCTGGGACACTTTGAGATCCCAGTTATTGTGGTCTTTGAGTTGGAAAGGGGAATCCTGAAAGGTAATCTAACCCAGTAGTTTCCAAACTTTCTTTAAACAGAACTCCCTCAAAGGAACTCTTATGAGGGGGTACTTAAAAACTAAACAGAAGCAACAGATAAGAATGCACCACGATTAGACAGAAGCCTGTGTGCTGCAGCTGTGACCCAGGGCAGCTAAATACATAAATAAATAAAAGAATAAGGGTGCTCTGACTGCGGAGGAACCTCACCCTCTCAGTCGCTCATCAGAGTGGCCCCCGAAGGACTGACACTTTTTAGCGTATTTGTTTACAAAATTACAGGGTGTAATAATCTGAAAGTTCAATTTGTCCTAGTCAAAATGACATTAAGGTGTGTTGGTTTAAATATGCCTAGAGTAATATATTGCAAATTACAACCTTAGCGGGTGAGAAGATATCAAAAGAGATCTTCAAAATGTGACCTGGTCGTGTTAAAATCTGATGGTAGTTGCTGTGGATGTCTGAGGAAGACTCCTGTATAATTAGAGCATACAAAACAGCCATCTCAAGAGCATTTGGCTAACAAGAAGGTTGTCACATTCTTCAGGACAGAGAAAGCACTTTTGCAGTTGCTCTTTCTTATAAGTGATTAACAACGTGATTAGCATGTGAGGCTGGAGTGATCCCTAAGTTCGCCAAGGTCTATCTTCTTTCTTAACTAAAAAGTAAAATTGTTTGATTAAATTAGGGTACTGTTCTTTTTCTGTTCTTTGGAACATAGCTGATGGAAAACAAGTTACTGCTACCTCAAGGAGTATGTGGACTCTAATTGAACTCCATTCTGCTTTCATTATAGAAAATAGTGAGGAGCAGGGAGACCAGTTAGGCGGTTCTTACATTATGGTATCTCATGATAGGTGTACCAAACCTTATGTTTACCGCTTAGTTGCTAAAAACAGGAAGGCTTAGAAAGAGGTACGTTTAACTACTGACAAAGGTAAGTTGAGTCAGCTTGAGGAAATTGAGTGGTAGCATATCTGAAAAGGAAAAAAAAGTTCTTTTTCTGTCCCCTGATTCATGCTCGAAGAAGCGGGGTCGTCTGTGTGCCTACTATTAACCAAGATGTGTGCTTGTTAATTTGTTAGTGCAGCTCTGTACTATGTGTTGTAGTTACTAGAAGATATAATAGGGATTTTGCTTAGTTACTTCATGTATTCATCTGATTTTTTTTTTTTCTTTTTTTTTTATCTGATTTTTATTGAGTGTTGTTGTGGGTCAGCCAGTCTTCTAGTTGCTAGAGATGCATCAGTGGATCAGACAGACAAGTCCCTCTTTCTAGTAGGAAGAGACAGATAATAAGCAAAAAAATAACAGGTAATGTAAGTAATAAAGTATTATTTATATAATAAAACAGGATGAAGAAGAAAATGTAGAGCTTCTTTAGCAGTCAGAGAGGCCTCACAAGGCCTGAATAACAGGAAGGAACCAGCCATGCAGAGAGGGTCTAGGCAGAAGGAATAACCAGTCCCTAAGGCAAGAATTAGCTTGGTGTGTTGAAGTAATGGGAAGAAGGCCTGTGTAGCCATAGATAGCAGTCGGAAGGTCAGAGGGATGGTCAGTTACCAGATCACATAGGACCTCTGGAGTCAGAATAAGGAGTATGGATTTATTCTAGATGTAATGGGACTCTATTGGAAGATTTTTATGAAAGGCTGTGATGTAATCTGATTTATGTTTTGAAAGGATCACTAGCTGCCAAGTACCGAGTGGGCTATAAGGGACTGTGGCAGAAATAGCCAGTTTTCTTCCGATATCCGTTTTACTTTTCAGTGATTCTCTGAATTTTAACTAAGCACACAATCACGCAGAATGAATACTAGATTTTCCAGCTTTCCTTAGGATTGGGTGTGGCCATGTGACTAAATAAGTCTGATCAGTTGGATGTGTGTTCAACTTTGGGGAAGTGGTGGTGTTTTGGTCATTCAGTTAAAATTTTTATTTTGAGATCACTGTAGATTCTGGGCAGATGTTTTTAAAGGAAGGAAGAATGCCCTATGACATTTCTCCATTCTTGCTGACTGTAATGCAGGCATGGTAGCTGAAAAGAAGATACAGTACCTGGCACTCCAGTATCTATATTGGACCATGAGATGACCTTGGAAATGAAAGTCGTACACAACTGAACAATAAGATAGAAGGAGCTTAGGTCCCTAGTAATGGTATAGCCTTCACTCTAGCCCTTGACTACTTACCTGGACAGTTTGTTTACTTAATAGAGAATATCTTGTTTAAACTACTTGTTTGGGTTTTTTATCACTCATGCCAAACGTTATGCTAACATGATAGGAATGTGCAAAATCAGTGAAAGAAACAAAACCAAATAGAGAGCTAGTGAATAGTCACAGAAATGAAAAGTATGAATGCTATCTAATAAAATTTATCTTGAAAGAGTTCCTAGAAAAAGCAGGGTTTTAACAGCGTGAAGGTAATTTTGTAGAAGCAGAGGGAGGTCCATGGCAAGTTCAGATGTTCAGAAACAATTAGTATTTGTAGGGACATGATGAGAATACACACATACACACACACACACACGTAGTAGAGCATTCACCAACATTTCCAATACTAACTCATCAACTCCTTTGTGCCCACCCTCTGCCCTGCCCCATCCATCTTGGCCCACACCTGCTTCTATTGTCACCAAAAGAGAAAACAGGCAGCCTCTTTTTCTTTCAGTATACTGTCACTGTCCTATTGCAATGCTCTTCAAAGTGTGGTCCCAGGGCCAACAGCTTTAGCATCACTAGGGAATTTGTTAAAATACAAGCTTTCAAGCCCCACGCCAGGCCTACTAGATCAAAATCTCTGGAAGTCCCCCCCCCCCACTGAGTCTGTGTATTAATAAGCCCTCCAGGTGAATATGATACACACTAAAGTTTGAGAACTGCTGTCCCAGTGATTCATTTTTTAACCTGGAAGAACTGATGAGTGGAATTTGTACATTTTTAAGCCTTGATATATATTACCATATTAACCTCCCAAAAGCTTTGCCAGTTTACAGTCCAGTGGCAGAATAAGTTAGTTTCCTATATCCTGACCAACACTAGAAACTGCATTTTTTTTTTATATTAGTAAAGCTGAATTTCTCCTTTTTTTGGTCACATTTTTCTAGTGGCATAATCTTTTTTCCCATTTATTTGTAGTTTTTATTTATGTTTCTGTCTTTTACAAATGGTGTTCTCCCAGAAGTATAAATATAATTCACCTTTTTTCAATCTGCTATTTGTTTTTCTATTTATGAATAGCTTTAGATAGGGATCTGTTTTTTCCCAAAATGATTAACAAGTTATCCTAGAACCATTTATTAAAACTGCCCTCTCACCAAGTGTTTCAAATATCACATATATCGTAAAAAATTCTGGGATGTATATGTCTGTTTCTGAGCTTTTTCTTTTCCATTTTCCTATCTTAAGGCTCCTTGAGAATAAGGACCGTGTCTTCTTAGTTTGTTGTAGTTCCAGGGACTGACTCACTGCTTGTAACACAGTGGATGCTAGTAACGTTTGTTGACAGGTCATCTATTTCTTCCTCTACTGTTGCTACATTTTATAATTACTGTAGCTTTACAGTAAGTATATTATTTTTATGTATTTTAGTCTTTTATTTTTATATTTTCCTTGGCCAATATAAAAAAGTCTTTAAGATGACCATTAGAAGCATTTTAAGTGCCCAAAAAACTAAGATTTTTATTAAAACACTATTAAATATTGTATGACTTACTGGGAAGAATTGTTACCTTTACATTGTTTTATATTAAATTTATTTACCTGTTTATTTAATTCATTTTGGTCTTACTCTCTTCCCTTAATAGGTGTAATTATTTTCCAAGTAATTCTCTTGGGACTTCTAAGTTTTAAAATATCATTGTCTATAAATAATAATTTTGTCTCCTTTACACTATTTATTGCATTGGCCAAAGCTGCCACTATTAAGTAACAGTGGAAAGAATAAACCTGACCTTGATTTTTAGTTGATTGAAAAGTACAACCTTAAACTGGAAGGTCTGGGGACTAGATGGCAAGTAGAACTCTGATAACAATGATTCAGGGTTAAAAGAAGCAGCTTGGAGGATTGTACTTAATACCTTGAATAGCACCTGTCTTATCATTTAAGCCTTCATTTTTAAGTCACATCTGTACACTGGTCATTACACTACACTGCACTAAACTCCAGAACCAGAGGTGAGGAAGTAAGTGGTGAGCACTACCTTTTTCAAGCATCAGATCACAAGCAGTTCTCTGCATAACCAGACTCTGTGGTTGTGGAGTTTAGAATTTTTATTTTGGCATGAATTTCAGCCTTAAAAAATCAGTGCCTTCCTGGGTACATTGTCTTTGAATTCGAAGTGTGAGGTATTTCTGGATTTGAGAAATTATTGGAGAAGAGGGAAGAGGGGAGCAAGTGACACATATATCGGGACTAAGGACAAAACAGAGCACAACAGCACTGCTTCATGTACTAGATAATTCCAACATTTGGCATCAGTGGAGTTTGTTTTACTATCGCAGCCTGATTATAGCAAGCAATTTACAAAGATCCTGTTATACAACTAGGAGGAAACTGTGTTTATTATGATATAGAATTTAGGATGATTAATAGTCACAACTGTATCACCATAGCTATCACTAAATATTTGTCCCTGATTGTTTTGCAGATTTGCCTTATGTATATATCTTTTTTTTTTTTTTTTAATTCAGTGGCACAGTTCATTCGGTTGATAGAGTTGTGAATAGCTTTTTTAAACATTTGGTCAGGATTGTGAGCAACACCCTAAATAATGTAGAAAAGATTAATAGGGTTATTTGGTCTTATACTTTTATTTTTATTACAATTTTTCTACCTCGGTTGTATGTTCTTTGCAAATCGCATAAATCAAGTGTTTTACAAAGCCAAATTTTTATTAGTCATTATATAGTATAATTTTCCGGGCACAATTCATCTGTTTGCCATAGTTTTACTGTTGCTGTCCTGGTTTCAGTTTATTGATTTCTTACCTTCCCTTTCTTCCTGGCTTTGTGTTACTTGCTTATATATTGTGAATTATAAATGTGAAAACTGGAAGATTGTTACAGCTGTGAATCAGGAGGAAAGGTATAATGAGCACAGAATTTTGACCAGTTGTGTGTCATGTGAATGGGATGATATGCCTTGGGAAATAGTGTCCTCTATCAAGATACATTGATCCAGATGGTTGTGATACTTGCTGAATTCTCAAGTATCTAATGTTACCCTAGTCTGTCTTTCTGTCTTTCTGCCTGCCTGCCTGCCTGCCTGCCTGCCTGCCTCCCTCCCTCCCTCGCTCTCTCTCTCTCTCCCTCTCTTTCTTCCTCCCTTCCTCCCTTTCTTTCTTTCTTTCTTTCTTTCTTTCTTTCTTTCTTTCTTTCTTTCTTTCTTTCTTTCTTTCTTTCTTTCTTTCTTTCTTTCTTTCTTTTCTTTCTTTCTTTCTTTTTCTTTCTTTTTGTTTTTGGCTGCACCTCACTGCTTGCAGAATCTTAGTTCCCCAACCAGGGATTGAACCCAGGCCCTCAGGAGTGAAAGCGCAGAGTCATAACCACTGGATCGCCAGGAAATTCCCTACTCTTTTTGATTAGAAATCTTCTGTTTAAAAAAAAATTTTTTTGAAAATCCATTCCTCTAACTCCCATCTAGTGCAGAGATGTGAAGAGTTTGGAGGAAGGATTGTTCCTACATAGCATGAGGTCTTCAGCAGTACTAACAACCAAAGAAAAGGAGGGGAAATTAAAGTTGAGAGGAAACAAAAGTCAACAAGAAACCAAAGATGAAGATGTATGATTAGATTATAAGATGTAAACAACACTAGATGATAAGAACTCTGTACATTGGTGACTTTGGCTAGTAGATGCTGAGTGCATGCTACTGAGTGAGCAGTGGCTTCACAGTCACTTAACTAGCAATCTCTTCAGTGCATCTATCTCCCTCACCCCTAAACATCCTTTAAGTCCCCAGCTGCAGTTAACTCCACGCCTGAATTGTTATAAATCTCTCCTCCTTCCCATTTACACTACCTCTGCTCTGCTTCAAGACCTTATCATCTTTGCTTCCTAAGTGACCTCTCTTTTTAAAAATTTAGACTCCATACAACCATTAAGATTAGTGGTCTGAAACACAAATGTGATGTCACAGTGATTTTGCCTTGTAGTCAAAGGTCCAGACTCTTTAGTATGGCATTCAAGTCTTTTTCCAATCGTATTTCATCCTCCTGTTTCTAATCTGATGTACCACTTTTCCCCTCCACATGCTAACTGTACTATCTTACTCAGAATTTGCCAACACCTCCTATAGGTAAGTGCTTATGGCGCCATGTTTTTGTCTAAGCTGTTTCTTTCTCCATCTCTGGGGTAGAAGTTCTATCAGGTTCCGCTGGAATATACCTTTTGTTTCTAAAGTTTTCCTCACTCTATTCCTCTTAGCGCCCAGCAGAATGAATGGTTCCCTTTTCTGCTTCAGTTGTGCTTTCTGTATAGCCCCTGTTAAACTCCTTTTCACCTTGTATTGTAGATTTTCTTTGACAATAGGTTGACTCCTTAAGGACAGCAGTTTGTCCTGAAATCTATCATTTATTTAGCAGAATGCCTAGCACATATAATGGACTTTGTGCAATGTGCATCATCTCATTTAATCTTCATAACAACCCTGTGAGGTTGGTGTTATTAGCACAGTATCCCCGTTTTACAAATAAGTGAACTGAGCTGAAAAGACCTCACAGCTGGTACAGAGCAAAACTTGAACCCCAGCCTAGATCCACCTGACTCCCAAAGTCCATTTTCTTTTAACTGTTTTGCTGTATTTCTCCCCTACCTCAATCTGTGTATCCTCAGTGCCTGCTATTCAGTAGGTGCTCTGTGCGTGCTTGCTGACTGGATGAAGAATAAAAACTCCAGTTCATACTGGAGGCTGGTAGTGTGGTTTCCATTGAAAGGGAGAGTGAAAGATATCAGTGCATCATTCTTAAAAATAACGGTGTTATCTTCAAAACACAAACATATACAAAACAATATATTCATTGGGTATCAGAAATGTTAAACCGGGGGGTGGGGGAGAAGCTCCATTTTCTGAATAATGCTAGCTTCTGTAATGCAGAACACAGCATCGTACCGCACAGCTGTAGAGCGTCTTGAATCGATTTCTAGAAGACTGCTGCCCCCTTACTTCTGTCTTTATTACGGATGTTCTTACAAGGCAAATAATCTAATTGAAGTTTTACTGACATAGTACATTGCAGAGCGAGCCATTATGTGTGTAAAGTCTTTGAGGAGATGGAGTACAGTAATTACAGGATAATTGGTCAGCACAGTTTGTTGTAAAAAAAAATAAATAAAAAGTATGTGCTTTTTAATCATCATGAAATGAAAATGTACTATTAGTGCTTGTATAAATGAGTATAACATCAATTATGTTTTTTCTTGGGTTGTCCTAAGTGCCAAATAGTAACATTTAACACTTAAAAATCTTGAGAGCAAATAGGGGGTTTTAGTTCATCTTTTTTTGTCATCTGATTTTTCTTATAAACTTGGTAAAATCTAATGTAGATTCAACTTTTTTAACTTCTCTTCTCTTTTATTTCTCTAGTGTTGTTAATAACAGTACTTGTAGTGGAAGGGATTGCTGTGGCCCAAAAGACCCAAGGTAAAGAACTTACAGTGCTAATTTACTGCATGTTCAGGACAGTGGGATGGCTTATTTGGAAGGATTACAACTTTTAAGTACTATTTCCATAATCCCTCTAGGGTATTCCAATAACCTAAGGCTTTCTGTCGACCTATCAGCCTCAATTCAGCTTGGTTCAGCTGCAGTTAACTAGAGTAAATTGTTAACATAAAGTCTTGCACTGATGAATTTTAAAAATTGGCATAATTAGTGACTCCTAGAACACTATGGATTATGTCCAAAAATTAAATGATTCATGCTTTATCACTAAGCAAAAACAAAAATCCCTTTTTCCCAGTGTAGACAAATGAAACATTTCCATCAATATTTTATTCAAAGCCCTGGGGACCTGTTCCAATTGTCCTTGTCTATGAAAGAGAATTAGCTAGTGTGACTTTTGAGCCAGATTTTCATAGCAGAGTTTAGTACATTTCCTAAGTAACCTGATTTATTTTTATTTTCATCAGAGTTATACATATACATGACAAAAATCAAAGCATTCTGAAAAAGTTAATTAGGAAAAATCAGTCCCCCAGCCTACTTTAACCCACTTCTCCATGAAGATAACCACTCTTTTAGCTGATTCCTTTGGTATTTTCCTGCATATTTCTAAATAACATACTATACGGTTATTCTTATTTCAGTTACAGGCAGTAGACAATAATTTTCCCACCATGGAAGATGAGAATTAGCTCTTTCATGCACCTACTCTTCAACCTCAACCACATGCAAGTGTTCTTTTAACTTTATGCCCACAGCACCCACATCAATATCATTATAATCCTGGTTACATCTGTTCAGGATTTACATGAAGTCACCCACTGGGCTTTTTCAGTATGAAAATTTTGTCTTTGGGTGTAGGAAATTTTTCTTTCCCTTTTTTCTTGTTTAATTTTTAAAATTCCCTTTTGTCCATTTTCTCTCTTCGGTCTTCAAAGAACTCTTGTTTTGATTTATGTCATAGAGTGTTCTGCCTGTGTTTTCCTCTAAGAGTTTTATAGTGTCTGGCCTATGTTTAGCTCTTTAATCCATTTTGAGTTTACTTGTTGTGCACAGTGTTAGGAAGTGTTCTAATTTCATTCTTCTACATGTAGCTGTCCAATTTTCCCAGCACTACTTATTGAAGAGGCTGTCTTTTCTCCATTGTATATTCTTGCCTCCTTTGTCAAAGATAAGGTGCCCATATGTGCGTGGGTTTATCTCTGGGCTCTCTATTCTGTTCCATTGATCTGTATTTCTGGATCAAAGCAAGATCCTTTTTTGACCCACCTCCTAGAATACTGGAAATAAAAACAAAAATAAGCAAATGGGACTTAATGAAACTTAAAAGCTTTTGCACAGCAAAAGAAACCATAAACAAGACAAGAAGACAACCCTCAGAATGGGAGAAAATATTTGCCAGCAAGGCAACTGACAAAGGATTAATCTCCAGAATATACAAACAGCTCATGCAGCTCAATATCAAAACAAACAACCCAATCCAAAAATGGGCAGAAGACCTAGATAGGCATTTTTCCAAAGAAGACGTACAGATGGCTAACAAACACATGAAAAAGTGCTCAAAATCACTAATCATTAGAGAAATGCAAGTCAGAGCCACAATGAGGTATCATCTCACACCGGTCAGAATGGCCATCATCAAAAATCTAGAAACAATAAATGCTGGAGAGGGTGCGGAGGAAAGGGAACCCTCCTGCACTGTTGATGGGAGTGTAAATTGATACAGCCACTATGGAGAACAGTATGGAGGTTCCTTGCAAAACTAAAAATAGAACTACCATATGACCCAGCAATCCCACTACTGGGCATGTACGCGGAGAAGACCATAATCCAAAAAGAGACATGTACCACAATGTTCATTGCAGCACTATTTGCAATTGCCAGGACATGGAAGTAACCTAAATGCCCATCAACAGATGAATGGATAAAGATGTGGCATGTATATACGATGGAATATTACTCAGCCATAAAAAGGAATGAAATTGAGTTATTTGTAGTGAGGTGGATGGACCTAGAGTCTGTCATACAGAGTGAAGTAAGCCAGGAAGAGAAAAATACCTTATGCAAACTCATATATATGGAATCTAAAAAAATGGTACTGATGAACCCAGTGACAGGGCAAGAATAAAGATGCAGATGCAGAGAACGGACTTGAGGACACAGGATGGGGAGGAGGGGGCGAAGGGGAAGCTGGAACAAAGTAAGAGAGTAGCATTGACATATATATTACTACCGAATGTAAAATAGCTAGTGGGAAGCTGCTGTATAACACAGGGAGATCAACTCAATGACAGGTGATGACTTAGAGGGCTGGGATAGGGAGGGTGGGAGGGAGTCGCAGGAGGGAGGGGATATGGGAATATATGTATAAATACAGCTGATTCACTTTGTTGTACAGCAGAAACTGGCACAACAGTGTAAAGCAATTATACTCCAATAAGCTTAAAAAAAAAACTTGGTATTTCATTACTTATTTAAAAAAAATATTTTCTATTTTCCATTTCTCTTTTAAATGTTTTCTTCTCAGTAGTCTTCATTGAGACTTCCTAAAGTTTATCTTCTAAAGGAAGAATTGGAAAACTTTTTTCTCTAAAGGGCCAGCTAGTAATTGTTTAAGGCTTTTCAGGCCTTTATAGCCACAGGAGCACGTACTCAGCTCTGCAGTGGGAGGGTGAAAACAGCCACAGACAGTACACACATGAATGGGCGTGGATATATTCCAGTGAACCTGATTTACAGTAACAGGGAGCAGGCCAGATTTGGCCCAGGGCCATAGTTTATGGACCTCTGCTCTAAACTTTCTATTTTTTTCATTTTATTTTTAGAAACTTTCTTTTGTTTTCTGAATATTCTTTTTATTTTAGAGTATGCCGTATTCTTGTTTTATAGATACACATTTGACCCTTGAACAGTGCAGGTGCTAGGGGTACCGATCCCCACGTGGTCAGACACCTGCCTGTAACTCTGCGGCCAGCCCTCCGGAGTCGCAGTTCCGCAGCCTCACATTGAGCTGACCGCACGCCAAGTAGCGTGTGAGTGCACCCGTACAGTTCAGTCCCTTGTTGTTCAAGGGTCAGCTGTACTCTCTTGTTCTCTGAGGAGATTAAATGATTTGTTTAGTGTTTGATTTTTTTCTTAATAGTCTATAATCTTTGTTTCCTCAGAGTTGCTTTTTGGTTTTTAATCTGTTTTTCATACTAGAGGCTTTCCTCAAATGTCTGGTGCTCCTTGACTGTCCCTCATAATCATGAGGGGAGCACGCAGATCTGCTCATTAGCCATCTGCCAGTGTAGACGGGCTTCTTTACTGCCGCCCTCCCTGGTGAGTGACCGAGTCCACATCCTTGAGTCTTTTTTCTTTGGGCTCATTAGATTCCCCAGAAAAGATTAAGATTCTGTTTCCTGCTTAGAGGCTCTAATTCTGACGAAGAGGCCTTTGGGGAGTTGAGTGCGGGGAGAGACGGGGAGTGTGGTTCAGCATGTTAACATTCACCTCATCTCCCTGTTTTCAGCTTGGTATTTTCACCCTCAGCTGTGCCTGGTATCCCCTGGTCCAGCAACCCTGTTGTACCTTCTCCAAAGAAATAGTCTAATTTTCTGATATGGTGATAGAGCAGCAGCAGCCTTGATTTGTGGAGTAGGGGAGGATATTAGAAATCAAATCGATTCCAAAGAGACTTTTAACCAAGCCTCATGTGTTTAAAAAGCCCAACTTCACCACCACCTCCACTTCCAGAGATACCTATACTGCCAGTTGTTATCATCGCATCCACTTCTTTGTACTTACGAGTTCATGCCCGTAAAAAATGATTTACTGTTGTTTAAGTGGACTTTGAAGGAGCAGAGCTAAATGCATGTGTTCAATCTATAATCTTTAACAAATAAAATCCCTTTGTAACCTTTGAGTCTTATTTGACTTTGTGTTAAACTAAATGTAGAGGTACCATACCAGAGATAAACTCCTGGGATCCTTTTATTTTTATGTCAGAATTGAATTTTATAGAGTTTTACTGATTTATCAGGTTCTCCCACATGGTTTTGCCCTTGTAAAATCTAAGCATTTTATTTCCCCACTTTTACATGGCAGACTTGTCCTCCAGAGCAAATGTTTCTAGCCAGCGCAGCATACTGTCTTCACCTTCCTTTCACTTCTGCTATATTTAATTTGTTATGCTAAATTTGGCAGTAGTTCTTAAAGATTATGTATACGTGTGTGTAACAGAGTGGGCAGTTGTGGGGAAGTTGTGGGGGGAACTATAAGTAATATTTTAAATTTTTTTCATAAGATGGACAAAATATCGGAATCAAGCACATTCCTGCAACCCAGTGTGGCATTTGGGTTCGAACCAGCAATGGAGGTCATTTTGCTTCACCAAATTACCCTGACTCATATCCACCAAACAAGGAATGTATCTACATTTTGGAAGGTATTTGACCAGTTTCTGTCTTTCGTTGGATTAGTTTTTACTTTATTGTAAAACTAAATACATTGGTTAAATGCCCTGTTTAACTAGTTTGAACATTTAAATATGTATTTTAATTAAACTAGTCATTATAAGTATTTCTTAATACTGACATTAACAAAATAATGGTTGAAATTTTATTGGAATTTTGGATCTCTTAAAGTATAATTTAACTAGATGCATCAGTATAAGAAACTTCTCTGGTAAAAAACTTAAGCTTACTGGCATCTCTTATTAGGCATTATGCAAATTTATGTCCACAGTTACATTAAATGTTTCTTTCATTTCTTCTGTTTTTCTATTCATCATGGTACATTGTATTTCATGAACTAAGCATTAGCTTCTCAACTCTAATTTTAATTAATTAAGTACATTTAACTAATTTAATAAATATCATATGCCAGAGGGAAAGATTACGGTAGTTCTACAGAGTAGCATTATTATTATTATCAATATACAATATAACAGCATGAATTTTGTATATAACAGTTCTCATTATGATCCTCATGTGTGAAACAATAACAGAGCAGTTGTTGTGCTTTTCTCACTTGTGTCAGGCCATTTTTACTTTCTCTTGTTTGCATGGCCCTGATTTGCTCACTCTTATTTTCTAGCTGCTCCACGTCAAAGAATAGAGTTGACCTTTGATGAACATTATTATATAGAACCATCATTTGAATGTCGATTTGATCACTTGGAAGTTCGAGATGGGCCGTTTGGTTTCTCTCCACTCATAGATCGTTACTGTGGTGTGAAAAGCCCTCCATTAATTAGATCAACAGGGAGATTCATGTGGATTAAGTTTAGTTCTGATGAAGAACTTGAAGGACTGGGATTTCGAGCAAAATACTCGTTTATTCCAGGTAAAGAAGTTATTGTTTCAGTGGCTAGGTCTCACTATGGTTTTAGAATCTTATGACTAGAAAAGAGATAGTACACATCACATTATTTCTTACATTTCTTTATGTTTTATAGCATAAATCAAAGCCAAAGACATCACAATAAATACATTTAAAGAATAATTCAAAAATTATCTTATTTTCATGATCTCTACCAAAAATTATTTTGGCAGGTTTTTTCCATTGGAATGATTGAATTAATCACTCATTTGGATGAACAGTCTCTAGAAAATACTAAGCAATAGAATAAATAGCATTCTGCACTTGGAGACAAAAGATCTGGCTTTGAATCCTTTCTCTACCACCTACTAGCTATAAAGTTTAGTATTGAGCACAGAACTGTGCCTAAGAGTTGCTGTTGGTAAGATGGGAATATCTTCCTGAGGCCGCCATAATTTATTACCAGAAACCTGGCAGCTGAAGACAACGTTATTTATTCTCTCAGAGTTCTGGAGGCCAGAATCCAGCAGGGTCACGTTCCCTGTGGGAACTCTAGGGGAGAATCCATTCCTAGCCTCTTCTAGCTTCTTGTGGCTGCCCCAGCATTCCTGGGCTTGTGGCCTCATCACTCCAGTCTCTGCCTCCATCTTCACATCCCCCTCTCTCCTCAGAATCCTTAGCTTAATCACATCCTTTGCCTTAGAATGTAATACTCACTTTTTTTAACCTTATAAGGTAATATTCATAGGCTATGATGATTAGGATGTGGACATATATTTGGGTGGTGGGAGAGGACATCCATTCAGCACACTCTACCTATCTTACCTACCACACAGTTATGTGGGAACACCTTATAGTGCTTAAAGTCTGCTCACTGTAAAAGTATGCATATCCCTAATGCGGGAGCACAAAGATACACTAGTTATTGCTCCTGTCTTCAAAGAGCTTCACAGACTTAACAGGACAAAGAAGTAACCTAGTGTAACAATTATATAATCTTTTTGCTTTTATCTTTGTTTTCATGCAAGAAATTTGCTAACTTAAAATTAAAACATATTAAAATGAAAATATCCATATCCTTATCACCCTATAAATAAAAAAACTATTAACAATATGGTATGCATCCCTTCAGATGTTTTTCTATATCGTTTATTTCGTTTATTTTACATAACGGAGATCTTGCTGTTCTTTCAGCCAGATTACTGGCTTTTTGGCCTAAACAGCATAGTCAGCATTTTTTTCCCTGTTAGCACATGTATTATGGGGATTTTTAAGTGTCACTTCAGTATTTATTTTCACAACATTTTCCAAAAAGTAAAATTTATTCTTTTTTTTTTTTTTTTTTTTTTTAAGAACAGTTTTAGGCTCACAGCACAACTGAGCAGAAAGTGCAGTTACTATATACCTCCTAACCTCCCCTCCCCCCCCCACACAGCTACCTCCAAAAGGTAAAATGAACATCCTGCACCAGGGGTACATTTGTTACAACTGATGAACCTGCAGTGACACAACATCATCACCTGAAGTCCATAGTTTACATTAGGGTTCACTCTTTTTTTTTTTTTTTAATTGGAGTACAGTTGTTTTACAATGTTGCGCCAGTTTCTACTGTACAGCAAAGTGAATCAGCCATAGGTATACATATATCCCCTCCTTTTTGGATTTCCTTCCCATTTGAGTCACTGCAAAGCATGAATAGAGTTCCCTGTGCTATACAGCAGGCTCTAATTAGTTATATATTTATACGTAGTATCAATAGTGTGTATATGTCAATCCCCATCTTCCAATTCACCCCACCACCCCCCCTTGGTATCCATAGCTTTGTTCTATAGGATTCACTCTTAGTGTCGTACATTCTGTGGGTTTGGACAGATGTATAATGACATGTCTGCTGTTACAGTATCATACAGCGTATTCCTACTGCCCTAAAAATCCTGTATGCTCCACCTCTTCATCCCTCCCACCCCAGCCCCTTGCAACCACTGATCTTTTTACTGTCTCCACGGTTTTGCCCTTCAGAATGTCATATAGGTGGAATCATACAGTATGTAGCCTTTCAGATTGGTTTATTTCACTTAATAATATTTATTTAAAGTTTCTCCATGTTTTTTCATGGCTTGGTAGCTTGTTTCTTTTTAACACTAAATAATATTTCAATGTGTGCATGTACCACAGTTTATCCATTCTGTTGAAGGATATCTTGGCTGCTTCCAGGTTTTAGCAACCACAGATAAACCTGCTATAGACATCCATATGCAGGATGGACAAGTTTTTAACTCATCTGGCTAAGTATCATGGAGTGCAATTGCTGGATCACATAAAAATTTGTCTTTAATTTTTGGTTAAATAGATGGTGGCGATGGTTGCGCAACATTGTGAATGTACTTAATGCCACTGAATTGTACACTTAAAAATGGGTAGAAGGGTAAATATTATGTTTTATGTTTTACTACAGTAAAAATAAATTTTTAAAAATTGCAAACAGGTGTCTAAAAAAATTTAATTTGAAAATTCAGGTAGGAGACATATGTATCAACCTGCCAGAATGAAAAAATTGCTACTCTAAAATATCTCAGAATCTTTAATTAGCCTGTTTAAACCTATTTTAATTCCCAGTTTATTACATGTAACTGGTTGCTCAATTCTTGTTCAGACTGTTTTTTGTTTGGCCGCACCACGCAGCATACGGGATCCTCCCAACTGGGATTCAGACCTCTGCCGCCTGCAGTGGAAGTGCGGAATCTTAACTGCTGACTTTGGGCATGGTTATCAAAGTAGGAGGAAAATATTTAGCTTAATTTAGAATACATCACAAAGTCTGTTCTTTTTTAACTTAATAAACTAAACCCAACCTCCCTAAATGAATGGGAGTAAGGACACTTCAGCAATTTCACAGAGAAATCTAAATCTTAAGCAGCATTAGAGTAAAAAGTCATAGCAACTATCTGGCAAATGAATCAGAATTTCTTCATATGTAGGCAAGAATTCTAGGACATTGTCCTTGTTGCACTAAAATTTTCAGAATTATCCCAGTTACTTCCAGGAAGTAGCAATCCATTGAGAGCCTCTACCTCAACAATTATCAGCAGTAGCTCAGAGAGTTTCATTTATTTGAAAGATACTAATTTCTCATCATTGTTAGTAGGTTTCATCCGTATTTACAAATCACTAGACAAAATTTATTTTGTAAATATGACTTTAAATAACTAGACAGCCATGATTCAGCTATTTATGAATTGCCTATTCATTTTGATTTTTTTTCTTTAAGTGGTAAAATTGTGGCATCCTCACCCACATTATAAAGGCAAGAAAGAGTAAGAAAGAAAAATGTTAGTCAGAAAAATTGTCTAGAGAATTAGAATCTAGTCCTGACTTTGCCATTATATGATCTAAAAAAGTCATAATGTCTCTCTGATTCAGTTTCCTCATCTATAAAATAGAATATTACATGATCTTCTTGACGTTACTGTCATTAGGATAAAATTAAACGTAGGGTATGTAGAAACTCTGAAGTACTATAAAATGCAAATGTAAGGTAATATAGTCTAGAAATCCTAAGCATTTTATCATAATTTATCTGTATTTTAACCATAAGCCGTATGAAGTTGTTCTCATGATACATAAAACTAATCGAAGAAAAAGAGCTGCTTTTCTTCAAAGAATCTTTACCTATAAAGTTGCCCAACTTTGGTTTTTAATATTTTTAAAAACATTATTCAAATGATAAAGATGTCTGTTTTTTCTTTCAGATAGTCTAAACTTATTTTCAAAAGTATGACTGTATATAAAACTTTGTAATGTCTTTTTGATACTAAAATATCAATTCAGTTAATTTAGTTCATAAAAATCAAATATCTGGCTAATTTAATTAAATCAATTATTTTGATATAAACTATTGGTTGTCTGTTTTCTATGAACTATTTCGCAATGCAGAGTATCCTGCATATCATCTAGTCATCTTTCTTTATCCTGCCATTGTTAAAAAACAATTCACTAGCTACTACTGTGGTGGGGTGGGGGGTGGGTTGTAAATTAAATGTAACATAAAGTTCACTATTTTAACCCTTGTAAGTGTACACGTCAGTGGCATTAAGTACACTTACAATATTGTGCAACCATCGCACTGGCCATTTCCAGAACTTTTCTGTCATCCCAAGCTGAAACTCTGTCCCCATTAAACACTTAATTCCCCATTGCTCCCTCCCTACAGCCCTGTGAAAACAGTCTCTATGAATCTGACCAATCTAGGAAGCTCAATAAGTAGAATCATATAATGTCCTTAACTGTCTGGCTTATTTTACTTAGCATAATGTTTTTGCTTTTGGGGGTGGGGGGGGGGGGTATTTTTTTTTTTTGACATATGATAGACTGCATATATTTAAAGTGTAGAATCTGATTTTTTGTCTTATTAGTAATGTATATGTGGCAATCCCAATCTCCCAATTCATCACATGCCAACCCCCCCACCCCCTGCTTTGCCCCCTTGGTGTCCATATGTTTGTTCTCTACATCTGTGTCTCTCTTTCTGCCTTGCAGACCAGTTGATCTGCACCATTTTTCTAGATTCCGCATATGTAGCATAATGTTTTAAGACTCATCCATGTTGTAGTGTGTGTCAGAATTTCATTCCTTTTTAAGACTGGATAATATTCCATTGTGTTATATATACTGCATTTTGTTTACTCATTCATCGTCAGTGGACTAGCTACTGCAATTGACAGAGTTGTGAGTTTTCAGGTAGCATAATTAAGCTATTCATAATGGGATCAGAAGTATAAACATTATCATTATAAAAATATCAATCCTATAAGTGGGCACCTGAATATGCTCATAAATCAACAGTGGTCTATAGTTTATACCAGTGAAAGCTTTTTCTTGCTTTGTTATTAAATGTAGCATTAGACATAAGACATTAAGCCTTAAGGTAGCTCTAAAATATCTCAATGCCAATGACTTTCTTCTTTTCTCTGTTGCAGATCCAGACTTTACTTACCTAGGAGGTATTTTAAATCCCATCCCAGGTTTAGTATACTACGTCTTTTTCCTCATGGCATCTTTGATCAGTCTTATTTTCCTTTGAACATCATTCATCTGTTCTTTCTAGATTGCCAGTTTGAGCTGTCAGGAGCTGACGGAATAGTGCGTTCTAGTCAGGTAGAACAAGAGGAGAAAACAAAACCCGGCCAAGCAGTTGATTGCATATGGACGATTAAAGCTACTCCAAAAGCTAAGGTAGTATTAAGTATGCAGTCACTTCTGAGAAGAACATAGTAAGATGTGATTTGTATAATGTATTATGTTGGTTCATGCAGATACTTACTGATTATTTAAACTGACCTTATTAAACCAACTTTAAAAAATTTTTATTTCAGTCACATTACTGAACATCTCCTAACATCTCAGCATTGTTGTAATTAAATAAAGTACAATATAAACTTCAGGAATATCACACATACATTAATATTTTAAGAATTTTAAAATTCTTAAAATCTGTGTATTCCTAATTGTAGAGTTCAAGTATTGATCAGTGTGATCATGGATTCATAAAGACCTTTATGAGGAGGTAAAATAGGCCATAAGAGGCTAAAGTGTATTGTCAGAGGTCTTGGAGTTGGTTATAACAGTGTCAGAAACAAATTACAAATATATTATCTTAGTTCTGTGTTCTTACCATGCTGTCTTCTGCTAATCATGTAGAGTTTTTATTGGAAAGTACCACAGGGAAGGATGTTTTTAAATAACTCTGACAGATTGAGACTGGTTGCTAACTGCTTCTGCTTTTTGCTTTTAATTTGTACTTCTAGGAATAGTAACAGTAAAAACTATGTTTATTGTGTATATATGTAAAAGGAGAAAAGAAAGAGTGCGGGTAGGAGAACAAACCTTTAAAGAATTGTGAAAATCAAATTTAAATTTGCTGGTAATATGATCGAATAGATAACCTGAAAACCTGCCTATTATAACACCTAGAAATATTGGATAAAATAGAACAGACATCCTTTTAAAAGCATTGATAAGCTCCTGAAAAGGCGATAATTCTTACGAACTAGAAATGAAAGAACTATAAATCAGAGCAATAAAAACTGAAAACTGAAATTGATGGTACAGATGGCCCTTGCTGATTTTGGTAACCTATGACTACTCAGGGGTAGACAAGCCAGGAGCTTGGTATTACCCACACTGAGACAGCAATAAAAAGCCTAGGATTCACATGGCTTTTGAGAAGTCCCTCACATAGAGCTGGAACCCTCAAAGGGAGATGATTGCTGTGAAATGGTAGATTAGAAAAACTCTTCCACTAGTGCAAATTGGTAACAAGTTTATTTTTCTGGGCTCAGTCTCAGGATGGGGGTGAGGCTGAGGTTTCCCCTGACAGTTCACACTTACAAACTTATCTTTATTAGAGTTTGGGGTGTGAATTTATATTCCATGCTGAGCCTAGGAACCACTTAGCCCCTGAAATGAACAGAATGGTCCTGGCCTTATTAAACCTCTGAGACACCTGGCAAAGATAAATACAAAATAACTGTGGACGCTACAGAATTGCCATAGCTAAAACACTGCTGAAGGTATGCTTACAACCCAAAATTACAACACACACACGGGTGAACGACCAACCATGAGTAAATGAGCAGGCATAACTCAAGAGGTTTCTTAGATCCTCAAGAACTGAAGTGTTTTAAATGTCCTACAAGTAGTAATCCAAAAAATGAGAAAGAAAAGTACCAAGCACACTTTAAAAATAACCAATAGACCTTCCTCAAGTGAAAAGTATAGTATTGAAAGATAGATTTGAGAAAATTACCCAGAAAGTAGCTTGAGAAATGGGGACAGTGGCAATTTAGTAAGAAAATTTCAAGAAATGACAAAAGGCATTGACATGAAGTAACTCCCCAAACAAGAAATAAAAATGTTTTAATCAACACACAGTTACAGTGGGTACCACAGACAACAAGAATATCTTCAAAACAACTAGAGAGAAAAGAGAGCTTGCCTACAAAGAATAACAACAGAATAATCAATACCAAAATAGAAGCCAGAAAACAATAGAATAACGTTTTCAAAGTGCTAAGTAAAAACAAAAACTGACAATCTAAAATCTGAAAATTCCATGTCCAGCTAATCCGTCATTCAAGAATGAGGGCAAAATTAAGGTATTTTGGGGCAAAAATAATAATTGGACCAAGGGCTATGGTTAAAATCCAACTATCTCTTGTTTTAGGTTAACTGCAGGAAATTTTGAAAATAAAAAAACAGGAAAGAAATAGCAGACAAATACCAAAAGAGCTGATATAGCTATTAAAATTGAAATCAAAATGGTCACTGGTTCACAAGGAAGATGTGTGTGTGTGTGTGTGTGTGTGTGTGTGTGTGTGTGTGTATTTTGGGTTTTTTTTTAAGCTTATTTATTTATTGGACTGTGTCAGATCTTAGTTGCAGCATGTGGGATCTTTCGTTGCGGTGAGCAGGATGTTTCGTTGTGGTGTGCGGGCTTCTCTCTAGTTGTGGCACATGGGCTCCCAGAGCGTGCAGGCTCAGTTGTTGCAATGCACAGGCTTAGTTGCCCCACAGCAAATGGGTTCTTAGTTCCCCAAGCAAGCAGGGGTTGAACCCACGTTCCCTGCATTGGAAGGTGGATTCATAACCACTGGACCACCAGGGAAGTCTCAGAAGATATATTTTAAATTTTATGTATTAATATAGCCTCAAAACGTACAAAACGTGAATTTACAGTTGCCAAGGAAAGCTGACGAATCTACAATTATAGTGTGTACTTTTTTCTACCTCTCAGTAATTAATCAAGCATGCAAAAAAAAATGGTCAAGACTTAGAAGTTGTAAACAACACAGTATGCCTAATGGAACGTGGTATCTTGACTCCCAACATCCGGAGAATTTGCATTTTCTACAAGCATGCATGAAACATTTATGGAAACTGATCCATACGCTGGGTGGAAAAAGGAAGTCTGACATACATACCAGTCCTTGGTATCATGCAGAGCCTCCTCTGACAAAAATGCAATTAAATTAGGAACCAGCAACCAAAAGATAACTTAAAACCCATATGGTGCTAGGAAAGTTGGACAGCTGCATGTAAATCAATGAAGTTAGAACACACCCTCACACCATACGTACAAAAAATAAACTCAAAAGGGCTTAAAGACCTAAACATAAGACATGACACCATGAAACTCCTAGAAGAGATCACAGGCAAAATATTCTCTGACATAAATCATACCAGTGTTTTCTTAGGTTAGTCTCCCAAGGCAATAGAAATAAAAACAAAAACAAACAGGACCTAATCAAACTTACAAGCTTTTGCACAACAAAGGAAGCCATAAACAAAATGAAAAGAATTTACAGAATGGGAGAAAATATTTGTAAATGATGCAACCAGCAAGGGCTTAATTTCCAAAGTATACAAATAGCTCATACAACTCAACAAAAAAAAACCCAATCAAAAAATGGACAGAAGACCTAAGTAGACATTTCTCCAGAGAAAAAATGCAGGTGGCCAATAGGCACATGAAAAGATGCTCAACATTGCTAATTACTAGAGAAATGCACGTCAAAACTACAATGAGGTACCACCTCACACTGGTCAGAACGGCCATCAGAAAGTCTACAAGTAAATACTGAAGAGGGTGTGGAGGAAATGAAACCCTCCTACACTGTTGATGGCAATGTAAGTTGGTACAGCCACTATGGGAAACAGTATGGCGGTTCCTCAAAAAACTGAAAATAGAATTACCATATGATCCAGCAGCCCCACTCCTGGGCATATATCTGGGCAAAACTGTAGTGCAGAAAGATGCATGCACTCCTGTGTTCATAGCAGCACTGTTTACAATAGCCAAGACATGGAAACAACCTAAATGGGGTCCATCGACAGATGAATGGATGAAGAAGATGTGGTACATATATACAATGGAATACTACTCAGCCATAAAAAAGAACGAAAGAATGCCATTTGCAGCAACATGAATGGAACTAGAGATTATCATACCAAGTGGAGTAAGTCAGAAAGAGGAAGACAAATATCATATAATATCACTTATGTGGAATCTAAAGTATGGCACAAGTGAACCTATCTACAAAACAGAAACAGACTCACAGACATAGAGAACAGACTTGTGGTTGCCAAGGGGGAGGGAGGGGAGGGGAGGGATGGAGTGGAAGATGGGGGTTAGCAGATGCAAACTATTAAATATAGAATGGGTAAACAACAATGGGTAAAGTCCTACTGTATAGCACAGGGAACTACACTCAGTGTCCTGAGATGAACCACAATGGAAAGTAGGTTTTAAATGTGTGTATATACATGTATAACTGAATCAGTTTGCTGTACAGCAGAAATTAACACATTTTAAATTTAGTGAACTTCAATTTTTTAAAAACCCATATATGTTTAGAAATTTAATAAGATACCACCTCATAATTGATAGGTCACAGAAGAAATCAGGGTGGAAATTTGAACACATTTATTTTAAACTTAGCAATAGTGAAAATACTACATATCAAAACTTGTGAAATACAGCTAAAAGTACTTTAGAGAATTTATGGTCATAAATGCTTCTTTTAGAAGAAAAAGATTTAAACTTAATGAGCTAAAATTCAACTCAAGAAGCTAAAAGAATGACGAAAATATCCAAAGAAAGGGTAATAATAAAAGAGCAGAAATGAAATTAAAAATTTACAAAAAGAGTCAACAAAACCAAAAGCTGGCCTTTTGTTAAAAAAATTTAAACACATACCTCTGGCAAGATTGATCTAGGAAAAGAGATATAAATAATATTAGAAGTGGAAAAGGTCATAAATCAACTACAGCTGAGATTGAAAACCATTTAAGACAAACTATGAAGAAGACCTGCTGAACAAAAGAAAAAACAAACTGAGTATTTCCTCAATGAATAAATTACAAAGGGAAAAAGAAAACCAGCAGGGGAACCTGCAGATTAAAAAGTGTAAGTCAAATGAGTTTGTCTGGATTCAAACAAACTAAAAAAGCAGTCAGGGGAAGAGCATTAAGAGACAACTAGAAGTCTGAACACTGGTATTTGATATTAAGAAAGTATTCATTTGTTTGGTGTGATAGTATGAGGTTATTTTTTAAAGTCATCTTTAACAATACATTTGGAACTATTTACATGTGAAATGTTGTCTCTGGAATTTGTCTCAAAATAATACATGAGAGGCAGAGGTGGGGAGAGGTATAGATAAAGCTAAAGTTGGGGATGGGAAATGGGTTTATGATAGTATTTTGTCTGCTTTTGCATGTTTGGAATTTTCCATAATCAGAGTGCTTTTCCTGAAATATATAATGTATGTGTATATATATACACATTTACATATATATAAAATTTATCAAAATTAAAGAAATAGAAAACCTAAATACAGTCCTACCAAATTGATGAAATTGATTTTGTACTTGAAATTTGTTAACAGAAAAACTGGCCAAATTAGATTTTTACCAAAGACTCAAGGGACATGTTATAAAAACTTTTAGAAAACTGAAGAAAGAACTGTCCACAGCCTGTTTTGTCAAAACTAAATAAATAGCATGGGAGAATTTTTTAAAATATTTATTTATTTATTTATTTATTTATTTATTTATTTATTTATTTATTTATTTGGCTGTGCCAAGTCTTAGTTGTGGCATGCAGGATCTTCATTGTGGCACGCAGGATCTTTTGCTTGTGGCATGCGGACTCAGTTGCGGCATGCATGCGGGATCTAGTTCCCCAGCCACGGATCAAACCCGGGCCCCCACTGGACCACCAGGGAAGTCCTTGAGTGAGAGAATTTTAGAGCATTTCATTTATGAAATGAAATGAAGGAGGGGGCAAAAGACCCAAAAGACTAAGCAGTAACAAACTAAACCTGACAATTTTTTTTTTTAGAAATCATGACCAAAGATGGGCTTATCTTAGAAATTCTTGGACAGTTTAATATGAGAAAATCAAATGATGTAGTTTACCATATTGACACTTCAAACGAGAAAATCCAGATGTAGCAATAGATGCAAAAAATATTCAATAAAATTTAAAACCTATTGATAAACGAAAATCTCTCAGTAATCCCAACATAGGATGTATCTTCAGCACAATGAAGAATATGTATTCAGTGGGCCAAAAAGCACCTTCGGTTTTTTAAGTAAAAATAAAAGACACATTTTTCATTTTCACCAAGAAGTTTACTGAACAACGTATTCACCCTTTTGTTCCATTACCTTCTGCCATTTTTCTGGCAACTTCATAATTCCATCTTCCCAAAACTTTTTATCATTTTGAGCAAAGAACTATACCAGGTGCCTCTCACAGTCTTCCAGGGAATGGAAAGTTTTTCCATTAAGAGAATTTTGTAAAGACCAAAATAAATGGAAATCCAGACATGCAGTGTCTGGTGAATATGGCGGATGAATCAGAACTTCCCAGCCAAGTTGTAACAGTTTTTACCCGGTCATCAAAGAAACATGCGGTCTTGCATTATCCTGATGGAAGATTGTGTTCTGTTGACTAATTCTGGATGCTTTTTGTTGAGTGCCACTTTCAGTTGATCTAATTGGGAGCAGTATTGTTGGAATTAATCATTTGGTTTTTCCAGAAGGAGCTCATCATAGAGGACTCCCTTCCAATCCCACCACATACACAACATCACCTTCTTTGGATGAAGATCAGCCTTTGGTGTAGTTGGTGGTAGTTCATTTCGCTTGCCCCGTGACCGCTTCCGTTCCACACTGTTGTACAGTATCCACTTTTCACTGCCCGTCACAATTTGTTTTAAAAACAGAACGTTCTCATTATGTTTCAGTAGAGAATTGCATGCAGAAACACCATCAAGGTTTTTTTCGTTTAACTTAAGTGGGACCCAAGCATCAAAGCAATTCACACAACCAAGCTGGTGCAGATGATTTTCAGCACTTGATTTGAATATTTTGAGTATGTCGGCTATCTCCCAAGCGGTAAAACAGTGATTCTTCTCAATTAATGTCTCAGTTTGATTGCTGTCGACTTCACTGGTCTACCCAACTGTGGGGCACGGTCCAGCGAGAAATCTCTAGCACGGAACTTCGCAAACCACTTCTGACCCATTTGATCAGTCACAGCACCTTCTCTGTACACTGCACAAATCTTTTTCTGTGTTTCAGTTGATTTTTTACCTTTCTTAAAATAATAAAGCATAATATGCTGATAATGTTTTTTTCTCCCACCTGCAATATTAAAATGGCTACACAAAAAGTCACCAATTTTGATGCCTTTTTTTTTTTGGGGGGGGGGTACACCAAGTTCAATCATCTGTTTTTATACACATATCCCCATATTCCCTCCCTTCCTTGACTCCCCCCCCTCGAGTCCCCCCCACCCTCCCCGCCCCAGTGATGCCTTTTTTTAAATGCATGTTGATATGACAGCTGTCATAATCAATTTGTTAAGTTGTTTTGAATGAAGTTAAAGACAACTAAGTGCTACTAGAGCCATCTTCTGGAAAAAAACAGATGAACCTTTTGGCCAACCCAATACTAAAATCCTAAAGCAAACAACGTAATTAATGGTGAAACCTTAAAATCATTTTCTTTAAACTTATGTTTATTGCCAGTATTTTATTGGTGGTGGTCAGTGCAACAAAATGAGAGAAAGGAAAGTTCATTAATTATAAAAATAAATTGCTTTTCTGTACTATAGCCAAAAGTAGTTTGAAAGTAAAACTTTTGGGACTTCCCTGGTGGCACAGTGGTTAAGAATCCACCTGCCATTGCAGGGAACTTGGGTTCAATCCCTGGTCTGGGAAGATCCCACATGCCGAGGAGCAACTAAGCCTGTGCACCACAACAACTGAGCCTGAGCTCTAGAGCCTGTGAGCCACAACTACTGAAGCTTGTGTGCCTAGAGCCCATGCTTTGCAACAAGAGAAGCCACCATAATGAGAAGGCCGTGCACCGAAGGAGGAGTAGCCCCTGCTCGCCACAACTAGAGAAAAGCCCACACACAGCAACGAAGACCCAATGCAGCCAATAAATAAATAGATTTTTTTTTAAAGTAAAACTTTTTTAAAAAACGCTTTAAAAAGAACAAATCATAAAGTACCAAGAAGTAAAATTTTAAATTACATTGAAATACATAAGGCCTACAGAAATGGGGAAAAAAGACACACACACCATTTTCATGAATGGGAAGATGGAAATGTTTATTGTTCCCTAATTAATCTTATCAATTTAAAATTCAGTCCAAATCCCAGTAGGGCTTTCTGGGGAACTTGGCAAGCTAATTCTAAAATTCACAAAGAAGAGGGAAGGGTCCAGAAGAACCATGATGATTTTGAATAAAAACAAAGTGGGAGTACTTACCCTTCGAGATAAAGTTGTGGTAGTTGGACAGAATGCATTCATCACTGGGTATGCAAACTGGTAAAACTGAGTAAAGTATCTAAAAGTAGGACCACACATATATGGAAGCTTGGTATATAATAAATGTATAGCGTGCCAGATCAAAAGGAGATACTTTATAATTGATGCTACAACATTTGACCATTGATGTGCGATCCCTGTCTTGCACTTGACATAAAATTCATTCTTAAATGTTAAAACTAAAACTTTCAGAAGAAAATATAGGAGTATAGTTCTGTTAGACTGGCCAGAAAAGTTTGTTCAGTTTTTTCCATAAAAATGGCTCTAATAGTGCTTAGTTGTTTTTAACTTCGTTTGAAAAGATTTTGTTAGATTGTATTGTGACAGATGGCATATCAACATGCATTTCTAAACTTATTAAAATTCGTGAATTTATGTGTAGCCATTTTAATATTGAAGATGGAAGAAAAGAAGCAACATTTTCAGCATATTATGCTTTATTATTTCAAGAAAGGTCGCTTTGGGAGGGCTCACGCCAATGAGCGCTTCCTGGAACCCCTGCTGCCAGTGTCCTTGTCCCCGCAGTGAGCCACAGCTGCCCCCCACCTCTGCAGGCAGCCCTCCAACACCAGCAGGAGATGCAATATTAAAAGCTGAATTGAAAAGTTGAAAAGAATTTGTGAGGACTTCCCTGGTAGCATAGTGGTTAAGAAACCCCCTGCCAATGCGTGGGACACGGGTTCGGTCCCTGGTCCAGGAAGATTCCACATGCTGGCTTAGCAACTATGCTTGTGCACCACAGCTGCTGAGCCTGTGCTCTAGAGCCCGTGAGCCACAACTACTGAGCCAGAGTGACACAACTACTGAAGTCTGCGTGCCTAGAGCCTGTACCCTGCAACAAGAGAATCCACCACAGTGAGAAGCCCGCACACTGCAATGAAGAGCAGCCCCCACTCACCGCAACTACAGAAAGCCTGCATGCAGCAATGAAGATGCAATGCAACCAATAAATAAAAATAAATTGATTAATTGAAAAAAAAAGTCAAAAAGCAGCTGAAACACACAAAAAAGAAATATGTGCAATGTATGGAGAAGGTGCTGTGACTGATCGAGTGTGTCAGAAGTGGTTTGCAAAGTTCCATGCTGAAGATTTCTCACTGGATGATGCACCACCGCCTGGTAGACAAGTTGAAGTTGATAGCTTGGTTGTGTGAATTGCTTTGATGTTTGGGTCCCACGTAAGTTAAACGAAAAAAACCTTGATGGTGTTTCTGCATGCAATTCTCTACTGAAACATAATGAGAATGTTCTGTTTTTAAAACAAGTTGTGACGGGCAGTGAAAAGTGGATACTGTACAACAGTGTGGAACGGAAGCGGTCACGGGGCAAGCGAAATGAACTACCACCAACTACACCAAAGGCTGATCTTCATCCAAAGAAGGTGATGTTGTGTATGTGGTGGGATTGGAAGGGAGTCCTCTATGATGAGCTCCTTCTGGAAAAACCAAATGATTAATTCCAACAATACTGCTCCCAATTAGATCAACTGAAAGTGGCACTCAACAAAAAGCATCCAGAATTAGTCAACAGAACACAATCTTCCATCAGGATAATGCAAGACCGCATGTTTCTTTGATGACCGGGTAAAAACTGTTACAACTTGGCTGGGAAGTTCTGATTCATCCGCCATATTCACCAGACACTGCATGTCTGGATTTCCATTTATTTTGGTCTTTACAAAATTCTCTTAATGGAAAAACTTTCCATTCCCTGGAAGACTGTGAGAGGCACCTGGTATAGTTCTTTGCTCAAAATGATAAAAAGTTTTGGGAAGATGGAATTATGAAGTTGCCAGAAAAATGGCAGAAGGTAATGGAACAAAAGGGTGAATAACATTGTTCAGTAAGCTTCTTGGTGAAAGTGAAAAATGTGTCTTTTATTTTTACTTTAAAAACTGAAGGAGCTTTTTGACCAACCCAGTATAGCCTTTGGAGGAAACAGTTTATTGAAAACAAAGAAGACACAAGTACAAACCATAAAGATAAAATTTATCAATTATACTACATTAAAATAAATGACTTCCAGAACCAGCGAAGATAAAGTTAGCCCACTACGGCTTATTACTTTTAATTTATTATAACTGAAAACTCTAGGTAGAATACGAAAAGCAGCTACATAAGGATTCTGAAAAGTAACCATTAGAAGGTGGGTGTGGGAATGAAGTCAAAACTTGAATAATGACCCCAAAAGGGGGTGAGAGTCACAGTTTTTTTCCTTCTCCTTTGTCTTTTGGCCTGCTTTCTGGAGCTGATAGCAGGTGCAGACAGCAGAAAGTACTCTAGGCAGAAGACTGAGAAAGGAGCCCTTATAAACTCAAGGGGACCATCCCTGGTTGGTTTGTTTTTCCCCCTTTCTTAGGTCTGTCCAAGGTCAGCACCAGTCCCAGCAGCTACAGAACCAACTAAAACCCCAAGAGGAATCCTGTCTCCTTAACCAGTGGAACTTGGAAGAGGATATAGTGTTATGTGGAGAGTATGGAGGGAATCCCTTTTTATTTTTTTCTTTGTTCTTAGTCGCTCAGAACTCACAACAGGTTAGGAGACTAAAAACTCTGAGGGAAACTTATCTTTCTGGCCACCAGAGGAACTGGGAAGAGGAAACTGTGTTATCCAGAGAATGAGAAGGAGTTCGTGGAGAACAGGAAGCTAGAGAAAGGAAGGCATGAACTCTGGCTTACTCCTGAGCTGCATATGCATGGAGCAGGCCCACAGAAACTTGGCGAAGGTGGTGGGGACCAAATTACATCACAAACACTGTCCAAGTGCCTGAGTAAGGCATGCGCTGGGCAAGTCTACGTAGTGTAGCAAAGGCCTTGAACACTGAACCAGCACTGGAACCAACACCCACACAATGAGGCAGTATGTGCAATCTGAACCTTACTGGGTAGGTTGCCTGATAAAACAATAGAACTCAACATTTTCCACAGATTTTTAACAGGACCCACAGTCTCAATGTTGGATTCAAAATGTCCAGGATATAATTTTTAAATTACTTACAATATAAAGAACCAGGGAAATGTGATTAGTTATGAAAGGAGAAAACAGATTCCAACCCTAACAGGACTCAGATGGTAGAATTATTGAAGATTTTAAAGCAATAATATAACCATGTTTCATGAGGTAAACACTCCTGAAATGAGTGAAAAGATAGATATTAGCAGAGAAATAGAAGCTATAAGAAAAGAATCAAATGCAAATTTTAGAATGGAAAGAATATATCTTAAATTTTTAAAAAATATTCACTGCATGGGCCACTAGGCGAATGGAAATTGTAGAGGAAAGTCAGTAAACTTGAAGATGACTCAGTAGAAACTACCTAATCTGAAATACTGAGAAAAAAAGATTGAAAAGAAGTATACTAAAGTCTCAGGGACCTGTGCAACAGTTTCAAAAAGCCTAAAATTCATGTCACTAAAGTACCAGAAGGAGAAGAGGAGGAGATTGTTATGGAAAAAATATTTGAAGAAATAATTGCAAAAAAACAGGTGAAAGACATAAATTTACAGATTCAAGAAGCATAACAAACACCGAACAGGATAAAAACAAACAAAAAACGGAGCCTACGCATATCAAATCAATTAACTTGAAACCAAAGATTGAAAACTTTGAGATCTGACTGATAAAGGATGCATCTTGTATAAGGGGACAACAATTTGAATGACTGTGGACTTCTCTTCAGACATCATAAAAGCCAAAGATAGTGCATCAAAACCTTTAAGTGCTGGAAAAAAATAGCTGTGAACTTCAGAATCTTATATCCAGCAAAAATATCCTTTCAGATATGAGGGCAAAGTAAGTGTGTGCCTTAATGAAGACAAAGAACTCATCTCTTGCAGACCTGCTATAGAAGAAATGCTAAAGGAAATTTTTTAGATAAAAGAGAAATGGCACTACAATCTTGGAATTTCATGAATGAAAAGGCACAGAAATGGTAAACATCTGGGTAACTAAACCATTTTACCAACATCAGGAACAGAAGAGAGGACGTTGCTATGGACCCTCCAATAAAACAGTGGACCTTTCTGTGTCCACAAATCAGATGGCTCAAATGAAATGAAGTTCCTTAAAAGCCACACACTGCCCAAACACATGTAAGAAGAAATATGTAACCTGAGTGGCCATATATTTATGAAATAAATTGAATTCCCAGTTTAAAACCTTCTTACAAACAAAGCTCCTAAATGGATACACTGACAAATTATACCAAACATTTAATGAAGAAATAATGCCAATTCTTCACAATCTCTTCCAGGAAGTACAAGAGGAGGAACACTTCTAAACTCATAAGACAAGCATCACCCTGATATCACCAAAGACATTATCAGGAAAGTACTGATCAACGTTCCTCCTGTGATATTTTGCTTTGTAATAAATATATATATATTTGGTCTTCATCCCCATTTCTGGCGCAGAGCTCACAAGACCTTTGGAATTTCCTGAGTGATAAGAACAACAAGAACATGTTTTGTTATAATATTTGGTCTCATGTCCTCAGTTCCTGAAAATGTTTCTGAGTCATAAATTTGAAATGAGTGTCTTGTTATTCATAACAAGCCCCTTTCAACCACAAGTGAGTTTATGTTAATGAGGTGACTTCTGGAAATCCCTTAAAGATGGAGGCTCATTACCAGGGTAATTGGTAATCTAACAAGTAAACTGGCTTTCTGAGTCCTGTGAGCCACTCTAGCAAATTAAAGGAACCCAAGAATGAGATCTTAGGAACCTAGCAAATTAAAGGAACCCAAGAATGAGATCTTAGGAACCTCAGATTCATAGCCAGTCAGTCAGAATCATGTGACAACCTGGATTCGTGTTGGCATCTGAAGTGGAGGCCAGTCCCCTAGGAGTAAGCCCTCAACCTTAAGAATCTGATGCTGTCTCTGGGTAGATGGTGTCATAACTGATTGAGCTGAATTGTAGGACACCCAGCTGATGTTTGAGAATTACTGGTGGTGGGGAGGGAAAAAAACCCCCACATGTTGGAATTGGTATCATAATTGTTACTCCAGAAAATACATGCAGGACTTCCCTGGTGGTCCAGTGGTTAAGATTTAGCTTTCCAGTGCAGGGGTCGCGGGTTCAATCCCTGTGGGGGATCTAAATAAGATCCCACATGCCTCATGGCCAAAAAAACAAAACATAAAGCAGAAGCAAAATTGTAACAAATTCAATTAAAAAATTAAAAATGGCCCACATCAAAAAGAAACTTTTAAAAAATTGATTTAAAAAAAAAGATGAAAAATCCTTAACAAAGTATTAGCCAGTCTAATCCAGCAATGTACAAAAAGTATAATACACTTAAATAATCATAAGCAAGTGTGGTTTATCCCAGGAATGCAAGGCCGGTTCAGCATTTGAAAAATCAGTGTAACTCATTATATAAATTAAGAAGGAAAGCTACATGATTACCTCAATTTGTTAACAAATCAACACACCCATTCATGATAAAAAGAAATATTACAGAAGTAAGAATAGAGTGGAACTTCTGTAACCTGATACTGTGTCTGCCAAAATCTACAACTGACATCATACTTAATGGTGAAAAGCTGAATGCTTTCCCCCTCAAATTCAGTAACAAGGTAACTCCCATTTGACACCATATTGGAAGTTGTAGGCAGTGCAAAATGACATACAGAGTGAAAATTGTTTTTGCAGATGACATGATTATGTAAAAAGTTAACATGAAATATCCCCTCAAAAAACTTCTGGAACAAATAGATTGGCATGTCGCAGGATAAAAGACCAATAGACAAATATCAATTGTATTTCATATATTTATAGTTGATCCTTGTTTGAACTGCATAGATCTGCTAATACGTGGATTTTTTTTTTAAGGGTAAATATCTGCACCATCCATGGTTAAGTCCACAGGTACAGAACCAAGGATATGGTGGGCTGACTATGAAGTTATATGTGGATTTTTGACTGCAAGGAGGGTCAGCACCCCTAACTCCCGTGTTGTTCAAGGGTCAGCTATACTATCTGGTTCAATATTTGAAGAATGAATAATTGGAGTTCAAAATTAAGAAAGCAGCAGTACCATGTAAAGTAGCACTATCCCCTCCGCCAAAACAAACAAACAAAAAAACAGGCACAGCTGTAAACTGAAAACCTGCAGAACCCTGATGAAAAAATTCAAAGAAGACCTAAATAAATGGAGATATATACTGTATATACCTGTCGATGGACTCAGTAGTGTTAATATCATTTATTTTAAAATAGATCTGTATAAATGAACACAGTTGATATTAAAACCCCTGCTATATTTTTGTAAATGTTGACAAACTGTTCCTAGAGTACAATGAAAAGGTAAGGAGTTATAAGAGCCAAAACAATTTTGAAAGAGTACAAAGATGGAAGACTCACGGCCCGATTTCAGGACTTTAAATCTTCAATAATCAAGACAGTGTGGTACTGATAAAAGGACAGACACATAGGTCAGTGGAACAGAATAGAGCCCAGAAAAGAATTCATACAAATACGGTTAATTGATTTTTTTTTTTGCAGAGATGCAAAGTCAGTTTCAATGGAGAAAGAATAGTCTAGTCTTCAACAGATGGTGCTAGAACAATTGCATACCCATATTTCATTTTAAAAAAAAGGAAAAAAAAAGAACTTTGACCTATACCTATATCCTAATATATAAAAAATTAAACTGGATCTAAACACAAGTATAACACTGTAAAACTTTTAGGGAGAAAGCATAGGAGAAATCTCTGACATTGCATTAGGGAAAGTCATAAATTGGACTTCATTAAAATTACAGCTTTTTTTCTGTGAAAGACACTGTTGAGTGAAAAGGCACTAAGAAAATATTTGTAAATCACTTGCAAAAGTCTTCTTTAATCCAGAACTCAAAACTCTACAAGATAAGTACCCAGTTTTAAAATGGGCATAAGATTTGAATAGACACCTCACCAAAAACAATTTAGACATTTCAAAACTGCAAATTAAAACCACAGTGGAATAGCTCTATATCTCTATTAACATAAGTAGTTTTTTTAAACAACAATACCAGGTGCTGGGAACTATGTAGAGCAACTGAGAATTTAATAACACTCCTGGTAGGAATGCAGAATGATAACAGTCATTTTGGAAAACAGCTTGGTGGTTTCCTATAAAGTTACCATGTGATTCAGCAGTCTCCTGGCTGGGTACCCAGGAGAAAGAAAAACATTTACACACAAAGAAACATGAATGTGAGTGTTTATAGTAGCTTTATCCATAATAAAAACTGGAAACAGTTTAAGTGTTCCTCAGTGTTTAATAAACTGTGGTACACACAGTGTTCATAGCAGCACTGTTTACAATAGCCAGGATGTGGAAACAACCTAAATGCGCATCAACAGGTGAATGGATAAAGAAGATGTGGCACATATATACGATGGAATATTACTCAGCCATAAGAAGGAATGAAATTGAGTTATTTGTAGTGAGGTGGATGGACCTAGACAATCTGTCATACAGAGCGAAGTAAGCCAGAAAGAGAAAAACAAATACTGTATGCTAACTCACATATATAGAATCTTAAAAAATGGTACTGATGAATCCAGTGACAGGGCAAGAATAAAGATGCAGATGTAGAGGACGGACTTGAGAAGACACGGGGTGGTGGGGCGGCAAGGGCGAAGGGGAAGCCATGACCAAGTGGGAGAATAACATTGACATATATACACGACCAAATGTAGAATAGATGGCTAGTGGGAAGCTGCTGCATAACACAGGGAGATCAACTTGATAATGGGTGATGATGACTTAGAGGGCTGGGATAAGGAAGGTGGGGAGGAGTCACGGAAGGGAGGGAATATGGAGATACATGTATAAATACAGCTGATTCACTTTGTTGTACAGCAAAAACTGGCACAACAGTGTAAAGCAATTATATTCCAATAAAGATCTTAAAAATAAACTGTGGTACATCTATACAGTGAAATTTATTCAGGAGTAAAAAGAAACAAACTATTGGCGATGCAGTAGAATAGAAGAATCTCAAATGCATTGTGCTAACCAAAGAATCCAGTTTCAGAATACTGTGATTTTATTTATATGGGGAAGGTGGAAGTATAGGACAGAAAAAGATCATTGGTTGCCAGGAATCAAGACTGAAGATGGATTTAGACTGCCAGTGAGCAGCAGGAGAGAATTTGGGGGTGATGGAGCTTCTTGATTGTGATGGCTGTCGCTTGACTGTGCATTTGTCAGAGCATTTTATCATGTGTTACTTGAGACATGACTAAATGTCTTGATGTGACCACCTGTCAGCAAAGATTGAGAAACAGGAATGCTCTTAACTTGCTTTGGAAGGGTAAATTGCTACAACCACTTTGGAAAGTCATTTGGCGTGCTCTGGTAAAGCTGAAAATGGTCATGTCCTACAACACAGCAACCACGCTTCTAGATAAATACCCAGATACTCATCGTATGAGAGCATAACAAGAATACAAGGATGTTTACAGCAGTGTTTAAAGTGGAAGCAAGCTAAATGTCCAAAAAGAAAGTGGATAGTGACATTCCTACAATTGAGTCAATATTTTAAAATACACACAAAAATAAATGAAATGAAATATACAAAAAATACTATATATTTTTATAGATACATAAATTTAAAAATGTACATAAGATGTATTAATATCATACTCAGGATAGGATATGTAGGAAAGATAATGGGAACATAGAAGGTTTTAGCTGTACAGTTGACCCTTGAACAACACAGGGTAGGGCTGCCAACCTGCTTGCAGTTGAAATTCTGAGTGTAACTTTATAGTCAGCCCTCCATATCCAAGGTACTGCATCCTCAGATTCAACCAACTACAGACTGTATTACTGTGTATATACTTACTGAAAAAAAATCCGCACAAGTGGGCCTGCACAATTCAAACCCAATTGTACACAGAATTGAACTGCACAGATCCACTTATATACAAATTTTTTTCAATAAATATTACAGTACTATACAATCTGTGGTTGGTTGGATCTATAGATGCAGAACCACAAATAGAGCAGACTATGGGACTTGAGCATGTACAGATTTTGGTGTCCAGAGCAGGTCCTTTCTAGAACCTATTCCCCATGCGTACTGAAGGATGACTGTTCAGAGGGGGGTCTTTTGACAGTATCTAATAAGTATTTAAATGTTTAAGTGAAATTAATACTTTAGATCTTGCTCTTTTTTGAAATACTTCATGAAGAAATGATTCTATATTCGTAAGTTTTTTAGGAGTGTGATCTAGAATGTTGAATATTGAAGAATGTTACTTTTTATTAATAAAAGTAAATCAATTTTTTAAAGTTAACATAAAAAATACTGTTCACAGTTGACATGGAAAGTGAATCAAATTTTTTAAATTGTGTTAAACTAAAAGAGTAAACAGATGATTTTATTTAAGTATTTTAAAAGAAAAAATGTTAAAGATCACCATAAACCTTGAATACTCAAAATGGGGTAAAGTAGTTCACAGGTGATGTTCAGGAAAAATTCGCTTATATATACAAAAGGAGTCATTGGTGTTCGAGTATGTAAATAGTGTTTTAGTCTATTTTTATCAGTGGCCTTTCCATAAAAATAACAGCTTTCTGAGGATTTCATTGCATTTCTTTTGGGGTCTTTGGGGGCTCTAATAAAAGACATCCTTCTCCCCACTGGAGTTATGAACCAGTTGAGAACATGAGATTCAGAATAGCCCCTTTATTACAGTAAAGGCTAGGGGAAGCAGCTTAGTGAGAGAGTCAAACTAGACTTGCTAATTCCCTACCCATCAGGCACACCTCCTACCTAAGTCTAGACTGGACCATCCCATCCAAGGAAAGTACATCTGCAGAAGAGACCCACGTACCCAGGTCACTGTTTCTCTTACTTACTGGTCCAGGGAAAGAGGGAAGGAAAAAGGGACCAAATTTCCACCCCAACCATGTGACTCTCCACTTCTCTGGGGAGGGTATAGGGGTGAATAAGAGGCCAAGAGTCTTTATGTTTAGTAAAAGATCTCATTTTCTGCAAAATGAGAAATATTAGAAATATTTTCTGAAGATTAGTTGAATTAAACTGTTAACATCAATATTTAACTGTATCCACAATAGAAAAGAATGTCATGCTTGTCATATGACTTACCTTAAATCTTTGACTTTTACGAGTTATGTATTTAAAAAGCATTTACTGTGGCCTTGTACAAGTACCATGTTTCTCAAATAGGTATAGTATTAGTGATACTCACTGCTAGAGAACCATGGGCAGAATGTTTTGGTTATATGAATGATGGAAAAAGTTAAGAAAACAGATGATATATTTTAAACAAACATATTGCTTCTGTGTTAAAATACATTTTTTGGAGGTTTTGTGAAGTTTCGAAATGGAAATCCATTGCCAGTAATTTTCCACCATTCTCATGAAAGTGGCAAATTGGTGGTTTAACTCTGAGCTATATTTTTGAGTTTTTGTTCTTAATTTTATGTCATCAAGGTATTTTAGGGGGAAAAGTATTTTTGTTTTGTGAGGCCCTTTAAATTAAATGATGGGTGTGGCATCATACTGCTGCTTCAGAGACAGCAACCAGGAAGTGAATACCCACTAGATGCCTCCAGAGGCAATCAAAGAAATCTTCATTCTTCATTTGCTAAAATTTAATTTTAATTGTAGAGTCACATATGAGCAACTAGAGCCAAAAAGTGAACTGTGTGTAAAAGAGTGTGTGTGTGTGTGTGTGTGTGTGTGTGTGTGTGTACCCACACATGTAGAAGCATCCCAGGGAATGGGAAGAACATACACTTCAAGAGCCAGACCAACCTAGGTTCAAATCCTCACCCTAAGTAACCTTGGACAAGTTCCTCAATCCCTGTGACCCTTAATTTCCTCCCAGCCCACAGAGAATAATACCTATTTCTTTTGGAGATTATGCTCAAGGTCTTTCTAAGCCTACAGTCTAATGGAACTCTTCAAATAAGAATGGGTCAGGCACATTTTAAGAATAACTTAATGCCAGGTAGCAAGCTGCCTATGAAACTTGAGGAAAGGGCATAAGCAAAATAGAAACTATAATAATGTTTATTTTGAAACTCCAGTTTAAATCTTTCTGACCGAAAATGTAGGAATTGTTAATTTATGGAGTAAAATCTTAAAACCACTTAAATGTGCAGCAGTAGGATAGTGTGTAAATAAATGACAAGACGTCACGGAAATGATCACAGTTATGAAGAGTATAGATAAGTTTTGATGTGTTACAACAAGAGCAAGATGTGTGTATCTTACCATTAAATTTAGGTTTTAAAAATGTGAAGAAAAACTGAATAAAGTTAATCACACTAATTGTTAGAGTAATAGAATTATGTTTCTTTTATTTTCCCAGTTTGTCAGGACCACAAGATTGCTTTTATAACAAGGAAAATATGTAAGATAGTCATGCATTCATGGAGCTAGAAATTTCTTCTCTTTATAGACGGGACACAGACTTTAGGCTCCTTAATGCTTGGTTCCATTATTAAGACAACCAAAGAAACAGACCATTAGTCTTAGTTCTTTTACCTTAGGCATCAGCCTTTTATCTATTGTTTTTCTGTCAGCTGTTATAATTCAGTTCAAAGTTACATATTGATTGGATAATAGAATTACAAAATTAAAATTAATGTATCTTTTTAAAAGCACTGTTTTTCCTTGTTTTAATGTTACAGATTTATTTGAGGTTCCTAGATTATCAAATGGAGCACTCAAATGAATGCAAGAGAAACTTCGTTGCAGTCTACGATGGGAGCAGCTCTATTGAAAATCTGAAGGCCAAGTTTTGCAGCACTGTGGCCAATGATGTAATGCTTAAAACAGGAGTTGGGGTGATACGGATGTGGGCAGATGAAGGTAGTCGGCTTAGCAGGTTCAGAATGCTCTTTACTTCCTTTGTGGAGCGTAAGTAAATAATTCCTATAGCATTGAGATCTTTTACATAATCATTTATTCAGAATACAGTTATTGAGCATCTCCTTTACACAAAGAATGTAGAAGTAACTAGGTCTTAGTATGTATTCTTAAGGAATTGACTATCATGGGTGAAAAAAGACATGGTAATGCATAGATTGCAACACTACCTATTACAAGGATACAAACATATGACAGGGAGTGCAGAAAGTGGAGACTTCTCTCAAGATTTTCAAAATTAAAAATAATTATCAGTAGTATGAATTCAGCTTGGTGAATAATTGTGACTCCACCAAACCATGCTCCCCAAAGATTTAGGTAGACTTTTTTTTAACTTTTAAATCAATATTAACCATATAGAAAGTTGTAGAAATAGTAGAGTTCTGCTATGCCTTTCACTCAGATTCCCCTAATGTTAATATCTTACAGAACTGTAGTAAAACTGAGTATTAACACTGATGCAGTATTATTAACCAGTATATAGACCTTACTCAGAAATCACGAGTTTTCCCATTAATGTCCTTTTCTGATCCAGGATTCCACATTGCATTTAATTGTCATGTCTCCTTTGGTCTCCTCCATTTGTGACACTTCCTCAGTCTTTAATGATCTTGCATTTGAAGTGCACTGGCCAGCTAGTTAGTAGAATGGCCATCGATTTAGGTCTGTCCAATGTTCTCTCTTGCATTCAACTGAGCTTATGCATTTCTGTCAAGAATACCATAGAAAGCCCGTTCCACTTTTCTCAGTACATCATACCAGTGAGGTAGGGTACATAATGTGGGTTTGCCTTACCCTAACTTGGATCACTTCCTTAAGATACTGTCTGCCACAGTTTTCCACTATAAACTTAATAATTTTTCCTTTCTAACTAACAAGTCTCTTTGGGAGTATGCAAATACCCTTTTGCTCACTAATTTTAACCCCCATTAATGATCTCCCTGTGTTATGCAGCAGCCTCCCACTAGCTATTTTACAGTTGGTAGTGTATATAAGTCAATGTTACTTTCTCACTACGTCCCAGCCTCGCCTTCCCTCACTCCGTCCTCAAGTGTAGTCTCTACTTCTGCGTCTTTATTCTTGCCTTGCCACTGGATTTATCAGTACCATTTTTCTAATTTCTATATATATGCATTACCGTATGGTATTTGTTTTTCTCTCTCTGACTTACTTCACTCTGTATAACAGACTCTAGGTCCATCCACCTCACTCAAATAACTCAATTTCATTCCTTTTTATGGCTGAGTAGTATTCCATTGTATATATGTGCCACATCTTCTTTATCCGTTCATCTGTCAATGGATATTTAGGTTGCTTCCATGTCCTGGCTATTGTAAATAGTGATGCAGTGAACATTGTGGTACATGTATCTTTTTGAATTATAGTTTTCTGAGGGTATATGCCCAGTAGTGGGATTGCTGGGTCATGTGGTAGTTCTATTTTTAGTTTCCTAAGGAACCTCCATACTGTTTTCCATAGTGGCTGTATCAGTTTACATTACATTACATTACATTACATTCCCACCAACAGTGCAGGAAGGTTCCCTTTTCTCCACATCCTCTCCAGCATTTATCGTTTCTAGGTTCTTTGATAATGGCCATTCTGACCAGTGTGAGATGATAACCTAATTGTGGTTTTGATTTGCCTTTCTCTAATGATTAGTGATGTTGAGCATCTTTTCATGTGCTTCTTGGCCATCTGTATGTCTTCTTTGGAGAAATGTCTGTTTAGGTCTTCTGCCCATTTTTGGATTGAGTTCTTTGGTTTTTTTTTTTTTTGATATTGAGCTGCATGAGCTGCTTGTATATTTTGGAGATTCATCCTTTCTCAGTTGCTTCGTTTGCAAATATTTTCTCCCATTCTGAGAGTTGTCTTTTTGTCTTGTTTATGGTTTCCTTTGCACAGCAAAGTTTCATTAGGTCCCATTTGTTTATTTTGTTTTTATTTCCATTATTCTAGGAGGTGGGTCAAAAAGGATCTTGCTGTGATTTATGTCATAGAGTGTTCTTCCTATGCTTTCCTCTAAGAGTTTTATAGTGTCTGGCCTTACATGTAGGTCTTTAATCCATTTTGAGTTTTTTTTGTGTATGGTGTTAGGGAGTGTTCTAATTTCATTCTTTTACATGTAGGTGTCCAGTGTTCCCAGCACCACTTATTGAAGAGGCTGTCTTTTCTCCATTGTATATTCTTGCCTCCCTTGTCAAAGATAAGGTGCCCATATGTGTGTGGGTTTATCTCTGGGCTTTCTGTCCTGTTCCATTGGTTTATATTTCTGTTTCTGTGCCAGTACTATACTGTCTTGAACACTGTAGTTTTGTATTATAGTCTGAAGTCAGGGAGCCTGGTTCCTCCAGCTCCATTTTTCTTTCTCAAGATTGCTTTGGTGCTTTGGGGTCTTTTGTGTTTCCATACAAATTGTAAAATTTTTGTTCTAGTTCTGTGAAAAATGCCATTGATAATTTGATAGGGATTGCATTGAATCTGTAGATTGTTTTGGGTAGTATAGTCATTTTCACAATGTTGATTCTTCCAGTCCAAGAACATGGTATATCTCTCCATCTGTTTGTATCATCTTTGATTTGTTTCATTGATGTCTTATAGTTTTCTGCATACAGGTCTTTTGCCTCCTTAGGTAAGTTTATTCCTAGATATTTTATTCTTTCAGTGGCAGTGGTAAATGAGAGTGTTTCCTTAATTTCTCTTTCTGATTTTTCATTGTTAGTGTATAGGAATACAAGAGATTTCTGTGCATTAATTTTGTATCCTGCAACTTTACCAAATTCATTGATGAGCTCTAGTAGCTTTTTGGTGGCATCTTTAGGATTTTCTGTATGCAGTATCATGTCATTCGCAAAGTGACAGTTTTACTTCCTCTTTTCCAATTTGTATTCCTTTTATTTCCTTTTCTTCTCCGATTGCCTTGGCTAAAACTTGCAAAACTATGTTGAATAATAGTGGTGACAGTGGGCACCCTTGTCTTGTTCCTGATCTTAAAGGAAATGCATTAAGTTTTTCACCACTGAGAATGATGTTGGCTGAGGGTTTGTCATATATGGCCTTTATTAAGTTGAGGCAGGTTCCCTCTGTGCCCACTTTCTGGAGAATTTTTATCATAAATGGGTGTTGAATTTTGTCAAAAGCTTTTTCTGCATCTATTGAGATGATCATGTGGTTTTTTCCCTTCAATTTGTTGATATGTTGTGTCACATTGATTGATTTGCATATATTGAAGAATCCTTGCATTCCCAGTATAAACTCCACTTGACCATGGTGTATGATCCTTTTAATATGCTGTTGGATTCTGTTTGCTAGTATTTTGATTTTTGCATCTATGTTCATCAGTGATGGTGGCCTGTAATTTTCTTTTTTTGTGACATCTTTGTCTGGTTTTGGTATCAGGGTGATGGTGGCCTCATAGAATGAGTTTGGGAGTGTTCCTCACTCTGCTATATTTTGGAAGAGTTTGAGAAGGGTAGGTGTTATCTCTTCTCTAAATGTTTGATAGAATTCACCTGTGAAGCCGTCTGGCCCGGGGCTTTTGTTTGTTGGGAGATTTTTAATCACAGTTTCAATTTCAGTGTTTATGATTAGTCTGTTCATATTTTCTGTTTCTTCCTGGTTCAGTCTTGAAAGGTTGTACTTTTCTAAGAATTTGTCCGCTTCTTCCAGGTTGTCAGTTTTATTGGCTTATAGTTGCTTGTGGTAGTCTCTCGTGAACCTTTGCATTTCTACGATGTCAGTTGTTACTTCTTTTTCATTTCTAACTCTGCTTTGGGTCTTCTTCCTTTTCTCCCTGACAAGTCTGGCTAATGCGTCCTGTACTCTTTAGATAAGCCCATTTTTTTTTTAATCAGTTCCTTACTTTCTGTTACTGCAGGATGAACCAGGCTCAACTTGTGTTTTCTCTACCTCATCCTTGGAACCAACCATGTTTCCAAAAAGTCATTTCCTTTTTGTCCAGTGAGAAATCTGGCTCTAAGTATCCACAATGTATTTACTTATTCGATCCTAGGATACACATAAAGTAATTTTAGAATTGCTCACCCATATCCCTGTTAGAAATTTCCTAAAAGAGTACACCGTTTGTGTGCGGTTCTTTTTGTCTTGAGCCATGCTGTAAAAATATAGTGTACCAGTTACTTTGGTTAGTTGTTTTCCTCTCTCCTTTCCTTGTCGTTCACCTGTAGTACACTTAGGTTCATTTGTGACTGTTGTGATTGTTTATATTTAGTTTTGTGTCCCCCCCCATCATAGTTACTTTAAATTGTTTTTATTTTTGGAGTACCTGGAATATTGCCATTATTCAAAGAGAGCTCTACAAAAAGATATACTCAAATACTGTTCCTTTCTTAACTCTCCTTTGCCAGTCCCACCCCCCCCACCCCCAATTCTTTGCACTCCATTCCTACCAACTCTCTGTAGGTAACTAATCATATTAGTCCTTGGTATATCCTTCCCCCATTTCTTTTTACACAAAAGAGCTGATACATGTGTATTTTCTCATATCCTCTTTTTTCTTACATGAAGGGAAGCATATTATACTCTTTGCACTTTGCTTCTTTCACTTTGCTTCTTTCACTATACTGTTAAGTATATGGAAGTATGGAAATCACTCCATATCATTTCATAGAGATCATCTTTATTATTTATAACTCCATGGTAGTACATTATGTGTACATACTTTATTCAGCCATTCCTCTATTTATGGGCTTATGGGGTTATTTACAGTATTTTGCAATTACAAGCATACTGTTACAGTGAATAATGTTATGCATATGTATTTTCATATTCTTGGAGGTATATCCTCTGGATAGATTCCTAGAAGTAGGATTGCTGATATAAAAGGTAAATCTTTTGTAGTTTGCCGTACCCCTCCTGAATGGTTGTATATTTTTTTATTTATGATAAAATACACCCTCAACCATTTTTAGGTGTACAGTTCAGTGGCATGAAATACATTCACATCATACGACCATCACCACTCTCCATTTCTGGAACCTATGTAACATCCCAAGTTGAAACTCCATGCCCATTAAGTAACTCCCATGCTCCTATTCCCCCAGCCCCAGGTAACCTCTATTCTACTTTCTGTTTCCGTGAATTTCACTATTCTAGGTAACTCATATAAATGGAATATTTGTCCTTCTGTGTCTCATTTTACTTAGGATAATGTTTCTAAGAATTTCAGTCCTTTTTAAGACTGAATAATATTCCATTAAATACCACATTTTTGTTTATCCCTTCATCTGTTGATGAACACTTGAGTTGTTTCCACTTTTAGGCTGTTATGAATAAAGCTGCTATGAACATTAGTATGCAGTTATCTCTTTGAGTCTCTGCTTTCAGTCCTTTGCAGGATATACTATACCTAGGAGTGGAACTGCTGGATCTTGTCGATATTCTATATTTAAATTTCTGAGGACCACCAACTTTTTTCACAGCAGCTGTGCCGTTTTACATTCCCTCCAGCAGTGCAGCAGGCTTGGTCCCCATCCTCACCAAAACTTATTTTGGAGTTTTTTTTTTTTCTAGTAGCCATCCTAATGGCTATAAGGTGTGATTTTTTTTTTTCATTGTGATTCCAATTTGTCTTTTCCTAATGATGAGTGATGTTGAGCATCTTTTCATGCTTCTTCGCCATTTGTATACCTTCTTTGGTGAAATGTCTACAAGCATACCTCATTTTACATTTACATTTTATCGCTCTTCACAGATACTGAATTTTTTACACGTTGAAGGTTTGTGGCTACCCTGCATTGAACAAGTCTATCAATGCCATTTTTTCAACAGCATTTGCTCGCTTCATGTTTCCGTGTTACATTTTAGTAATTCTCACATTACAGACTTTTTCATTATTGTATTTATTATGCTGATCTGTGATCAGTGGTCTTTGATGTTACTATTGCAAAAAGAGTATGACTTGCTGAAGGCTCAGATGGTAGTTAGCATTTTCTAGCAATAAAATATTTTTAATTAAGGTAAGTACATTGTTTTCTTAGACATAATGCTATTACATAATATACTATAGCATAGTATAAAAGTAACTTTTATATGCAGTGGGAAACCGAAAACTGTATGACTCACTTTATTGCAATATTCACTTTATTGCAGTAGTTTGAAAATGTGGTATGCCTGTATTTAGTCCTTTACTCACTTTTTAGCTTGGTTGTTGGTTTTTTGTTAAGTTGTAGAAATTCTTTATGTATTCTGAATATGAATCTCATCAGCTATGTGATTAGGACATAGTTTTTCCCATTCTGTGCATTATCTTTTAACTATCTTGATTGGATACTTTGAGATACAAAAGTTTGATGTAGTCCAGTTTGTCTCTTTTTTTCTTTTTTGTCTATGCTTTGGATGTCATGATCAAGAAATCATTGCCAAAGACAAAGTTATGAAGCTTTTCCTCTGTTTTTTAAATATTTGATAACAAGTTTTTATTGATTTATAACATTATGTGTTTCATGTGTACAGTGTTATATTTTGCTTTCTGTATACACTACAGCATGCTCACCACCAAAAGTTTAGTTTCCATCTGTCACCATACAGTTGACCTCCTTTACCCATTTGCCTTTCCCACCCCTCCACCCCCCGTAACCACTACTCTGTTCTCTGTATCTGTGTGTTTCGTTTGGTTTGATCTACTGTTTGTTTGTTTGTTTGTTTGTTTATAATCCACATATAAGTGAAATCACATGGTATTTGTCTTTCTCCATCTGACTTATTTCACTTAGCATAATACCCTCAAGGTCTATCCATGTTGTTGCAAATAGTAAGATTTCATCTTTTCTTATGGTTGAGTAGTATTCCATTGTATATATATACCACATCTTCTTTAACCATTCATCTATCAGTGGGGCTTTGGTTCTTTCCATATCTTGGCTATTGTAAATAATGCTGCGATGAACACAGGGGCATAAATCTTTTCAAATTAGTCTTTTCTTATTCTTTGGATAAATACCCAAAGTGGAATAGCTGGATCACATGGTAGTTCTGGTCCTTAATTTTTTGAGGAATCACCATACTATTTTCCGTAATGACTGCAACAATTTACATTTCCACCAACATTGTATGAGGGTTCCCTTTTCTTCACATTCTCTCTAATACTTATTATCTCTTGTCTTTTTGACAGTAGCCATTCTGACTGGTGTGAGGTGATGCCTCGTTGTTTTGATTTGCATTTCCCTAATAATTAGTGATGTTGAGCATTTTTTCATGTGCCTGTGTCTTCTTTGGGAAAATGTCTATTCAATACCTCTGCCCATTTTTTTAATCCAGTTGTTTGGTTTTTGTTGTTGAGTCATATGACTTCTGTTATTTGGATATTAACCCCTTATTGGATACATGATTTGCAAATATCCTCTCCCATTCAGTGGGTTGTATTTTCATGTTGTTGATGGTTTCCTTTCCTGTACAAAACCTTTTTAGTTTGATGTAGTCTCACTTCTTATTTTTGCTTTTATTTCCCTTACCTGAGAAGACATATCCAGAAAAATTGTTGCTAAGACCGAGAGCAAAGAGTACACTGCTTGTTTTTGTTAAGGAGTTTTATGGTTTCAGGTCTTACATTCAAGAATTTAATCCATTTGGAGTTGATTTTTATGTGTGGAGTGAGGTAATGGTCTAGTTTCATTCTTTTGCATGTGGCTGTCCAGTTTTCCTAGAGCCATTTATTGAAAAGACTATTCTTTCTCCATTGTATGTTCTTTGCCTCTTTGTTGTAAATTAGTTGTTCATTTACATGTGAGTTTATTTCTGGACTCTCAGTTCTGTTCCATTAATCTCTGTGTCTGTTTTCTACGAGTAACATGCTATTTTGAATACTATAGCTTTGTAATATAATTTGAAATCAGGCAGTATGATACCTCCAGCTTTGTTCTTTTTTCTCAGGATTGCTTTGACTATTCAGAGTCTTTTATGTTTCCATATAAATTTTAAAATTTTTTGTTCTGTGAAAATGTCCTAGGGATTTTGATAGTAATTGTACTGAATCTATAACTTGTTTTAGGTAATATGGACATGTTAATGTTAATTCTTTTAGTCCATGAACACAGAGTATATTTCCATTAATTTTTGTCTTCAGTTGCTTTCAACAATGTCTTATAGTTTTCAGTGTACAGGTCTTACACCTCCTTAGTTAAGTTTATGCTTAAGAATTATATTCATTTTGTTGTGATTGTAAATGGGATTCTTTTCTTAACTGCTCTGTTAGTTTGTTGTTAGTATATAGAAATGCACCAGATTTTTGTATGTTGATTTTATACCCTGCAACTTTACTATATTTATGTATTCTTTACAAAAATTTTTGGTGAATTTTTTAGAGTATTCTATATGTAAAATCATGTCATCCACAAATAGTTTTACCTCTCCTTTTCCAGTTTGGATACATTTTATTTCTTTTTCTTGCCTCATTGCTCTGGCTAGGTCTTCCAATACTGTGTTGAATAAGAGTGGTGAGATTGGGCGTCCTTGTCTTGTTCCTGATCTTAGGGGAATAGCTTTAAGTTTTCAACATTGAGTATGATGTTAGATGTGCATTTGTCATGTATGGCCTTTATTATATTTTTGGTACATTCCTTCTGTACCTGTTCTATTGAGAGTTTTTGTCATAAATGAGTATTAAATCTTGTCAGATGCTTCTTCATCTATTGAGATAATCATATGGTTTTTATCTTTCATTTTGTTCATGGGGTGTATTCCATTGATTAATTTGTGGATGTTGAACCACACTTGCATCCCTAGGGTAAATCCCATTTGATCACGGTATATGATCCTTTTAATGTATTGTTGTATGGTTTGCTAATATTTTATTGAGTATTTTTGCATTTGTGTTCATCAGAGATACTGACCTATAATTTTTTTGTGGTGCCCTTGCCTGTTTTTGATATCAGGGTAATGCTGGCCTAATAGAGTGAGTGGGAAGTATTCCCTCTTCTTTGTTTGAAGAGTTTGAGAAGGATAGGTATTAAATCTTTGAATGATTGGTAGAATTCACATGTAAAAAGCCGTGTAGTCCTGGACTTTTGTTTTTGGAGAATTTTTGGTTACTGTTTCAACCACTTTACTAGTGATGAGTCTGTTAAAGTTTTCTATTTCTTTATGGTTCAGTCTTGGAAGATTGGGTGATTCTAAGAATTTGTCCATTTCTTCTAGGTTGTCCAATTTGTTGTCATATAGCTGTTCATAATATTGCCTTATAATCTTTTATATTTCTGTAGTATCCTTGTTAGTTCTCCTTTTATCAAAGCCTTCTCTCCTTTTTCGTAGTCTAGCAAAAGGTTTGTCAATTTTGTTTATCTTTTCAAAGGAGTGGCTCTTAGTTTCATTGATCTTTCCTATTGTCTTTTTAGTCTCTGTTTCACTTATTTCTGCTTTGATCTTCTTTCTTTCTCCTGACTTTGGACTTCGGTCACTCTTTTTCTGGTTCTTTTAGATGTAAGGTTAGATTTATTTGAGATTTTTCATGTTTCTCAGGGTAGGTCTGTAACCTTCCCTCTTAGTATTGCTCTTGCTGCATCCCCATAGATTTGGTATGTCATATTTTTATTTGTTTTCAGGTATTTTAAAATTTTTTCTTTGGCTTTTTTGCTGATCTAATTCTTGTTCAGTAGATTTGTTTAGTCTTCACAAATTTGTGATTTTTTTCTACCTTTCTTTTTCTAGTTGATATCTAATTTCATAGTGTTGTGCTCAGAAAAGATGCTTGATATGATTTCATTTTTAAATTTGCTGAGATTTGTTTTACATCCCAACATATATTCTATCCTTGAGAATATTTCATGTGCACTTGAGAAGAATGTGTGTTTTGCATTTGGATAGAATGTTCTATACTAATCTGTCAAGGCTATCTGGTCTGATGTTTCATTTAAGTTTACTTTTCCTTGTTGACTTTCTGTCTGGATGACCTATCCTTTGATGTATATGGGGTGTTAAAGTCCCCTACTATTATTGTGTTGTCAATTTCTCCCTTAGGTGTGTTAATAATTGCTTTATATAATTTGGTGCTCCTATGTTAGGAACATATACATGAATAACTTACATCTTCTTGATGAATTGTCTCCTTTATCGTTATATAATGTCCATCTTTGTCTCTTGTTGCCTTTTTTGGCTTGAAGTCTATTTTGTCTGATACGAGTATGGCCACACCCACTTTCCATGACTGCCATTTGCTTGAAGTAACATCTTCCATCCCTTTGCTTTGAGCCTATGTTTCTCCTTGGAGCTGAAGTGAGTTTCCTGGAGGCAGCGTATAGTTGGGTCTTGCTTTCTAATTCATCGAGCCGCTCTTGGTGCCTTTTGATTGGTGAATTCAGTCAGTTTACATTTAGGGTGATTATTGATAAATTAGAATATAGTACTGCCATTTTATTTTTTGTTTTCTGGTTGCTCTGTATCTCCATTGTGGTTTTTTCCTTGTATTTCTGTCTGCTATTTTAGTTTGGTGATTTTCTAGGATATTTTCTCAGTTTCCTGTTTTTATGTTTTGTTGTTCCCATAAGGCTTCTACAACACATCTCATAGTTAAAATACTCTTTTTTTTTCTGTTGATAGCATCGTTTTCATTTCCCTGTATGAGTTCTGACCTTTTCCTTCTCCCCTTTTATGTTTTAGATGTCCCAATTATTCAATTATTTCTTTTTATGTTGTGAGTTTGTTACCAAATTGAAGTAGCTATAGTTATTTTTACAAATTTTTTTCCTTTAACACTTATGCTATAATTAAGTTGTTTAACAACCTATTCTGCTATAGAGTTGCAATTTTCTGATTCTGTCACCTCACTCAAAGTTTTGTATACTTTTGCCTTTTCATTTCAGGTAGAAGAGCTCCTTTCAAAATTTTTTGCAAGGCAGGTCTAGTGTTAATGAACTCTCTCAGGTTTTGTTTGTCTGGGACAAAGCCTTTCTTTCTCCTTCATATCTGAATAATAATTTTGCTGGAAAGAGTAGTCTTGACTGTTAGTTTTATCTTTCAGTATTTTGAGTAGGTCATACCACTTCCTCCTGGTCTGTAGAATTTCTACTGAGAAATCTACTGATAGCTTGCTTAATGGGGGTTCTTTTGTAGGTTACCATCTTTTTTTCCCCTTAGCTGCCTTTAAAATTCTTTCTTTAAAGTCATTGACTTTCAAAAGTTTTAATATAATGTGTCTTAGAGAAGATCTTTCTGTATTGTGGTAATTAGATGTTCTCTTAGCTTCACAAACTTGTATATCCAGTTCTTTCCCCAGGTTTGGAAAGTTCTCAGCTATTATTTCTTTGAATAAACTCTGTGCCCTTCTCTCTCTCTTCTCCTTCTGGGATACCCGTCATTCTAATGTTACCTTTCCTAATAGAGTTAGATAGTTCTCATAGAATTTCCTCGTTTGGGGGTCTTAATTCTCTCCTTTTCTACCTGTATCATTTCTAGATTTCTACCTTTGCACTTCCATATGGTCTGCTGCCTTTCCAGTGCTTTCTTCATCTCATTTATTAAGTTCTTCAGCTCCAGAATTCCTGGATGGTTTTTTTAGAGTTTCAATCACTTTGATAAAGTATTTGTTCATTAAGTTTATTCCTGAGTACATTGAGCTGCCTTTCTGAGTTTTCTGGTAGCTGGTTGAGTTTCTTTGTGACAGCTAGTTTGAATTCTTTATCAGATCGCGTTACTTCAAGACTCTAAATTTGGTTTCTGGAGAGCTTTCATTTTCTTTTTGTGATACTGTGTTACCGTGGTTCCTCACAGTGTTTGATGAGTTGTTCCTCTGCTGGCATATTTGAAGTAGCAAACACCTTTCTTCTTTAGTAAAGCTTTTTTTGCCCCCTAGTTGATTCTTTTTTTTTTTTTTTTAATATTTATTTATTTATTTAGGCTCACTCAGTCTCAGTTGCAGCCGTTGGGACCCTCATTGCGGCGTGTGGGATCTTTTAGTTGCGGCATTTGGGCTTCTTAGCTGCAGCATACAGGCTTCTTAGTTGAGGCATGTGGACCCCCAGTTGTGGCATGTGAGCTTCTGGTTGTGGCATGCATGCAGGATCCAGCTCCCTGACCAGGGATAGAACCTGGACCCCCTGCATTGGGAGTGCGGAGTCTTACCCACTGGACCACCAGGATAGTCTCTTCCCCTATTGATTCTAAGGATTTAACAGGTTAGTAATTAGAGGCCTTTCTTTAGTTTTCCAGTAGGTGGCGCCATAGCACAAGTTTTGGTTTCTCTTACCTGAGCTGCCTCTGGTTATACAATGTTTGAGAATCAGCGCTTTCCTCATTGCCATCTTCCTTATTGTCAGTGCTTGTGCCTCCAGGGTCGTTGGCGTCTTGCTGCTGACGGTATTGCCACCTGGGGCACTAGGGTTGCGGGCACCTAACATGTCCAGGGTCTACCGAGTTGCAGGTGCTGCTACCATGGGAGTTAGGGGGAGGGGAGGAGGGGAGCTGGGGTTCCAGGTGTCTCCACTGTGACTGGGATTATCTGGTTTGTAGGTGACACCATTGTAGGCAAGAGGAATGGGGTAGCAGGTCCCAGTGCCTTTGGTTCCCTGTGGCTGCAGGTGCCACTGTAGCCAGGAGGTTGGTATGGGCTGCCTCCCATGCCACTGCTACCAAGTTCTCTGGGTTTTCAGGCTCAGCCACAGCAGCAAAGTGGCAGATATTGCAGGCAGTGACTGCTGTTCCCTGGGTTCCACCTCCTGTGTGTGTTCCAGTCCACCCACCTTTAGATATACAGATGTGTGCAAATCTCCAGTGTCCTGGTCTGTTGGGCAGAGTTGAGTCATGGATGTTTTCCTGGTTGTAGACTGAAGGGGAGAGACAAAGGTAGCAAGCACTTGCACCATCATCTTGCTGACATTACTCCCTTTCTCTATGTTTTCAAGAGTTTTATGTTTTCACTCTTACATTTAGGACTTTGATCCATTTCAACTTAATTTTTTATATAGTATAAGATAAGGGCCCGGCTTCATTCTTTTGCATGTGAATGTACAGTTTTCCCAGGACCATTTATTGAAAAGACTGTCTTTTCCCCTTTTAATGGTCTTGTCACCTTTGTCAAAAATCAATTGACATGTGAGGGTTTATTCAAGAGGCTCTTTATTCTATTCCATTGGTCTATTTGTCTATTCTAATGCCAATACCAACTGTTTTGATTACTGTAGCTTTGTAGTAAGTTTTAAAATTAGGAAGAATCTTCCAACTTTGTTTTTCTTTTTCAAGATTGTTTTCACTATTCAGGGTCCCTTGAGATTCCATGAATCTTAGAATAAGTTTTGCTACTCTGCAAAAAATACTTTTGGAATTTTGATAGGAATCACGATTAATCTGTGGATTGCTTTGAGTAATAGTGTCATCTTAACAATATTAAGTCTTCAATCCATGAACCCAGGATGTCTTTTCATTTATTTATCTTAATTTCTTTTAGCAACATTTTATACTTTTCAGTGTACATCTTGTATCTCCTTGGTTAAATTTATTCCTAAGAATTTTATTCTTTTCAATGTGCTGTAAATGTTCCATTTGTTCCTTATTAGTGTACAGCGATGTAACTAATTTTTGTTGATTTTGTATCCTACAACTTTGCTAAGTTAGTTTATTTGCTCTGAATATGTGTGTGTGTGTGTGTGTGTGTGTGTGTGTGTGTGTGTGTGTGAGTGTGGTCTTTTAGGGTTTTCTACTTGTAGGATCATATCATCTGCAAACAGAGATAACTTTATCATTTCTCTTCCGATTTGGATGCTTTTATTTCCTTTTCTTGCCTAATTGCTCTGGCTAGAACTTCTAGTACACTATTTTGAATAGAAGTGAAAGTGGACATTCTTGTCTTGTTCCTGATCTTAGAGGGAAAGCTTTCAACCTTTCACCATTGAGTATGACGCTAGCTGTGGGCTTTTCACGTAAAGCCTTTATCGTGTTGAAGAAATGTTCTTCTATTCCTACTTCATTGAGTGTTTTTATCATGAAATGGTGTTTGATTTTGTCAAATGTTTTTTCTGATTCACTTGAGATGATCATGTCTTTCCCTTTCATTCTGTTATTGCATTTTATTACAGTGATTGATTTTTGTACATTGAACCATCTTTATTGTGCCTTTTGGTCATCATATTGAAATGTTGCTGAATTCAGTGCTTGTATTTTGTTGAGGATTTTTGCACTGATATTCATGAGGGATATTGGTCTGTACTTTTATTTTCTTGTAGTATCTTTGTCTGGCTTTGATATCAGAGGTGCTGGCGAATAAATGAGTAAGAAGTGATATCTTCAACTTTTTGGAAGAGTTTGAGGACTGGTGTTAATTTTTCTTATGTGTTTGATAGAATTCACCACAGAAGCTGTCTGGTCCAGGGCTTTTCTTTGTTGAAGATTTTTTGATTACTGATTCAGTCTCCTTGCTAGTTAGATATCTACTGAGATTTTTTTCCTTTTGTTCAGCTTTGGTAGATTATGTGTTTCAAGGAATTTGTTTCATCTAGGTTAGCTGTTTTTTGGCATGCAGATTGTTCTTAGTATTTTTTTCTAATCCTTTTTCTGTCTGTAAAATCTTCACTAATGTCCCAGCTTACATTTCTGATTTTAGTAATTTGAGTCTTTTTAATCTCTTTTTCTCTTCTTCTTAGTCATTTTATCTAAAAGTCTGCCTATTTTGTTGATCTTTTCAAAGAACCATACTTTGGTGCTTTTTATTTTCTCTAGTTTTTTTTTTTCTCTATTTTATTTATCTCTGCTCTAATAATGCTTCTGACAAAGGCATGGAACTTTGAGTTTAGTTTGCTCTTCTTTTTCTAGTTCTTTAAGTTTTTGATTTGAGGTCTTTCTCCTTTTTTTGTCTCCTTTCTTTAATGTAGGCATTTATAGCTATAAATTTCCTTCTTAGCGCTGCTTTCACTGCTTCCCAGAAGTTTTGGTATATTGTGCTTTCATTTTCATTTGTCTCAAGATATTTTCTAATTTCGCTTGTGATACCTTCTTTGATCTGTTGGTTAGGAGTGTGTAGTTCAATTTTCATATATTTATGAATTTTCCAGTTTTCCTTCTGTTATTGATTTCTAGTTTCATTTCATTGTGACTGGAAAAGGTACTCTGTATGATGTCAATCTTTTAAAATAAAGATTTTTTTTTTGTGGCCTAACATATAGTCTGTCCTGGAGAATGTTCCATGTGCACTTCAGAAAAATATATCCTTTTTTTGGATGGAGGTTTCTGTATATGTCTGTTAGGTCCCATTGATTTATAGTATTGTTCAGGTCCTTTATTTTCTTATTGGTCTTTTTATTTTTTAGCCACCCTGCATGGCTTGTAGGATCTTAGTTCCCTGACCAGGGATTGAACCAGGCCGTGGACAGTAAGGGTACGGAGTCTTAACCACTGGACCACCAGGGAATTCCCTCCTTATTGATCTGTGTGGTTTTATTCATTATTGAAAGTGGAGTATTTATGTCGCCAACTGTTATCATAGAACTGTCTAATTCTTCCTTAAATTCTAACAATGTTTGCTTCTTATATTTTGGGGCTCTGGTTTTTGGTCCATATACATTTATAATTATTATGTTTTCTTGGTGAAGTGACCCTTTTATCAATGTACAGTGTCCTTGTTTGTCACTTGTAACAGTTTTGGCTTAAAGCCTGTTTTTGTCTGATGTAGGCAGACCTTATTTTATTGCACTGCACTGTATTGAACTTCATAGGTACTGTGGTTTTTTTTTGTTTGTTTGTTTGTTTTTTGTAAGTTATTATTACGTTTTTATTTTATTTTATTTTATTTTTTATTTATTTTTTATTTTTTATTTTTTTTTTGGGGGGGGGGTACACCAGGTTCAATCATCTGTTTGCATACACACATCCCCGTACTCCCTCCCTTCCCTGACCCCCACCTCGAGTCCCCCCCACCCTCCCTGCCCCAGTCCTCCAAGGCATCTTCCATCCTCAAGCTGGACTCCCTTTGTTATATAACAACTTCCCACTGACTATTTTACAGTTGGTAGTATATATATGTCTGTGCTACTCTCTCGCTTCGTCTCAGTTTCCCCTTCACCCCCCGCCCCCTCCCATACCTCAAGTTCTCCAGTCCATTCTCTGTATCTGCATCCTTATTCTTGTCACTGAGTTCACCAGTACCATTTTCAGATTCCGTATATGTGAGTTAGCATACAATATTTGTCCTTCTCTTTCTGACTTACTTCACTATGTATGACAGATTGTAGTTCTATCCACCTCATGACATATAGCTCCATCTCATCCCTTTTTATAGCTGAGTAATATTCCATTGTATATACATGCCACATCTTCTGTATCCATTCATTTGTTGATGGGCATTTAGGTTGCTTCCATGTCCTGGCTATTGTAAAGAGTGCTGCAATAAACATTATGGTACAAGTTTCTTTTGGGATTGTAGTTTTCTTTGGGTATATGCCCAGGAGTGGGATTACTGGATCATATGGTAGTTCTATGTGTAGTTTTTTAAGGAACCTCCAAATTGTTTTCCATAGTGGCTGTACCAACTTACATTCCCACCAACAGTGCAGGAGAGTTCCCTTTTCTCCACACCCTCTCCAACATTTGTGGTTTCCAGACTTTGTGATGATGGCCATTCTGATTGGTGTGAGGTGATACCTCATTGTGGCTTTGACTTGCATTTCTCTGATGATGAGTGATGTTGAGCATCTTTTCATGTGTTTGTTGGCCATCTGTATGTCTTCTTTGGAGAAATGTCTATTTAGGTCTTCTGCCCATTTGTGGATTGGGTTATTTGCTTTTTTGGTATGAAGCTGCATGAGCTGCTTGTATATTTTGGAGGTTAATCCTTTGTCCATTGTTTCATAGGCAATTATTTTTTCCCATTCTGAGGGTTGCCTTTTAGTCTTCTTTATGGTTTCTTTTGCTGTGCAAAAGCTTTTAAGTTTCATGAGGTCCCATTCGTTTATTCTTGATTTTATTTCCATGATTCTAGGAGGTGGGTCAAAAAGGATGTTGCTTTGATGTATGTCAAAGAGTGTTCTGCCTATGTTTTCCTCTAGGAGTTTTATAGTGTCTGGCCTTACATGTAGGTCTTTAATCCATTTGGAGTTTATTTTTGTGTATGGTGTTAGGAAGTTGCTGTGTTTTTTTTACAGATTGAAGGTTTGTGGCAACCCTGTGTTGAACAAGTCTCTTGGCATCGATTTCCTAACATTTGCTCACTTTCTCTCTGTCACATTTTGGTAATTCTCACAGGATTTCAAACATTTTCATTATTATTACATTTGTTATGGTTATCAGTGATCTTTGATGTTACTACTGCAGAATGACTTGCTCAGATGATGGTCAGCATATTTTAGCAATAAAGTATTTTTTAATTAAGGTACATACATTGTGTTTTTAGACATAATGCTACTTGCACACTTAATAGACTACAGTAAAATGTAACTGTAACTTTTATATGCACTGGGAAACCAAAAACTTCATGTGAGTACTTGAATACTCACTTCATTGCTGTAGTCTGGACCCAAACCAGCAATATCTCTGATGTGCACCTGTATTTGTATCACCATCCCAGCTCTCTTTTGCTAACTATTTGAGTGGAATATCTTTCTCCATCCTTTTACTTTCAACCTAATTATGTCTCTGGATCTAAAGTGAATCTCATAGAATATCATATAGTTGGATCTTGGTTTTTTTTATCTTTTCTGATAATCTCTGCCTTTTGAGTGGAGAGTTTAATCCATTTACATTTAAAGTAATTGCTAGTAAGGAAGGACTTCTGCAATTTTGCTGTTTGATTTCCATATGTCTTACAGCTTTGTTATCCCTTATTTCCTTCATTACAGCTTCTTTTGTGCTTAGTTGATTTTTGTAGTGACATTCGGATTTCCTTCCACATATGTTCTTTAGACATTTTCCTTGTGGTTACAATGGGGATTTCGTCTTTTTCTGATTGCTTAAGTCTTTAAAGGTATCTTTACTGTTTTATGAACATGTGGGAACTTTTTCATATTAAAAGATGTCATAGCTCATGTGTAGACACACTGACCCAGCTTATAAGTAGAGAAGCTTTGAGGACAGATTTTAGAATTCTTCCCTTAAACTCTTGGTAATTCAGGTGAACAAATCCTCACAAGGCAAAATGGTTCTGTTGCTTTTTTATCTCCTATAAAAGTGCAAGTGACTTGTCAGTATTTCCTAATAATTATTTTGTTGATTTTGCTTATTGTAAGAGCAGATCATATTGCATTGGCTTTGACAAACTGCATTCACACCATCATGTTTTTGACTTGGTTTTGAATGGCCCTTCACTTTAATCTACATCTGGACAGGGCAGATTAGCCTGTTTAACAGGTTTCTTTCCTCATGAGACACAAATGTTTTAGCTTTTATATCCTGACTGATGAATATGGTATAATGGTAAGCTATATGATTTTTGCAGATCCAAAGTTAGTAAATATTTCAGTATAACAGTAAGATATTATCAGATATTTTTCTTGAGAAATTTGGGAATTAATAAGTTTACCCTTTACTTATAATATCAAGGTATTATATTATTACTCCTTGGATTCTATATTAATATCATGATTGCATGTGAGCATGTACAGGCTTTATTATAGCTTAACTCTTCTATTTTTAATTTTAAAGATCTTTTTGAATTGCCAGATGGTCATTTGGGTTATGAAGTTAATTTTAGCCACGCAACCTTCCTACCTGCCTTCCATTCATTTATTTAACTTTTATCATACGAGGTATTTGCTATGAAGATACAAAAATGAATGGTACAGTCCCTGTCCTAAAGGATCTTACATCACTTAAGTGAGGTGATATATATGCAGATAAGGCAAATGCAGGATTGACTATGGCAAAGACCATTTAAGACAGAAAACAAAGTGCTTTCTTATTAAATATCCAAGTTACTTCTAGCGGGCAGCATTGATTATGGAGCAAGTAGTTCTTGAAGGAAGGCCCTTTGAGTTTATCCTTGAGGGTAGGTAGATTTTAGAAGATAAGACGTGTTAATTGGGGTTGTTCCAAACAGAGGTAGTATAATGAAAAAGGTATAGAAGCAGAGCTCATCTGGCCCACAGGAAGTAGTGGAAGGGAGAACAGAGAGAAATGAGCGAGGAAAGGTAGATTAAAGCTAGAACTTGAAGACCTTTAAACTAAAAGCTAAGTTTAGACTTTATCTTACAAGCATTGGGGACTTTTGAAGTATGTTATACTACAAAAAGATATAATCAGAGCTGTGCTTTTATTGGGGCATGGAGGCTACTTCAAAGGTTACTTCCATGGTTAAGTTGGGAAACCAGGAAGGTCTGAACCAAAGAAGTGACAGTGAGGAGAAAGAAGAGTTGTGGAGACAGCCTCCAACAAGGATGCAAAGTGACAGAGAGTGAGTCAAAGGTACTTAGAATTTGGGCCCTGACTGACTTGGAAAATGAAAATTGAACAGATAAAAGGAGAAAGTTTTGTTATTTTGGGTGCAGTGAATTCCTCAAGCAGTGGGAAATGTCGAGTTCAGCAGTGGTATTTGCCGCAAGTAGACTGTGCTGTTGCTTTTTGTTGACCTATAGATATAACCTCAGTTTGTTTCTAAAAACTGTTTTATTGTGAAAACATTTCAAACTTGAAAACTAAAAAACAACCCTACAAAAGGCTGTTTCACTGTTTCAGATAACTACAAATCACCGCTTGATACAAAGAGGCAGTTAGCAAGAAAGCCCTTTAGCCCTCTTACTTTTTCCTCAGTATATTTACTACCAGCATCTGTACCCCTGCTGCGCAGTACAGGGTCCGTCAGCCACGTGTAGCTGGTGAGCACTTGTGATGCAGCCAGTCTACATTGGGATGTGCTATAATTACAAAAATATATCCCAGAGTTCAGAGAGTTGGTATGAAATAATGAATGTAAAATATCTCATTAATAATGTTTTACATTGATTACAAATGATAACATTTTGGATATTGTTGCAAGGCTCCCCAATACCACCCACATATTAGGTGATTTGCTAGGACCAACATAAATTTGTCATAACAGCTAAGATTATTACAGTGAAAGGATCAGTAAGGGAAAAAGACTGCCCAAGTCTGGAGAAATCCTTTCACAGGCTTCATTATGCTCTCTCCCTCCCAAGTGGGCACACTGAGCATGTTCATTTCTCCAGCAACCAAAAAATGCAGTAATGTACAATGTTTCCGCCCAGAAAAGCCCATTTAGAGATTCAGCGCCCAAGGTTTTTATTGGGAGCCATTCACATAGGCACTCTCTGCCTTGCATATACCAAAATTCTAGACTCACAGAAGGAAAGCGAGTATTTGGCATAGATGACATTGGTAACACAAACTCTAGGCACTGTGAACCACCCTTACCAGTCAGGGAATGGAAGAAAGCCAAGCTCACAGATGCCATAGGGCCAACTTTGCACACAGAGCCTTCTAAAGGCAGCAGCCTTGGTCCTGCTGTATGTATTAACTTTCTGCGCAGATATATTAGGTTAAATAAACTATCAGTAGAATTAATTCCGCCTGTTTCTTTTTAAAGGCTTTTTATGGCTCCTGGTTCATATTCTTGACTCACATTATATTTATTTTGGGTAGCAGTGGTCTAAAGCTTATACGTAAAATTCTTCTCTAATGTGTTTTAGTTATATTCTCTATAAACACTAACGATTTCTCTTTAATACAAATCTGATGAGTAAACAGGTGACAAGCCTCCTTCAAGTGATGTTTTTACACTAATCACTAAAGGTCAGACTAATCGAAGATTGCAGTAGACTTAGCTCCATATCCCAAGTGTAGCTTTATCACCCAAGAACAAAAAGAAAACCTCCCCTCCAAGAAAAATGTGTGTGATCAAAATAAAGGATTTTGGGAATTTTTATAAAACAAAAGTCCCAGTTTAAAAGTGTCCGTTTGATTAAGCACATTTGAGAGCTCCAAACAGTACATTTTTACATGCTTATCATTAATTCAAATTGTGAAACTCTCTTTTGTTCTTCTCTAAACTGTTAATGATTTGTAATTATAAATCATCCTTGAAAATATTTCTAAGGAGTTTATATAAATGGACTAGTTCTGCGTGAGAGATTCACTTCATATCTACTTACTGTAGATTGCAGATGTGACTAAAATAGTACAGCTTGGCTGAAATGAATGGTATAGAATAGCAGCCAGGATATGTATGACTTCTTCCCAAGCACTGAGTACTAATATATACCTAACTCTTTAAGAAAGGGAATGGTTTTAGGAAAGTAATTTCCAGGACTAGAACTGTGAAAGCAGCAGAAGATATTTTTGTTAAAATAAATGCATAATGTGATTTTCAGTGACATAATGCCCTGCGGGCCCCCCCCCCCCCCCCCCCCGCAGGCTTAGGTGAAGGATAGAACAGTCTTTTAGCATCATTGCCACATCTCATCAGAAGTAGAGGGAAGCTAAAACCCTAACCCCCTCTTCTCTCCCACACCATGACCCAGTAGTGAGTGAAGGGGAAAGGAGAAAGTCTGCAGGCTGTAAGTAGAGAGCAGTTCATAACTGGCAGTATTTCTGCTGTTATCTCTGTCCCTTATTTATAAAGACTTATAATTCAGCCATTTTATATAGTTTTGAATTGAAGCATGTCGTTAGCAACCCATGTCAATAAGTGATACTTTGAGTCTCATTCTAAACACTTATGCTTGTCCATTGAACATTACATTTGTAATTTTAAATATAGCTCACATTTGTACAAAACGAAATCTGACAGTATCAGTGCTGCTTTCTAACTGCTTTAAATAATGTGGAGAACAGTTATAAAGAACTCTATGATGAAAAGCCGAGGGTATTTTCTACTCAGTGTTCAATCAGTGAGAAACACTGAGCAGAAAACCTGTCTTTTGGGCCACCTTTGGAGCTATGAAGAGCCATAAAAGTACTGTCACATAGTGTTCTATTGATGAACTTTAGAGCTAATGATAGTTTGACTCAGAAAATCAGAATACTTGGAAACCACAATGCTGTTTATAACTTCACTCACCCTGTCTTGAAAATAACTTCTCTTCCCTGTATCCCCATTTGTGAACTGGGTAAAATGGGGAAAATAAGAATTCAACATGTAATATGATATAGTATATAGTAGAATTATGGTATGATATATAAACAAAAAACAGAAAACTCCAGTTTTTAGAAATGAGGAATTCAAAAGTGCTATATGTTCTCTAGGACATTAGTTATATTTTAAAGCACACACATTTGTGTAATAAAATTTTATGATATATATGACACACCAGAAATGAGTACACGAGCTAACTTTGTACTTGAATAAAATACCACCATACATCGTCATTGGCTTTTCTATCCTTAATCTAACAGCTTATGTGTGTAACTAATATTTATTGTCCTTATGATGAGCTTTGAGACCATTAAGGGTTTTTTAAGAATTATACTAAATATGAAATTCAATGGCATATATTCCATATATCTTTACTGTTTTAAAAATTTTTTTCAAAATTCCAAAGAGTGCTTTTTTCCCTCTTTGTCTGTGGTAACGCATCCCTCCATCCATCAACAGACACTTGGGTTGCTTTCACCTTTTGGCTCTGGTGCAGAATGCTGCTGTGAACAGCAAGTGTCTGTTCAAGTCTCTGCCTTCAGTTTTTAAGAGTACATACCTAGAAGTGCAATTGCTGGAGCTTATGGTAACCTATATACATTTTTGAGGAACTGTCATACTGTTTACCACAGAAGCTGCACCATTTTACATTTCCACCAGCAACGCACGAGGGTTCAGTGTCTCCACGTCTTCACTAACATTTTGTTTTAACATTTTGAAAAAATGTGCCAGACTATATACTAGTTTCATAAGAACCATGGGAAATACAGTGGAGCCCTGAGTAACAGGGGTGTGAACTGTGCAGGTCCGTTTATACATGGATTTGTTTCAGTAGCAAATACTCCTGTACTACATGGTCCATGGTTCGTTGAATCCACAGATGAGGAGCTGTGGGTGCAGCGGGGCTGACTATGGGGCCTGAGCATCTGTACTTTGGTATCTGCAGCAATTCCTGGAACCAGTCCCCCGCAGATACCAAGGGATGACTGTATATTCGTATTGTCTTTACACTAAAAACAGTCTTTTGGTGCCGAACCTAAGTAGAAGTTTACATGAGCCAGCATCAGAGAATACTGGCCTTTGTCTTATTATTTGTGTAGTACGGAGTGTATTCACAGAAAAGCCTTTGAGGTAAGATACTGACTTTATAAGATTAAATATAAAATAAATCAGGATGAGTTATAATCTGTATGCTTTCTGTTCTTAGCAACAAAGTTTTCTTTTTTCCTACAGCTCCCTGCACAGGCAGCACTTTTTTTTGCCACAGCAACATGTGCATCAATAATTCTTTAGTCTGTAATGGGGTCCAAAACTGTGCATACCCTTGGGATGAAAATCATTGTAAAGGTAAGTCTACTGGCAAAGGCCAGCCTTTTTGAGAGAGGAGAGGAGTGGCCATTGCCTTTCATTAAGAAAAACTTAAAATGTCTTTGTCTACAGCTGTGCTTGGCATAACTGCTTTGGCAGGAATGAAGACATATAAAATAAGTGTTCTCCTTAATGGATCATAGACCTCTGGGATGTGGTAAAAGTAAAGAAAAATATTTGTTTATTTATTTATTTATTATCTGCTTTGGGTCTTCATTGCTGCACATGGGCTTTCTCTAGTTGCAGCAAGTGGGGGCTACTCTTTGTTTCAGTGTGCAGGCTTCTCATTCGGTGGCTTCTCTTGTTGTGGAGCACAGGCTCTAGGTGTACAGGCTTCAGTAGTTGTGGCACACGGACTCAGTAGTTGTGGCTCGTGAGCTGTAGAGAGCGCAGGCTCAGTAGTTGTGGCACACGAGCTTAGTTGCTCTGCAACATGTGGGATCTTCCCTGCCCAGGGATCGAACTCATGTCCCCTGCTTTGGCAGGTAGATTCGTAACCACTACACCACCAGGGAAGTCCCTAAATAAATACTTTACTATGGAAAGTTAATTTAATCTGATATGGCTATCTAAAGTACTTGAGATTTCATTTTCCTAGATTGGGCTGGTTGGCTCCTGTTATGGCACAGGTGACTTGCTCCATCCCATCTTTTTTAATACTTTTACACCTGGAGATCTTCACCTTTCTCTAAGCTCTTCTACTTAGATTCTTAAGCCTGGACTTTTCCTACCATCTAGCTATTTGGTTTTTGGTTTTTGGTTTTTGGTTTTTCCCTCTCCTTCAACAACATGAGTGTGGACCCAACTTGTCCCCAAAGCCTGCTTGGCCACGAAGCATCTGATTCTAGCGAATCTTCACCAGTGCCTGAGATTTATGGGCCTGAAGAAAATTGTGCATCTTTGCAAATGTCACCTGCTGAGGCCCTCGACACGGAGACGGTCTCTCCTCTTCCTTCCTCCATGGATGTGCTTATTCAGGACAGTCCTGATTCTTCCACAAGCCCCAGAGGAAAACTACAGCCCACGTCTGCCGAGAAGAGCACAGAGAAGGAAGAGAAGGTCCCGGTCAAGAAACAGGAGATCAGAACCGTGTTCTGTCAGACCCAGCTGTGTGTACTCAATGACAGATTTCAGAGGCAGAAATACCTCAGCCTCCAGCAGATGCAAGAACTTTCCAGCATCCTCAACCTTAGCTACAAACAGGTTAAGACCTGGTTCCAGAACCAGAGAATGGAATGTAAGAGGTGGCAGAAAAACAATTGGCCAAGGAATAGCAACAGTGTGACTCAGGGCCCAGCAACTACAGAATACCCAGGCTTCTATTCCTACCACCAGGGATGCCTGGTGAACTCTTCCACAAACCTGCCCATGTCGGGTAACCAGACCTGGAATAACCCATCTTGGAGCAACCAGAGCTGGAACAGTCAGCCTTGGAGCAACCACCCCTGGAACAGTCAGACCTTGTGCCCTCAAGCCTGGAATAACCAGACTTGGAACAATCAGTTCAACAACTATGTTGAGGAATTCCTGCAGCCCCAGATCCAGTTTCAGCAAAATTCTCCAGTCAGTGATTTGGAGGCTACCTTGGAAAATGCTGGGGAAAGCTATACCCTCATACAGCAAATGGCTAAGTATTTCAGTTCCCAGCAGCAAATCATGGATTTATTCCCAAATTATTCTATGAACATACAGCCTGAAGATTTGTAACGATGGCTGTATTATTCAGTCTCAATTTGAGCAGTGACTGTATTCTCTAGAATTTTTCTTTTAGAATTATGTATCTCTCTGACTTGATAAGCTGCTTTTCATTATGCCTTTTGTGTCAGTTTGGGGGGGGTATGGTTGGAATCTAATCAAACAGGTTTCAGAAGCATGGGCTTCTATGGACAACATGATAAAAGATGTCTGGCTATAGATAACTAGATTATAATACTATTTTTTGGATAGCTTTAGGATCTAGAACCTAAAAAATACAAAGCTATGTGACGAAGGATTGTTCATATTTTCTGGGATGGGTAGGCTTTACTTGTTAAGAACCTCAGTTGTGTTAAGGTGAAGGGTTAAGCTACAATGTGCTTTACAGACTTCCTCTGCCATTTTTGCTATTTTACTACAACCCCTAATTTGTTCATCACTCTAGTATTTGTAGAAAGATGTTTTGTAATTTTCCCACATCATAGTAGTACCAGTTTGGCTGGTGCATTTATAAGTATAAATAAATAAAAAATATCCATTTAAAAAAACAAATAAATAAATAAAGTACTTGAGAGCAAGTATTTTCAGGTAATCATTCAAAAACGGTAGACCACGATAACATACCTGAGTGGGTTAGTCAGATCATTTTTATTCTCTCTTGCGTATGGCCATCAGTAGAAATACTGTGGGTATACTCAAACCTACCATAGAACAGAAAGCTACACTTGCTAGAACAAGAGTATTTTGCTTTGGCATTTTCTGTGTTCATGTATTGCTTTGATTTGCAAACTATGTATTGATATTCCTTCTGAGTAAAGAATCAAGTTCTTTTCCTTTTTCCTAGTCTGTCTAGCTGTGTTATGATTCATTAGTTTAACCAGAAATCATAATAGGATTTTTTGTTTAAAAACCTAATTTTAAATTACATTTTCTGTGTTGTATTTGACCCAAGTGTTCTACTTTACCAATTTGTGGCAGGACTCATGAACGAATTTTAAGAGCCTCATCGTTTTTCTTTCTCTTCCTGCAGAAAAGAAAAAAGCAGGAGTGTTTGAACAAATCACTAAAACTCACGGAACAATTATCGGCATTACATCAGGGATTGTCTTGGTCCTCCTCATTATTTCTATTTTAGTACAAGTGAAACAGCCTCGAAAAAAGGTCATGGCTTGCAAAACTGCTTTTAATAAAACTGGATTTCAAGAAGTGTTTGACCCTCCGCATTATGAACTGTTTTCACTGAGAGACAAAGAGATGTCTGCAGACCTGGCCGACCTGTCGGAGGAACTGGACAGCTACCAGAAGGCGCGGCGCTCCTCCACCGCCTCGCGGTGCGTCCACGACCATCACTGTGGGTCGCAAGCAGCCAGCGTCAAACAGAGCAGGACCAACCTCAGTTCCATGGAACTGCCTTTCCGAAATGATTTTGCACAACCACAGCCAATGAAGACATTTAATAGCACCTTCAAAAAGAGTAGCTACACTTTCAAGCAGGCACATGAGTGCCCTGAACAGGCCCTAGAAGACAGAGTAATGGAAGAGATTCCCTGTGAAATTTATGTCAGGGGACGAGAAGATTCTGCACAAGCGTCCATATCCATTGATTTTTAATCTCCTACTGAAGGTGACGTGAATTATGAAGTATGTACGTCTGTAGCCTACAGAGCACCCATGCCGTTTGCAGCAGCCAACCCTTTTCTCCTGTCAGAACTAGGAAGACTTTCATTTCCCATTAACCTACTGTAATGGTGAAGTTTTTATTATCTCAGGCAGTCTATATATGTTACCCCAACCAAGGAACTTACTCCATTCAGTAAAAAACAAAAAATAAGCATCTACTGCTGAGTGTCCTAGAAACAAAGCGCGAGTTACGTGGTAGCATTTGGAGAGAGGGGCGGTGTCGCAGCTGCCTGCTGGCCTTCGCAGCAGGAAGACTGCTCCTGACTGATACAGCTCTGTCAGTATTTTGATCCCACAATAAGTTTAAAAGTAAGATTTTTCTTCACACTGCTTTTGTTTTTTTCTTTTCTCTAAATTTAATTTGTTTTATAAGCCAGTAATTTTACCATTTCCGTTTCTTATATAAATGGTTAATATATCACACATATTTCAATATAGGCATTTGTTCTAGAATTTGTCAAAATATAACTAGTTACTGTGGTAAGTGCCAGTTAAGACACAGAGTTGTGTTTCATCCATCTGTTACTTTTTGACTAGTTTCTCTCCTGCTGCCTTTTAATTACTGAGTCCTTAGTCTTTATTTTCTGTGATATGATTTAGCACCTTTAAGTCATATTTCGTCTTAGTTATACTAGAAAGTTTCATAACCCTGGGATGTATGTATCATTGGCAGTTATGACTAAAAACTTGAAAAAGATTAGAATTTTTAGAAATGCTTTGAAATTTCCCAAGTTTTATCACATTCAGTGATAGCCCATTCATTCCTGTGAGCAAAAAAGTCATTTAATTCATTTTGGGGGAGGCCAATCATTATGTTTATTTCCATTGTTTCTCATTACTAGATCTGTGTTTTCTATTATTTTTTTAAAGATTATTTCCTTCCCTTTGTATTAGTAAATCTTATAGCATATGGTAACCAAGGTTGTATGAGTGTTAAAGGAAAATGCCTACGAAACTGTGTAAGCCTTCAGATTGCTTCTTACTTGGGACAATACATTTTTCTAGTTCTTACCAAGAGTAACAACTTCCACTTTTTTTTAAACTGCACTTTTGACCTTATTTTTTTTTATGGTATATAAACGATAATTTATAAACATGATATAAAAACTCATTGTGTTTTTTTAGACTTTTGATATTATTTGATACTGTACAAACTTTATTAAGTCAAGATTAAAGACCTACATGACAGAGTTCTTTCAGTGTTCACATTAGCGGTTTTGTGTACAAATGTGCTGTGATGGAACTGTACACTATAATTTATTGTAAAGACCTTGGTAATGTGTACATAAGTGTTTGTTTCCTCTTATTGCATTTAGTTTCTGATAAATTTTTCACTGTGTGATATTTATTATTCTAAATCACTACACATCTGATATTAAAATTACATTGTTACATGATTCTTCAGTCATGTTACTTATGGCACTGAGATTTTGGATCTTAAGATATATATGGAAAGGCATCCATTTATTGAATGATAACTAATGCAGACATGACATTTAAAAGGTAAATTCTCATTTTTGATATTTTTTGTAGTTAAATTCTCAGTGAAATGAGAGATTAAAGTTTCACTGGATTTCGTTGTTCTTTTTTAAGTATTACACCTATATGTCTTCTCAGATTAATGAAAACTGTGACCTTAAATATGATACATATATAGTACTCCTTCAAAATGCTTATTATATCACATTTCTTATTTTTTAAAAAGTATATACTACCCAGAAGATAGGAAAACCTACACATAGTGTTGTCTTAAGTTTTTTTAAAGTCAGCATAATTTCCTGTTTTAAAAATATAACTTGGGAAGGTAAAAAGACTTAATGAATGTAGTATTCAATGAAGTAATGAACCAGAGCCAGATTAGGTAGCTGAATTCCTTCAGTAGCTGTCTGAATAGGCATTTTAGGAGGTAACATGCCAGACAACGTTTAGTAAATCCTTGATATAATAATAACTGTGATCTCATTATTAATGATAATGAAAGGAAAATTACCATATTTTCTATGTAAAATTTTATCGATTTAAAAAAAAACAAATAACTGTTAAATACACTTTTAACATCTATAGTAGAAAATAATACAATATGTTCAACTAGTCACTTGTAATTGTATTTTTATTTTTGAGATTTGTATCCTACTATCTCTTAAAAGGGCATGAAGAGGCCTACAAAACAGAAAGCCTTTGAAGAAGACATTTAACATTGAAACAGCACAGAAGTACATGGTTTCAGGCAACTCAGCAAGTAAAGCTTGGACAACAAATTTGATTCAAAATTTTCTTGTTGCTAAAACAAATGAAATCTTTTTGTTTTTCATAGTAGAAAATGCAAACTTATCTGCAAGAGGCTAGTTTTCTCTTAAACTAAAGAAAGGAGGGTCTTTATACTGAACGACATTTTCTCATAATTTAAAGAAAATGCAAAATACAGAGAGAGGCCATAATGGTAAATCTTAACCCAGTGAAGGCACATCTCAGTGTGGTCTAGGAACTACAGAAGGAGATGATCAATAGCTTAGCCCGCCTGAGACTGGTTTATTATTTATTACTCACTGAACTGTGGGTGAGTATTCGATCTCATTTGTTTCTTAGTCAAACATTTGGCCGCATACGATGTGAAGAGAAGAGAATGAAGCTAATAAATTTTAGGCATTATTACCAGAATAATGCTAATTGCTGTATATACTCTTTCATCTTTGAGGTCATTGAGAAAACTTTGCAGTTGTTTGCTAATGTGAAAGCCATAAATTTGAGTAAGAAGAAATTTAGCCATCTTGTGGAAGTTACTACACCCTTCACAGAGAATATAGCCCCCAGTGTTAAATGAAGAACAAAAGAGGCAAATCTGGAGGAGAGAAATCTTCAGTTCAGGAGCAGCATTAGGTGCGCTTGTACAGCGCTGTGATTTGTGGCATCATTGATCCCAAATTTAACACAAGGTATCAGTCCCCAAGTGCCCTCAAATTGCAGGAAAAACCTGCTAATCGCAACATCTAAAGTTTGTAGGAATAAAGTATGATGTACCTTTTGTGAGGGGAAATGTTCACCCCAAAGGTTTAACAAAAAGCAAAGGATTTTCCACATTTCAAATCACAAAAGAGATCAAAAACACTCTTTTACTTTGACTTGTTAACAGCTGTGTCGTGTCTTTGTCATGTTTCATATGATTATGAGGCATGAAAAGAACCTCCTAAATGCCTGAACATTTTTATAGTTCTGCTCTTGTCTGGTGAGGTTGCTTCCTTGTTTCAGGAGTGTGTCAGCTGATGAACAGGACAGGAAAAGCCTAGCTGGGATAATTCTCTATCAGAGAAAGGTATGCTCTCTTACAAAATGGTGTCTGCTGTATGGTGCATGATCAGAAGGAAGCTTGAGGTTTTGGTTTTTTTACGATCCAAGAAAGATTATCTGCTCCAGTGTTATAATGAGAAGACTGAAGCCCAGAGAAGAGAAGGTAGTGCCCGCGTCTCGGAGCTAGTCCAGCACCCTTTCCTTGCTTTCTGCTATCTCCCTGCTTTAGCTGGCTATATGCTTTAAAGGCTGCTCTAAACAGTGGCCCAGATGTTTCATGTAAGCTTGTCAATTATTCTGATTTAAAATGTAATGTATTCAACAGTTTTTTTCAAAGCATTATATTTTACTTTTTTTCTTTATGTAACACTTTGTTATTCTGCAATTTTGTTGCCATGATTTCTTGGCACCTGCAAATTCTGCAAGACAGTTACTGTGAATTCTTAATAAACAATGTTTGTTAACAATTTATACCCTTGAGGCTAGACAGAAAGAGCTTTCAGTGTTTTGTTTTTGTGATCTTTTATAAATCTAAAGGAAACAATGTATACTCTAGAAATTAAAACACTTGTGTGTGCTCTATCTCTTGAGTTTGGAGAATGATTTGAGTTCTGAGCTAAATAATATGACAAGCGGACCTCGGATATCTTTTTTTAGCTTTCTGCAAAATCAGTTATCCATGTTTTATATACCTCTACTAATAACAAACTCATAATTCTGAATTTGCTTTTTTAGAGCAGCTTATCCATGTATTTCTGTGGTTGGTTTAATGACTACAAAAGCCCAAGAAGCCGACGACTGGGGTGCATGTTTAGTGTGTACTGTATGTATATTCTTTTGCAACAATGATCTTTCTTTTAGAGATGAATTTCCAGACCACAGAAGACTCCTCATATGCTTAACACTGGATTTGATACTTCACAGTAAAGAATTTGACCCTTTGAACTGGGAATAAAACTTGTGTTTTGATTTCCTTGCTTGCCTCAATTTCCAGTCTCTAGAAGTGGCAAACAATCCTGATTTACTTCCCAGGCAAAGTTAGCATTTCCTATCCAGTCACTTCCAAACTAAAATAATCATAGTTATGATAAAAAATAAAAGCATCCTCAGGCTATTGCACAATTTTTAGTTTTCAAATAAATCTTCAAGTGAAGCACTTAAATTTTAAAAAAGAAAGACAAAGATAGTCTTAGGTTGCCTGCAGGATCCAGGCTGCTCCTCTGGTCACTGAAGTGATCGTGAGGTCTTCCACAGAGTGGGCTGTCAGACACGCTGTCCTTTTGAGGTGTAGAGTGCACCAGTCATAGCCAAGTTTAGTCAGGATGGGTGACTAGATTTCATGAAAGGTGTACCCTGAGGAGAAAACAAAGGAAGGCAAAAACTTTTGAGTTTTGCAGTGACACAGATCAAGGAGCAAAAGGAGAAGAAAAGAAGGGTAGTTGCCACTGGTCTGTCTCCACAAATAGTTACAGAGCAATTTTATTTTTGGTGTTATTTAGGATCAAGAAACAACTTTTATCTAAAAATGGTCTCACCCTCCAAGCTTTGTCATACTCTGTAACATCTGGTGACAGCAGGCCACTGAGCTGGTACATTTCTTTATTGAAACATTTTGAGTACCTGCTGATTGCCTGAAGGAATTTCCACCAAAAATCTAGGTTTTGAACCATGCTTTTCAAATCTTGTTCTGTTCTTCCAGTGATGACTTTGTCTAGGATTTGTATTAAGCTTTGTATTAAGTGGTATTTCAGAGAAGCATTCACAAATTTTGAACCCAAAAATAGTCATGTGAATTGTAGGGGAGTTCTTTCTATACCTTTGAGTTATTCTATGAGTCTATGTGTTACTCCTCAGAAGACAGTTTAGCTCCAAAAATATGCCCAAGTAACTTGCTGCAGCTGACTCAAATACATGGCCTCTGCCTTTCTCAGTCATAGTCTGACGGCAACCTTACTTTCTCAGTCATTAGTTTTTAATATTAAAGAAAATAATAAAAATAAAGCTTGTGGTAGGAGGCTTCTACGAGCCTCCCAGCAATTCCTGCCTGCCGGTATTCAGAAACCTGTGTCATCCCCTGTCCTTGAGTGTGAGCTGGACCTAGTGACCTGCTTCTAATGAATAGAATACAGCGAAAGTGACAAGTCTCCTCTGAGATTAGGTGACAGAAAGACTCTTCTGTCTTGCTTGCCCACCATTACTCTGTGCTTTCCTGCTCCAAGATGCTCTACGGAGAGGCCCATGTGACAAGAAACCAGGGTTTCCAGGCAACAGCACAGAGGCCCCCAGTCCAATCACCTGCAAAGAACTGAGTCCTGCCAGCAACATGTAACTGGGTCTGGAAGGGGTTCCTCCCCCAACCTGGAGCCTCGAGATGACCACAGACAACATTCGCTTATGGCTTGTGAGGGACCTTGAGCCATGCCCAGGTTACTAACTCAGAAACCCAAGATAATATATGTTGTATTAAGCTGCTAAACTTGGGGTAATTTGTTATGCAGCCATAGATAATGCGAAGCTAGAAAAGACAATGGCATGTCCTAATTTCACCCCTGGGGTAAAAGTATTGATGGACTCTAACATGATGTTTTATGTTTGCAGAAGACCTATCAGTGCAGCGGGCACATCCTGAACCTGGCAGCATGGAATGAGGAGAGCTGGTCTTCCTCCTGCATGAGTACCTATCAGCTATTTTAGCCTCCCAGCCACAAATAAAAACACTGAACTAAATCCATTCTCTCTCAAGAATGACAAAAGATACTGAACTTTGATTCTGCATTTGAAATGTAAATAATATTACAATTAAACCCTAACTCTTGAATAGTGTGCCTTTTAAATCACTCATCAAGTCTCCTCTGAGTAAGATGAAATTAAAATGAATAAAGAATAAAATTCTATTCAAATTCTATATAGTATTCCCATAATTCAGTCAAAATCTGTCATATTTCCAGTCATATTAACATCCAGTTTCCTAGACTGCAGAGCTACTTACAGCTCTATCAATACTGAACTTGAAAAGGTGATTCTCGGGAAAACTGATTAAGAAAGCAAAGGAGCCCCCATCCCTGCAAAAAAAAAAAAAAAAAAAAGAAAAAGAAAAGGTTGAGGGGACTGCACTAAGAAAAGAAATACAGATCTTTCATGTCCAGAATCACCCTACCCCAAAAATGAGAAATGTAGCCAAAACATTTCTACAGAGATTTTTCTGTTGTGATGCAAAATAGAGTTCCTGGAAGAGAATGTGCGCTCTCTCAGTCTCTCTCTCTCTCTGTCTCTCTCTCTTTTTTTTCTTTTCTTTCTTTTTTTTTTTTTTTTTTGCTTTGCTTTGTGTCAAAATGATTGAAAGACCAACTCTGCAAAGTTTTTTTCTTTCTGAAATTGTTTTCAACAGCTGGCTGACAGCCACAGCCACATGCTACAAAGATAAAATTGTATCTTTCATCATATCTGTGTATAAATATTTCCTTTGAATTTGAAGCTGCTATTGCTGACATTGTTTTGCCCTGTGCATAGAATTGTGTCCTAAATCTCTTTCTAACGTGAATGCGTCAGACCTTAGCCTCTAGAAATAGGATAGTACCTGTTGCTTTGAAAGCTCCACCTTATACCCTGATCTCTACAAGAGGCACCAAATGAATCTCTAGTCTTCCCATCCTGCCATTTTTAATTGCTAGATGGCAGACAGTGACTGTGCTGCTTGAAGCTTTACCTTTTTTTCTGCAGTATTGGGAGAAGTGCCTGCCTTTCCACTAGGAGCCTTGTGGATATCCTCTCTGTCATGTAAAATAAGCATACCCACACATGTACTGTCCAAAAACTTTCCTGCTATCACTACTTCCTTTCATAAGGATCCAGTGTTTTGTTTTCCCATTACCCACAAATGCTCACAGATTTTTTAAGGAAATACTACAACACCAAACCAGATTCTCTGAAGAAACTCCCAAAGTTTGTCCATGAAAATGAGGGAACTTCCCTAACTGGTGCAGGTCAGTGCTAGGCTGAGAGGTGTACAGAGAAACTGCCTTTATCAAAAGCCATGGCTTAAAGGACGTGCCAGGGAATGCTTCTGTTTTAAGCTAACACTTTCACCTAGAAAAACAGCTCGCTTCTCTTCCCCTCATCAGGTAGGCAAAGAAAGTGCCTGCACACTTTTTAATTGTAGGTTTACATAAACCCACAATTCTAGAGCATTGATTTGTTGGACCGTAATCTACACTTCAACACACTGAGCTGCATTTGGCGGCATGCCAGATGTGTAAAGTTGGCATTTAATGACGGCATTTCAGTGGCAGCCCCAGAATTTAGTACAGTACCACTGTCGAATACCAATGTGCCAGTAGCAAGAAAACAAGAGAACAGAAACAGCTTTCTCAGCTACCTTTTTTGTCTCTTTCTGGGAGATGGAGAAACGGAAAGCAATTAACTAGTTCATGGAAATTAACAATTTCGTGGAAACTACATCTCATAAAGAAACTCCCGTCAGAAGCAACCTATGGTAGCTGTTGCTATGTTCCAGGACTTTATCAATCGACCAAAGGTAGGTTAATTTTTAATACTTTAAAATATTAATTATACTGCCTATTTATGAAGTTTGTGTTTTTCCTGAAGATGTTATCAAGCATTTTTACTTTCTGAAAATAATTATGGACATCAGAAGTATTGTGAATGACATCACCATGTGTAACATCATTTCTGCCTCTCATGATTTACAACATGGAGTTCCATTTCCTTTTAATTAGAAGGGAGAGTGAGAAAATCTAATTTTGAAAAACATGAATTTTCTTATCCTAAAGAATGGGGTTTCTCAAACAACACTGTTAACATTTTGAGCGCGTGATACTTCATTACAGGGGGACCATTTTGTGTATTGTAGGATGTTTAGCAGTGTCCCTGGCCTAGATTCCAGCATCACCCCCATGTGTGACAACCAAAAGTGTCTCCAGATATGGCCAAATGTCCCCTGGAGGGAGGGGTCAGAATCAGCCCAGGTGAGAACACTGCTATAACGAGATTAATAACAAAAAGCAGTTGAATTCTATTTTGAAGAAATACTTCAGCTACTTAGCCATAAAAAAGAATGAAATTTTGCCATGTGCAATGACACGGATGGACCTGGAAGGTATTATGTTTCGTGAAATAAGTCAGACAGAGAAAGATAAATACTCTATGTTATCACATATGTGGAATCTAAAAAATAAAACTAGTGAATATAATAAAACAGAAACAGACCCACAGATAGAGAGAACAAACTAGTGGTTACCAGTGGGGAGAGGGATGGGGGAGGGGCATAATAGGGGTAGGGGATTAAGAGGTACAAAGTACTATGTATAAAATAGATAAGCTACAAGAATATATTTTACAGTATAGGGAATATAGCCAATGTTTTACAATAACTTAAATGGAGTATAATCTATAAAAGTTTTGAATCGCTATGTTGTACACATGATACTAATATAATATTGTAAATCAACTATGCTTCAATTAAGAAAAGAAAGAACTATTTCAGACTTATGAAAAGATATAGAAAATAGTGAGCATCCACATACCCAGAACACTGCCTAGCCCCTCCCTGTTTCATTTCCTTTCTTCGCTCTTCATCCCCCAGAGGCCCTAACTGTGGGGTTTATGCACACTATGCATATATTACTTAGAAATTACATATATTTCTCCCTTGTATGGTTGACATTCAAACTTTCTCATCTGTGCATACCTCTAAAGTTAATATTTCTACTCTGTTTCTAAACAGAGCAAGAATCTGTCTTATCTCCAGTCACTCTTTTTCCATCTTGCATGTTATTATAGTTTTATGGGTTGTTTTTTTTTTAATATCTCCACAAAGTGGTCAGTAGTGACCATTCTTTATAGTGAATATTTAGACTTTTCTCTATGCTTGTCAGTTCATTTGCTCTTCCTACCTTCTTGCATCCCAGACCTTACTACTGGGATCACTTCCCTTCTGCTTTCCTTTGGAAGTTATTTACTGATGCTCTGCCTAGTGATCTGTCCAATTTTTGCTTTTCTGAAAAATCTCTTATTTCCTCCTCATTATTGTATGACAGTTTATCTGGGTATAAAATTGATATTGACAGCTATTTTCTCTCAGTGTTTATTCTATGATTATCTGGCTTCTTTTATAAATCTAAATTCCTTTATCTATCAAAATAATCTGTCTTTTCCCTCTTAACTGATTTTATAATATTCTCTACTATTTTGTCATTTCACTATGATCCATGTCTACATATGGATTTATTTTTGTATTATTCTTATGATTCCATATGCTTCTTGAATCTGAGGATACATGTTTTTATCATTTATGAAAATTCTATCTTTCATGTCTCTTAATCACTTAGTATTTCCATTTCTTCATATATTCCATGTGCTACCTATTCTGTTTAGCCATATCCAACTTCTGTTTAACTCATGGTAGTTGGTTTTCTTGGGTTCCAATGAGTACCTAACTTGAATGATTATATTGGTTATTTCTAGAAATTCTATTTAGTTCTTTTCCAAATATACCTGCTCCTTTTATGGTATATTTTTCTTTACCTTTGCTTTTATTCTCTTTTCTCTGTTTAACAATTTTATAAGTATTTTATATTCTGTATACGATAATTCCACTACCTAAATTTCTTGAGGGTTTTAGTTATTTGTCCTCTGTTTTTTTTGTTATGCATATTTATTTTTAAAAAATTTTTATGGGAGTATAGTTGTTTTACTCCAATAAAATGTTGTGTTAGTTTCTACTGTATAGCAAAGTGAATCAGCTATATGTATACATATATCCCCTCTTTTTTGGGTATCCTTCCCATTTAGGTCACTGCAGAGCATTGAGTATAGTTCCCTGTGCTATACAGTAGGTTCTCATTAGTTATCTATTCTATACATAGTATCAATAGTGTGTATATGTCAATCCCCATCTTCTAATTCATCCCACCCCTCCTTCCCCCTTGGTATCCATATGTTTGTTCTCTACATCTTTGTCTCTATTTCTTCTTTGCAGATAAGATCATCTATACCATTTGTTTAGATTCCATATATATGTGTTAATACACAATATTTGTTTTTCTCTCTTACTTCACTGGTCTCTCTGTTGACTCATGCACATAGTAGTTGATTGCCTTGGGTCGTTAATTTTCTTTTTATTGTGAGTGCATCTATCAAAAGGCACTGTACCTGTAGGAATTTGATGAAGCCTGGTGTGAGGTATATTTCCTCCAAAAAGGATTTGCATTTGCTTCTATGAGATACCCCCAGGGTATTTTCAACCCAGGATAACTTTAGATTAATTTCTCATTTTGGGATTTTCAAAAAAAATTATAAAATTCTTTATTTTTTTATTAAAGTATCATTTACATTCAATAAAATGCATACAATTTGTGTCTAGTTGGGTGAGTTCTGATAAATATATACACCCATGTAGCCACCATCCCAATCAAGATATAAAACCTTTTTATTGGGAATTCCCTGCTGGTCCAGTGGTTAGGATCCGGGCCTTCACTGCCAAGGGCCTGTGTTTGATCCATTGTTGGGCAGGGAAATAATACCCCGCGAGCTGCTTGGTGTGGCCAAAAAATAAATAAATAAATAAATAAATAAATAAATAAATAAATAAAACCTTTCTATCACCCCAAAAGATTCCCTTGAGCCCTGTCTCCTAAGCCCTAGCAACCACTGATTTGCTTTCTGTCATCATAGTGTAGATTCATATTTCCTAGAGTTTCATATAAATAGAATTATATGTTATGCACTCTTCTGTGTCTGGCTTTTTTTACTTAAAATAATGTTCCCATTCATCTATGTGGTTATATATATCAATAATGCATACTTTTTATTGCTGAGTAGTATTCCAGGGTTGAATATACCCCATTTCATTTATTCTTTTGTTGATGAACACGTGGATGGTTTTCAGTTTTTGACTGTTATGAAGAATGCCTCTGTATACATTCACATACAAGTCCTTGTGTGGATGTATATGTTTATATCTCAGTCAATATCAAAGAGTAGAACTGCTAAATCATATGTAAGTACATATTGAACATTTAAGGAAATTGACAAATTGTTTTCCCAAAATTGCTGTACCATTTTACAACCTCACCAGCAATATATGAGTTCCATCTGCTCTACGTGCACATGAACACCTGTAATGATCAGTCTTTTTAATTTTAGCCATGTTAATGGGGATGATATCACATCGTTTTAATTTGTATTTCCCTGATGATTAATGATGTTTTGCATCTTTACATTTACATGCATATCTTCTTTGCTCAGGCTTTTATATATTTTGCCAAATTTTTTTAATTGGGTCGTTTCCTGTTATGGACTATATATACAGACAAACATACATACATACAACCCAAATGTAAGTCCTATGTCAGGTGCGTGTATTGTGAACTTTTTCTGGCTTTTATTCTCCTTTCTTTCTTTAAGTATTTTAAACATAATTTTCAAATATTTTAAACAGAATAGTTCATATTCTGTGTTCACTAATTCCATTATCTAAATTTCCAACTGATTTTGCTGCTGATAAATAGAAATGCAGTTGATTTTTGCACATTAACTTTATACACAAGCTTGCTAAATTCACTTATTCTAGTGGAATTTTATAGATTCCTCTACATTTTTTTATATATGCAAACATAACATCTGTGAATAAAAGCAGTTTTACACTGTTCTTGTCCCAAATTACTGTACTGATAACTCAAAGAAATAAAAAGGCACGGGCTTCCTAGGTGGTGCAGTGGTTAAGAATCCGCCTGCCAATGCAGAGGTCATGGGTTCGATCCCAGCTCCAGGAAGATCCCACATGCCGCGGAGCAACTAAGCCCGTGTGCCAAAAAAAAAAAAACAAAAAAAAAAAACAGAAATAAAAAGGCACATGTAAGAAACAACAAGTGCTGGATTTACTGGCATTGAAAGGAATTAAGCCAGAAGGCTTCCTGAAGTGTTCTGGGCACTTTTCAAAAGGAGGAGAGGGACAACCTGTTGAGAAGGTGGGTACACTTCCCAAACAATGTGAAGACTCAGATTGCAGGGGGATTCCTGAAGCTGACAGTAAACTGGGAGCCTGTTGTGTGTCTGAGTAACTGTGAGCAGCCCTCTTCTTGCACCTCACAAGGCAGGGAGGGCTGCAACAAGCCTCCCTGGAAGGTCTCACTCACCCGGGCCTGTTTTTCAAAAACTTTTGCGATGATAAAGGGAGTAGAATGTGGGTACCACATTATTAATTCTGATTGCTCAGAATATACGTATATACTTTCATACACATCCAGAATCCAGAATCTCATGCCATCACACCTTTTCATAGTGCTGAGCTGGAGATGAAAGGGAATAGAACAAGCACCAAAGAAACCAGAAAAGATGAAAGGATCCATTTCTTCAAATAACTCCAAAGACTTGAGAGACTCAAATTCTGCTTGATGGAGTGAATGCTGCAGATCACGTCAGCAATCAATAAGACAGAGCACATCTCCAGAGAGCTTTGAATAGGAGATGAACAAGCCCTAGCCCTGAAAGATTAGGGTTCCCTTGACTTTGGTCAGTATGCTGAGAATGCTACCCACTTGGGGTGAATGTTCCTTCCCATCAGAGATAGAGTGGACAAAGTTACAAATGATCACACAACCGCCTTCCCACCTTTATAAACAAAGCATTTGTATTAGTCAGGACTTTGACTTGGAAATAAACACAGCCTAAAACAATTCAATTAAGCAAAAAATGGAAATTTATATGGCTCACATAGATAGGAAGAATACTGGGAAAACTCACATAATATAGAAGTTCTGCAGGAACCAGGGCTTCAGAGGCTGCAACCTGGGACCTGACACATCCAGATTCATCTCTGCACACATCTGTTTCTTGGTGCTGATCTCATTCTCTCTCCCTACAATCAGGCTTGCTGTACATGGTAGGTACATGCTTACATTCTCCCAGCACCTTCGTTCCAAAGACCAAAAATGTCCCAGGAAGAAATCTCATGGCCCAATTATTGTACCACTTCCTGAGGCCAGTGGGTTGGCATATTCTGATGGGCTAGGTCTGAGTCACTTGCCCATTGGCTTGGATGGACAACCCCATTTAAATCACCTGGGGTGGGAGAAGACTTTCCCAAAGGAAAAGGGGGTGGGAAAGGAGAGCAGACACAGCTGAGCGCTGTGGTCCAACGTGACGCTCTATCTGCTCTTACGTGCATTTTGTCTTTTATCCTCCCCACACTTCCCACCCAAATCACTCAATATAACTTCCTGGATGCTTGATTTACTTTTTAGGGCATGCAGTGGGTAAAAAAAATTATTCCCCAAGACAAATGGATGGAACCCCAGAAGCCCAGAGTTGAGATGAGAAGTTGCCTAAGGAATTCAGGGAAAGAGTTGGGACAGACAAATGGCAGCGTGGAAGGGGCATAAGATGTTAGCAAACTTTAATATTTATTGAGCACTTACTAAGATTTATTAAGTGTTATAAACTTTGCTTTTTCTTCACAACTCGATTTTACAGGTGCTATAACTGAAGCTTAGAGAGATTAATCACCACTGAAAGGTCACACAGCTCCTAACTGGCTGCGCAGGAGTTCCAGAACCTCTTCTCTCAATCACTTTTCTGTATTGCTTCCCAAGGTGAACTAGATGTCAAAAGACTGGGGTTTAAACTATAAACAGGTGGGCTGTTGGGGTGAGTGCTTTTTACTTTTTACTTTCATGTATTTTCTCGATTTCATGAACGTATATTAATTCTAAAAACAAAAATACCTTGTACAGAAAACAGAGAAGCCTGGGCTATGGCTGTGAATCTGCTTTTAACTCACTTCCCAACCCTGACAATCTTTCTTTGCCCCATCTCTGGGCATCTGAGTTCTGGATCATCTCTGTGGCCGCTGACAGCTCAGATTTCCTGGGATCCTTGTCTGACCTCCCCTCCCAGGCAAGGGGACCAGTTTCTGGATCTAAGCTAGGTGAGAAGGCTGGACCCATAGATCCAAAATGCAAAACCAGGTCAGGGTAGCTCAGGAAGCCAAAAAACTCCAGGCATAGAGTCCAAGGCACAGGGAAAGGACAGCCACCTGGTGTGAAGGAAGGGCTGACAGGGACCAGGTGAGACATCCCAGCCAGGGCAGGAGAAGCTCCCACTCAGCCAAGCTGAGGCTGAGGGTGCGGACATCCGAGCACACTGCCTTCCCTCCATCTGCACCCTTTCCTCTGTGGAACTACCCTTTGCGCGCTGCATGCAGTCTCAGTGGGGCCTGTCCCTCCTGAGCAGAGTGTTAGAGTCCTAACACGTGCTTCCTCATGGGGACACCTCACTGTTTCTGATGTCACATCCCCTGAGCTGTGCTGGTTCCCATCTGCCCCAAAGATTGCTTCTTCCACTTTTCCTTCTGTTAAGTGTCTGCTTAAGTTCGCCAAAGTCAGTTTCTCTTACTTGTAACCAGAGAACCCTAACAGGTACAACTCTCTTTCTTTGTGTGGATAATATAATTTCACTCTGCCAAATTTAGGGTCCATAATCACTTACTGACTCCCGCTGAGTGCCAAAATCTGTACTGAGCACTGCCACAGAAATGCGGAGGAAAAAACCCACGGGTGCAGAGGTGGTCCACCCAGCTCCAGTACTGAGTCGCTTCTGGGTGCCCCGACCGAGCGCTTGACAACAGGCACTCGTGTCCAGCTGGAGTCCATCTCTAAGCTGCCAGCTTATGGTGAGATTTGTTCTCACGATGACCAGATCCTAGCACCCAGTCTTGCCCACGGTTTGTGACCCAAACAATGGTTGCCTGGCACCACCTCCCAGCCTGCACCTGACTGTGCTCCTCCTGCCCCTCATTTTCTCTCTGGCATTTGGCCTTGGACCTTCGCTTGAGGCCACTGCTCTTCCTGGACTGACTTCTGGCTTCCCTCTCCAACTGTGACTTGAATGTTCATTCTGTCATTCATTCAACAAATACTTGTTGAGCATTCCCAGCTGCCAGTCATGAAGGATCCTGTACTGAATTAGACAGACATGGTCCCGTCTGCATGAACTTAGAAGCCCTTAGAGAAGGCTGGTGTTAAACAAGCAATTAAAATAAAATGTGATGCATGAGGCAGAGGAAATTGAAGGACCTGCAGGGGTGCAGGGCAAGGCCCTAAATCTAATCTAGAGCTCAGGAAAGCCTCCATGAACAGAAATGAGTTTGAAGAGCACATGATGAATTCAAGATGAACCTGTTGAGCTGCAGGACCTGGACGGCATCCAGGTGACTGTCTTGCACTTTGGGTCGTGGGATCTCCTGCTGCTCTGGGCAAATACCCTCCCACCCAGACCCAACCCAGTGCCCAGGATCCCACGACACCAGCTCAAGGCCCCTGTCATCATTACGTTCCCTTGAATGTGAAACAGACACATTGAGGTCTGTCATCCAGGATGTCCCAAGCCAGCTGGGGAGATGAGTATGGCCCCTGCAGAACAAGAGACGCTTACTGGGGGCTGATAGCCTCATGCTTTGCTTGGTGGTGCCTCAAGGTGTTAGAGAAGGGTCCGCTGAGTTGTCAAAGCTTCATCGCAGCACCTACCAAACAAGAAGGGGGGGGGTAAATATTTGCTGATTGATTTATGATTGTTTGCAGAGCTGGGCCACAAAAACAGAAGGTATCTTGACTGAGGCAGGCTTCACCTGAGCTGGCCAGCCCTCAAGCAGCACTGGGTCAAAGAAAGGGGTAAGATGCCCAGACTGAGAGGGCGGAACAGAAGGGGCTGCCCCGGCGCGTAAACTCTGCTTAGATGTTTCATCCACCTGCATCTCTTTCCTTGGCCTGGTTTTAATTTCCATGAGCCAACTTGTCTGTTTCTTTCCACCCCTCCTCCCTCAGGGCCTAGTCTTTTCTCCTTATGGGATGCTGATCCTGCATCCTTGGGCCACAAGCAGGGGGGCTCTGAGGAAGTGCTCAGTCTTCCACAGGGAGCATTTAAATGTAATCTGCCCTTTAAACTTGTATTGCTGAGAACGCTTGTTCAAACCAAAAGCAATGTGATGACAGGGAAAAAGTTTTTTTTAAAAAAAGGTTACAATAATATCAGAACTGATAGTTGCACAGTGACACTCAAGAGGGGTGGAAAGTTCAATTTTAGATGTAACTCAAAGTAATACTCATAAGTTTCCCCCAAGCCAGCACAGTGCTGGAAAATGAAAATAGTATGTGGCTGGTGGCATAGACAGGCTCTGGGTGCCCTGAACCAGCCACCAGCCCAGCACATCTGCCAGCAGGCCAGCCCCATCTGGTACCCACTGGTAATTTTTCAAGCCAATATCATTTAAGTCTGAGGCTGAAACAGCCGATGGAGGAAGGGACACTATTGAGATTTTAATCTCACTTGTTGGGGACGGGGTGTGGAGGAGTTGGCCCCCTTCTCCAGGCCACTGCCCTCCTGGATCAGAGGGAGGCCCACTTTTACCTCTACCATAGGCCTTTATGAATTATTTTAATAATCTTTTATTACAAAAGCAAAACATGTGAGTTTTAGAAAATGAAAAAATACTGACAAGCAAAAATGAAAAGAACACATTTCCAACCACTCAGAGGTAAATTACCACTCTAGCTCCTTAGTTGAGGCCTGCCAGAGTTTTTCTCTGTGCAGATTTGTACATGTATTGTTTTTACCAAAATGAAGTCATATTGCACATTGATTTTTTTTGTCTGTCAACTTTTATTTTGAAAATTTTCAAACCTACAGTAACTTGAAAAACTAGTATAATGCGTACCTGTAAATGTTTCACCTAGAGTCATAAGTTGGTACCATTTTGCCACATTTGTTTTGTCTCTGTCTCCCTCTGTCCCCAGTATATATAAATTTCTGTATACCTGTATCCAGATATAGATATGTATATATCTATATACAGATATCTATACAGATAAACATAGCAATACAGCTATAGAAATACATGTTAACCATATGGAGTAAGTTGCTCATAGCATGACCCTTCCCCCCTAAATACCTTAGCATTTCTCCTAAGAACAAGGACAGTCACCTACACCACCACCAAACAATTAATGCGCTAACAAAATTTAACACTGATACAATACTATTAACTAATACACAGCCCATAGTTCCCTAATCACCCAATACCGACCTTTATAGTTAGTGTCGTAGGCTGGATTCTTTGGAAGCCAGTACCTATCGAGGTGGAGCTTGGAGTACAAGGTGCTTATCAGGCATCTATGCCTGTGAAAGGGAGCAGGATTGGGCAGAGGAAGAAGCTGAACCACACGGGCCTGGCAAAGCCTCCGTCCACCCAATGGGGAAGCTCTGGAAGGAGCGTTGCCCATCAGGGGGCCCTGTATGCAGCCAGCACGGCTCCACAGCCCTGCCCGGGTCAGTCACTCCAGGGGCTGCCCTGGGAAGGGCCTGACCTGGGGCGAGGCAGCTCTCTTGATGGAGCAGATCTGAAGGTGCTGCCCGCTGGCCACTCTCTACAGTTGGGCAGCATGAGGGGGTCTGGGTGGCACATCTCCTGGTCTTCATTCTGGATCCCATCACGTGTCACTTGCTGCACTAAGTTGTCATGTCTCTTAAGTGTCCTTCAAATTGTAACATTTCCCCTGCACTTTTTTGTCCTTTAGGATATTAATACTTTGAATGGCCCCGTCAGTTGTTTTGTGGAATGTCCTTCAATCTGGATTTGTCTGATATAGAGTTTCCCAACCTCCTTTGTTCAGCCAAAAGTCTCCCTTCCATTTTAATAAATTTCATGTCGTGTGATACCCAAACAACCATCAGATTTTCCCAACTGACTGGCCACTTCATCCAACCAGTGTCCAGTCCTGGACCACAAATTGCATCTGGTCGTTACGTTCCTTGCATCTGGTTCCTGCGTTCTCTGCACCTAGCACCGTATTCTTGTCATGGGAGTAGACCTGGTGGAGAGAGCAGCCACGTGCCCTGCAGACCCCACCCTCTGAGCTGTCTGAGCGCTTTTGTGTGGGGGCCCCACCTGATGACTTCCAGGCGATCGTGCTGGGCTATAGTCATCACGGGTGGTGATGCACGCTTTGTGAGACACGTATTAGCTGGTCAGTATGCACTCTGAATCTTGAGACGTGGGTCTCTCACCAAGTCGCCAGTGCTCACTCTCCCGTCTCCTGTTTTCACAGCTCCCCGTCCTCCTTCAGGTATTTACAAGAGCAGATGTGCCCAGGCATAGCCGTGCTCCCAGCAGGGGCATCGGAGTGGGAGTGAGGGAGGAGGGCGGTGAGGCTGGCGCTGGAGGCAGAGCCCCACCCTGACTCTGTCCTCACCTTTCTGTGGGACTTCAGATAACACCCCTTGACCTCTCCTCTCACCGAGCACACAAATACAACCCTCCTTGCCCTGCCCAGATTAAGCCAGATCTCAGAGAAGTCCACACAACCAGCCTGCTTCTGCCACCCCTGCCCAACTCGCCCTCCCTTCAGTGACGGGCAGCCAGGTCTCTCAGGCACCGATTCAGACCCAGCGCAGAGGCCAAGGGGGAGTGTGGGTGCAGGAAAGCCCCACCCCCACCCAGAAGGAGTCACTGAGAGCTCCCCACGCCCAATCCTGGGACCCCGTCAGCAAACACACAGACACATGCATGCACACACATGCACACACGCATGCACACATGCATGCACACACACGCCAGCCTCTGCCATTGTCACTCCTCAGCAGCCACAATACAATCAGGGCAGCCTTCTGGGAATTAGACACTCCTTGAAAAGGAAAATAGCTGTAAATGATTGAGAGAAATTTTCTTGGTAAGAACGCATCAGGAGGCAGAGATGTCAGTTAATTAAAAGAATAAAGTGGGGCCTTCTCTGGGCTCAAGCCAAACCCAGTGCTGCAAAAACAGTGAGATTCCCAGAGCCCTTTTCAAGCACTTACTTTCTGGAAGGAAGGGAGAGCTGTGCTCCCATGGCCAGGGTTAAGGAGGGAGAGAATGAAAGAAAGACAGTCAGAGGGACAGAAAGACAGAGGCAGAGATGAAACCATGAAACTCAGATTGGGGCTTGAACCCACGGTCTTTTAACTGAGATCACACGCCTGGCAACACCTCACCCAGAGCAGAACCAAGTACCCCCCCCCCCCCCCCCCAGGACCAGAGGGCAGAGGACCAAACTTCTCAAACCACTTCACCTTCATGCCTATCATGGTTTTCCTGACCCTTCTCCCTGCCCTTCATTGTTCCTGGGCTGCTCTCAGGGTGGAAGGAACTGGGCTTTTGGAGTTCAGAGACCATGGTTCCAGTCCAGCCAGGGCTGCTGAGTACAGTCATATGCCTTCTACCCCAAAATAACTGGCAGATGGAGTTCTGCTACCAGCTGTGTACTTATAGGACTGAGTTCACCCAAAGGTGCTGATACCGAGCAGGACCTTGTGGGGCTCCTGGGCACAAAAGCCTTTCTATGTCCCCCATTTCTTGATTACAGGAAATAGGCTTCATTCAGCCATGACCTTCCCTGAGTTCCAATAAGCAGGTTCAAACAGTCGTTAATCAGGGAAGGGAGGGGATGCAGAGATGAGGGAGGAACAGTCAAAAGAAACAATAGTGCAGCCTTGGGGCAGGGTCCCGGTTCCCCCTCAAGGGAGTAACAATATCTTTGAGCTGTTTTGCAGATACTGAAACCCCCACCAGGTGGGATAAATTAATGGGATGCTGCGCACAAGCACATAGACCCCAGACCAGTTGGAACCAGAAGGTTGATGACACTGACTCCCACTTACCTCACCACCAACCAATCAGAAGAATGTCCATGAGCTGATCATGCCCTCTTTGGACCGTTACTATAAAACTCCTCACTACCTCCTCCAGGTCGGGACACACAGTCCTGAGGGCATTAGCCCAGTGTGGCCCCCTTTGCCTGGCAAAGCAATAAAGCTATTCTTTTCTGCTTCACCCAAACTCTGTCTCTGAGAATTAATTTAGCATCAGGGTACAGAGGCCAGATTTGGTTTCAGTGCCATATGGGCTCAGAGTGGCCCCAGTCAAGGCCCTACCACTACTCAGCTGTGTGAGCTTAGGAAAGTCATGGCATCTCCTCCAGGCCTTGGTTTTCATACCTGTAAATTGGGGGTAGTAGTGATACTTGTTCTGCCCAATTGGCGGGTGTGGGTTCGTGACACATGGGATCTAACATTGCTTTGTGAACCATAAAGATGCTGGCCCTCCTCCAGGGCTCCCCCGTGGCCCTGCCCGGGCCTCCTAGTATGCCAGTGTAACCTAGCAGGACCCTATGGGGCCTGCCCGGGACAAGCCTTCCCCCATGTCCTCTGCTTTAACTCCCCTCTGATGTACCTAGATAACAGTATTTGATGTACATTTCCTGAGTTGTTTTACAGGTGTGAAAAGCCCCCACCAAATGGAAGATGTTAACTGCTTGGTGACCATGAACACTTAGCCCCAGGCATCCTGAAGCTTGTGGCCTGATAATATTAACCCCTGTGACACCACCGTCTTCCCTCACCATCAGCCACTCAGAGAATGGTGCACGTGCTGATCACATACCCTGCATCCCCTCCCTCACCTGGCTTTTAAAAATGTTTTGCAGAAACCCTTCAGGGAGCTCAGGGCTTTTTAGGGCATAAGCCACCTGCCTCCTTGCAGGGCCCTGCAATAAGCCTTCCTCTGCTCCAAACCCCCATGTTTTGGTTTGTTTGGTCTCACTGTGCGTTGGGCATGCCAACGTGGGCTAGCACCAGGGTCCTGCCCCAGCTCCCCTCCTGAGACCTGGCAGTGCTTTGGGACCCTGCCCCTGTTGTATCTGCCCCCTCCCCCATCCTTTTATTTCTCCTTCTGAAACAGTAGGGAAGGGGACAGGGCACAACCTTTGAAAGAATGACATAGCCTGAGGACATGACATAAACTGATTAGAGCCAGATGGGTCCAAGATGGCGGACAAGTTGACTTCCAGGCACCATGACAGTTCCAAGGCTGACCATGGGGATCAAAAAGAGGGCAGTGGCCCAATTCCTGGAAATCCCTGCCCCTTCCTGAATCAGCTGGAATATTCTGCCCACCCATGAGCCTATGAAACTACCCACCCTTACAAAAACTGACAACTCCCACACCCTGGAGCCTTTCTCAACCTCTGAGACGGCCACACTCTGTCTGCGGATTGTATTTCTCTATAAATACATCTCTAGATAAACTTCTTACCTATCACTTTATCTCTCACTGAATCTTTCTGTGATGAGACGTGAAGAACCTGAGCTTCACTGAGTCCTAAAACCAGGTGTGTGATCTCAGTTGGAAGATCTTGGGTCTTGGCTGGGTTTGAGTCCTGGCTGCATTGGTTCAAGTCCCAGGTGGGGTTTAGGCTGGGTTCAAGTCCCAGCATGTGGGTTCAAGTCCCAATCTGAGGTGCACAGTTTCACTTCCAGACCTCTTCTCAGGTTATTGTACATTTTCTTTATTGATTGATATTTTCTTCTTATTGTAAAAACAATCAAGGTCCTGGTTTAAAAAAAAAACAGCTCTCTGGGATAGAAGATGAAAGGAGGTTTCCCTTCCCCAAACCCCTCAGCCTCACCCTACATCGGCAGTCCTGCATTGCAGAAGCCAGCTCCTCGTTGTTCTCTCCGAAGAGCCCAGGCATGAGACAGCCTCCACCGGCAGGGCACCCGCCCTGCCCCACTCTGGGAAGCTGGCTTGCCCGTGCACCCTCAGTGGATGTTTGTGGGGAACGGAGGGCTGCACACCACAACCTCCTCAGCGTGAACCTCTGAGCCCCCTTGGTCATTTCTGGGCAGCTGCTGTTCACACCCCACCACCAGGAAATACAGGTGGGGGGCTCCCGGTGTTTTGCCTGAGAAGGAGTTGCTGACTGGGGTGCATTTATTACCAAGTCCAAGCTTGCTCTGCTCGCCACACAGCAGGTGAAGAAATAGGGAGACAAGGTGTTGAGGCAAGAAATACGACTTTATTCAGAAAGCCGACAGACCGAGAAGATGGTGAACTAGTGTCCCCTGAAACCATCTTATCAGGGTCTGGATGCCAGTTCCTTATAGAACAGAGCAGGGAGGAGGTGAGGGAGTAAAGTAGAAAGGCCATTAGCTTTGTAAAACATCTCCTGCTTTGCCAGCCTCAGGGAGGGGATGTGTTAATGTCTTCTTTTCCGCAGCCATTCACAGGTGGTCAGGGTCACATCGTCTGCCTGTGAGCTGAACAGAGGCACTTTAACATTCAGGCAAGGGGCACGGTTCCCTGAGGCAGGCCATTATGTATGATTATAATAACAAAAGCAACGAAAAGCAAGTGTTAAAGTAAAAGAAACAGATCAGTACGGAGTCAGATTGTGCTCTTCCCTGTTACGTGCTGGCAGCTTTTCTGAAATGCCGATAAATCACCAATCTCTGCCTGACTCACCAGGACAGATTCAGTCACTTTATAAACTGCGTCACCCCCCTACCCAGTGCCATTATCATCCCATGGCGGTTGACAAATATAAAACTCCAGTTGGGGGAGTTGACTAAAAAAATATGTGCACAACCTAAAGGTTGAGTTGTTTTACTCAGGGGACATACTGCGGACTTCAAGCCTGGGAGGCAGCATCTCAAGTAACGTGAGAGAACTCCTCCCAGGAGGCGAGGGGGAAGCTAGGACGTATAGAAGTTCTGCAACAAAGGGCAGGGAGTAGGAACAAAAGATTACTGTTAAAGAAAACCAGACACCTCAAGTTAAGGAATTGAGCGCTTTTCTGTGTGTGGGGAGATTCTGGGCTCACTGAAATCATTCCTTTGATATACACCTCGGCTATCTGGAGCCAGTATCCTGTGTTTTCACATCCTGAGTTTCCTCAGGGCTCACGGTGGAGAGTGGCTGCAGCCCAATGACTTAGATGGGGGGTAGTCTTTGTTTCCTTCCCGAGTTCCCTCGGGCTCACCAGCTCCCCATCAGGGGTGGCTGCGATTTGCTGACATGGCAGGCAATATTCCATTTCTCAGGCGCATCCCATCTGCAGGCCTCTGGCCATCGGGGTAGGCATAGGAAATGAGTGCACCATCCGTGGGTCTTTCTAGGAGGTAACTGCTGGTCAGAGGCGCCTGGCTTCTGGTCCCAGCTTGTTCTGGCTGCAGTGTGACTGTGGGCGAATCTTTCCCTCTCTTTACCTCAGTTTTCCCATCTTTACTAATCAGCATTGGTTGAATTCACTACGTTTTACTGGTAAATGCACTTTATTTGTCATGCTTTTGAGTCCTAACACGCATGCCCTAAGGCAGGTACTTACTTTGTTATTGTCCTCTTTTTTGTTGTTGCAAATTCAGGAATCTGAGGCAGGGAGAGGTCAAAGGACATCCCTACAGGGCACAAGACCCGTGGTGGCAGAGCCAAGGTTTAAGTCTAAGCACAACCCCCACATCATCCCAGGCTGCCTACTCAGGAGGCCGGAAAGGGGATCCTCCAGCCCAGGAGAAGCCCGAGGCCTTTTTTTCCGCAAGGGACTTGGGGGATGGGGAGGAGAGAGCCTGAAAAGCACTTGCTGGGCTCCTGCCACTCAGGGAGGCCCGGGAGCGGGCGGGGAAGGCAGGGGACCCTCCGGGGTGATTGGCGGAGGGAGACCCCCCAGGGGCGTTCGGAGGCAACACAGGGCCGGGCCCGGAGCGAGGGCTGCTTCGTGCAGGACTTCGCCTCCGCCACCCCTCACCCCAAGGTGGCTGTGGCCTCTCCCCTCTCAAAGCCTTAAAGCCCCAAAGGGCCAGCTCTGCCGGCTGCCCGAGCACAGGGGTGGTGTGAGTGAGCCCCGTGCCGCCCTAGTGCAGCGCGGCCCGAGCCTCCGCCTCGGCTCGCTTGACTTCCCTGGGGCTCCTCTTAAGGCAGGGGGCCTACACAGGCCCCGCTGCCGGGGCGACACCAAGAAGCAGTGGCCTTCCCGGGCTGTCCCCATCCCCCCAGACATGTCCCGAGAGGAGAGGCCCAGGAGGCCCTGGAGACTGCGGTGCAGGAGAACAGGACCTCAGTCCCTGCCATGCACACGCTTCCCGGGGGACCCTGGGCAAGCTTAGGACTCGTGGTTTCAAGAGACAGAAACCTGAATCCAACCAGCTCCAGGAAAAGGGGGTTATCGGGAGGACACTGGGGCTTCTCACCACCCATGTTCCTCAGGGACGGCTAGAATGAAGGACTCAAATACCACAGGGTGCTGCCCCCCCCCGCCCCGCCCTGTCACTACATCTGCCTTCCTGGCTCCCTCCGCATAGGAGGGGCAGAGCTGCCATGGCTCCAGCCATCACCAGAGGGGCTGCTCCCTCGCCTCACTCCCAGCCTGTCACGTCCCAGAGAGGGGCTTTGATTGGCCACGTTCCTGTCAGTAGCCCGTTTCCAGCCCAGTCAGGTTGGCCAAAGGGGCAGGGCAACATGACAAAGGCAGAGCCCTGGGCCACCTGTGTGTCCAGATCATTCCCAGAGGAGGAGACTCGCTGAGGGCCGGGAAGCCCATCCAGTTGCTGTCTGTTACACCTCTCTGCGAGACTTAATTTCCTCACCAGTGAATTGATGCTGATGTTGACCACTTCATGGCTGTCTGTGAGGTACGGATGAGATGGTGCCTAAGTAAATCGTTTGGTGCCTGGACGTAATCCACAAATATTAGCTTTATTATTCTTGCTGTAGTTGTTGACAGGATTTGCCTTAGCCAAGCGAGGACGGAGGTTCCCGCTGAGAAGGCTGTGGGTGCAGCAGGGCCTCCGCTGTGGGTCCTGCCTGAGCCCTGGTCCTCCTGAGGCCACTCACTGGTCCGTGAACACGCCCAGGGCAGCGGAGAGGAAGGCTCCCTCCCTAGCTGTACCACCACCCACCCCCATCTTGGTTTCATGGCCCATCAAACGGACAAGAATCCAGGTTTGCTTTCCTTCACTACAGTCATGAGCAACAAGCAGGAAAACGTGAGAAGAGAAAACGGCAAAATCTTATTAACACTTTATTGTTGTTGTTATTCATTATCATCTCCAGAAAACTGCTGGGATTATGAGGCTGTGTTTTCCTCACGTTTCCTCTAATGGCCGTTACCATGAGGGAAGCCATGCAGACTTAATTTGCTAATGCCAACTACTAAACTATGCAAAACCAGAGCTGCTAATGAATTTCTCCCCTCTGGCTGCCGGTGCTGATTCGTTTGGGGGTGCCTGGTTGGGGGGGGAGGGGCCTGGGGCTCACTGGCCCTCTTCCACACCCGGCAGCCGTCCACCTGCACACGCCCCCTGGGTGAGGGTCTCCTGAGATGTGGCTCCCTATCCCAAGGGGCAGCTGAATAGATTCTTTGGTAATTCAAGATGGGTTTTGGTTTTTTCAGTTTGAAAAGAATCAAATAGCTTATCTCAGAAGGAAGGAAAAGGACCCCTTTGAATTAAATGTAAGCCCACAAATGACTTCTCTTTCTCTGCTCTATTTCTGATGACTATTTATAGATCTGAGTCCTGTCACTGCAAAGAGGGACCTTTTCCTCCCCCCCCCCCCCCGCCTCCACTGCTCTCACCCCAGCTCCCTGAGGACGACGGTCATGGGGGCAGCTCAGCTGAGGCTTCCCTCCTGACAAGACGCTCCTCCAGGAGAGGCCTGGGTCTGCATGCCCAGGGCCAGGCTGAAGCGGGGCACAGGGCTGGCCTCGTGTCCGTCTGCTAATCTGTAAGTCACGGCAAGCTAAGGAAAAACACCCCTGGCTTAGGCCAAAGAAGGTAGCTTACCAGAAGGATGTAAGCAGCTCACAGGTGAAGAGAAAGGCCTGAATGAACTTTCCCAGCCTTGGAAACAGCAGGCGCTGGGGTAGCCTGGGGAGCCAGGTGACAGGAACTGTATTTTTAGGGCACAAATCCTCTCCAGGTGCTCTTAGCCAAGGTGGTTCAGATCTCTCAGAACCAACCCCTGTGTGACCTTGGACACGTTTCTAAATCTCTCCAGGGCTAATTTATTCTGCGAAATGGGGCTCACAGAGCCTTCCTCCCCATCTCTCACAGCTGTGGTTATGTATAACCCCGATGCCAGCTGCAGTCATGCTGTTCTTTGAAATTTAAATTAAATTGGCTGGGACCTCAATCCCCTGTGAATGGGAAATCCAGTATTTTCCCCCAAGATTTCTGTGACGCCCTGGGAATGACTGCACTCAGGGCCACCTCCTGACCATGCTGGTGTCCCCAGCCCGCCTGTCTCACTCCCGTGGCTGTTGTGATGTCTGCTCAGAGCTGATCCCAACATGCAACTCAGCCCCTCCCGAAAGGCTCCCAGGAGACATTTCTGTGGAAGAGCCTTTACTGAAAATGGGGCAGGGAAGAGGAGGGTTACACTGCTGATCACAAACAACCATACAAGGCATATTAGACTCTGTTTTCAAAGACATGGGGAGGCCATGTAGCCTAGCGGTTAAGAGCTCAGCCTCTGAAAGGTGTTCCACGGAGGCTCAAATCCCAGCATTACCACTTACGGGGCATGCAACCTGGAACAAGTGACTTCACATCACTTCCCTGCAGAATGAAGGGGTGTGTGTGTGTGTGTGTGTGTGCGCGCGCGTGTGCACACACACTTGTGGTAGCACCCAGTACAGAGTGAGTCCACATAAGAGTTACTGACTCTCACGAAGAAATCAGCCTCCTGTGAATTCCCTGGCGGTCCAGTGGTTAGGACTCCGTACTTCCACTGCACAGGTTCAACCCCTAGTTGGGGAACTAAGCCACACAGGGCAACCAAAAAAAAAAGAAAGAAAGAAAAAGAAATCAGCCTCCTGCCATCTTGCCCCATGAGGCCCACCCACAACCCCCACCCAGAGATAACCACTGTGAACATCCCCAGAGTTTTATATGCACACATGTCCACACATGTCAACATGCTTCCCACTGAACTGAGATCCTACGTAGACAGAGCTCACTCTTCCCAGAAGGGGAGGCCTGTGGAGGGGGCCCAGAGGAAGACTTCCTTCCTCTTGAGAAAAGCAATGAGAAGGAACCCAGGACCACTGCTGGCTGCCCAGGGCCTTGAACTTCCAGGACGCAGACGATCCTGAGTCCCCTCTCCTAGCCCATTCCTGTCAGCAGGGTGAGGCAGAGGGGCAAGTCAGGGCTTGGAGGTGAGGGTCCTCAGGGATGGGGCCTGACACAGAGACTACAGAAGCCCCTGGCCCTGAGAAGAGGCCAGATTACAGGGTGTGTGCACAGGGGCAGGAAGGTAACATCTGGTACATGTGTGTACACACGCTCACACAGCAGCCACGGGGGTCCCTGCCACGGCCGCACCACTCTCTTTCCTTTGACTCAACTCTGAGCTGCCCTGCAGTCAGGAGGGCTGCTCAAAGAGGAGAGCCCGGTCAGGACCTGGCAGCGAAGACCCCATCGGCCTTTCCACAAACACCATGCACACCCACAAGCACTGGGCACTGTTCACAGCCTGAGCAGGAGTCAGAGAGACCTGCGCTCAGAGCCCCACCCTGCCCGCTGCACGGCCCTGGGGGTGTGGCTCAAGCCCCCTGAGCGCGTGCCTGTCTTGCTGCTGTGGGGATTAAGGGATCATCAGTGTGGCAGGCTTGGCAGAGCACAAAGGGCCCACAACTGTGGAAGCCACAACGATTACCTCAAAAACCGACAAGCAAGGGGAGCAGCGGCTCAGCCTCCCATGGGCCGGAGGCATGGAGCCTCTTCACTCCACTTGTTTCCAGCTTTCCACAGTTGTCTCATTTATTCCACCAACAAGACCACGTTCTCCTGATGGGATTATTGAATCACTACATTTGGAGCGTTAGTCTGAAAAGACCACTTGCTGTGGTCAGCCCGGGCAACATCTGGGGTCTCTGAACCTTGCCTCCGGTCTCTAAAATGGAGAAAAATCAATCCCATCCCAGGACTGCCTAGAGGACACATGAGAAACTTCTTGTAAAAGTGCTTTGTAAACTGAGGTGCTGTAGACCCTCGAGGGAGTTGTGTGGGGTACAGGCTGTGCCCCACTAGAAGTTTCCCTAGAATGTTTAGCAAGGGGACAGGAGGGAAGAGGAAATGCTGGCCACACCCAGAGCGTGTCTCGGTCTCTCTCCTCTCCTTCCCTCCCTCCTCCCTCCCTTTTCCTTTCATTCAACACACATTCTCTCTCCTGACTTTTTAGGGGGAGGAGAGAGTAACAACACTGACAACAGCTCCTCATTTTTGCACACACTTCACCGTTTACAAAGAAAGCACTGTCACATGATCACATCTATTTTCTCTTTTGATCACTGAAATTCACATTTAACTAGGGCATCCAGTGTTTCATCTGGCAACCCAATACCCAGCCTCTGGGAGACCTCCCTCAGCACCTGCAGTCCTTGGCCCAGGCCCTCCCAGTGACACCGGGTTCCTGGTTTATCTGGAATTCATTGATCCAGGCTTCAGCAATGGCCCGGGCACCCCCGGTGGCGACGGCCCTGTGTCAGACTCTGTGGGGGTGAGATGACCTGGCAGGGTCTGCCCCGGAGAATCTCAGTGGGAGAGAGGGGATCACCCGTCAGCAACACTGTTACAAGGTGCGAAGCGCCAAGTGCATCCATGATACAGAAACTGAGGCCCAAGAAAGAAGTTATACAGTCTCTCCAAGTGTGAAAGCCGCGGTGTTATTCCTCCACCACTTTCACCATCCCTCTCTCTTCCTGAAGTGTTTCCATTCCTGTGCCCTTCTCCCCCTTCTCTTTCAAAGGTTTCCCTCTAGACCAACCATCAATACCCTGAATGTTTGGAAGGAAAAGTCTATCAGTGCTTCCCTTCCTGGGGGCCATTCATTCTCTCCTCCAACCAGTATTTCATCAGGTGTCTTTTGTGTGTCAAGCCCTGGGCTGGATGCACTGAGATCACCACGTGGGTCCTGCGGGTCCTGGGCCAGCAAGGGCTTCCCCTCTCTCCTCTACCCTTCCTGCCTCCCTCCCTCCCTCCCACCTTCCTGCCTCCCTCCCACCTTCCTGCCTCCCTCCCGCCCACCTCCCTCCCGCCCGCCTCCCTCCCTCCCTCCTGCCTCCCTCCCTCCTTGACTGCGCTCTTCCCTCCCCCCTCCCTCCCCCCTCCTCCCCCCCATACTCCCCGCCTACCGTCTGAGTGCCGGTCTCGCTCTCAGCGCTGGGGACACACCTCTGCCCTCCTTGCTCTCACGGGGCTTTCAGGAAGACCCTCGCTGTCACAGAGGAGGGGATGTGCCCTCGGTTTTCTCTCCTCTTTGATTTAGTTTCAGAGCAAAGGAAAAAAGAACCGCCAACCTGAGGGAAACGGGGCCGCTTTGCTCCTGGTGGTGAAGGAAAATCATTTCCCGAGCCCGCCCGCCCTCTGGCGGCCAGAGTCGGGGACCCGCCGCGTTCGCGTTACCCCGACGTGCTCGGGCGGCCGGGCCCCCGCGGCCTGGCTCCGCCCTCGCTCCGCCCGTGCTCTCCCGGGCACCACGTGCGACCCTCCCTCTGAGTCCCCCTCCGAGACCACCTCCTCCTGGCACCTTCCCAGCCCACCTCAACTCGAAGTCATCGGCGGTACTCGGCGCTCCCCAGCTTGTAACAGTGCTGCTCTCCTGTGGAACCGGAACCGGGGGTTCTCCCGGGCAGACCCTGCCAGGTCCTCTCATCCCCTGAGAGCCTTCCCGGGGAGGGGCGCCCGGGCCATTTCTGCAGCCTGGATCAATGCATTCCAGATAAACCAGGACCCAGACTGGGAGGGCCTGGGCCGAGGGCCAGCAGGAGCTGGGGGCGGGGGGGGGGGGGGGTCTCCCAGAGGCTGAGTGTTAATTAGTTTGTCAGATGAAACGCAGGATGTTCCAGTTAGATTTTACTTTCAGATAAACAATAAATGAAAAAATACTTTTTGTGTCTGTGTAAGTATATCCCAAATACTGCAGGGTGCATACGTACTTAAGCTAGAAAATGTTTTTGTTGTTTATCTGAAATTTGATTTTAGCTGATGTCCTGTATTTTATATGCTAAATCTGGCAAGCCTACTCAGTGGAGTAATGGCCATAAGATGCCCATCTGGACAAGGTGGGGGCGGGCTGGAGGGAGGCTGGGCAGACAGATGCCTTGCGAGGCTGGGGCAGGGCAAGGGGTCTGGGTCTAAATCCACCTCGGGGCCATAGAGAAGAGAATAGCAATGCAAACTTCAAAGCATGTTTACCTGGAATTTACATCCACATCATGGTGGTGAGGTGAGGGTGAAAACGAGGAGAACCTTGCCTGTTCTCAAGGCTCTGCTCATATGCTGATCTGCCCTCCCCAGCCCAGGCTGCAACCACATGTCCAGTGGCAACACTGTTACAAGGCCAAATACAAATACATGTTGTGGCTGTGGAAACTGAGGCCTGAAATAAGGTACACAATGCCTATAAAGTCACACACTACATATGAGAGCCATGGTACCATTCCTCCACCACTTCTGCCATCCCGCTCTCTTCCAGAAGTGTTTCCCCTCCTTACTGTCCCCTCCTATGTCTTCAAACTTGTGTCTGCAGGACAAACCAGCACATACCACACCCTTAAGGGCAGAAGCTGGTCTCCTCTGTGTTTCCCCCAAGGCACCTAGAGGTGTCAATAATTGGTGTCAAACGAATGGATTTAAAGAGGGAAAGTCTAACCCAGGAGGGGCTGCCTCCAAGCCTAAGGTATCTGATTGGTGTAAAGTCCCTAGAATGAGGCCTGGCAACACAGTCAGTGCTCTGTAAACGTCAGTGCTTTCCTTCATAACAACTGCTGACACACTGCTTCCTGGGAGGTGTCGCCACTGATTCTTCTGGAATGGTATTGCATTCCAATTCTTTCCCACACTTGATGGCACCCTTGACAATCACAAGATCTTTGGGGGAGATTTCACTGGTTTTCTGAACAAGGGTTCAGGTGGGTCCTGAGAATGCGATGTGACAGAACATTCCCTTGGAGAAACTATCTCTTGGCCTCATTTCGCAGTGACCATGGCTGTGCATCTATGTTTCTAGCAGTATTAGAGCCCATTTATAATGATTTAAGGTAATTACACTGGACAGGAGTTTGATGGCTATTAGGCCTCTTTATTTGGCTGAAAATCATTTGAAGCGTGAAGCTGCGTGAGACAATCAAGCGCCAGTACCATCACGAAACATCCTTGTATTTGGAACCAATTTAGAGTGTCATTTTTGATATCACAGATTATCCATCTTCAGATTCCAAGTCCTTGGTATCTGTGTTCTCCTGCTCTGGTATCAGGAGGACAGCCAACGGCAGTAGGCCTGCCCTGGGAGTGGGCAGCCAGGCCAGCACCAGCCCTAGGAATTGAATTCTCAGGGACCTAACACTCAGCTTTTTCACCAGCATCATTCCACCTTCTGTTTGCAGCAAGATCCTCGGACAAGTGGAAATGCCACCTAAAGTCTAGCCTCAGTGCTCCTCCTCTTCCCTTCACTCACAGAGTGAACAGGATAGACAAGACTGCCGCCAGCCAGCACACAACAATGCCAGCTCATGGGGGCTGGCCCTCATACCAAACCTGATGCTCTCAATATTTGAATATCACTCCTGAGTAGAACAGTCATGGAATTATAATGAATAAGATTCTCTCAGGCTGTGACTGTGCCATGCCAAAAAAGCTGGATTAAAAAGTAAAAAATTAATCAACAGGCCAGATGTTTAATTTTCCACAATGACAGATAGAACACATTCCATCTAAATGTTTCCATGTAGATATATACTCTGTTTTTTTTTCAGATCACTGCAACTTGCCCACAGCAACACCTAGGATATGGTTTCATATATGTATATTTTTATAAGCACAGGAAAAGTAGATTCTGCCCAAGAAGAACTGAAGTAAGGTAAGGCCATGAAAGTGCAAGATTGACCCATGGCCACTGCTGCTGTCCTGATGCCCCCTGTGCAGGCTCAAGGGCCCTTCCACTGTCTCCAGGGCCCCCTGGTAAGATGTCTCTCTCTAAAAGCAAGAACAGCAGGTGCCACGTGATTTGTCTGACCATCATTTTAATGAGAAAGAACAATATGGGAGCAATTACTGGGCTGAGGAGCCCAGGGTGGCCTGGGCCTGGCAGGTCTGATTCATTTATTCTCTTCTTTGTTGGGAAACTTGGACTGACTTTAATGATGAGAAATAAAGTGGCTCCCAGGAGCCGCTCTCGACACTAATGGAGCCCGGGCACCCTTTCTTTAAATAGACATTGAAATATGCAAGAACACCTATGTCATCTGAACACCCACGGACCAAGTTTTGAACACTTTAACTGCTCTTGGTAATTGGATTCTGTAAAACTCCAGCCATTTCACTGTCTCCATTTGGTGGGGGGGGAAATTCATTGTTTTTAATATCTGCTGGTAAACTGAGGGTTTTATTTGCACAGAGAAAACCCGTGAAACAGAAATTGGAGATAAGGATGGGAAAACTCCTTCAGTTTTGTACGGGTGACTTTAGAATTTTCCTCTCCCTCTCTTTCCGCCTCTGCCCAGGCTGGGGGAGTGTGCATGAGACCATCAGATGCTGATGGTTTTAGGCCATATGCTCTCTGCTTCTATTAAGGTTGGGACAGGAAGCCATTTACAGGAGCCTGGGGAGGGTGATGGCTCCGGCCTCCCTCCAGAGAGGTGGCACAAACCTGGACACAGGTGTCCACCTGACTGCCCTGGTCCAGCCAGGTTCTGAGGAGCAGGGGCTGAGGGTGCAGCTTTCTGCTTTAGTTAACTAAGCGTCCTCAGTGCTGGCCTGTGCCCTGGCCCCAGCTGTGGATAATGAGTGCTCAGCATCCTAGAGCCCTCTGCTCTCCCTCCCTGGTATTTCCATCCCCACCCACAGCCAGACATTTCCTCTGAGCCTAAGAGCCAAAACTCCTACTGCCTTCTTGACATCTCCACATGGACGAGTCAAGCTCAACACATTCAAACCAAACTCTGGTGTTTCCCCCACCTACTCCCATTCCAGTGCTCCCTGTCTCCAGGACGGGCCCTCTGACCTTCCAATGCATAAGCCACAAACCTGGAAGTCACCTGCATCCCTTTGGAGTTATCCTTGTCCGAGCCATGTCCCTAAGAACAGACCATGTCCGTCAGTGGCGCTGGCACACGTCCAGCCTCCAGGGCCTGCATGGGGAAGCAAGGGGAAGCCTTTCTTCTAGGCAAGGCAGGCTGGAAGTGCCAGGAAGCTAGAACTCTCCAGGAGCAGCCTTTGACCAGTGACTGATGGCTCCCTTATTCTTCTGAGATGTGTGTTTTTTTCTCATTTCACCACGTTTCCTGCAGGAATAAGCTCCAGTTGCCCAAAGGCAGGATGGGCTTCATAGGCTTGCAGTGTATACAGCTGTATGGGGCCCCATTACTTAAAAGGCCCTGTGCTTGGCTGAATACTCTGCTGTCACCGTTCTGAATGTCTCGATAATTTATGAGCACAAGCCTCACATTTTCATTTCGCACAAACTGTGCAAATTGCACAGCTAGTCCTGCCCAAGAGGTAGCTGGCTTGAGAGGACCCTGGCTGCCTTCCCTCCTTCCTTCCCCATCTCTCCTCCCCACTTGCCTGTTGGTATTTCCTGACCCCAAATAAATTACTTGAACTCAAATTCTTGTCTCAGGATCTGCTTCTAAGGGAAGCTGACCCGTGACCCTGACATATCCATTTCTCCAGAATCTGTCCAGTGTCCTTGGTTTATCCTCACCTAGCCTTGACACTCTCTCTCCTGGACCACTGCAGTGGCCTCCCAACTGTTCTCTCCATGTCCACTTTGTTCCCTCCAATTCCCTCTCCACAGTAGCCAGAGGGTTGGTTGGTGGTTAGTTGCTTGGTTTGAATGTAAAGCTAATCATGTCACTTTCCTGCTTGAGACATTTCAAGGGTTAATTGTTGAAGCTGTTTGATGGTACATAGGGACCTGTGATCTTTTTCTTCCTACTTCTGTATATATTTTAAAAACTCTATAATAAAAGCTAAACTACAAACAAAGTCTCCATCACTTCCCAGTGCTATTAAGAGAACCGATAAAATCACAGTGGCCCATGAGGCTTGCATGAGCTGGCAGCCCTTGCTTTTTTGCCATCTGTATATTAGCTATCCTGGCCTTTCTCTTCCTCAGATGCGCTGTGCTCCTTTCAGCCTCAGGGCCTCTGCACATGCTGTGCCCTCCACCAGGAATGCCTTCTCTCATACTCTTACTGCCTCCCAACAGTTACTTAGCATCTCTGTTTCTCAGTTTTTCCTCATTTGTGACACAAAGGTGATACCAGCACCCACTACACAGTGCTTTCTCATAGGATTGTTATTAGGATAAAAGAGCAAAGCAAACACTCAAAAAACAGCAGCTATTAATACTGCAAAAATAACACTGCTTCCTCCAGGATTTGAATAAAATTGACAGTCCAGGAAGCCTGGCCATGTTTATGCTGAGTTCCCTTGGTGTCTGCACCTCAAGAAGCTCCTGGGCCAGCCAGTTGCTCTCTACCCTCCACTCATTATGGTGAGACTCAAATGAACCTTAAAGATATCGAGGGCCTACAGGCATGTAGCATGATCATCGCATGCTTGGGGGACCTAAGAGAAGCAGTGTCGCTCAGTGAATCAGAAGCCCTAAGCCTCTGCCAGCCTGCTTAACTGGTTCCTTCTGGCTGCTGTTGGCCTTTGATGGGGCAGCCACACATTCAATCAAGGTCAACCTGAGGTTATCAGAATTAACCAGAGGTCAAACAAACACTTCCTCTCTGATTCAGCCAGCTCCTTGACCTGCTATGTGGCCATCTGATCATGGTTTAATTGGGTATCTTCATGTCCACAGAAATCCCAAAGGGCATGAGGTGCTGGAGTTAGGAAATAGAGAGCAGCCCACAGTTCCTGCGGGAGACTGTGTCCCCACAAAATTCATATAAGATCCTAATTCCCAATTTGATGGTATTTGGGAGGTGAATAGGTCATGAGGATGGAGCCCTCATAAATGAGACTGGTGCCCTTATAAAAAATACCCTAGAGAGCCCCCTTGCCCCTGTGGCCATGTGTGGTTATAGTGAGAGGGCAGCTGTCTATGAATCAGGAAGCAAACCCTCACCAGACACCAAATCTGCCAATACTCTTATCTTGAACTTCCCAGGCTCCAGAACTGTGATAAACAATTGTCTATTGTTTAAGCCAGCTAGTCTATGGTATTTTGTTATAACAGCCCAAATGGAATGAGACAGTTACCAAATGCCTCTGTGCCAACCTTTTGAGACACCTCATTGATTCATCCCAAAGTTACTCTCCTTTGGGGTTCTAAGGTTCAGAAGAGTCAGGAAATTTGCTCAAGGTCATACCGGCAAGATTCAAAACCAAGCCTCCCTGGCCCTAAGCCTGAACTCTTTCACCAAGTTTTGGCAGTTCTCGAACTCAAGATTCCTAGGCCCCATCCTCCCACTGCTAATTCAGTAAATCTGAGGGCAGGCCTGAGAATTTGTACTTTAAAAGTTTCCTGGGTGACTCTGAAGATCATCTAGGTTTGAGAACCATTTAGAGGGAGCCACCGTATTTCCCCAAATCCAAAAAAAATGGCCCCATGAGGCTCAATTGGTGAACTGGGCCCAAGTCCACCACTCACTTTTAACATGGTTAACCAGTCTATTTTGCATCAAGCCTGTCATTTTAAATCAAGCCTTTTAACATCTAAACATATAAAGTCCTTTATTTATTGACCAAATCTCTGTCCCAAGATAGCATTTATTCTGTGGCTATGTGCACTCTAGACACCTCTGGTTCTGTGCCCTCTCTCATACTGTGACCGCCTAGAAACAGAAATTGAGCATCTATCATAAGCTGCACAGAAGGACACATAGTACATGCCTCAGCCCAGCACACGTGGCTTGATAGGAAAAGACGTCCGCCTTGTCATCCTCCAATTTTAGTTCCTGGAGCTCTGTAGGCTCCTTTCTGGCAGGAAAATTAGACCAAGAGCTGCTTTAAAGATACTGTTCTATGCCCTCCAAGGCATTACTAGACTGGAATCATGTAGGCACTTTCTAGAGCAGAACCACCTCTGCAGTCAGAGCTGCGAGTCTAAACCAACTCAGGAGAGAAATTGCTGCTTATAAAAAGGAGACTTGCTGAGCTTATAAATGGCTTTTTTATGAACTTCTTTTCTTGCCTCTGGTTTCAGCACTGGATCATGCTAGATTATGCTTCTAATGCCTTAACAATTCAAAAATTAGGCTTATAATAAGAACCACTTTTAATAAGTCAAGGAATTGATCTGAAGAGTGGCTTATTGCATGCAGACTGTGTTTCTCTTTGTTCAAACATTATAATTCTCTTGTTCTACTACCACCTACAGAAAGCGTCAAAGAGCAATAACCGACTTAATAGCTAAAATAAATGTTTAAATTTTCTGTGTAAAAAATAATAATGTAGCTAAACTTATACATTAAAAAATAAGTTATTGGCTCTCCTGATGAATCTCTTTCCTTCAGAATTGGCCAGAAAATATATTTAAAATGCCCCACAGAATTAAAAAAAAATGCTGGGAGAGGCAGAGAAATGATTATGACAGTATAAATGATGACAAAACTTTTTAATGAAAAGCAGAACTTAGTCAATTAACTCTTGTCTACACCATGTCAGCAAATGTGTTTAATCTTTTCCCACTGAATTTTGTTTTTTCTTACTAAACTGATACAATTTGCCTAATTGGCATCAAGACTTGCAGTGTACCAACTTCTGTTAGTGCAATTAACTCAGTCCCTGCATGTATGGCAGAGACAAATAATGTGTGGAGTGTGGTGGCCTGGCTTCTCTGTACATCCCATCACTGGGACTTAAGAACCAAAGACATGCCAGGTGACAGATCCAGGATTTAGCCTCTGTGACCTTTTTGTTAGGGTCACTAGACAGACACTATATGGACACAAACCAAAGGCACATTGAAGAAGGGACACAACTGAGCCTGGGATGGGGACAGGTAGAGAGGTTTCACCAAGAGGGGACTTTGCAGCCACGTCTTGAAGAATGAATAAGAGAACAACTGGCAGATCACATTGTCTAAGAGACCAAATAACCAGATAATTGCTGCATAGTCACTTCATTACATGTTGTAGAGCTGGTGCGGTGCTGAGTCCTCTCTCCTTGCAAATGTCCTCTCCTCTTAAGGAAAGTGTTACTGGCAGGAGACTTCTGCTGGTACACATCCTCAGCTTTCCATTTCTGTTTCCATGATTTCCTTGCTAACCCAGAGAACTGACTTGGGCAGCACATCCATGGCTGTGGTGACAGGGAGCACTTCCTTCTTCTCCTCCTTATGGTGGTCCATCAGCACAATCAGCTCATGGTCAGGGCAGGACCATTCAGGCAGCTTTTTTGCAGCTTGACTGTGTCTCCCTGCCCAGTACTCATTTTCAGCTACTCTAATCTTTCCTGTGTTGACCTACAACCTTTTAATCCAATGTCCTGTGCAGACTAGGGAGAAGAGACACCCAGTGGGCTGCCGAGGTCTGGGGATCTGGGGCCACAGTGAGGGATCCTTCAGGGTAAAAGGAGTTTCAGTGGCCTGAGTCTTTGACTAGGAATCTGGAAAGTAGTGACCTCTTCGGTGAGGGCTGACCAAAGCCATTCCCAAATGGCACTCTTTGTGTATGATGGGCTCCACTTTAAGAACTCTCAATTTATGAAAACCTGAATTGACAAAACAAATACAAGGGCACACACGTTTCACTCAGTATTCAGGGCGATTCATACATTTCATCAATGCTGACTAATCTTTTTCTGTAGGGTCATATCTCGTGTTGCTTTACTATCTCAAATTCTCAGGGACGCTAATTCTTTTGTGGCTGTGTCTGCTGATATTCTATAATGGTCTATGAATTTCACGTTTTGAGCTCATCTTTCCCTGGCGCACATACGTGTGTGTGTGTGTGTGTGTGTGTGTGTGTGTGTGTGTGTGTGTATGCACCCTCACACAGGTGTTCTGTGAAATCTGGAATGCAGAAATTCCACACAGAGCAGGTCTGAGTTCCCCTCTGCTGAATAGCCAAGTATTTCACCTGTTTGTGATTAGATTCTCTCTTACATTTATTGGCTGTATATTGCTACAATAAGCAGCAAGAGTAAATCTGGGTTCCACATCCTTGCATGGAGTAAACTTGGGGTTTCAACTTCTCAAGAAGGTCTCTCTTTTTTCCATCCAGAGTCCTGACGAGATAAACTCCCATGCTTTGGGTCCCCTAATCACAGAGGTGCAGCCATTCCAGAACTCAGGTTTACACAGGTGTCAATTCCAACTCCCCACCACTTGTGACTGAAGTCCATGTGTCCTATCCCACTGTGGCCAATAAACTGTTTGGATAGTATTAAGGTCTGCTGTCCTTGGGCCATCATGGCATCGACTTTCATGGGTACCAATCTGGTGTGAACATCTCTTCACTGTTGGCATGTGGGGAAATCTGTTTATTTTGAGCTTGTCCTTGAATTTGAACTTTTCAAAAAATATTTTACTCTACTGTTTAATCCTTCTCAAGCTCTTCCAAAAAATAGAAGAGGAGGGAACACTTCCAAACTCATTTCACGAGGCTGGCAATACTCTGATACCAAAACCAGTATATCACAAGAAAAAAAAAAAGGCCAATATCCCCATGAACATAGATCCAAAAGTCCTCCACAAAATATTATCAAGCTGAATTCAACAATATATTAAAAGGATCATACACTATGATAACATGGAATTTGTTCATTAGATGCAAGGATGGTTTAATATTTGCAAATCAATCAATGTGTTACACCACATTATCAAAATGAAGGATAAAAATTATAGAATCATCTCAATAGATGCAGGAAAAGCTTTGGACAAAATTCAGCATCGATTTATGATAAAAACTCTGAACAAGTGGGTATAGAAAAAAGGTACTGCCACAGGATAAAGGCCATGCAAGACAAGCCTACAGCTAACATCAAACTCAATGGTGAAAAGCTGAAAAATTTTCCTCTAAGATCAAGAATAAGACAAGGATGCCCATTCTCACCACTTTTATTCAACAAATTATTGAAAGCCCTAACCATAGTAATCAGAAAAGGAAAAGAAATAGAAGGTATACAAATAGGAAAGGAAGAAGTAAAGCTGTCACTATTTGCAGATGACATGATACTATACATAAAAAATCCTAAAGATGCCACCAAAAAACTACTAGGGCTAGTCAATGGAGCCAGTAAAATTTCAGAATACAAAATTAATTTACAGAAATCTGCTGCATTTCTATACACTACAACAAACTATCAGAAAGAGAAATTAAGGAAACAATTCCATTTACAATTGTATCAAAAAGAGTAAAATACCTAGGAATAAACCTACTGAAGGAGGTAGAAGAACTGTACTCAGAAAATATTAAGACAATGGTGAAAGAAACTGAAGATGACACAAACCAGTGGAAAGATATACTGTGTTCATGGATTAGAAGAATTAATATTGTTAAAATGACCACACTACCCAAAGCAATCTAGAGATTCAATGCAATCTTATCAAAGTACCAATGGCATTTTTCACAAAACTAGAACAAATAATTTTAAAATTTGTATGAAAACACAAAAGACTTTGAGTAGCCAAAACAACCTTGAGAATGAAAAACAGAGCTGGTGGTATCATACTCCCTGACTTTGGGCTGTAATACAAAGCTACAATAATCAAAACAGTGCACTACTGGCAGAAAAACAGACACATAGATCAATGGAACAGAATAGAGAGCCCAGAAATAAACCCAAACACTTATGGTCAATTAATTTACAACAAAGGAGGCAAGAATACACCAGTCTCTTCTATAAGTGGTGCTGGGAAAACTGGACAGCCAGATGTAAAAGGATGAAATTAGGACATTTTCTAACACAATATACAAAAATAAACTCAAAACGGATTAAAGACCTAAATGTAAGACCAGGCAACATAAAACTCCTAGAGGAAAACATAGGAAGAACACTCTTCACCATAAACCACAGCAATGCTTTTTTGAATCCATCTCCTAAGGCAAAGGAAATGGAAGTAAAATAAACAAATGGGCCCTAATTAAACTTAAAGTCTTTTTCACAGTGAAGGAAACCACTGAAAAAATGAAAAGACAACCTACTGAATGGGAGAAAATATTTGCAAATGATATAACCCCAAGGGGTTAATATCCAAAACACATTAACAGCTAACTCAATATCAAACAAAACAAAACAAAAGAACAACAACAACAACAACAACAAAACCCCCAAACCCCACCCAGTCAAAAAATGGGCAGAAGACCTGAATAGACATTTTTCCAAAGAAGATATACAGATGGCTAACAGGCACATGAAGAGATGCTCAACATCACTAATTATTAAAGAAATGCAAATGAGGTATCACTTCACACCTTTCAGAATGATTATCATTAGAAAGTCTATAAATAACAAATGTTGGTGAGAATGTGGAGAAAAGGGAACTCTGGTTTGCTGTTAGTGGGAATGTAAACTAGTACAGCCATTATGGAAAATAGTATGCAGGTTCCTCAAAAAACTAAAAATAGAAATACCATATGACCCAGTAATTCCAATCATGAGTTTATATCCAGAAAAAAACCCCACTAATTTGAAAAGATATATGCACCCCAATGTTCATAGCAGCATTATTTACAATAGCCAAGATGTGTCCATCAATGGATGAATGGATAAAGAAGATGTGGTATATATACACAATGGAATATTACTCAGCCATAAAAAGAATGAAATCTTGCCACTTGAAACAACATGGATGGGGACTTCCCTGGTTAAGGCTCTGCACTTTCACTGCAGGAGTTGCAGATTCCATCCCTTGTTAGGGAACTAAGATCCCACATCCTACATGCCACACAATGCAACCCATGCCCCCCCCCCCAAAAAAAGAAAAAAGAAACAAACAACATGGATGGACCTGGAGGATTTTATGCTTAGTGAAGTAAGAAAGACAAGTGTTGTATGTTTTCACTTATATGTTGAATCTAAAAAATTAAACAAATGAGTATAATAAAACAGAAGCAGATCCAAAAGTACAGAGAATAAATTAGTGATTACCACTGGGAAGAGGGTTGGGAGGAGGGGAAACATAGGGGAAAGGGATTTTAAGGTACAAACTACTAAGTATGAAATAAATAAGATACAGGATTTAATGTAAAGCAAAGGGAATACAACCAATATCTTACAATAACTTTAGATGGAGTATAATCTATAATAATATAAAATCATTATGTTGTACACCTGAAACTAATGCAATATTATAAATCAATTATACTTTAATAGAAGAAAAGGAAGGAAGGAAGGAAGGAAGACAGAAAAAGAAAGAAAGAAAGGAAGAAAGAAAGAAAAAGAAAGAAAGAAAGAAAGAAAGAAAGAAAGAGAGAGAGAAAGAAAGAAAGAAAAAGAAAGAAAGAAAGAAAAAGAAAGAAAGAAAGAAAGAAAGAAAGAAAGAAAGAAAGAAAGAAAGAAAGAAAGAAAGAAAGAAAGAAAGAAAAAGAAAGAAGGAAAGAAGAAAAGAAGGAAGGAGGGGGAAGGAAGGAAGGGAGGGAAAGCAGTGGAGACATAGATGATATGATATATGGGGATCCCCAACAAAAGGAAGTTATCAACCAATAATTCTTTACAGAAATCTGCTGTAGAATTGACCTCAAAGAGCAAATAAATACCTCTAAGACTGTATTTCTCAAAGAACTCTAGGGACCTTCAAGGTATCACTAGGGGCTCTGTGAAAGATCATGATTCAAAAAATAATAACAAATATCAGTTATGAATGTCACATGCCTTGTGATGAAATGATGGACAAACAAGTAAATTATGATTTAAAAAGTAGAGTAACCCATAAGGACCTATGCAATTGTTACACTGAGCTTCCTGACAGGCAAAGAGTAATGGGAGATGCATGTTTCTTTTTATCAAAAAAGAAAATGTGTCAAATATAAGAAAAACTTATCATACTAAAATTAAACTCTGATCTTACAATATAGGTCATGGTAGGAGAATCTCTGGTGGGAAGGTGTAACCAGCTATCATTATTCTAAATACGTGTATGATGTTTACACTTTTTATTTCATATAAAATTAGTAGATATTTGTTGTAGAAAATATGAGACTCCAGACAGCCAGAAAGAAAATTAAACTCTCGATAAATCTTACCTTAGTTTATGGCATACCCATGCCATGCAGAATACTTAGGACTGATACAGAAAATGACTCTGTGCTGTCTCCTGAATCCTCAAAGAAAGACAAAAGCTTTCTAAGAAGGTATAGTATAGTGGACTCTGGTGGCTGCTCTGTCACTTTACTATATAACACTAGGCAAATTCAGCTCTCTTCACCTCAGTTCCCTCATCAGTAAATTGGGATAGGAACAATACCTAGTTGAGGGGTTATGAAGGCTAAAGGAGCTAATAAACGTAAAATGACAGGCACATAGTAACTGCAAGTCAAAGATTTGTTATTATCTGTAGAAATCAATTTAATATTATAACCCAATTCTTGGAAGGTTGATAATGTACCTAAGTCACATTTGGTAACTCTCACTTATTTAGGAGAGTTCATTAACTAGGGTGCTGCTTTCCTTGACCATGGCAGATAACAGGAAATTTATTGTACTTGGTGTCATAGAGGAGTACATTAGAAAAGATGGTTAACATCACTATGACCTCATGTATAGCTTAATATGGACATAGATGGATAGATACAGAAGTAAAGTAACTATAGATTTATGTGCATACATGGATTAATAAATACATGTATACATATATATACATATATTTCTCCTAACTTTGCCCATTGAGAGGGCCTCACTAGCAATGAGAAAACCCAGTGTTGAGATCTTTTTTTCTTTTTTCTTTTTCCTCAGATCTTTATTGGAGTATAATTGTTTTACAATGTCATGCATTTTCTGCTGTACAACAAAGTGAATCGGCTGTATTTACACATACATCCCCATATCCCCTCCCTCTTGAGCCTCCCTCCCCTCCTCCCTATCCCACCCCTCTAGGTCAGCACCAAGCATCCAGTTGGAGATCTTATTTTCTAAACACCATCATCCAACAAAAGAAACCAGGTCTCCCTGGAGAAATGGCTGATTTTTTTTTTTAGGTCTGGAGTAGGGAAAACATAAAATAAGCCTTGAGCATCTTGTAATACCAGAAAGTACCCATAAAAAAAAATTAAAAAAAAAAAGATGGGGACATGTCAAAGGGACACAGAAGCCAAACTGGAAGAGCTCCCAATGGCCAAGGCTGGAAAAATTTAAGCAACAAAATAAAAAATATTATTGGGTTATAACCCAAACATAAAATAAATATACATGAATCAATACTTATGTAAATAAACAAATGAATAAATAAATAATGGAGAAAAGACAAATATTTTGCAGAAGAATTTATAGATTCCCCTTCCCTCCAGGAAGTGGAGCTTAACCTTCACCCCGCCCCCAAGATGGACTTTACTTAGCAATTTTCTTCCAAAGAATAGAGTATGGTGGAGGAGGGGCAGGGAGTAACTTTACAGTAGAAAAACATGGCAAACACCACCTGATCCAAGTGATCAAGGTTAGCATCACCAATGATAAGTCATGTTGACAGCATGTACCTTGTAGGATGTGAAGAAAAGGATACTTTGTCTCTGTGATATTCTTCCTAAAACCCATAACTCCATAATTGAGAAAAACTTTAGATAAACCCAAATTGAGGGAGAGTCTAGAAAATACATAATCAGTACTTCTCAAAACTGCCATGGTCAGGAAAAATAAATAAAAACTGAGAAAGAGCCATATACCAGAGTAGAATAGGGAGTCATGATGAGTGAATGTAATGTGATACACAGGATGTTACTCTGGAACAGAAAAAGGACATTAGTAGAAAAACAACTGCAATCAGAATAAAGTCTGGGACATGGACGGACCTAGAGACTGTCCTACAGAGTGAAGTGTGTCAGAAAGAGAAAAACAAATATTGTGTATTAACACATATATGTAGAATATAGAAAAATGGTACAAATCAACTGGTTTGCAAGGCACAAATAGAGACACAGATGTAGAGAACAAGCATATGGACACCAAGTGGGGAAAGTGGGGAGGGTTGGGGGGGAATGAACTGGGAGATTGGGATACCAAATTGTACACTCTAAATATATGCAGTTTATTGTCTGTTAACTGTATCTCAATAAAAGTTCTTTAAAAAAAAAGAATAACGTCTGGGGTTTAGTTGATAGTAATGTATCAACACATGGAGGCTAAACAATATGGTACTAAACAACCAAGAGATCACTGAAGAAATCAAAAAATACCTACAAACAAATGACAATGAAAACACAACACAAAATCTATGGGATGCAGCAAAAGCAGTTCTAAGAGGAAAGTTTCTAGCAATGCAATCCTATCCCAAGAAACAACAAAAATCTCAAATAAACAACCTAACCTTACACCTAAAGCAATTAGAGAAAGAAGAAGAACAACCAAAAAAAGTTAGCAGAAGAAAAGAAATCATAAAGATCAGGTCAGAAATACATGAAAAAGAAATGAAGGAAACAATAACAAAGATCAATAAAACTAAAAGCTGGTTCTTTGAGAAGATAAACAGAATTGATAAACCATTAACCAGACTCATCAGGAAAAAAAGGGAGAAGACTCAAACCAACAGAATTACAAAAGAAAAAGGGGAAGTAACAACCAACACCACAGAAATACAAAAGCTCATGAGAGACTACTACAAGCAACTGTACACCAATAAAATTGACAACCTGGATGAAATGGACAAATCCTTAGAAAAGTACAACCTTCCAAGAGTGAAGAAGGAAGAAGTAGAAAATATGAACAGACCAGTTACAAGCACTGAAATTGAAACTGTGATTAAAAATCTTCCAACAAACAAAAGCCAAGGGCCAGAAGGCTTCACAGGCAAATTCTTTCAAACATTTAGAGAAGAGCAAACACCTGTGCTTCCCAAACTCTTCCAAAATATAGCAGAAGGAGGAATACCACCATCACCCTGATACCAAAACCAGACAAAGATATCACACAAAAAGAAAATTACAGGCCATCACTGGTGAACTTAGATGCAAAAATCCTCAACAAAATACTTGCAAACAGAATCCAACAGTGCAATAAAAGGATCATACACTATGAGCAAGTGGGGTTTATTCTAGGAATGCAAGGATTCTACAATATAAACAAATCAATCAATGTGATACACCACATTAAGAAGAATAAAAACAATATGATAGTCTCAATAGATACAGAAAAAGCTTTTGACAAAATTTAACACCCACTTATGATAAAAACTATCCAGTAGGCGAGCATAGAAGGAACCTACCTCAACATAATAAAAGCCATATGTGACAAACCCACAGCCAACATCATTCTCAATGGTGAAAAACTGAAAGCATTTCCTTTAAGAAAAGGGACAAGACAAGGGTGCCCACTGTCACCACTATTATTCAACATAGTTTTCGAAGTTTTAGCCATGGCAATCAGAGAAGAAAAAAATAAAAGGAATCCAAATTGGAAAAGAAGAAGTAAAACTGTCACTTTGAGGATGATGTCACCCTCAAAGATAGAAGATCCTAAGGATGCCAGCAGAAAACTACTAGAGCTCACCAATGAATTTAGTAAAGTAGCAGGATGCAAAATTAATGCACAGAAATCTCTTGCATTCTTATACACTAACAACAAAAGAGCAGAAAGAGAAATTTAGGAAACACTCCCATTTACCATTGCAACAAGAAGAATAAAATATCTAGGAAGAAACCTGCTTAAGGAGGCAAAAGACCAGTATGCACAAAACTGTAAGATGCTGATGAAAGAAATCACAGGTGATACAAACAGATGGAGAGATATACCATGTTCTTGGATTGGAAGAATCAACATTGTGAAAGTGACTACATGACCCAAAGCAATCTACAGATTCAATGCAATCCCTATTAAATTACTAATGGCATTTTCCACAGAACTAGAACAAGAAAATTTACAATTTGTATGGAAACACAAAAGGTCCTGAATAGCCAAAACAATCTTGAGAAAGAAAAATGGAACTAGAGGAATCAGTCTCCCTGACTTCAGACTATACTACAAAGCTACAGTAATCAAGACAATATGGGACTAGCACAAAAACAGAAACATAAATCAATGGAACAGGATAGAAAGACCAGAGATAAACTCACACACGTATGGGCACCTTGTCTTTGACAAAGGAGGCAAGAATATACAATGGAAAAAAGACAGCCTCTTCAATAAGTGGTTCTGGGAAAACTGGACAGCTGCATGTAAGAGAATGAAATTAGAACACTTCTTAACACCATACACAAAAATAAATTCAAAATGGATTAAAGACCTAAATGTAAGGCCAGACACTATAAAACTCAGAGGAAAACATAGGCAGAACACTCTATCACATACATCACAGCAAGATCCTTTTTGACCTCCCTCCTAGAATAACGGAAACAAAAACAAAATAAACAAATGGGACCTACTGAGACTTAAAATCTTATAGATAGCAAAAGAGACCGTAAGCAAGACAAAAAGACAACCTTCACAATGGGAGAAAATATTTGCCAAAGAAGCAACCGACAAAGGATTAATCTCCAAAATGTACAAGCAGCTCATGCAGCTCAATATCAAAAAAACAAATAACCCAATCTACAAATGGGTGGAAGACCTAAATAGACATTTCTCCTAAAGAAGAAGTACAGATGGCCAATAAACACATGAAAAGATGCTCAACATCACTAATCATTAGAGAAATACAAGTCAAAGCCACCATGAGGTATCACTTCACACCAGTCAGAATGGCCATCATCAAAAAATCTAGAAACAATAAATGCTGGAAAGGGCATGGAGAAAAGGGAACCCTCCTGCACTGTTGGTGAGAATATAAGTTGGTACAGCCACTATGGAAAACAGTATGGAGATTCCTTAAAAAACTAAAAATAGAACTACCATATGACCTAGCAATCCCACTACTAGGCGTACACCCTGAGAAAACCATAATTCAAAAAGATACATATACCACAATATTCACTGCAGCACTATTTACAATAGCCAGGACATGGAAGCAACCTAAATGCCCATCGACAGATGAACGGATAAAGAAGATGTGGCGCATATATATAATGAGCCATAAAAAGGAATGAAATTGAGTTATTTGTAGTGTGGTGGATGGATCGAGAGTCTGTCACAGAGAGTGAAATAAGTCAGAAAGAGAAAAATACCATATGCTAACGCATATATATGGAATCTAAAAAAAAACCTGTACTGATGAACCTGGTGGCAGGGCAAGAATTAAGACGCAGATGTAGAGAATGGACTTGAAGACACGGTGGGGGGTGGGGGGGGGCTGGAAGATGGGACGAAGTGAGAGAATAGCATTGACATATATACACTTCCAAATGTAAAGTAGATAGCTAGTGGGAAGCTGCTGCACAGCACAGGGAGATCGGCTTGGTGCTTTGTGAAGACCTAAAGGAGTGCATTAGGGAGTGTGGGAGGGAGGCTCAAGAGGGAGAGGATATGGGGACATATGTGTAAATATAGCGGATTCACTTTGTTGTGCAGCAGAAACTAACAGAATATTGTAAAGCAATTAAACTCCACTAAAGATCTGGAAAAAAAAAAGAATAGTAATGTACCAAGTTGGATCTTAGTGTTGTGACAGACTTACCATGGCAAAGTAAGATATTAAAAATAGGGAAGACAAGGTGAAGAGTTTGTGGGAATTCTCTGTACTATCTTCACAACTGTTCTATAAATCTGAAAGTACTCTGAAATAGTTTATGAAGTCCACCTTCCCCTCAAAAAAGGATGGGCAAATATTTGTTTTCTTCTAGATATCTGCTCAGTTAGAGTCTCAACAGTCTGCTCCTTATTTAGGTATCCAGGTAGATCAATCCTGAGTGTCCCTATTTCTCACCAGTTTTGCACTTACAGTCACTTTTTGGTTCCTGTAAGCATTTTAATCCAAGTTACATTAAAATAACATTTAAAAATAATTTTGATACATTTTTCAGGTACATAAGGTACAATCAGCTACCTTGTTTCCTTCATAAGTTTATTTTATAATTCCAGTGGAAAGAACCATAGTATTCTTCTAACGTGGTTTGAAGTCATATAATCTTAATCTTTGTTACTCACAATCCCACTGTCTTCTAGACTTTGGCAGTGAATTTATTATTTTATTTTTAAACAATAAAAGTAGAATCCAGAATCCCTTATTTATCAGTTTTGAAGAACAATAGAAATGATTGTGAAGTTTGAGATATGATGGAAAGACTAAAAATAGATCAATACTACATTTGCTAATTTGCCAAGTTTGAAGTGGATTTTTTTAATTAAATGGACACTGTAAAGAAAAAACTTTTAATCTCATTAAATGCCTCAGAGGCATTTCCTCTGCACTTAGTGCCTGGAATACATTCAAATTTTCCAAGGGTTCCTTTAGCAGCTTTTGTCGTGTTTTTTCTTTTCTTTTCTTTTCTTTTTTCATACTACAGTTTATTTTTAGAAATTTTTATTGAAGTATAAGTGACTTACAATATTATATTCATTTCTGGTGTAATCAAATCTAGCGATTCAGTACTTTTATAAGTTTCCAAAAAATCACCAGGTAAGTCTAGTTACTAGCTGTCACCAAAGTTATATTATTGAGTATATTCCCTATGCTGTATGTTACATCCCTGTGACTTGATTATGTTTTTTTAATTGAAGTATAGTGAATTTACAATGTTGTGTTAGTTTCAGGGGTAAAGTGATTCAGTTATACATATTTTTTTTCAGATTCTTTTCCATTATAGGTTATTAAAAGATAGTAAATATAGTTCCCTGTGCTATTCAATAGATCCTTGTTGTTTATTTTTTATATAGTAGTGTGTATGTGTTAATCCCAAACTGCTAATTTATCCACCTCCCCCCCCCCGCCCGAACCCCAGCTATCCTCTTTGGCAACCATAATTTTGTTTTCTATGTCTGTGAGTCTATTTCTGTTTTGTAAATAACTTCATTTATATCACTTCTTCAGATTCCACATGTAAGTGACATCATATGATGTTTGTCTTAATCTGTCTGACTTACTTCACTTAATAAAATAATCTCTAGGTCCATCCATGTTGCTGCAAATGGCATTATTTCATTTTTCATGGCTGAGTAATATTCCATTGTATATATATACACCAGAACTTCTTTATCCATTCATGTATTGATGAACATTTAGATCACTTCCATATCTTGGCTATTGTAAATAAAGGTGTAATGAACATAGAGGTGCATATATCTTTTTGAATTAGTGCTTTTATTTTCTTCAGAAAAAATACCCAGGAGTGGAATTTCTGGATCATATATGGTAGTGCTAGTTTTAATTTTTTGAGGGATCTCTATACTGTTTTTCATAGTGACTGCACCAATCTACATTCCCACCAAAGATGAAGTAGGGTTCCCTTTTCTCCACATCTTTGCCAACACTATTTATTTATTGTCTTTTTGATAATAGCCATTCTGACAGGTGTGAGCTGGTATCTCACTGTTGTTTTGATTTGCATTTCCCTGATAGTCAGTGATGTTGAGTATCTTTTCATGTGCTTGTTGACCATTTATTCAAATCCACTGCCTATTTTTTGAGTTGTTTATGTTGAGTTGTATGAGATCTTTAGGTATTTTGGATATTAATCCCTTATCAGATAGATCATTTGCAAATATCTTCTCCCATTTAGTAGGCTGCCTTTTCATTTTGTTAATGCTTTCCTTTGCTGTGCAAAAGTTTTTAGTTTGAGGTAGTGCCATTTGTTCATTTTTGCTTTTATTTCCCTTCCTGAGGAGATGTTTCCAAAAAAATATTGCTAAGTCAGATGGCAAAGAGCATATGTTTTCTTCTAGGAGTTTTACACTTTCTGTCTTACATTTAAATCTTTAATCCATTTTGAGTTAGTTTTTGTGTAGGTGTGAGAAAATAGTCCAGTTTGATTTTTGCGTGTAGCTGTTTAGTTTTCCAAACACCTTTTATTGAAGAGGCTGTATTCCCCACTGAATATTCTTTGTTATGGATTAATTGACCCTATAAGTGTGGGTTTATTTCTGGGCTCTCTATTCTGCCCATTGATCTATGTCTCTGTTTTGCTTTGTTTTTCACCAGTACCATGCATGTTTTGATTACTGCTGCTTTGTAGAATAGTTTGAAATATGGGGATGTGGTACCTCCAAGTTTGTTCTTTCTCAAGATTGTTTTGGCTATTCAAGGTCTTTTGTGTTTCCATACAAATTTTACAATTATTTGTTATAGTTCTGTGAAAAAAAATGCCACTGGTATTTTGATAGGGCTTGCATTTAATCTATAGATTGCCTTGAAGAGCATGGTCATTTTAACTATACTAATTAATCCAATCCATGAACACAGTATATCTTTCCATTTGTTTGTGTCATCTTCAATTCTTTCATCACATATAGCTTTCCAAGTACAGGTCTTCTACCTACTTGGTTAGATTTATTCCTAGGTATTTTATTCTTTTTGATGTGATTATAAAAGAGATTATTTCCTTAATTTCTCTTTCTGATAGTTCATTGTTAGTGAATAGAAACAGAAAAGATTTCTGTATACTAATTTTGTATCCTACAGCTTTATTGAATTCCTTTAGTTCTAATAGCTTTTTTGATGGTGTCTTTATGATTTTCTAGGTATATTATCATGTCATCTGCAAACAGTGACAATTTTACTTCTTCATTTCCAAATTGGATACTTTTTATTTCTCTTTTTTGTCTGACTACTGTGTCTAGGATTTCCAATATGTTGAAAAAAGGGATGAGAAGGCATCCTTGTCTTGTTCCTGATCTTAGAGAAAATGCTTTCAGCTTTTCACCATTGACTATGATGTTGGCTGTGGTTTTGTCATATACATGGTGTTTATTATTTTGAGATATGTCCCCCCTACACCCACTTTGTTGAAAGTTTTCATCATAAATGAATGTTGAATTTCATCAGAAGCTTTTTCTGTATCTATTGAGATACCATATGGTTTCTATTCTTTAATTTGTTAATGTGGTGAATCACATTGATTGATTGGCAGATTTGTAGATATTGAACCATTCTTGCATCCCTGGAATAAATCCCACTTGATCATGGTGTATGATCCTTTTAATGTATTGTTGAATTCATTTGCTAATATTTTGCTGAGGACTTTTGCATCTATGATCAGAGATATTGGCTTGTAATTCTCTTTCTTTTTTTGTGGTGTATGGTTTTGGTACCAGGGTGATTATGGCCTCATAAAATCAGTTTTGAAGTGTTCCTTCCTCTTCTGTTTTTTGGAAGAGTTTGAGAAGTATAGGTATTAACTCTTTAAATGTTTGGTAGATTTCACCAGTGAAGCCATCTGGTCCTGGGCTTTTCTTATTACTGATTCAGCTTCATTATTGGTAATTGGTTTGTTCATATTTTCTATTTCTTCTGATTCCGTTTTGGGAGAGTGTATGTTTCTAGGAATTTATCCATTTCTTCCAGATTTTCCATTTTATTGGAATATAATTGTTCATAGTAATGTCTTATGATCCTTTGTATTTCTGTGTCAGTTGCAACTTCTAGTTTTTCATTTCTGACTTTATTGATTTTGGCCCTCTCTATTTTTTTCTTAATGAGTCTGGCTAAAGGTTTATCAATTTGTTTTATCTTTTCAAAGAACCAGTTCTTAGTTTTCTTTGTCTGTTTTTTGTTGTTGTTTTGGTTTTTTGGTGTGTGTTTTTTGTTTGTTTGTTTTCATCTCTTTAGGCTGCTTATTTGTGATTTTTCTTGTTTCCTTAGGTAAGCCTGTATCACTATAAACTTCCCTCTTAGGAATACTTTTGCTGCATCCTATAAATTTTGGGTTGTTGTGTTTTCACTTTCATTTGTCTCTAGGTATTTTTTTTCTCTAGGTATTTTTTATTTCCTCTTTCATTTATTCAGGGATCCATTGGTTATTTAGTAAAATATTGTTTAGCCTCCACCTGTTTGTGTTTTTTGCAGTTTTTTTTCCTATAGTTGATTTCTAGTCTCATAGCTTTGTGGTCAGAAAAGATGCTTGATATGATTTCAGTTTTTTTTAACTTACCAAGTCTTGTTTTGTGAGATGTATGTTATCCATACTGGAGAATGTTTTATGTGCATTTGAAAAGAATATGTATTCTGCTGCTTTTGGATGGAATGTTCCATATGATCTAATATGTCATTTAAGGCTGGTGCTTCCTTACTGATTTTCTTTCTGGATGATGTGTCCATTGATCTAAATGAGGTGTTAAAGTCTCCTACTATTATTGTGTTGTTGTCAATTTCTCCCTTTATGTTTGTTAATATTTGTTTTATGTATTTTAGGTGCTCCTATGCTGGGTGCATATATTTTTACAATTGTTATATCTTCTTGTTTAATTGAAGCCTATATCACTATGTAATGTCCTTCTTTGTCTCGTTTGCTTGATATAATTATTGATACCTACCCCACCCCCAGCTTTCTTTCAGTTTTCATGTAATACCTTTTTCCTTCAGTCTGTATGTGTCTTTAGATATGAAGTGAGTCTCTTGTAGGCTGCATAGGTATGGGTCTTTTTTTTTTTTTATCCTTTCAGCCGCTCTATGTCTTTTGATTGGAGCATTTAAAATAATTATTGATATGTATGTTTTTATTGCCATCTTGTGTTTGTCTGGTTTTTTTAAGAACTTTTATTGAGATACAGTTAACATACAATAAACTGCATATATTTAGAGTGTACAATTTGGTATCCCAATCTCCCACTTCATTCCTCCCCAGCCCTCCCTAATTTCCCCACTTGGTGTCCATGTTTGTTCTCTACATCTGTGTCTCTATCTCTGCCTTGCAAACCAGTTGATGTTTAATTGTTTTGGAATTGTTTTTGTAGTTCCTTTTTTTACAATTTTATTTATTTATTTATTTATTTATTTATTTATTTGCTGTGTTGGGTCTTTGTTGCTGCACACAGTCTTTCTCTAGTTGTAGTGAGCAGGGGCTACTCTTCCATTGTGGTGCACAGGCTTCTCATTGCGGTAGCTTTTCTTGTTGTGGAGCAAAGGCTCTAGGTGTGTGGGCTTCAGTAGTTGTGGCATGTGGGCTCAATAGTTGTGGCTGGCAGGCTCTAGAGCACAGGCTCAGTAGTTGTAGCTCATGGGCTTAGTTGCTCTGCAGCATATGGGATCTTCCTGGCCCAGGGATTGAACCCATGTCTCCTGAATTGGCAGGAGGATTCTTAACCACTGAGCCACAAGTGAAGTCCCTGTAGTTCCATTTTATTCCTTTTGTCATCTTTTGCTCTCTTCCATTGTGATTTGATCACTATCTTTAGTGTTATATTTGGATTCCTTTCTCTTTTTTGTGTATATCTATTATAGATTATTGGCTGCCATTACTATGATATTTATATATAGCAATATACATATATAATTATAATTTTATAATATATATAATTATTTTAAGTTGATCTCTTAAGTCTGAATGCATTCTAACAACCCTGCATTTGTACTCCCCCACACTCAAACTTTTAATGTTTGTGAGATCATATTTTACATCTGTTTTGTGTATCCCCTAACTACTTATTGTGGGTGTAGATAATTGTACTTCTTTTATTGTTTAATATTTTTACTACCTTTGTAAGTGATAGATCTACTACCTTTACTGTATGTTTGTCTTTACCAATGAGATTTTTCCTTTCTTAATTTTCATATTTCTAGTTGTGGGTCTTTTCTTTTCTGCTTAGAGAAGTCCATTTAACATTTTGTGTAAAGCCAAATTAGTGGTGCTGAACTCTTTTAGCTTTTTCTTGTCTTTAAAACTGTTTATCTCTCCTTCAAATCTAAATGATAGCCTTGCTAGGTAGAGTATTCTCAGTTTTAGTCTTTCTCTTTTCATCACTTTGAATATATCATGCCACTCCCTTCTGGCCTGCAAAGTGTCTACAGAAACATCAACAGATAGTGTTTAAGAGTTCCCTTGTACATAACTAGTTGGTTTTCTCTCTTGCTTTAAAGATTCTTTATCACTAATTTTTGCCATTTTAATTTTAATGTGTCTTGGTGTGGACCTCTTTGGGTTCATCTTGTTTGGGGCTTTCTGTGCTTCCTGGACATAGATGTCTGTTTACTTTCCCAGGTAGGACATTTTCAGCTATTATTTCTTCAAATAAGTTCTCTGCCTCTTTTCCTTTCTTCCTTTCTTCCTTCCTTTCTTTCTTCCTTTCTTTCTTTCTTTCTTTCTTTCTTTCTTTCTTTCTTTCTTTCTTTCTTTCTTTCTTTCTTTCTTTCTTTCTTTCTTCCTTCCTTCCTTCCTTCCTTCCTTCCTTCCTTTCTTTCTTTCTTTCTTTCTTTCTTTCTTTCTTTCTTTCTTTCTTTCTTTCTTTCTTTCTTTCTTTCTTTCTTTCTTTCTTTCTTTCTTTCTTTCTTTCTTTCTTTCTTTCTTTCTTTCTTTCTTTCTTTCTTTCTTTCTTTCTTTCTCTTTCTTTCTTTCTTTCTTTCTTTCTTTCTTTCTTTCTTTCTTTCTTTCTTTCTTCCTTCCTTCCTTCCTTCCTTCCTTCCTTCCTTCCTTCCTTCCTTCCTTCTTTCTTTTTTCTCCTTCTGGGACCCCTGTAATGTGAATGCTAGTATGCTTGATGTTGTTTAAGAGGTCTCAAACTATTTTCTTTTTTTTTCTGTTCAACTTAGGTAGTTTCCACTGCTCTGTCTTCCAATTTGCTCATCTGTTCCTCTGTATCACCTACTCTACTGTTGATCCTTCTAGTTCATTTTTACTTCAGTTATTGTATTCTTTATGTTTCATCCTTCTTTAGATTTTCTAAATCTTTGTTTAACTTCTCACTATGTCCATTTGTCTCTTAGTTCATTGAGCAATTTTATGATCACTATCTCAAACTCTTTATCAGGTAGATTTTTTATCTCCACTTCACTTAGTTCTTCTTCTAGGGTTTTGTCTTCTTCCTTCATTTCTAAAATATTCCTCTGTTGCCTCATTCTGCCTGGTTCTCTGTGTTTACTCCTATGAAGTAGTAGGTCAGTTACATTTTCTGATCTTGGAGAAGAGGCCTTAGTAGAGGATATCCTATAGGGCCCAAGAGCACCCTCCCCTCTAGTCACCAGAGCTATATGTCCCAGGGTTGCCCACTATGTGGGCTGTGTAGGCCCTTCTGTTATGGTGAGGTTACCTACTTTGCGTGTGCTGGCAGACAGGATTGGCCACTGGCCCAGTTGGCTGCCAGGCCCTGCCTTATGTTGTGATTGCTGGCCTGCTAGTAGGCAAGACAGATCCCAGCACAGCTGACTATATAATCCAGTGTCTTGGGGCTGGTGCCAGCCCGTTGGTGGGTGGGACCGGGTTTCAGCGTGGCTGACTGAGCAGGCTGTGAGGTCCCAGGGCTGGTGCCAGTCCACTAATGGGCAGGGCTGGATCCTGGGGCAGCTGGCTAGGGGAGGGCCAAGGGAGCCTTGGGCTAGTGCCAGCCCACTAGTGGGCAGGGCCAGATGTCAGGGTGGCTGGCTGTGGGACCTGGGGTCTAGGGATGTGCTAGCCCATTAGTGGGTTGGGCTGGGCCCAGGGCTGCTGCTGGCCCACTGGTAGCAGGACTGGGTTCTGGGCTTGTGTAGGCCCACGGGAAGGTGTGTAAGCCCCTGGAGACAATAGGCTAGAAGGAAGACTCCAAAATGGCACTTGCTAGCACAGTGCTCTCACGGTGGAACAAGCTCCCCAAAATGGCTGCTGCCAGCATCTCTGTCCCTGGGGTGAGTCTCTATTGCCAGCCGCCTCTCCAGGATGCTATCCAAGATCAGCAAATGGGTCTGACTCAGGCTCCTTTCAAATTACTGCCTCTGTACTGGAACTCAGAGTGTGTGAGATTTTGTGAATGTCCTTCAAGAGCAGTCTGTCTCCTACAGCCCTCTTGCTCTCCCACATGCTGCCACTGGCCTTCAACGTCAGATGTTCTGGGGGCTTGTCTTCCTCATGCAGGCCACCTGGGCTTGGCGGCCCAATATGAGGCTTGGACCGCTCACTTCTTGGGGATAACCTCGGCAATTCTGATTATCCTCTTTGTGGGTCACCTACCTGGGGGTTTGGGTCTTGGCTATGCCACGTCTCTATTCCTCCTACCTGTCTCACATTTCCTTCTTTATATTTTTAGTCGTGGGAAATCTTTTCTGCTAGTCTTCAGGTAGTTCTCATAGAGGGTTGCTCTGTAAATAGCTGTAATTTTGGTGTGCCTATTGGAGGAGTTGAGCTCAGGCCCTTCCTACTCTGCTATCTTGATGATGCCTCTGTCATATCCTTTTCTAAAAGATATTTTCCCCAATGTGCAAATTCCTTTAGTGCAAATTTTTGCTCTACTCTTATTCTCTGAAGAAAGGTATCAAAATTGTCACTATTTGGAGGGAGTTTTAATTTCTCACTCTCCTAGATTAAAACTATCTTCTCTAATGTCTGTATTGATTTGGCAGAAATCTGCCAAGATCTTGTTTATAGAGTCTTATAATTTTATTTTTATAACAAAAGTAACATAAACCAGAAAGTTGAGAATAGAAGTTGCAACCAAATCGGCATGCAGGTTTGTTTTGGTAGGTCCTAAATAGCTAAAAAAAATCAATTTTCCATAAAAATTTGAATTTTCACATTGTCTTTTTTTTTTTTTTTGGATGAACAAGTTTATTTGTAAATTTAGTCAACATACATAATTGACCTAAAAACTTCAATAGAAGGATAAATCTTAAAACCACTTGGAAAGCCGTCTCTATGAAGTGATTTTCCCAGAACCTTATACCAGATAACACCATTTTAACTGGCAAAGGTTCCATAAACTGAAGCTGTGTCCCTCCCCCACAGCAAGTTTACCCTAAGGGTTATTATAATACAAACTCCACAAGGAAAAGTTCGGTGTTGTTCCCTCTTGGTAGAGGAAAAACTCAACCTAGTTATGAGACCAACCACAACACAAAGAAAAGCTGCACTACCTACTATATAAGTAACAGATGATGCTGGTGTGAATAACTCATATTATAGTCTAGAGCCCTTATAAATAAATCCCCCCGTTAGTGTTTGCATCATCAGCTAGAGGGTTAGTTAACATGTGGTAGAATGAGGACTTATGCAAGGCATAATGTGCAAAGCATTTTACTACGTATGAAAACAAGTGCAGTCTAGGTACGAGAGAAAACCAACCGGACTCTAAATTACACACACCTTAATGACAAGACTCCCCACCACATGTGAATGTAAAACATTTAATTTAAAAATGTTGACACTACAATATATAAAATAGCTATTATAAATGCACATAGTGTATTCTATAGCTGCCAGGTTTACTTTTTTTTTTTTTTTAAGGAAACTGTAAGTTACACTGTGGTTAAGACTTGTATTTTCACCCTTGAAAAAGCCCACATTCTATCACAGTGATGTATGGTCAGACTTAACAGCCCCAATTGTTGAACACTTGGATCAAGTCATAACCAGTTTTATTGCAAAAGGACCCTGTACACATTTATCAATTCTAGTACCTTAATAGCTACCCAACAAGTCATTAACATACAGAAACATGCATCATGAGAAGCAAGAAATATCACCCATCCCTTCTGCATATTAGCAACTTGTCACTCCTGAGCAACAGTGCTCACATCACTGAGGTCTGTGAACAGTCACTTTTCGCATTCATCCTGAGTGAAAGATGGAATGACTTAAGTACAAATGTAACATATTATAAACAATTTCTTACCAAAAAAGTCACAAATTAAACCAAAGTATTTTACAAAATTTACCACAAAACACCATAAAAACTGCCTTCACTTAAGCTCTCTCTCCCCGTATCCGGCGAGCCAACTGGATGTCTTTGGGCATGATGGTGACTCTCTTAGCGTGGATGGCACACAGATTAGTATCTTCAAACAAACCCACCAGGTACGCTTCACTAGCCTCCTGCAGCGCACCGATGGCGGCGCTCTGGAACCTCAAGTCGGTTTTGAAGTCCTGGGCGATCTCCCTCACCAACCTCTGGAAAGGCAGCTTCCGGATCAGGAGCTCGGTGGATTTCTGGTAACGACGGATTTCTCGAAGCGCAACGGTCCCGGGCCTGTAGCGATGAGGCTTTTTCACCCCGCCGGTAGAGGGAGCGCTTTTCCTGGCCGCTTTAGTGGCCAGCTGTTTGCGGGGCGCTTTGCCACCCGTGGACTTACGAGCAGTCTGCTTGGTTCGGGCCATTTTCTTTCACCCAATACCGAAGTCTTCGGCCCCCTCTCCGACCGCCGCGCCGCTCCTGCCACCCAATGAAGAGCCGCAGTCACTGAGATAAATCAGAGGCTCTTCCAACGAACGACTAAACCGCTCTGCCTTCACATTGTCTTTTAATTAATTAATTAATTGATTGATTTTATTGGCTGTGTTGGGTCTTTTTTGCTGTGCGTGGGCTTTCTTTAATTGCGTTGAGTGGGAGCTACTCTTCATTGTGGTGCGCGGACTCCTCATTGCCATGGCTTCTCTTGTTGCGGACCTCAGGCTCTAGGCATGTGGGCTTCAGTAGTTGCAGCACGTGGGCTCAATAGCTGTGGCTCACGGGGCTCTAAAGCGCAGTCTCAATAGTTGTGGCACACAAGACTTAGTTGCTCTGCAGCATGTGGGATCTTCCTGGAGCAGGGATCGAACCGATGTCCCCTGCATTAGCAGGCAGATTCTTAACCACTGCGCCACATAGGAAGCCCTCACATTTGAACCAGCAGTTCTGTTAACATTGGACTCTTTTCTTTTCTTTTTTCTTTTCCTTTCCTTTCTTCTTTTCTTTTCTTTCTTTTTTGGCCACACTGCATGTGAGATCTTCATTCTCTGACTAGGGATTGAACCCATGTCCCCTGCAGTGGAAGCGTGGAGTCTTAACCACTGGACCACCAGGACTCACATTTCTATCTGGCTACAATGAGTTGACATATGAGTCTTTCGGAACACCACAATCCTCATCAATCCAAATTGTAGTACCCTCGATTTACCCCATTTGTGCCTCTCTGCAGTGAATTAAATGTCCAAGTCCTGATCTAGAATAGCAAATGCTTTCTTTGTCTAAATGATTTTCTTTGAAGCGTCATAAAGAGAAAGAGAAAATAACTAAACATATGAAACAAAATGAACCTTGTACAAACCCTACAAACCCCTATAAAACCAGCTTAAAGTAATCAGTTTACACATGTTTAGAATAAGGTAATAAAGAAGTTAACAACAACTTATTATAAATGTACTAATTTTCAGATAGTACTATTGAAGCTGCCAACCACAATTTGGGGTTCTTGGTTGAGTACCCAAGAAACAAAGTCAGTTCCCAACCAGTACCCACCTTTGCAATTGCCATGGGATTCTACCCAGTCCTAATGACTTTAAATTCCATGCTGAGTGTTTTTCTAAATTTGAAGTGTAATTGTGACTAGAAAACATCAGTTCACAGATGATGAAGCATGGTCAATGGTGTTGAAAGAGGGAAAGAGATGAATACCTTTTCTGCATCCTTTACCATAGTGACAGCACAGTTACAGACTTTGCTGCTAAAAAGCCTGCTTGGGGAAGAGCAGCACAAACATGGCAGAGATGCACGCTGTCACCCAACTTCTCAGCCTATGTCGGACATTGACTTTTTAATGTCTACACCATGAACAAAACTATACGTATTTTCACTTCTTTCCTAAAAGCTTAATCTGTGAAAATACTATATAGTGGGAAAAAATAAAGGAGAACTGATTTATTTTTTTCAGCCTAATAGAATGTATATACTGCTTTTTCTGTTAATTATAATAAAATTCATTTTGTCTTAAGGATTTCTAAATATTCTGCCACATCTTAGAGCCCTGAATCGAGAGTCCTTCCTATACACTATGTAATGGGCTCCCTCTCTCTAAAGCAGGAGTTGGTAGAGATGTATCTGGAAAGTTGATTTAAAGGCAGGAAACCACATAGTCCTGTTGTCCCAAAGGTAAACAGGACCAATGTGAGCTGGGGAGATGTAGGTGACCTCACCACCCCCACCCTAAATTGTTTGTCTCCCAGGACCAAGACTTGATCCAGCCCACTTTCTGGGCCTTCTCAGCTGTTCCTTTAGGGCTTCTCTCTTCAGGAGCAGACAAAGAACAGATTCTACTGCCCTCTGGTTCAGGTTTGCCAAATATTCTGCTCCTTTTAAGCCTATAAAGTGGGATACAAAGGGGAAGACTGAACTTCAACAAATAGAGCCCTCTGGGAAATTAAATGCCGACCTGGTGGAGCACTTCTAATGGATTTTCCTTCACGTGATGTAACAGGAGGAGGCTGATGTGCTGGGGCTAGATGGGATGGGGCCAGATGCAGGTGGAGCGGAGGGCCCAATGGGTATTGTCCCAGAATAGAAACCTAAAGGAAAAGCTAAGGGATCTTACCCTAGCAGAATAGCCGCCCCTTTTACCGCTTTGCTCTTCACCCCCTCCCGACCTTCATCTATCCCAAACTGAAACAAAAGACACCCTGGTTGGGGGCTGGTAGACTGGTGGGCAGAAAAGAGAGGTGGAGAGAAAGTGATAAAGGTTTCACATAGATGAAAACTGGGTAAAGGGTGCCGAATGCTGTCCTCTGTGGACAGTGCAGAAAGAAACACACTAAAACCCAAGAGTCTGAGACCAAATAGGCTTGTGTCTCCTTGTGTGGGGAAAGTTGCAGAACCCCAGAGAGGAAATGACTGCATAGGAGTCTAGGCAGATGTGGCTTCAGAGAGACAGTGTGACTTCCCAAAGCCCAAGCACAGCAATGGAAGCAGCAGCAATGATGCCATTCACAACAGTGTAGACCCGGTTACACGACCTAAAGGGACCAGGCAGGTGGGGGCAGGGATGACTTCATGGACAGTTGGTAGGCAACAAAGAGGACACACCCCAACTTCCTGGTATGCCAAAAGCTCCTAGAACGTAGACGTAACCACAGGAAAGGGAGGAACTCCACATTTCCACAACCTTGGTCAAATAGGGGTCCTAGATAGAAATTGAGTTATAGAACAATAGAAAAAGTTCTATTTCTTGCCTACCTCAGTTGTGTGCCCACTACAAAATGTAAACTGCTCTGGATTTAGCCAAGGACCATAGCACCGTGAAGCTGAAATCATAAAACAGCCACGGTCAGTATATTTGAAAGGAATAACGCATAGTGTTGTATTGCTTATTGGGAATGAATGATTTATTTCATGATCTAAATTTTAAATCCTTTAATATGCCTCCTGAGGGGTCATCTGATCTGGAAAACTAAAAAGGAGTGAATAACTAACTAATGAGTGAAAAAGACTACAGAAAAAGCATAAACTGTTTTACTGAATTTTTTTCTAACATGAATTGCTTTGATCAAACAAGGTAAATTAGTAAACCAATCTGTTTCTAGATACAATTTTTATTAAAATTTGGGGAAAACTGTGCATTCTATGCAATTATTTGTGTGTAAAATGTATGTATGCTTACATGTGCGCAGAAAATGCCTGAGATGATGCATAAGAGACTGTTATTAACAGAAATTACCTTCTAAGGAAAAAGGCTGAGAGTCTTGAGTAGAGGAAAAATAATTCTTTATTCATGAATGTATCATTTTAATTTTAAAAGCAACTCAGCAATTAGCGAAAACAACAAAACCCGAAAAACCTAAAGCCATTGGTAAATCAAAGTTATCAGAGGAGTAGGCAGAGGAATCCAGTGAGCAACGAGAGTAGGACAGAGGAGGCCCCCTGAACTGGGGGCACGCAGCTCCCATAGTTCCTGGTCCCAGCCTCCTGTGGTAGCTCTTGGTCTTGGGTCAGGTTTCAGTCAAACCTTATAAATCCTTGTAATAAAACTTTGGGGAATTCCCTGGCTGTCCAGTGGTTAGGACTCCACATTCTCAGTGCTGAGGGCCCAGGTTCAGTCCCTGGTTGGGGAACTAAGATCCCACAAACCTTGCGGTCCAGGCGGGTGAGGGGGGACTAAAAACCTTCTTTACCTGAGTAAGCTCAAGGAGATCTTTGTTCCTTGCCACCCAAAGAGTCCTACTGAAATCGCCAGTCTCCTGGGAAGAAAGGCTGATTTGAAAACAAAATATCTAGACGAGACAGGCCCAGCTCATCTACTCTACCCATGAGCAATGGGAAGGAGTCTGAGTCACAATTTTGACCCTGTGTTTTTCACCCTTTATGGCAACTCTGTGGTCTCTCATCTGCCTTCTCTTGGCCATGGTTCTGACAGATGGACTGAATTCTGTAACATATAGCTGATAGGTGATATCTGGGCAGATTTTAACTGCTATTAATATGATGATGCACTTTATTTATTAATGTATTTCAGTTGAAAGTGGATTTTGTGATTTTGGTGACCCATAAATCCCTTTGAAATTAAAAGAAGGTAGAATATGTACAGTAATTGAATGGGAGTGACCTGCTGAAATATCAAATGTTTCCTTTCAATAGGACTGTCAGAAGCTGCTGTCCTGAAAAAAAAAAAAACAGAAATAAAAACAATACCAACTAACCAACCAAGCCCACTAAATACATTCCAGCCTCAAGGCTTTTGCAGCTGCTGTTTCTTCTGCCTTGAAGGTTCTTCTCTCAAAGAGCAGTATGGCCAGTTCCTTCACCCTCTTTCTGGTCTCTGCTCAGTTGTCTTCTTTATAATGAGGTCTTCCCTGGCCATCTTATTTTAAATAGCTTCTCCTACCCACAGTCCCATGCCTTCCCAGCACTCTGTAGCTGCATTTTCTCCTTTATTTTATCCTTAGCTTTTAGTGCTATTAGATATTCTTTAATTTGTTTTTTGTCTTCCCCTCCTAACTGAAATGCAAGCTCTATGAGAGCAAGGAATTTGCTGTTTTATCCACAATTGTATCTCTAGTCTCCAGTACAGTGTCTGGCACAGAGTGAGTGTGCATCAAAAAATTGTGGAAAGATTGAATGAAAACTGTATATTGAAAAGAAGACACACAGATGAGTCTTACAAAATTGCTGGACATTTTCCACACATACTCCCCCTGTGCATCTAAGATAAATCCTTCCACTACATAGTGACACTTACAAAGACAAATCAAGTGGCTGTATAATAGGAGGGCTGGGTGAACATACATTTTACCCTTACATACACAGTACTCACAGGCCCCACTGAGACTGTTAATGCCACAGGTTCTCTGTTCTTAGACCAAATCTAAATCTTCTACATGCTGTGTGATTTGGGGCCCATTTCTTACTTTGCCTTCTGAAATAAATAAAGATGGTTGATAATCTTCATAGCATAGCTAATGTTATAAAGATTAAGATAATGCATGTAAAAATTTATAAATATGTCATAAGAGTGACTTGTTTTTTAAATATGCCACATATTTCCTGGAGTGACAAATGGTTCAAAAAATGTAAGAATATAGAGGAAGAAATTTGTGTGCTGGGTAGGGTTGTGTCCTTTCAGAAGGAGAATCTGAATAACAATTGCTGGGGATGGAAAGAAAGTGAGGGAGAGTTTTCCACTGACTTTCCCTCGTCTGGTGTTGTGGGGGAGGTGGGGAATGAAGGAGATCCAGAAAGATTTATTTAACTTTATTTTCTTTCAAGGTTGATATAATTCTGAAAAGCAGTCACCAAGTTGGATTCAACATGTAGAAGCCACTTCATCTGCCAGCTTAAGAGTAGACAGGCGCTACCACAACCACTGAGCCTGTGCTCTAGAGCCTGTGAGCCACAACTACTGAGCCCATGCACCTAGAGCCCGTGCTCCACAACAAGAAAAGCCACCACAATAAGAAGCTGAAATGAAGAGTAGCCCCCATTCGCCGCAACTACAGAAAGCTCACATGCAGCAACGAAGACCCAACACAGCCAATAAAAAATAATAATAATAATTAATTAATTAATTTTTAAAAAAAGAGTAGATAGGCACTAAATGACATGAGTGGATGGAAATGAGAAAGTGAAGTTCAGGGTGAATAAAAGAGAGGTTTGTAATGGGAGCAACTGAAAAGATGAGGTCATTATTACATAAAGGTGGAAGTGCTGGCACAGTGGGGCAGTGGCAATCTGAGTGTATTCAGGACCACTTTTGTGCTTTATGAACTTCTTAAAGCAGAACATAAAAGTCTCAGTTAAGAGAAATCAAACTTACTACAAAATAAATTCTCAAATTCACAACTTATCACTGATAGGGGACGTATTTTTTTGATAGTGGACATAATAATACAAGCTCAACAGGAATCTAAAGAAATGTTAATTGAATTACAACATGTACAGAAAAAGCTCAAGAGTAGATGTTTCTGAGCAGAACCCTGGTACCATTTGCAATGTGTATATATTTTAATACAAAAAACTTTGTGTTTTATAAACCAAAAGATTTTAAAGTAAACTCATATGCAAAATGCTTGGGAAGATAACACATTCAGAAAAATTTATTTGCTCAGCAAACATGTATTCAGTGTCTACTCTATGCCAGGTACTTTGCTAGGAAATAGAAAAATAAAGACAAAAGTCACAAGCCCTACCCATTAAGAGCTTAAATTCTATCAGGTTCAACTTTCAAGTTAAACATAATCCAGTGCAGAAAATGCTAAGCACATGCCTAAGTCAAGAAATTGGTTGGGACATGTTACTTTGTATTACCATTTTTTAGGGAGCTTTATATTTTTGCTTTACACATGTGAACAATGTTTCAGTGCAATATACTGTGGTCTCAGACATAACTCAGCACCAACTGTAAGAGAATTTCCCCACGGTTTTCACCCTTCACTTCTTTTTCTCACACCTCACAACAGATCCATAAGCCATTACTTTCTGTGTTGTCTTTAAAAATCAATACAGAATTCAGCCACTGCTAAGTATCTGGCACCAATAACACCCTGGACATCTCTTGCCTGGATTGTTGCAATAACCTCCTAACTTCTGCCCTTACTGCTCTTCAATCCATTCTTGACGCAGCAGAGTACCCTTTGAAAATGTCCATCCCAACACATTACCTCTCTGCTCAAAATCTTTCAATGTCTTCCCACCTCACCCTGGGTAAAGGCCAAAGTCTATACAATGAACAGAAGGCTGTGTGTTCTGTCTTACTTTACCTTTCTGACCTTGTCACACTTCTTGGCATACTCCTGCTGCGGGATCTGTATACCTGCTATTGCTTCTGCATCAGTTGGAATGTTCTTTCCCCAGATACCTGGCAGATCCTTCCTTCACTCACTTCCATCCAAGCTTTACTTAAATGTCACCATCTTAGGGAGGTCTTCTCTGGCCACCGTATCTAAAATTTCAATACGATATCCTTTCCCCCAGATTTCCTATTCTCTTTTCCCTGCTTTTTCTTCTCCTTAGCATTGATTGTAATCACACTTAACATATATTTTACTTACCTCGTTTACCAGCTAGAATATAAGTTCCATGAGGGCAGGGACTAAATCTGGGTGTTGTTCACTGACATTGTCCCCCAAGTGCCTAGAACAGTGCCTATACTATAAATATTTCACTTATATATTTGTGAAATGAACAAATGGATGAGTATATGAATTTTTTATACAAGGAATTCATTATTATTCATTATTCATTCCACAGATATTTGACTGCTTTCTTTTGAAAAAGATTCTCTCATTGACCAAACTCTACTCAGATTCCCCTGAACTCTTTTTCAACTAGGCTTAACTTTTGGACTTCTGTATTCATCTACTGTGTTCTCCAATTTAAACAAGAATCCTAATAAATCAGTTGAGCCAGAATCTCCCATCCTGCATATCTCATCACCCTCAATATCTAACCAGGTTCCTCATTCGCTACCATCCCCCAGATGATGTCTGATTACCCTGGGCTGCCCTCAGCAAGAATCCTGTTAGGTCAGTTTAGCCAGAATCTTACCTTACCTCTGATGTTGTTTCCTAGTAATTTTCCATCCACTGACCCCCACTCTGCTCCTTGGCTATAAATTCCCACTTGTCCATGCTGTGTTAACAGTTGAGCCCAATCTCTCTCTCTCACTGCAAAACTCCACTCCAGTGGTACTATACCTATCACTATAGTGCTCTCCTCCCCACCCCAGTCGTTTTCCTTACTATGCTTTAAGTGTCATTTTAATACTTTACCACTATGTACAAAGCACTTTTTAAAGTAGAGGAAATAAGACGAGCAAGAGAGATATAATTTCTGCTCCCATGAAACTCACAGAAAAGTAGGAAGGGATCTTTAAACTCCTTTCACCCTCAGAAAACTTACTGCACAGCAGGACATAAGAACCATGGTCTTTGGTCTGTGCACAAATCTACAGATGGCATTTCCTTTACCCTTATAGAGCATCCTGGAAACTAACCATTATAGTATTTATCTCCCATCTCCAAAGAGCAATGGAATCCTTCTTATTACTGATAAACCACAGTCACGTCTCAATGTTCATCCAATTCTGGAATCCAATTGCTGGAAAACAGAGGCAGTGTTGAAGCTGTTTTCATGATGAATAATGGTCTTTGAGGAAAGAGGCCACGCCCATTCTAAAGTACCTGGGAAGAATGAGTATTCAATAAATGTTAGTTATTGTTGTTACTGATGACCACCTCAGCAATGGAGAATAGCCACAACTTGTGGCCTTTCCCAGAGCAACTTTTAGAGGAGTGGTCACAATTAACATTTAGAACTTCATTAATCCTGTTAAGAAAAGAGATAAAAGAATTCTTATAAGAAATTCTTGCAGCAGTTGAGGCCTGGCTTTTCACTTCAGGTCACCATTGATATGGTGGCTTTTTAGATAAAGAGATGTATTCATTCATGAACCTTCTTAGTCTGCCAGGCCCTAATCTGGCTGGAAAAAAAATATTTAAGTAGCTTATCTTTAGTTTGCTGAAAGAAAATTTCAGAATGGATCTTCTCTCCAAGGAGACACAGACTTGACCTATAATCATTTCAGTGAGTTTTATGACTCATGGAGATCCCCCTAAAGAGTATTCTACTATGGTTTCTTTTAGAGGAAAAGAGGGCCTCCATCACCAAGGCCAACAATCCTCTGAATTTCTTCTATGTATTTTTCCAGTTGGACCTGAGTAGCTTGTTTCTTTAGCAGAATAAATCTGCTAGTCAAGTTCACGGCTAAACCACATCTAAAGTAATGTCTCCATTACGTTGACCTAGAAACCGTAATTCTAAGATACTGTTCTTACAATTTTGAGGTATCTTTCCCTGAAACATAGGAGAAAGGTAATGACTGAGCTCAAATGACAAAGGCTGAGGCTGATGGCTGTTGGCTTTAGATAGTCCCCTGGGAGCTCTTTAATTCTAGGATATTTGAAATTAATGCCTTCTGTTCTAAAGAAAACTTGAAATTTTCTTTTGATTAAAGCAATTTCCTTTAAAAATTAAGCTATCAAAAATAAATTCAAAACTTCTTTCAGCCTTGTAGAATACCCCTAAAGAATTAGATCCTATTTTCTAAAAGTTGGGAAATAAAGAATAATTTCTACGGCATTTTCATCTCTGGCATAGATACATATCTTAATTACCAGGTAACAAGTCAATTGTCCATCAATAAAGAGCTAATAAAATAAATTATGGTACATTCTCACAATGTATGTTACTACAAAAAAGAATAAGAAAAAAAAGATGACGAAAATCTCTACTGACATGGAAGGATTTTCAGGATTCATCAGGTAATCAAAGCTGGTGCAGAGCAGTGTAAATAGTATTCTACTTTTTAAATTTAAAAAAGTAGAGATAAGAATATAAGTTTGTATTGCTTGACTTGTATAAAGAAACAACAACAAAAAAAGAAACAATGTAAGGATAAGTAAGAAATATAGGCAATTGGGGTGAGGTACACAGGGGTGGAGAGGACAGAGATGGAAGCAAAGTTTCTCTTTGTATAATTTTGAATTACATGAATGTATTTACAAAAAATAAATTTAAAAACCTTAATTTGCTTGTAAGCAAGATGTCTACATTCATAAAGTCATACGTCTATGAAACATTCAAGTTGAGATAGATGAAACTGAAAAATAGGTGATTCTGAAAATCATTTAATGAAATTTTTCTAAGGTAGATTGAATCTTTTTTTTTTTTTTCTTTTCCCTTTAAGAAACTGATCAATCCTTCAGACCTGGAAATTTAGAGAGAAAGCATTAGGACTCTTGATTAGGCTATCCAATATCTTTTAATATAATTCAAGTTCTGTAATAAATCATTCTAGGGCTTTTACAGCCAGATCTCATCACATTTGAACTGTTTCAAAGCAATATTGGCTGATACTAGAAGAAATTTAAATTCCTGTTGATTGGGTCTAAAATTATTGTCTGAAATTCTTCCTCTCTGCCCTCTGGAATTCACTGCCCATCAAAATTCCCATAGCCTCAACTCCTTCTGTGAACTTTCCCTTTGCTTTCTTATTCAAATGGAAACTGCAGCCCTCTTAAACGTTGGCTGCTTTTCCTCCTTTCCCCTGGGCCTGGAGTGTGACTTCAACCAGTCCCCAGACTTTGAATGCCACCTAGGATAACTGTTACAAAATTTCTATCCCAATCCTGATCTCTTCCCTGAGCTCCAAGTGATTAGATCTGATTCCTTAGTCTACATCTCTAGTTAGATATTGGAATTTCCAATTTAACTCTGCCAAAATAGTTCTTGATTCATACAACTGCCAAATCTGCTCCTTCCTTACTTAGCCTTTTTCATCTCTATAAACGACTTTACTACCACTTTAGTGCCTCAGATAAAAATCTGAAATCATCTTGATTTTTCTCATCATGTTTAAAAAATATTTTATTATTTTATTTTTGTTTTGTCTGTATTGGGTCTTTGTTGTGGCATGCGGGATCTTTTCCTGTGGCACGTGAGATTCTCTCTAGTTGTGGTGTGTGGGTTTTCTCTTCTCTAGCTCTGGCGAGCAGGTACCAGGGTGCATGGGCTTAGTACTTGTGGCGTGTGGGCTTAGTTGCCTCACGGCATGTGGGTTCTTAGTTCCCCAACCAGGGATTGAACTTGCGTCTCCTGCATTGCAGGACGTATTCTTTACCACTGGACTACCAGGGAAGTCCCTTTCATCTTTCAAATATTTACATCAAATCCATCAGCAAGTCCTATAGGACCAGGACCCATAATCCACTGATAGTACCACATTCTCACTGACATCCATCGTCAAACGTTATTGTCTCTCTCCTGCACACCTTTAAAGTCTTTGTTCTAGAAATCTTATGATTTGTATGGAAATGCCAAAGACATCGAATAGCTAAAGCAATCTTCAGAAGGAAAGACAGAGCTGGAGGAATCAGGCTCCCTGACTTCAAACTATACTACAAGGCTACAGTGATCAAGACAGTATGGTGTTGGCACAAAAACAGAAATGTAGATCAATGGAACAGAATAGAGAGCCCAGAGGTAAATCCACACACACATGGGCACCTTATCTTTGATGAAGGAGGCAAGAATATACAACGGAAAAAGGACAGCCTCTTCAATAAGTGGTTCTGGGAAAATTGGACAGCTACATGTAAAAGAATGAAATTAGAACACTTCCTAACACCGTACACAAAAATAAACTCAAAATGGATTAAAGACCTAAATATAAGGCCAGATACTATAAAACCCTTAGAGGAAAACATAGGCAGAAGACTCTATGACATAAATCAAAGCAAGATCCTTTTCAACCCACCTCCTAGAATAATGGAAATAAAGTCAAAAATAAACAAATGGGACCTAATGAAACTTAAAAGCTTTTGAACAGCAAAATAAACAATAAACAAGAAGACAACCCTCAGAATGGGAGAAAATATTTGCCAACGAAGCAACTGACAAAGGATTAATCTCCAAAATATACAAGCAGCTCATGCAGCTTAATACCAAAAAAGCAAATAACCCAATCCACATATGGGCGGAAGGCCTAAATAGGTATTTCTCCAAACAAGACATGTAGATGGCTAACAAACACATGAAAAGATGCTCAACATCACTAATTATTAGGGAAATGCAAGTCAAAGCCACCATGAGGTATCACTTCACACCAGTCAGAAGAGCCATCATCAAAAAATTAAGAAACAATAAATTCTGGAGAGGGTGTGGAGAAAAGGGAACTCTCCTGCCCTGTTGGTGGGAATGTAAGTTGGCACAGCCACTATGGAAAACAGTTTGGAGGTTCCTTAAAAAACTAAAAACGGAACTACCATATGACCCACCAATCCCACTACTGGGCATATACCCAGAGAAAACCATAATCCAAAAAGAAACATGTACCATAATGTTCATTGCAGCACTATTTACAATAGCCAGGACATGGAAGCAACCTAAATTCCCAACAACAGATGAATGGATAAAGAAGATGTGGCACATATATATATACAGTGGAATATTACTCAGCCATAAAAAGGAATGAAATTGAGTTATTTGTAATGAGGTGGATAGATCTAGAGACTGTCATACAGAGTGAAGTAAGCCAGAAAGAGAAAAACAAACACTGTATGCTAACTCATATATATGGAATCTAAAAAAAAAAATGGTACTGATGAACCCAGTGACAGGGCAAGAATAAAGATGCAGATGTAGAGAACGGACTTGAGGACACAGGGTTGGGGGAGTGGGGCAAAGGGGAAGCTGGGACAAAGTGAAAGCGTAGCACTGACATACATACACTACCAAATGTAAAATAGATAGCTAGTGGGATGTTGCTGCATAACATAGGGAGATAAACTCGATGATGCATGATGACTTAGAGGGCCAGGAAAGGGAGGGTGGGAGAGAGACGTGGGAGGGAGGGGATATGGGGATATGTGTATAAATACAGCTGATTCAGTTTGGTGTACCTCTAAAACTGGCCCAGGAGTGTAAAGCAATTATATTCCAATAAAGAGCTTTTAAAATATAAATAAATAAAATAAAGTCCTTGTTCTAGTCTCATAATGGTCTCTGCTTAGCTAAATCCAATACTGGTGTCATTGAAAGATTGTTGGGGTCAGAGTATTAGAGGGCGTGGAAAGGTAGGTGGTAATCAGTGAATGAGATTGAGAGTTTGGCAATGACAAAGTCCTAAAACCAAGGGAGTGAGTAGCTCCAGGGCAATGGAGGATAAGACCATTGGATATGAGTTCAAGGAAGTGAGAGGCCAGGGTGTTGGAAGGATCATTTACACATACATTTCAAGCTAAAAATTAAGACAGCAGTGGAGTTGGAGAGTAAGCCAAGAGTTATAATTTTTGAGAAATAAGAGGGAATCTAAGGGGTCAATAAATTGACAATGTAATGTCAGGTAGTAGGTGGTACTGTCTGGTAACTAAAAACTAAAGACTTTACATTTTCAGGAATGTGGGAGGGAGAAACATCTCAAAACAGCAATGAGATTCACCCATATTATCTGCAGGCTTTACTTCTAAAATATATACTAAATCCATTCACCCCTCTCCAGTTTTACTGTTGCCATCCTAGTCCACGCTGTCTACTTTTCTCTCTCTCTCTCCTGAATCCCTGCAATTGAGCTTCCTAATTGGTTTCCTTCATCCTTGTTTACCAACATTTTATACTGTGTGTCTTTGATACTGTGATTTGTTTTAACCTGAAGAAATTCACTGAGAAAGAAGGTATTTGATAAGAAAATTAAAATGACTCCCAGATTGTGACTACCTTGATAACTAAATCAGAATTAAATGCGCTTTCTGTATTCTATTCATTTTTTTCTCTTTCTTAGCTATGATTTCTTTTCTTCTGATTAAACAATGCTAAGACCTCTTAGCACTATGTCTAGGAAAAAGATTTGACACTTAAATGTCACTATAGATTTTGGATGATTTTCACAATCTATGTTATCAATTGTTTAATAAGTTGTTCTAACCCTTAAGGTATGGAAATTTTATTAAGCAAATTCACAACTTTAGAATATTTTAAGAATTGTATGCCAGAACAAAAGCATGTGTTCTTCACATGTGAATTGACTAAATAAAAATAACAGTATTCTAGAAATATATCCTATGGAAGCAACTAAGAATATGCACAAAAATTAGACTATAAGGTGGTTCATAGAAGCATTGTTTACAATGTTAAAAAAAAAACTATAAACAATCTAAGTATTCAAAACTAGAATCATCGTAGACTATTCTTAAAAATACAATGTCTTGCCCTATTTCTGATCAATTCAGTCAGGACCTCTGGGAGGACAGTGGAATTTTAAAAAAACTCCTCCAGGGGTCCTAATGTGCAGTTACTGAGTATTATAGGTGAGACTGCCCAGTCTTATCTCTTTATACACCATCAATGTGTAAATTTACATCTTCAGCCTAGACTGCAGGCCTTTCAATCCCATTCTTATAAACCCACTGCTTACTCAACATTGCTCTTTGAATGTCTAATAAGCTTCTCTAATTTAACAGGAACTCTTATTTTTATCCCACTCCCATTTCCACCCCAAATTTAATTCTACCAGCCCCAAGTTCAAAACATATCCAGAATGCAACCATTCCTCACCAACTCCGACTCTTCTACCTGGGCCCAAGTCATCCCTCTCCTGGCTTTTATTACAATAGATTCTCAACACAGCTACCAGATGCATTTAAAATGCCACTTAGTTTATGTTTCTCTTCTGCTCAAACCCTTTAATGGCTTCCCATCTCACCCAGGGTAAAAGCCAAAGTCTTTACAATGGACTTAATTGGGTCTTTCACAGCATCTCTGACTTCAGCTCCTTCTACTATCTCCTTAACTTGCTGTCACCCAGCCATACTGGCCTCCTTCCTCTAATAAACTAGGCATGTTCTGCTTTAGGGCCTTTGTAGGCCCACTGCTGCAAGTTTTCTCAAACAGCTTCGTGGCTAACTCCCTCACTTCCTTTAGATTAAAGTTCAAATATCACCTTATCAACGAAATCTTCCCCAAATATATAAATTGTCCAACCCCAATACTTCCTTGTCTCTCTTCTTTCTCATCGGTTATACTATATATTTGTTTGTTTACCTTCTGTCTTCACCACTAGGATGTAAGTTCTGTGAAGGAAGAGATTTTGTCTTGTTTATGATTGTATCCCTAGCCCTGAAAAATGCCTGACACATAGTGGGTACATAATACATATTTGTTGAATGAATGAACATATAGACGTTTTCACCATTATTTTCCCTCACACAAATGGTTAAACTTTCCAGTTTCTCTGCCTACTATACTATTGCAATAAACTGAAACTTTAAATGTGCTAATTTATATGGAAGGTCTGACATGACAGGGTTTGACAGGTAGGCAGTGGGGGTATACAACCATATGCACCATATGTATACATGTATGTATATAAATGTATATATGTATGTAAACATAGATACATATATACCATATATAACCATGCTGTCCCATCACTAAACAATCCAGTTTAGGAACTGCAAGGAATGCAGATTATCCAATGATCCAAACCCCACAATTTTTTCTTCTCAGAGTACCAACAGTCATCATTAATTCTAATGGTACTAATATCTTCATGACAAGGGTACTGTCTTCCACATACCCTGAAAAAATATTTCAACTGGAGTCACCTGCTCTACACCTTCCCAACTAGTTAAATTTATAGAACACTCCACACAACAACAGCAGCAATAAACGTTGTTTTCAAGTGCACGTGCATGTGCGTGCATACATGCGCACGCACACACACACACAAAAACTAGCTAGATAAAAGGCAGAAAGCAAAACTACTGTCTGAACTGCCTGAATCATACATACAAGGCTATCTAAAATAATGGATTAGATGGTTCTGTATTCAGTTAGTTGTGAACAATATGAATGGCCTTTCTGGTTCATATAGTCTCCTTATCCACCTCCTCCTCACCTTAACACCACGAAGTTACACAAGTATACCAAATTAAAAAAAAAAAAAGATTAAAAAAAAAAAAGAAATTGCACAACAATATAAACCTGGCAGAAATCTGAAATCACTCCAACTTCAAACTTTAAATTATTTGCCTAGTGAAAGCGGCCCTCAGATGCACTGTGACTCAGCAATTTTATGATGCCTGAGACATAAATGAGATAAAGGTCTTGTTCCCTTCATGGCATTAGCTAAATATGGAGCTGAAATAAATGAGCTACCTTAAAAACACAGTCAGTGGCTGAAATGTTACAGTGCTCATACTGACACAGGTTTGATTCAATAAGTGATGACAGGGAGGAAAGCACGTGTCAGCTGAAGCACACAGAACTGTCCTGAAATAACTTGTTGACCTGTAACATTAGCAAATAACAATGCTGTCTACAATTAACACGCAGAAATGGAGAAAATATTGTAAATAAATGAAAATAAAATAAAAATATGAACTGTGGTAACTGATTTAATTCAGGTAAAAAAAATAACTTAGACCTGTGGTGGGATGGGGGAGATTTACCCAGCTATTCTTCACTAGAAAACAGAAGCTAAAATTGAACCAAGGGAAAACCCTTGCAAAAAAAGAAAAAATATTAAGTAAAACTAAAACAAATAGAAAAGTTCAGCTCTTTTTGACTCTCTACGGACAGAAAGAAAATAAGATGAAAATAAAATAATACACTATATGAAGGTTGCAATAAAGACAAAGTTTTCAACTCATTCTCATGTGGAGCAGGCATGGATGGAGGAAGAAGAGGATATGGTAATTGGCAAGCAGGGAGAGCTGGATAGCTGAGATCAGGAAGAAGTACTGAGGAGCATCCCATATAGGCAGTGGAGGAAGTTGGGGAATCCCACTTGGGAATCCAAGAATTTAAATAAGACAGTTTATAGGCAAAAGGGCCCCCAAAAGTTGCTAATACTTAGTTGGTTTTAGCTCCTGTTTTTAGTATCTGTATCAACTCTTTTAATCCTCAAAACAAGCCAATGACATAAATACTATTAAGCCCCATATCACACTTGAGGCAACAGCCTCAGAAAAGTTGAGTAACTTGCTCAAGGCTACCTTGTTAATAAATGGCAGAGCCAGGCTACGAGCCCCACACACTCTAACTCCACCACCACGTTATACTGCCTCTTACCAAGCACTCAAAATGCGAAAGGGAAGGGGGGATTGAAATTATCAAGGTCTTTACTGCATTCAAAACCAGAACTTCATACTGCGTCTTATGAACATCTCAAAATGTGAAAAGGAAGTGAGGAAATTGAAATTATCAAGGTCTTTACTGCATTCAAAACCAGACCATCTGCATTCAAATACAGAAGAGTGAATTTCCCCCAAGGAATTTACAGCCTATTAATGGAGTTCAGACTTACAGCAAAATACCATTCAAGTCCCACATCAGACCTACCTACAAAAGGCACAAGCCAAGGGTGGCGGAAACTCAAAATGTTCCCACTAACCAATGTTCACCAGGTTGTCGAACCAAGGAAGACTTCACTGAAAGAGTAGCATTGTGGACAGGGTTTGAGAAAAACAGAAGAGTTAGGTGAAAAGAGCATCGTGACTTCACATCAATTACTCCCCAGGGTTTTCAGGATAAATTTCAACTCCTTACATTGGCACTCAAGGCCCTCCAAACCAGGTCTGGAGGAATAAGATGAGATGCCTATGCTGGAGTGTTTTATCACCAGTTCAGGTTCCAAAGGATCAGAACATCTTATTTTTTCTGTTTCCATAAATCGTTAGTGGGTTGCACGTAGACACTATGGCTTATCCTTTGTAACTCTCCCCTCTACCAGTCCAGGTGTCCATACATCTTAGTGCGTGGTGGGTACATAGCAAACATTTTCTGAAGCGAATCTAAATCATGGGCAGCAATCACCAGATGACTGTGCGCCCAGTCAGGCTGCCTGATACCATCTAGACCTCTGGTGTTGGCTAATTTTAAAGTTAGCAAGTAAGAAACTTAAACACATGATCCAGATGCAACGGGTGGAAATTGTGGATCTAGAAGCCACAAACCAATTGCGACAGGGCGTGAAACAATTGTGAAAATCTAAACCCGGACTAGGAATTAGATGAAGGAATTCATTACATGTGGTGTGACTCTGCCTTAAAAAGTCATCTGTTAGACATATATACATAATTTATAAACGAAATGATTTCCCTTTAAGACACTGGAAGTAGGGAGTATGGGGGGAATAAATGAAACAAGATTGGCAAAATGTAGCGAACCTTTCTACTCTTCGGTGTAACATACTACTTTTGGTGAATGTTTAAAAATGCCCTAATATAAAACACACACAGAACACACACACCCAGATGCCGTTTTTCATCGTAAGCCCCGAGGGAACTAGACCCAGAGGGTCGGCCGGCGGCATCTTGGATTCTGAAGACGACCTCCGCGAGCCCGGACCGACTTTCTATCCCGCCGGACTGGAAGCTGAGACCAAGGTGGCGGCCGTGGGCCGCGTCGGCCTTTTCATCCTTTCAGCACCCCCATAAACGCCTCTGGAGAGAGCTGATGTCCCGGAAAGCGCCGTGCAGAGTTAGTTACCCCGGTCTCTAAGCTGGGCGGGCCACCGGCCCAAAACCTCCAGTGAGCCGAGCACCCTGCCGCCTGCCGCCTGCCGCCTGCCGCCTCCCTCACTCCCCACGACCCCCATCCCCGCGGCCGAGCGCTCGGGGCGGGCTCCGCGTAGTGACGTCACGGCGCGCCGTGCGTCGGGTCAAGGTTCGACTCCGCTCCCCCTCGCTGTCTCGCTCCGCCTGCGCCGCCGCTGCCGCTGCCGCCGCTGTGGCTCTGGCTCCGCTCCGCCTGTTCCGCCGCCTTCCTCCCTGAGCGCTGCCCGGCCGGCCGCCATGGCGAACGTGGCCGACACGAAGCTGTACGACATCCTGGGCGTCCCGCCTGGCGCCAGCGAGAACGAGCTGAAGAAGGTACTGGGGAGCGGGCCGGCCGGGCAGGGTGTGAGGAACGCGGGCCTGCGCGGCTGGGACGGCCAGGCCGCGCTGCGGGTCGGCCCTGGAGCGGGCGGCGAGACCGGTCCGCGGCGGGTAGCGCACCCCGGCCTCGGCTGACCTTGGGCCGCCGGCCCCGCCCGCAGATGCAGCAAATAAAACCCACCTCTGCGCAAACACGACGAAAGCGCTTCCTTCCTCTCTCCCCGGCGGGCGCCGGAGGCCGGGCGCTCCCGGGAGGCAGCTGCCTGCCCGGCCTTCCCCGCGCCGAGGTCACCACCCTGGAAGAACAGGTTGGACCGAGGCGCCCGGCGCATCCCGGCCGCGGGAGAGGAGTTGACCACGCCGCGGACGTCGGCGTCAGAGCCGCGTCGGGGCTGGTCTGGGGCTTGGCGTGGGGTCGAGGCCGCCCCTGCCGGCTGCCTGCGGGAACGTAGGGATGTTTCCCGGGAGCCGCGGCGGCAGAGCTTCTCCGCCTCTCCTTCCCTCGCCGTTGACCTGGAGGTGGCGTGGGTTTGTGTCTGGGTGCATTGTTCTGTGGGCAGGTGACCCAAATGTTCTGTCTCGGTTAGGAAAAAGCTGTGGGTCCCAGCCAAACACCTGAGTGTACACTGACTAAAAACAAATAGAAGGCTTCATTATCGCTTTTTGCAGTGCTGCGATTCTTTCATCTCAGGATTTCAAAGCATTTGAGGCATTTGATTAAGCCCCACAGCATCTTCACGGGGCTTAGAGTATCCGGATTTGTAAGCTTAGAGAAATGAGAGTGCTCCTTAGGCGGTGGGACGGGTGCAATTGAGAGTAAAGGGACTTCCTGTTACCTTACCGGAAATGCTATTCGGTGTTACATAATTCATGTCTGTGAATGAACGTTTAAGTGCTTTATATCTCAGCCACCCAAATGTATGCAGCTCCACCAAGACTGAGGTCACTACAATTAAGACCCTAATCAATCCACTGTATGAAAATAAAACATGACCTTGGAGCTTTTCTTGGCTTTCTCCTGATGTTACAGTTAAAGGAGTCATCATGAGCCCGGATTCTTACCTTAGCTTAATTTTAATAATAGTGTTTTGCAGGCTGTAGAGCTTAACAGTCATTTCTCATTAGAGTTTATTGGAGTCTTCTTGGTCTGGTTACTGGCCATCAAAGACATTTGACAGTAGTGAAAATGGATTTTTCAGTATTTTGTTTTTCTCTGTGGCCTTGTTTCATTGTTTGTATCTGGCTTCAGTATAATCTATTTTCAAGTGTAAACTACTGTCTGCTTTGTTATTAGTGAGTAAACAGTATTAAGTTGGGAAATGGCCAACAGTGCCAATGAATAAAAGATATTTTGGGGAGGTTATGATTTTAGAATGTTGCTTTTCAGAAAATTGGATGTTATAACCTTTTTTTTTTTTTAATCTTTTATCAAAGGCATACAGAAAGTTAGCCAAGGAATACCATCCTGATAAGAATCCAAACGCTGGTGACAAAGTAAGTTATTTGAGACTTTTTCCCCCTGAGATTTCTGTTTTAAAGTTATACTGTCCTTCTTGGGAAAAAAAGGAAAAGTTGTAAGAAAAGTCCCATTTATGTCCATAGGGCCAAATTTTTATGTAAAGAGTATTGGTTTTATAATGGGAATACTAATATTCTAGGCAGTGGTAGGTGGTAAGTAGGACCGGTATCAAACCAAAAGTAACTTGTAACTTAGAATTAAATGAATTCTAGATTCCTACAGCCTTTGCCTATTCTTTTACTTGAAAATCCAGTTTTCCTTTTTACTTTTTCTTTATAGTTCAAAGAAATAAGTTTTGCATATGAAGTACTATCAAATCCTGAGAAACGCGAACTATATGACAGATATGGAGAACAAGGTCTTCGGGAAGGTAGCGGTGGAGGTGGTGGCATGGATGATATTTTCTCTCACATTTTTGGTGGGGGATTGTTCGGCTTCATGGGCAACCAGAGCAGAAGTCGAAATGGCAGAAGAAGAGGAGAAGACATGATGCATCCACTCAAGTGAATATCTTTTTTCTTTTTAAAAAAAAATACTAAATACTCTTTTTCAAGTAGAAACACTCAGTAAAGGAGGAAAAGTATCAAAAAATATTCTATCCTTTATCAGAAAAAAAAAAACCTCCCATTTGCCATGCTCTTCTCATTGAGTGACTAAGTTGAATTTAATGACCTGGATGTTGGTATTTTGCTAACAGATCTTAAAGGATGGTTGGTGTTTTTATAGAGTAGGGAGATGGTTTTGGTATATGCTTCTGAGGCTGCTCGTTTTTAAAATTTCAATTATGAAGATTCTTTTCTTTGAAGTATTTAAACCTCCTGAGTTTTTTTTTTATTTAAAAACTTACAAAGTGAGTGACCATCTGGCTAGTTTGTTGACATGTTACAGTCACTCATTACTTGATCCTCATTGTGAACTCTCGTAGATTGATTTCCATGGAGCTTGCTGGCTTCAAGCCTGACATTAACCTGCCAGCATATGAATGGTGTCTGACCTTGATCTTAGACTGTGAACCCAAAATAAAAATAATTATTTTACTTTGCAAAATTTGTGAGGGCTTTTATCGTGTTAATTTTTCATGAACCAGTTATGGTTTTACTAGTAAATGCCAAAGACTGAAGTTCAAATGTTTATTTAAAATATTTCTTTTGAGTATACAAGTTTATACATTTGAGTAGATAAGAGGAAGTAAAGTGTAATTTGTTAAAATTTTCCTGTTATTACAACATTTCATTTTGGGTGGTTTTGTAATACTCCATTCCATGGTTTATTTAATCATTCCCTTTTCTATAGGATGTTACCAATTTTTTTCTATAATAGCGCTGCTGTGAGTATCTTTATATATAGCTTTGTCTGTCTTTGGCAGAGATTCCCAGGCAGACCTCAGAGTTTTGAGGCTGATAAATACAACTTGCCTTGTAGAGGATGGTGCCAGTTTAGCTCCACTGGTGGAGAGTGCCAGCTTCACTAGACCATTACCCGCATTTTTCCTTCTTTTGCCATGTTTATTGAAATGACAATTTTTTCTAGCCTCTTGCATAGTGGTGTTGCATACTGATTGCAGTTTAATATGTAAGGGGAAGAAGACCTTCTTATCATGTAAATGGTTGGTTAAAAGTTCTTAGGAGGAGTATAAAGGGCTGATGGAACCAAGTGCTTTGGTCTAAGGCCTAGATATGCTATTGTTTGTAAGTGCTGGTAATATCTTGACCTTAAGTGTTTTGATCTTATACTATCTAGAATGTATAAAAAATTTAGCTTAAAATAACAATTTTGAGAAAGTTTGAATGCCACAAAATAGTATAGGTTCTTTGCAAAGTACATTTAACTTTCTTTGTTCCTCTATTTTAAGGTAAATCTTTACTACTAAAGGAGATTTTAAAACACTGTGAGAAGGGTAAAACCAAATTAAATGCACTGCTTCCAAATTGTACATTAATATTTTTGAGACATCTGATATACATAGATTTTTTTTTTTCAGGTTTATTTGGAAATGAATGGTCCTGCAGTTCAAATATGCTGTATGAATAAAGGCATGTCTGGTTTTATCAGTTGAGATTTTTAATAGGCTTTTTAACTCTGCTGTTTTGGTGTCATAGACCCCGTTGAAATTTTTGTAAAAGCTGCTCGAATTTTGCTTATAATTCACTGGGTTTTTCAGAATCTAAAACTTGTTCTAGGCTCTCTTTTGGTAACCTGTTCTTCTATTTCAAACTTTAGATAAGGCCAGTGTTTTTTTTTTTTTAAGACATAGGCAATCTAGCTGCCGCCCATAAATTGTAATATAACTTTGTAGCCTTTCTGAATTGTCCTTGAAGGGCACAGTAGAGCATGGACTCTGGACTGCCAGACTGCCTATATGTTCTTGGGCAAGTTACTTAATTTCTCTGTGCCTCAGTTTTGTCCTGTGAAATGAAGATAATAATTTTACCTCATTCAGAGGGTTGGATTAGGTGGAGATCTTCCCTGAGGCCAGAAGAAGGTGTGATGTTTTGAGTTTGTTCAGTTGTCAGCTTTATCAGAAAATATAGCACAGTAAATTATTGGCCTGATCCTTTAGGTTCTGGCTTTGAGCACGACATATATTGTTGATAGCCATAAATAATTTGAGCTACAAAATAAAGTCTCACTCAGTGGACTTAATGTAAGGTGTTCTTGAATTCTTTGTTTAAAAGGTTATAATGGAATTTGCTGTATCAGCTATTGTTTATATCTTGTATTTAAAAGAACTTGGCAAAATTTGAACCTAATTCTTTTCTCCCCAGAGTATCTTTAGAAGATCTGTATAATGGCAAGACAACCAAACTACAGCTTAGCAAGAATGTACTCTGTAGTGCATGCAGTGGGTAAGTGTGTTTTTTGGTTATGAAATAAATTTCTTCTGTTCTTTCAGTGGCACATTTTACATCAGATAAAAATCGTTCATGGCTTCAAACTGACTACCCAACCCAGAATTTCCGATACCTCTGAAAGTCAGTTTAAATACCAGTCATTGGGGGTTGAAGATGAGGGTGAAAAGCACAATTCCTGTTTGTCATGGCCTAAGGGGAAAATCTAATTTATACTTTTGCTTGCTTTAGCCAAGGTGGAAAGTCTGGAGCTGTTCAGAAGTGTAGCGCTTGTCGGGGTCGAGGTGTACGCATCATGATCAGACAGCTGGCCCCAGGAATGGTGCAGCAGATGCAGTCTGTGTGTTCTGACTGTAATGGAGAAGGTATGCATGTCAGTGTTTCTCTGCTTTTATGTTGGAATGGATTGGGAATGCAGAAGTTGGAGAGGTTTACAGTTTTTCAATGTGTGTTTGTATTCATTTTATTAAAGATACAGAGTTCTAAAAGAAAAGTGCAAAAGTAATATTTCCTTATGCATAGGCCCAGTGAACACAGATAAACAGTAAATTTATATTATGTTGAGTGAAACTTTAGTCTTTTTTTCATTCCAAAAAGACGGGCAAAGTTTTTTGTCCCTTTATGCTTTAAAAGGTTATATTTGGTAAAAGGGAGACAGCAAATTGTTTACTTCTCATTTTGATAAGTGGAGAATTTTACTGTAAGCTTTAGTTAGTTTTCGAGGATAGATTAATGCAAGTGAAGCTCTTTACGGAAGTAAATATTTTAGACTTTGTGGGCGAATGGTTTCTGAAACTGCTGTTCACTTCTGCCCTTTTAGCACTTTTATAGCCACAGACAATATGTAAACAAGTGAGCATGACTGTCTTCTAGGTAAATGTTACTTATAGAACAAGGGCATGCCCGGTTTGGCCTGTGAGCCTTAGTTTGCCAGCACTTGAAAGGTTCTGTGTATGTAATGTCTAGTATAGTAGCCACTAGCCACCTACGTGTGGCTGAGGAACTGAACTTTTAATTTTAATTATTTTAAACTTAAATAACTACAGATGGCTAGTGGCTACCATATTGCACAGTTCTAGAACATTCTTTTCCAAATTGCTTCTGGAAGTGACAAGAAAATTTGGAGAAGCTGCATATCATATTCCCCTCCTGGTGAGTCTCAGTGCATGTTACCTTGTTAAAGTTACTAGTAGTTCCCACTCTCAAGAAATCAGAGTTTATTGAAATCTTTTCCCATGTGCCATTACCATTTTAAGGAACAGGTGCTTTGCAGAACATACTTTGCAGAAGCAGTGTTCTTGAAGTCATTTATACATGTCATCTAAGCATTAAAAGTGCCAATAATTAGCCATTAGAAATTGGTGATTTTTTTTTTCCACAATATACCGTGTACAACTTTGGTTCTATTATATCACTGATCAGACATTTCAGAAGAATACATAAAAGAAAAAAACTATTGGAGTCATAAAGGGTGTTTGAATTTGTATTTGGTTTTCTCTTTCCATTGTTAAATTTAAGTGAAACTAAGACAAAAAATGAAGAAGCAGTTGTAGAAGTTCTAGCATCTGACCACCGATTTTGTTTGCTTGATCCTTAGGCTTTGTTTTAACTTTAAGTAGAGTTAGGAACTAAGAAAATATTGTTTAAGAAACTTTGGAATAGAAGAGACTAGGTAGCTGGGTCCTTTAGGTAACCTGCAGTAAGCTGTGAGTTTTTGTTATTAAGAATGATATTTTAATCAGAAGTTTAGGTAGCAGTTTAAAGACATTTAGGAAATTTATTTAGTGGATAAAGGCATTATCAAGACCTATCTTACTTAAGAGTGCAGTATAGTACCTTTGATGACCTCTTTTTCCAGGGGAGGTAATTAATGAAAAGGACCGCTGTAAAAAATGTGAAGGGAAGAAGGTGATTAAAGAAGTCAAGATTCTTGAAGTCCACGTAGACAAAGGCATGAAACATGGACAGAGGATTACATTTACCGGGGAAGCAGACCAGGCCCCAGGAGTGGAACCAGGAGACATTGTTCTTTTGCTGCAAGAAAAAGAACATGAGGTAATTTCCTTTTTATTTTCGCCTCAGAAGACCAGAAATGGGTCTTTTATGCAAGATACAGGTTGGATCAATTTGAGTTTCCTGAAGCAACAGTGAACACAGATGAAGTTGTTAAGTGGTTAGGCTGAGTTCCTAAGAACTGACTTGTTTAGTAGACCAATAAGATGGGTGCTGGTCAGAAACACTGTAGAAGGAGTCGCCTTGGTCCCAGCTCTGCCATTGCCTATTGTGTCTGTACCCCCATTTCCTTGTTTATGAAAATAAGGGCATTAGACCAGATAATCTAGGCAGCTTTGTTTTCACTGTGAAACTCCTTTGACGGTTGGTGAGTTGGTGAGGGCTTCAGTCCTCAGTACTGCTCTGTTGATTTGATTTACATATTGGTATTAGGTATCCATGTGAGCTTTTCTTGAAAGAAAAGATTCTGCAGTTTAAAAAACATTTTATTTTTAAATTTCTCTTTTTTCTTTCTTTTTTTTCTTTTTTTGGCCATGCGTGGCAAAATGAACTGAGCTGACAATGTCGCCTGGTGTATGTTATTTTGATGGTACCATTGCATCTGTATTTTTTAAATGTGCGATGGAGTATTATAGACCTTTATTCATGAAGAATATACCTGGAGCTTTGTTAACCACCCACATTCTTGAATATAGAAGCATTGGACAGGAATCTGGCTACATATTTGATCACATTACCATTTCGAGTTCCTTTGGAAGTCTTTAGATCACAGGTCAGCTGCCTTTTTTAGTTCACACTAAAATTTTCTCCCATTTGATGATGATTTCTACAAATAAAGTAAATTTTAAAAATCACTTCAAGAATCCAATACAGGATAAAGCTATATTGAGATGCAGATTCTGGGAATTTGCATAGATTCATTCCCTCACTGGACTGTGGCTTGCTCTCCTAGACTAGCCTTCTCAAGGTGTACTAGTCAAATTTATGCCTCAGCAAAACTGTAAATTGCTATATATCTTGCCAAACCTACCAATGGCAAGCGTCCCTAGATTGCTTTTTTTTTTTTTTAAGGGAGTAATTTATAGAATTCTGCTTAGAGTGTTAAGGGTTGAAATGTTCCATAAGTGTATTGGAATTTTAAAAAATAGAAATCACTGGTCTTGGAGACAAGGGACTTAAGTTCTAGCTCTCATTTACTAGCTTTAGCCTCTCTGGACTTGGCTTTGCATACTAAAAAAAAATGTCATCCCTCAGAAACAGTGTATATCTTATCAAAAAGCAGTTCAGTTTTGAGAGTGCTGTATATGCATGTGTATCATCTTTCAGTATAGGTGTGTGTGTGTTTTGGTGATGTTGCTATCAGTGCATTTGTACAGCAAAGAACCGCAGTGGTGGGTAACACCTGGTGATGTTAGTTTGTCCTCTGTACTCTATATTTTTACTTTTCAGGAATTATTACAGCTTCTGAATGTTTTACTGTTTGATTTTTGGTAATCTCTCCTCATCAGTCTTGTTTTTCAAAAATTTCCTGGCCATTCTTGCCTGTTTATTCTCTGTTTGAATTTTAGCATCAAATTGTTCACTCTAACCAACCTTCCTGCTGGTCCCCTCCCCCACAAAAAGCAGCCCTAATACCATATTTTTTATTGGAATTACTTTAAGTCGAGCTCTCGCATCCAAGAACATAGTATCCCTTCTTGCTCCCTACTTCTAACATAGCTTTAACCAAAAGGTATTTGTTTAAAGATGATTCTTGGAACAATAATGTAATGAGATGTTCAGAAACACTTTCGTTTTACAAGCTTGTGAAAGGATTGAAAAGTCCTGCTAAAGAAACCTTATTGAAAGTAATTTTCCACCCATTGTGAGAAACACCTGGGTAAACTTGCATAAAGTAGTATACATTCAGTGGTTCTTGAACGTTAGCATACGTTAGAATTCCTTGGAGGGCTTATTAAAACTACAGATTGCTGGGCCTCACCTTCATAGTTTCTGATGCAGTGGGTATGGGATGAGGCCCAAGAATGTACATTGCTAACCAGTTTCCTGGTGCTGCTGCTCCAGGACCACTGGTGAAGAGAGATGAACTTTCCTTCCTACGTAAATTTAGGAGGATAATTTAGGAAAAAGAGGATATCTTTCAGGTTTCCTCTCCTCTCTGAATGAACCATCCAGCATTATTCTTTGGAAGAGACTATTGTATTGAAAAAAAAACTTAGGTGACCTTTCACTGTAGTTAATTTTATTTCAACTTAAATTTCAAAAGTTAACTAATAGATATTTGTAAATTCTAATAAGCAGAAGTTATAAGTTGGGCATGTGTGAAATCGGATGTATTTTTCCCTACACATCGAATGCTCAAACATTTTTTAATGGTTATTGAATAACCTTTGCATTACCTAGTCCTTAGGCTTATAGTGTAATAGTAAGCCAACTTTAACATCTGTTCTATATTCACCTAAGCAAGTTTTGGATTTTAGGGGAGGAAAAACTTGTTTGTACTTGCATGAAGCATGGGGTTTGAGCCTCTTTACTGGCTGAGCATTACTGGTTGAGCTTTTTTAGTTGAACTTGGGCCATCCCTTCCCCTGTTAGGATCATGTCTGGAGGAAACTCCAAGTGAACCTATTCTACAGAATCCCACTGGTGCTTGTACAGCTTTTTGCTCAGAAGCAAGGTTCAGAAATGGGCCATAATTATAAAATATACCTGGTTCTGTGTTTTCATTCCTTTATTGTTACGTGCATGGTTCGGCGTCAGAAGTTGTTACCTCTTTATGTTGTTTGAAGGTTGAAATAAAACAGTTTGGTCCCCCCCCCCCCCCCCCCCCAAACAAGCCTTATGAGCTATTTTCCCAATTCCAATTCTTTCGTGAATGAAGTTTCTAGCATATTACTTGAGAATACCTAGGTTTCCTTATATAAATTTAGGGAAGCTAGGAATGGCTTTTGCAGCAAATGGTAGAATTAAGGTTTTGAAATTGATTCAAGGAACACAGCACAACAGAGTATGTCTCCATAATTTTTTAAAAACATGTTTTTTGTGTACTTTATTTGTAGGTGTTCCAGAGAGATGGAAATGATTTGCACATGACATACAAGATAGGACTTGTTGAAGCTCTATGTGGATTTCAGTTCACATTTAAGCACCTTGATGGACGTCAGATTGTGGTGAAATATCCTCCTGGCAAAGTAATTGAACCAGGTAAATCTTGAATTTTGACTGATCCAAGATTCTGTGTAATCTTCCACAGTAGGTAACTCCAAAAAATATTATCAAGTACCTTCTTGGGTAAAAGTTCTTAACACCTTCCCCTTTATTTACTCAAATAATAGGATGTGTCCGTGTAGTTCGAGGTGAAGGAATGCCACAGTATCGTAATCCCTTTGAAAAAGGTGATCTTTACATAAAGTTTGATGTGCAGTTTCCTGAAAACAACTGGATCAACCCAGACAAGCTTTCTGTAAGTGTTCTCCAAATTTAGGCAACAGATGACTTAAAGTTTAATAATAGTTGTGTTTATATGTCACCTTCCATTCTCAGTGCTAAGATTAGCTCACATAATTTATTAATTTGAGTGATTGATGGGCTGTCCTGGTTGTTATTAAAGTGAGAATAGCTGATGTAAAAGTTTAGAGGGCCAAGCAGGAAATAGTGAAGGAGTAAAGCAGATTGGGTGTGAGGTGGTGGTGGGAGGATTGGGACTCCCTGGAGAGCAGATCTCTCACCTGAAGAGAGCAACCTTCCAGCTTAGCATCTGCTGGTTGTTCATGCGGGAAGGCATGTCTAGTGTGAAATTTTCCACTGTTTAAATGTTAGCAACAGATTCTGTTTTTCTGTTTTCTAAGCAATAGATTGGTTGCACAAAAAGATGTCTGCAGATTTGGTCTGTGGGTCATCCATTTGTGGTCTCTAGCTTAAAGTGCAAAGACTGTGAGACATATACCTTGGATTGTATCAAAAGGGAAATTGATAGTTGATAAAGATAATCTTCCAGCTAACCTTATTTTTGTTTACTTTAATGAAGGAATTAGAAGATCTTCTGCCATCTAGACCAGAAGTTCCAAACATTATTGGAGACACAGAGGAGGTAGAGCTTCAAGAATTTGATAGCACTCGGGGCTCAGGAGGTGGTCAGAGGCGTGAAGCCTATAATGATAGCTCTGATGAAGAAAGCAGTAGCCATCATGGACCAGGAGTGCAATGTGCCCATCAGTAAACTCTGCAAACAGATTGCACAGGTGGATTTTCTTTCCACTTTTGCCTGGTTTGTTTTCAGCGATCCAGCTAGAGAGTCTGGTCAGTCCAGATGAACTGATGGACATCTGTTGGTCTATGTGTAACTTTTAAAATTGGTATAGTATCTACAGAGTGTATAATTTAAACTAACCACAAAGCTTTACATCTTCATTTCGACTGTTCTGTAGCAGAATAAAGCACTTGAAAGGAAACAAGACTCCCTTTCACACATGGGTTATAAGTCTCAGTTCTGGTATCTGTGCTTGATTTTTATCAGTTTTGTGTAGATTTTACGTTTCATATTTTAAATTCAAATCCCACATTGTAAAGTATGTGTACAATTTGTCCTGAAGCTTTGTGTTTGGCTGCACCTGCATAAGCTGCTACAAATAGAATAAAGAATTTCATAGCCTGTATCTATCATTTAGATGCATGGAAAAATGGGCTTTGCACACAATGGGTTTGGAGCTGACTGGGAACAATGGAAAAAATAACAATAGCTGAGCTGTGGTTGTAAAGTTTGGATCCCCTCCCCCCCTTTTCTTTTTTTTTTTCTTTTTTTTCTTTTTTTTTTTTTTTAACCATCTTGTGAAAGGTTTCTGAAACTCAATAATAAAAAGCAGTTGGTGTAAATTACTCTTTGTCTCACATTTTTAGAAGGAGGAAATATTTTGAAACTGTAAAATCTATCCTTAAACTGGAGAATGTATCCTTAGTTCTGGTTCTTAAACAGCCCTTAAAAACCCATTGGCCTGAAGCTTATGCCTCAGGGACATGCCCATTTTATAGTTTCAAAAGACAAAAGAAAGTTTGATATGTTGGTAGAAACAGGCTTTATTGGCTTCAATTAATGCTTTGTAGAGTCAAGGACGTCTGAGTTCTATAGCTCCTAAGTTATGATCCTGAGCACTGGGGCCAGGTTAACCTGGCCTCTATATTTCCCCAACCCACCCCCTTTTTTAAAAATAAGGTAACAGCAAATCAGTATTAGAACCATGTCTGCATAGAACCTGTTAAAATGCTCTGTTTTCATTAAATGTTAAGTTAAAGATTCTCGTCTCCATTAAGTTGAATATTTGAGATTGGGGGAAGCATTGATTACTATTGTTTTGTAGAAAGTTAGACTCTTAGGCTGGTATGAGAAAAATCAGGTAAAACTACTACGAAAAGGATGTTGATATTGCTCCTTTCATCTTCTATTACTTTCTTTTCATTCCCAGAGTAGATATTTTTAGAACACACTTTAATTTTAGGGAAAAGAGATACCAGTTGTAGGTTTTACATTTGGAAGAGGACAAACGGGAGAAAGCGGAAAACTAAAAATTTTAAATGTATTATGCCACCCTGAGCCTAATTGTAGTGCTTGTAGTTTATTTCTAGGTCTACTGGAACCTGAATGAAAAAAAAAAAAAAAAAAAAGGTGTCCTGGCATTAATCAGGGCCTGTGAAGTTTAAATTATTGCCCTATCCACTCTACCTCCATTGTACAAAAACTATTTTACAACCAGCCTGGGCAAGATGCAACAGCATAGTAGTTTTGTATCCAAGGTTACTTCCCCACAACCACTTTAAGCGTAAGAAATGCAGTGGCAATACAAAGTTTGTAGCCTTTCCAATAAAGGTTTATAAAACATTAGAGTTGTTCAGTGTAGTCTTTCTTTCAATTCTTATACCCAGGTTTTTGGACTACAGTAGAGAACCACATGGAAGGGGAATAAAACCTTGCTAAGGTCTGTTATTTCACTGAATCTACTGGCTCTACATTGTAGAGCATCTGTCTAGAGAATAAGCGTATGTCATCAGTACAAAGAACCTTCTATAATAGCTTTATTGAAATATAATTCCTATACTATTAAATCTGCTTTTAAGGAAGGGCATGCAGGGAATTCTCTTGTGGTCCAGTGGTTAGGACTCCGTGCTTCCACTGCTGGGGGTCCAGGTTCAATCCATGGTCTGGGAACTAAGATCCCACAAGCTGTGCAGCCCTCCCCCCTCAAAAAAAGTGCGCACTTAGGTAGTTTTCAGTGTATTCACAGTGTTTTGCAACCATCACCACTCCATTAGTATTTACTCCATTAGTATTCCCTGGTCCCTTGCTGCAATCTCTAATCTTAGTTTCTAAGTATTTGCCTATTTCGGACATTTTGTATAAAATGGAATCAGAACGTGGTCGTTTGTGATATGTTCATTTAGTATGTTTTCAAGGTTCATCCCTGTCATAGCATGTATCGGTATTTCATTTTTATGGCAAAATAATACTCCATTATATAGAAATACCATGTTTGTCTACCCTTCCATCAGTTGGTGGCATTTGAGTTTTTCCATTTGGAATAATGCTGCTATGAACGTTCATGTACAAATTTTTGTGTGGACATATTTTAAATTCTTTTGGATAAACCTAAGAGTGGAATTGCTGGGTCACATGGTAACTGTTTAATCTTTTTAAACTGCCAAACTTCCAAGAAGGCAGCACCATTTTACAATTCAACAACGTGTGAGGGTTTCAATTTTTCCATGTAACTGCCAACATTTGCTATCTCTTAGTATAGCTATCCTAGTGAGTATGAAACGGTTTTGATTTGCATTTGCCTAATGACTAATGATGTTAAGCATCTTTTCATGTGCTTACTGGCCATTTGTGTGTTTTTAGAGAAATGTCTATTCAGATCCTTTTTCCATGCTTTATTCATTAGGTTTTCTTATTTTCTAACCTATTTTTGTTCCAAGACACCGTATTACACTTAGTCATACCTGCATAGGCTCCTCTTGGCTGTAGCAGTTCTCAGATTTTCTTTGTTTTTGATTGATGACCTAGACAAATTTGAGGAATAGTGGTCAGATATTTTGTAGAACGAACATTGTAATATTAGTATTACATATGTAAAAGTTGATTCTTACAGGAATGAATTGGTATAATGTTTAAAAGAAAAACCTGTTTTCCTCTACTCATACACTTCTGACACTAGCTGGAGCTAGTCAGACCCCACAGGTTAAGGGCTGAGTCCCACAAGACTACCTAGTCTTCAGACACCAATCACAAGTCCTAGGTTGTCACCTGTACTTCTGACCAACTGGCTATGTAAATCAAGCGTACCTACAACCCCCTCCTCAGTTTCAGTAATTTGCTAGAATGGCTCATAGAACTCAGGAACACTTTACTTACTAGATTAGCAGGTTATAACAGATACAACTCAGGAACAGCCAAATGGTATAGGGCATAATCATTGGCCACAGTCTCAGCTCCTCTCCCCTTCTCAGAGGTCTAGGGGTGGGACTGAAAGTCCCAACCTTCTTACCATATGGTTGGTTCCCTCTGGCAAGCAGCCCCCGTCATTAACACAAACTCAAAAATGATTGAAAGGGGCTTGTTATAAGTTTAAAGATACTCCACTAACCCCATCAGGAAGTTCCATGGGGTTTTAGGAGCTTTGTGCTAGGAACCAGGAATGAAAACCAAATATATTTTTCTTATTCTATCACAGCATCACAATGTTACTGATATTTCAGTGAAACACAGCTGCATATTATAAACTCTCAAGGCACGTGTGTAAAAGTTACTTCCAATAGTCTTACTTGCATGAGTGAATCAGTGGTGTTACTTCAGGAGAAACACAGGAAACCTCGCTCCTACCATCTGCCAACGTTTTGCTTAGTTGTTCAGTTCCAGTATACATGTATGGTAGTATCAAAACAACCCATACGCACATGGGAAGAAACTGTATCAACTAGAGTATAGTGCAAAGCATAGTTTCTTTTACCTTTAATTTTATAGACTCCATTTCCTAAGTTACTTAGGTCAGCACCTTTTCCCCCACCCCCTTCCATGAGATTGTTTCATGTATTTGTAATATAGTTAAATCCTGTGATTGCATTAGGTCATCAATTAGGTCTTATCCTAGAAACTGCCCCACCACCACCTCCTAAATAATTTTTAAAAATCTGCATACAGGGAATTCCCTGGCAGTCTAGTGGTTAGGACTCTGTGCTTTCACTGCCAAGGGTGCTGTTTCTGTCCCTGGTCGGGGAACTAAGATTCCGCACGCTGCTTGGCGTGGCCAAAAATAAATAAAATCAAATCTGCATACATTAAGGGTCACTCTTGGTGCTATAAAGTTCAATATGTCTTGACAAATGCATAGTGTCATGTATTTACTATTATAATGTCATACAGAATAAAAAAATCCCCTGGACTTCACCTATTCAACTCCTCCTCTCTCCCGCTCCTGAATCCGTGACAACCACTTACTATTGTGCCTTTTCCAAAATTTCATATAATTAGAGTCATGTAGTATGTAGCCTCTTCAGTCTGCCTTTCACTTAGCAATATGTACCTAAGTTGTGTTCATATCTTTTTGTGGCTTATTTATTATCACTGAAGAAAATGCCATTGTATAGATGTACCACAGTTTACGTATCCCTTATCAGATGTTTGATTTGCAAATATTTTTCCCATTCCATGGGTTGTCTTCACTTTCTTGATAGTGTCCTTTGAAGCGCAAAGGTTTTTAATTTTCATTAAGTCCAGTTTATTTCTTTTGTTACTTAAAGTTTTTTTTTTTTAAAGTTTATTTGTTTATTTTTGGTCATGTTGGGTCTTCATTGCTCCATGGCATGTGGGATCTTCCAGGACCGGGGCTCGAACCCGTGTCCCCTGCATGGGGAGGAGGATTCTTAACCACTGGGCCACCAGGGAAGTCCCTTATATAAAGTTTTTAACCAAAGTGTATAACACTGGAGATGACTTTCAGTGTTCATTGTGGTATGGTAGCTGTCATCTGGCTCTGGGAGTATGTAAGACATTGTAGATCTTATTTGGTAATTGATAATGTACTTGGGAAGCCCACATGAAGTTACTGTTCAACAGTTACATCTATTAGGTCTTGGGTATTTTGCCCCGAGTACTGGTCATACCCACTCATTTTTTTTCTTCCAATTTTATTGAAATGTAATTGACCTACAGCACTGTATAAGTTTAAGATGTGACAGCATAATGATTTGACTTTCATAATCATGATATGATTATCACAATAAGTTTAGTGACCATCCGTCATCTCACATAGATAACGACAGCCAAGAAATAGAAAAAAACAATTTTTTCTTGTGTTGAGAACTCAAGATTTACTCTGTCAACTTTTATATAATGTAGAGCAGTGTTAATGACATTTATTATGTTGTACGTTACATCCCTAGTACTTATAACTGGAAGTGTGTACCTTTTGACTATCTTCATCCAGTCCTCTCTCCCCACACCTCTGCCTCTGGTAACCACACATCTGATCTCTTTGGCTGTGAGTTTTTGAAGTATAATTGACCTACAACACTGTGTTAGTTCCTGGTACACAATATAGTGATTTGATATTTCCATACATTTCAAAACGATCACCATGATAAATCTAGTTGTCATGTGTCATCATACAAAGATATTACAATATTATTAACTGTATTCCCCATGCTATACACTTCCTACCTGTACTCATTTATTTTGTAACTGAAAGTTCTCTTAATCTCCCTCACATATTTCTCTCATCTCCCCACCCTGCTCCCCTTGGTAACCACCTGTTTGTTCTCTGTATATATGACTCTGTATCTGTCTAGTTATGTTTGTTCATTTGTTTTTTTTTTTTTTTTTTTTATTTTATTTTTTTCTAAGCCCCATGGCATGTGGAATCTTCCCAGAGCAGAGCTCAAACCCATGTCCCCTGCATTGGCAGGTGGATTCTTAACCACTGCGCCACCTAGGAAGTCCTGTTTTGTTTTTTAGATTCCACATATAAGTGGAATCATACACTATTTGTCTTTGTCTGACTTATTCACTTAGCATAATACCCTCCAAGTCCATCCATGTTGTCACAAATGGCAAGATTTCATTCCTTTTTGTGATTAATATATATATATATATATATATATAAAGTCCCTGTATATATATCCTATATATATACACACACCACACCTTTATCCATTCATCTATTCCTAGACACGTAGGTTGCTTCCATATCATAGCTATAGTAAATAATGTTTCAATGAACATAGGGGTGCATACATCTTTTCACATTAGTGTTTTTGTTTTCTTTAGGAAAATGAATTGCTGGATCACACATATGGTAGTTATATTTTTATTTCTTTGAGAACTCTTCATACTCTTTTCCATAGTGGCTGCTATACCCAGTCATTTTCTTGCCTTTCCTTGCTAATTCATTTGTTTACGTCACACATAGTAAGTTAGATCCATAACCCTAGTCTCCCTGTCTGGCCTTACTAGCTTGGAAGTTTTTCTAGTCTCTCATTGTTAAGTAAATGCATTTTATGTTAATATAAATAGCTGGAGTTTGATTACAAAGAAATGCATGTAATCTAATAATAAAAACTCCTGGGAATTCCCTGGCAATCCAGTGGTTAGGACTCAGTGCTTTCACTGCCAGGGCCTGGGTTTGATCCCTGATCAGGGAATTAAGATCCCACTAGCTGAGTGGCTTGCCCAAAATAGTAATAATAATAATAATAATAATAACTCCCAAAGTCTTGTGATTAATTCATCTCCAGTTACAAGGGATTTGATAAAATTCTGTAGCCCACATAATCTGGCACAGACTTCTAGAGAATATTGTTAGTATGATTCTAACTGGGCCTGAGAAAGCTCTTTAGCAAGGGTAGATTGAGAACATTCAATCAATGACGTACTTTAGCAGTCTACGTGTGAATAGCTAATCCACTCCTGTGAGCCACGAATTATTTTTTCTGTTAGGAATGCAGTACACAGCCATTAAAAAATCAAACATTACAGAACTTCGTGACTTGGAAATATGAGTAATCCACTGCCCCTGTCAGAACCCATGTGCATGAGATTATCAATACAAATAGATTGGTCTTTATTCTTCAAGATTTTTTTTTAATGCATATAGAACCAAATCTCCCATCTTTAGTCCTCCTCCCAGAGGCAACCACTTTTACCAGTTTCTCATGTGTGTATGTAAAAATGGGATACAACTTATTTTACAACTTTTCTTTGGTCTTATTATTCCTTTGTCAATTTGCATACTAATACATAAAGATCTGTCTTCTTTTAAATGATCTCAAAGTTATATTATTTGAATGAACCTCTGTTCACTCCTCTATTGATAGATATTAGGATTGTTTCTAATTATCTCAATTACAAACAATGATATGCATAATATCTTCATAAATATGTCTGCTCATTTGTACACAATGTACAGATTACAAAGTTAAGCTTCTAATGCAAAGAACGCTGGCATGTAGTAGAACTTAAATAAATATTTATTGAATGGAGGAAGTGCCTCTTGATCTTCTGAACCAAATGTAAGATCTGAAGGCCTTAAAATAATTACCTAAATTCCTGAAAAGGAACTCTAAAAAGTAATATATCCCTGTTAGTCCAACGGTGTTAGATACTAGTGATTTCTCAACCTCTTCACCACTAGGGACCTCATGCTGAAATATCATTTTGTGTGCTAAACAAGTTATGATCACCCACGTTTTTACTTTATCGAGGCACAATTTTCAGTCTTGAAAGCTATGATGTAACTCACAGTAAAACTAAAGCCATAAAATAGGGATGTGTATTTAAAGCGGTCTACTTTAGAGGACACAAGATTTAGTCAAGGAGACCACCTCCTGAGACACTACAGGTACTCTTTCAGGGAAACATCCAACTAAAGACAGCCTAGTACCAAACCTCATGCACAAATCCTGATGTCACTGGGAACTGGACTTCCCATATGGGCAATTGTTTTTTTAGCTGGACGCAAGTCTCTAAGGTTCTGGCCTTGCTCAGGCATCTAAAAGGTAGATTGTACAGAGCTCACCAGGAGGGCTGAGCTATTTCTTCAAAAGCATAGCTGATCCCTTGTCCTCACTGCTCTTGACGACCAGACTCTCCAAACAAGCCTATTAATATGGCATGTGGCATGACAGGACAACATGGAGACACCTCACCCCATCTCCTTCTCATCCCTTTGATGCAGGAATGTCTTATTTAAAGCAGCTTAGGTTCTAAGTCCTTTCTTGCTTGATCCTAGACATCAGTCAGTAGCTAGGTATCCAGGATGATCATCCTAGGAAAGACAGGCAGTGTTGGATATTCCCTGTGTATCTGAACAGTCTAGAAACATCCATCAGTGGCCCCACTATAGGAATCTATGCTTTGAATACTGCACTTCTTGCTATCAAAAAAAGAGAGAGAGATTCAACTATTGGTTAGGGTCTTGTCATAGCTGATGCTTCAGAGGTGGGAAAGTTAGAAGACCAAGGATGTAGGGGTGTTTCACTGGCCATCACTCCTTTAGAAACCCTCTGACTCCTTATTTTTAGAACGGCTTTGGCCTTAAAGAGTTTGTTCACAAAGCTTCCTTGTCCTTTGTATTTTACTCACAGAGGACTATTGACTACATTTTTTCAACACAAGATTCCTTAAACTACTAAATACATAAATAAATAGATTTAAATTTATTTATTTACTTATTAAATAAAGTTAAGATAATGTTTAGAATGACTTTGCCAGTGGTATACATTTTTTTAAAATAAATTTATTTATTTATTGGCTGTATTGGGTTTTCTTTGCCACACATGGGCTTTCTCTAGTTGCCACGAGTGAGGCCTACTCTTCCTTCCGGTGCTCGGGTTCCTCGTTGCCGTGGCTTCTCTTGTGGAGCATGGGCTCTAGGCATGTGGGCTTCAATAGTTGCAGTGCATGGGCTCAGTAGTTGTTGCTCACAGGCTCTAAAGCGCAGGCTCAATAGTTGTGGCACACGGGCATAGTTGCTCTGCGGCATGTGGGATCTCCCTGGGGCAGGGCTCCAACCCGTGTCCCCTGCATTGGCAGGTGGATTCTTAAGCACTGCGCCACCTAGGAAGCCCAGTGTTATACGTTTTTATCTGACCAAGACATTTCAAAGCAAATAATGTTTAACTTTCTGCTTACACTGATGAGTACATATTTGCATCTAAGACACCTTGTGATTGCAATGAAAAAAAAAGCATACCAGTCTTAAGAAGTAGTGAGGCACATCTGGAGGAGGAAGTGTCCATAATACATAATACATTGTATTGTTGAAAGTCCAAGAGTCTCAATCCGTAGACAATCACGGATGATCATGGGTCCAGGGGTCTGTCTGTTAAGAGTTCACATGAAAGAGATCAGCTTATAAAGAAGTAAAATTTCAGCACACAAGCTCCCCAGTGTGGACTATTTAACTTTTTTAAGGTCCTGAATTTGAATGTAGTAGATCCACAAAGAGAAAGAACCTCTTCTTGTTCCATAGACTGGATCCCTCTCTGTTTGCTTGAAGAGGACAAAAAAGGTGACTATGTCAGGTGTGTTAGGGGCTTATAATGGGCTTTTTTTTCTTTTCTTTTCTTTTTTGTATTTTAGCTACCTTCATTCAATCCCCTCTCTCCGGATAATTATACTCTGGTTTTCCTCTAAAGCCAGGGGTCAACAAACTATAGCCCATGGGTCAAATCACCTACCACCTGTTTTTGTAAAAAAAAAGTTTTATTCTTTTACATATTTTCTATGCTGCTTTTGTGCTACAATAGCAGGGTTGAGCAGTTACAACGGAGACCATGTGGTCTGTAAAGCCTAAAATATTTGCTATCTTCTCCTTTATAGGTAAAATTTGTTTACTTCTGCTCCGAGGGATCAGTACCTTCCTCACTCTCAGCTCTTGTGAATTAGAGCCAGTTAAAGTTGGGTTTTCTCTCACTTGGCAACCGAGTCCTACCTGCCACAAGGGTGGACTCTGTCTCCTGGAATGGCCATGCCCAGAGCAATGGCTCCGGTCCATCCCCATCACAGATGGACAGGAAGTATGTTCCTCTGACCGGAAGCTGCAACTCGTTTTCTGTCAACAGGATCAAATATTTGAAATTGGGAGTTCCCAGAAAATCCTAGGTGCATGGTTATCATCCAATGATGCTCATTTATACGTATGTTGACAGTGGTAGAGGGCGTATATATTTGATGAGAAGGCAATAGTGCTGTGGACTAACAGGCTTAGCAGGATGGTAGCTTGCTGTCTCCCTCTACGTCTTAGGGTGTGGACAGTGTCATAATAGCTCTCTAACAGCATGGAATGACTGACATGTGCCAGGCTCACGGCTTAGTGTTTTACATATATTACATCACACAAACCCCACAACAACCCTGTAAGGTAGAAATTATTATTGCCCCAGTTTACAGGTAAGGAAGCCAAATCTCCGAGATATTAAGAAATGTCAGAAAGGTCACATGGCCAATCAGTGATGAAGAGAGGATTCCAATTCAAGTCCAAACTCCAAGGCCCAGGCTCTTCAATACGACACTATACAACCAAGTCAGCAAGCCCGTAGAAGCAGCAGCTCTTTGTCCACCCTCCCAGCACAAATCCTGTGTGGGGCACCCATTGGCCTGGTGTTGGTCACGTGCCATCCTTGAACCGATCCCTGGGGTCAGGGGCATTGGACTGGGTCCCATGCCCGACTGTGAGCCTGAGGTGGGGCCATTGTCACCTAAATGACATGACCTGGGTAGTGGCAGTGCTTTCATATAGAAGCATTCAGGACTAGAAGGGGATAGCATTTTGTGTGTATGAGAAACATCAATTGTCCACATTTGTGGGGGGTGGGCAGGGAGAGGCTGGGAGTTGATGTGTTGCCTCCACTCCAGCTGGAATGTTCAGAGGTCACCCCTAGAGGACCCTTTCTGACAAAGAGATGCAGATTTATCAGGGAATAGAGCCTGTGGAGAGCACCTGAATTAGGATCTTGACAACATCTGAGACAAGTCAATTGTTAAATATCTTGGTTTCCTTCCCTGCAACCTGGTGAAAGAGTCTTATCCGGCTCTCAAAGCCAAAGTGTCAAAATAAGTACAGCCTACAAAATGAGAATGTAGCAGACAGAGTCATCTGTAGGCCAAAACCTGCCCAGTGACTCATAAGGAAACAAATTCTCGCCTGACTAGAGTCTGGTATGCACATCCACCCACCCATCCAGGACCCATCCCACCCTCCCACTGCACAGAATCTCTGCACTGACACAGTCATATAATTGGCACACGTCCATAACGTCTATTTAATCCATTTTCTGTCTTGGTAAGAGGGTTTCAAAGATTAGGGGCTCTGTTCAGTGTTCCTGGGTATCAGGCATTCTTTAGGGGCTGTGTGCCCAGGTGTTTTGCACTTTCATCTCTCAAAGTTCAAAATGACGAAAGAGATGGGCTCAGCTACTAAGTTCAAGAATGAGCATTTGGAAGATGCCTTAGAGGACTGGAACGGGGAGGGTGGGGGGGACTCGAGGGAGGGTGGGGGGGGAGTCGAGGGACGGAGGGAATACGGGGATATGTGTATAAAAACAGATGATTGAACTTGGTGTACCCCCCAAAAAATAATAAATAAATAAATAAAATTAATAAAAAAATTAAAAAACAAACAAACAAACAAAACATGATTGAACTTGGTGTACCCCCCAAAAAAATAATAAATAAATAAATAAAATTAAAAAAAAAAGAATGAGCGTTCCCTTTTTTTATTTTTTAATTTTTTTATTTTTGAGCGTTTGCTTTTAAGTACACATGCGCGGGCACACGCTCAAGCGCACGCGCACCCCCCCCTCCCCCCCCCCCCCCGCAGCCTCTGGGGATGGGTATTGGGTAGGTGACCAGCTCCCCCTGGTGCTTAAACACTTTTTCATCTGGAAATTCCCTTTCTAGGCCTTCATCTTGGGAAAATTATGTCTGTGCAACAAGATTCAAAAGATTATGATTGTAAGGAATTGGAAATTACCTGAACATTCCCCATTAAATTTTGTTACATCCATTCAATGTATAGCATGTAGTTGTAAAAACACAATGTTGTAAAGAATGTTTTATGGCATGATGTTAATTATATAACAGAAAATGCATTCAATATGATGCTGTTTTTAAAATATATGCCTGCATAATGGTTCTGACAGGATGTACCTGAAGTTGAAAACAATGATTTTTCTCTGCATTTGAAGGTTATGGGTGTTTAAAAATGTTTTTATTACAAAAATATGCACAAATGTCAAATAATACAGTGAACCTCTGTGCACCTATTGCCCAGGTCATTCATTATCATCAATATTTGGCCACGCTGGCTTCACCTATCTTTTCCCCAATAAAGAAACACGTTTAATCTTAAAACTTATACTACTTTGTTGAATAGTAACGTCACACCTATTTTTTTAACTGACCTCTATTTCCTGAAGTATTTTAAAGCAACTATCAGACATCACTGAATGCCATCCCTATATACTTCAACATGTGTCTTTAAAAAGGACATTTCTTATGGGTTTACAATGCCATTATCACACCTAACAGATCAACAATAAACCTTCAGTTTCTGCCCTACCTGGATTATATTCGTATTTCCACGAGTGATTTTCTCTCCTTTTTGTTTGTGTTTTCTAGTTTTTTTTTTTTAACAGATAAACATAACTATTATTTAAAAAGCAACCATTTACAAAATTAAAAATCCTTTGATTTACATATTTTTTTTCCAGGAACACAGATTGCATTGAGCAATTAAATACTAAATCTGATGAATCCAGCAAAGCTCTAAAGACAAGGGCTTACGGCATTTTAGCAGCTTAATGATTCTTAAGAATTCTTCTTAAGGATTCATCAGCTGAAGTATTTCAGGGCATAACAACATTATGAGGGAAAATCCTTTGTCTTTAAGAGAGAGACAGAGACACGGAGACTGAAAGAGGCAGAGACAGAGCAAGTAGGAGAGACTGGTTTCCAAAAATCAAACACTAGTGAGGATCAGCAGTATCTCAAGGGAACCTAGGAGACCCCCCTCTCCCCGCTCAAAACCCACATTCCTACCTTTAAACAAAATTAGCCCCAGCCTCACTTACTGCGCTGATAAACCCTGCAACAGTTGTGGATAGCTGTAGTCACACCATTTCCTCCTCTCATTTCCTTTTACTAAAAATCAAGCTGAGCGGTTTGAGCATTTATAGACCAGATATGTATAATTCTGTTTTCCCCTCATTTTTCCTTATGCATATACTAACATATGCTTTGTCAGCAGCAACAGGAACTTAACTGCAGCTAACTTGGCCAAAAGGGAGAATTTATTGGCTCTTAGGATCCAATAAATCAGATAACCAAGCCACAGGAACAGTGGGGATGTGGCTGGGGACTTTGAAGCAAAGGAAGAAATTCAGAGCAAACCCCATGAAGGCCTTTGGGCCGTGGACTCTCATCTCTGATCTTCTCTCAATGTCAGTTTTGTTGTCTCATTGAAGACCGCTTTCCTCCATGAGACAAGATCCGTGTCTGTCTTTGGGGCTTGGGTTTCATATTTTAAAAATAATTTAGCCTTTTGAGAATTAGACTGTGTTTCAAGTTAGGCAATCCTGGGAATGGACTTACTGACGCATCTGCAGCCCAGGGGGTGCAGACTCACCTTAGAGTGAGGCAGCTCCTGACACGGGGGGGAGGAACATTCCCAGGACAGGGTGAGTCTGATCAGATAATACTGAGAGGTCCACCACTGCACCACATACGGCCATTGCAATTGCTACTTCCATTTAATAGTGGATCCTGGATGACTTTTAATGTCAGTAGATACAAATGTACTAATCTGGATTAACAGTTGCCTGGTAGTCCTTTGGAGGGATACATCAATCTCTCATTAATGGATGTGTAGGTTTCCCCCCCTTTGGCTATGGCCGACAATGCTGCCAAGAACATCCTTGAATACTGTCAACGAAAATTCAATTAACTGTCAAGTTAAGAAGAAACAAAGGGAATTTTATTCAAGCAAAATTGAGGATTATAACCCAGGGGGCAGATTCTCAGAAAGCTCTGAGAATGCCTGTTAGAAATTGAAGGCACAGTCATATACATTTTTGAGACAAAGGATTGTACATGGAAATGACATACTGATATTTTACATAAAGTTCACCAAGGACACATAGTCCAGGTAAGCAGGTACAGAGTGAGCAGCAAGTCACCCTGACCCCCTGCAGAGCTGGGAAAGAACATTGTTCGTTTAAAAAGTTACACTGCTAGCGTCAGAAGAAAGAAAACATAATTGCTCTTTACAGTTGAGCGGGCACTCCCATCTTTGAGGAGCTCTGGTGAATGTAATGCAGATGCACATTGCACAGTGTGGTGTGGGGGAGGCCCAAACAAACACAGCGAGAGGATTTTATCTTTAATTTTTTCTTGTCCTGCCTTAAACTATTAACTTTATTTCACACACACACACACACACACACACACACACACACACACGATCTTTCACAAGTGGGAAAACGTTCTAGGATAAATTCCTAAAGGTAAAATTTCTGGATCAAGGGATGCATGTATTCCCCCCCAGTTAAGACTGTTGACTTACAGTTTACTTACAGTGAAATACATGAATCCTAAGTGGACACTTCTGTAAGTTTTGGCAAATGAATAGAAGAGTGTAACCCACAGCCCTCTGAAGACACGGAACAGGAAAATGTGGCTCCAGGCTCTGATGGAGTAACAGGCACTGGATTTACCCAACCGCCTTAAATAACTATAAACTGCGGGGAAAAAACACATGAAACAATAGTTTTCAGACAAGAGACAACAAGCAACATGACAGAGTTCCCTGAGAGATGGGGACCAAATGAAGAGAACCCTAGGACGGCCCCAGTTTTCCGCCTCGTGAGAGATTCCAGGCCACAGTGCAGAAAAGGGGTCCCAAACAAAGCTTTTGCAGACAAGGCCTCTGTGGATATGTGTTTCTATTTTTCTTGGGGAAACACTGAGCTAGGAGTGGAATTGCTGGGTCACAAATTAGATGTACAAAGTAGACTTTGTAAGAAGCCACCAGTTTTCCAAAGTGATTGTATCACCCCCAAGATTTTGGTTGCTCCAGGCCTTCAGCATTTGGCATTGTCAGTCTTCTTCAGATCAGCCACTCTAGTGGCCACTCAGTGTTTTTAATTCGTATTCCTTTCAGTCACTGATGATGTCGGGCATTTTCCCATATGCTCATTGGCCTTTTGTATGTCATCTTTTGTGAAGTGTCTGTTCAAGTCTTTCCCCTGGTTTTTTAAAAAATTTTTTTCATTGGAGTATAGTCACTTGACACTGCTGTGTTAGTCTCTGCTGTACAGCAGAGTGAATCAGCCACACATATACATATGTGTCCTCCTTTTTGGATTTCCTTCCAATTTATGTCACCATAGAGCACCAAGTAGAGTTCCCTGTGCTATACAGTAGTTTCTCATTAGTTATCTATTTTATAGATAGAAGTGTATCTATGTCAATGCCAATCTCCCAGTCCATCCCACCCCCCCACTTTTCCACTTCCCCTGTTTTTCAATTAGGTTGTTTGTCTTATTGTTACTGACTTTTGAAGTTCTTTATATACTCGTTACAAGTCTTTTATGAGATTTACGTTCTGAAAATGTGTTCTCCCAGCATGTGTCTTGTCTTTTAATTTCCTAATCATGTCCTTTTAAAAAGCAGTTCTTAATTTTGATGTGGTTCAATTTATCAAAAGTTTTTAAGATTCGTGCCTTTTTGTCCTAAGAAATATCTGTCATAAATTGCAAAGATTTTCTCTTGTTTTCCTCTAGAAGATTTATCATTTTATCTCTTACATTTAGGTCTGTGATCCACCCCAAGTTTTGCATATATGTGAGGTAGGAGTTGAAGTTCATTTGTTTCTCTATATGGGTACCCAGGCGTTGCAGCACCATTTGTTGAAGAGACTCTCCTTTCCCACTGGATTGCGTTACCATGCTTGTCAAAAATTATTTTGTCAATACAGATGTGTCAAAGATACGTATGTATGTATGTGTGTGTGTGTGTGTGGTCTTTTTATGCCAAAGTCGTAAAAGTATGTGGTTCTATTTCTGGACTCTGTTCTGTACTTTATTTTTGTCTATCCTTAAAGTAATACCATACTATCTTGCTTACTGCAGTTTTAAAGTAAGCATGTGTATATTTAATGTTGACTGTGCCAAAATGCCCTCCCTCCAAAATGGTACAAACCCACACTCCTATCAGCAGTGTATCACTGTTGCTTCTCCCACTCCTATCAGCACAAGCATCATCAACCTTACAAACCATGGGACCACATCTTACCCACTGATGGTTCCCCATCACCAAGAACTGTGCCTGACACACAGCTGCCCAGCCAGTGCTGGATGAATGACAGGAGTTGTTAGCATCTCCATGAATATTGCCAACACTTATTAAGCTGCCCTGGTGGGTAACAAAAATGAGATGATCAAGCTAAACTCCAGGCAAATGATTCTGAAAGCCCAAAAGATTATGTCGTTAGGATTCGGGTGGAGTAATAACAATAAAAATAATAGCAAAACCTTACACAGTGTTTCTGTGCAAGCCTGTGTCTTTGTTGTCATGGCTCAGTTGTCACCCATGCATTCAAGCAGTTAGAAGACAGGACAAGGAAGAAAAGGGACACAGGGCAGTTTTCTCCTAAGGAAAGTTCCCAGCAGCTGCCACATGACATTATTTATGATGTCCCATTAAATTTATGGCCACACATAGCTGCAAGGGAGCCTGAAGAATGTAGGCTTGACTTACCCAGTTCTTCTTGATTTCTCAGATTTGGTTTTCTGTCATGTACAACCAAAAGAATCCTAATTTATACACTTTAATTCCTGGAGTGGGGCTTTGGCACTCAAAGTATATCATGATGCTGACTCAAAAGATTGGGGGCATTTTGTTTTAAAGTTTTAAGGTGGAAATAGCAAATAGCGGCTTGCTTTATCTGTAAAGGGGAAAATGTCCACAAATTTTTTTGGGGGGGGGCACAACCCCATGTAAATACCAACCCCAAATACCAGTTCCTAACTGGTGCCAGCAAGTCAAGATGGACCTGCACCAAAAACAAATGTCCAGTTACACTAGAGTTGTAAAAAGTATTTTTTAATGGACCTACCTCATAAAAAAGACTCTAGGCTAACTGGACCCAATGCATTTATATTTCAGAAACTCTGTGACTAAAAAAAAAATAAAAAAGGTTACCACTGACAAAAAAATAACAAAAATAACTAACCTGTATACTCTGTCTACAGAACATGTTCTGAAGGGAAGGAGTCCTCACTTCCTTTACATGTCATTTTCATATTGTATCTAACATTCCAAGTGTGTATTTTCCCTTCAGTTTAAACACTTATTGAACATGTACCATATCAGCACTGCTCTAAAGATTAATCAGATTATCACAGAAAGTGGTCAACAAATGAAGCTAGTTGCCGAGAGCTATGCTAAGTTCCACACACAGACACACACACACACAGTTTTCCCATTCAGTGCTCACAGTTGTGCTATTACCCCATGAGTAGGCATTATTAGCCCCATTTTGCAGATGGCAACACTGAGGTTCAGTGATCTCACAGCTAGTAAGTGCTAGAGCCAAGGTGTGCACCATGATCTGCTGGGCTTTGGAGGTTCATGGAAAACACCCACTCCTGAGCATGTTTCATGACAAGCCTTAACACAAGGGTGAGAGGGGAATACCCTCTGTATGTACGGATATATTATGTGGCATTATTTTTAAAAACCAAGACTTGTATATAATCTAAACGCTTAAGGGTGCAGTTAACCAAATGACGATTTATCCATAAAACTGATGAATGAATTAGCCATCCAGACTGCTCATCAGGCATTTTTATGAGCATGTTCTAATGTTGAAGGGGGAAAAATTAGGATCTAAACGCATGTCTCAACCATGTAAAAATACTCTCAGGAAGAGGACAGTAAGGAATGTTAGGGGAATTCCCTGGTGGTCCAGTGGTTAGGACTCCACGCTTTCACTGCCCAGGGCCCAGGTTCCATCCCTGGTTGGGGAACTAGGATCCTGCAAGCCATGTGGCACAGACAAAAAAAAAAAAAAAAAAGGAATGTTAGGCTTGATTAATTTTGGTTAGAGGAATACAGGGGATTTTAAAATTTCTTCCTTGACTTTTTTCCCACATGAACATCTTTACTTCGATAATCAAAATTTTTTTTGTTTTACACTGTTATTTAATGTACACTTTTGTGCTCTGACCTAAGCATCACTAGGATTCTGGATGTTTCTACAGTTTTGAAATTTAAGGGCTTCCTTGGTGGCACCATGGTTAAGAATCAGTCTGCCAATGCGGGGGACACGGGTGCGATCCCTGGGCTGGGAAGATCCCACATACCGTGGAGAAACTAAGCCCGTGCACCACAAATACTGAGCCTGCGCTCTAGAGCCCGTGAGCCACAACTATTGAGCCCACGTGCCACAACTACCGAAGCCCACGTGCCTAGAGCCTGCGCTCTGCAGAAAGAGAAGCCACCACAATGAGAAGCCTGAGCACCACAACGAAGAGTAGCCCCTGCTCACTGCAACTAGAGAAAGCCCGTGTGCAGCAACAAAGACCCAATGCAGCCAATAAATAAATTAATTAAAAAAAGAAATTTAATATCTTCAAAATGATTTCAAGGTTATGCATTCAGAGCAAAGGCAGACGAAATTGGGGAGAAGACAAAAAAGATTCATGAGAGTCAGCCCTTCATATCCATCAATTGAACCAACCTCAAATCAAAAAAATTTTTTTTCAGAAAATTCCAGAAAGCAAAAGTTGACTTTGCCACACACCAGCAACTATTTACATTGCATTTACAACTATTCATATAGTAGTTACAAGTTACATTGTATTAGGTGTTATAAGTAATGTAGAGATGATTTAAAGTATATGGGAGAATGTGCATAAATTATATGCAAATACTATACCATTTTATATAAGGGACTTGAGCATCCTCAGATTTTGGTATCCTGGGGGATCCTGGGACCAATCCCCTGTGGATACCAAGGGATGACTCTATCTCTTCTAATATTTTTAGTGATAGATTCTTTTTTTTAATTGTGTTGATCTACAATATTATGTTAGTTTCAGGTGTACAGCATAGTGGTTTAGTATTTGTATAGATTATACTCTATTAAAAGTTATTACAAAATAGTGGCTATAGTTCCCTCTGCTGTACAATATATCCTTGTTGCTTCTCTATTTTATGTATAGTAGTTTGTATCTCTTAATCCCATACTCCTGTCATGTCCTTTCCCCTTTCCCTCTCCCCACTAGTAGTTTGTTTTCTAGATCTGTGTTTCTGCTTTGCTATATACATTCGTTTGTTTTTTAGATTCCACGTGTAAATGATATCATACGCTATTTGTCTCTATCTGACTTACTTCACTTAGCATGATATTCCCTAGGTCCATCCACATTGCTGCAAATGGCATTGTTTCAATCTTTTTTTTATGGCTGAGTAATATTCCATTATGTGTATTTATGTATATATACCACATCTTCTTAAGCCAATCATCTGATGATGGGCACTTGGGTTGTTTCCATGTCTTGGCTATTGTAAACAGTGCTGCAATGAACATTGGGGTGCGTGTATCTTTTTGAATCAGTGTTTTCATTTTTTCCAGATATATACGCAGGAATGGGATTGTTGGATCATATGGTAGTGCTATTTTTAGTTTTTTTGAGGAAATGCCATACTGTTTTCCATAGTGATTACACCCATTTACATTCCCACCAACAGTGTGCGAGGGTTCCCTTTTCTTGACACCCTCTCCAGCATTTGTTATTTGTAGACTTTGTGATGATGGCCATTCTGACTGGTGTGAGGTAATTTGTTTTTTCTTTTCCTTTTTTTTTCTTTCTCTAATAATCAGCGACATTGAGCATCTTTTCATGTTCCTGTTGGCCATCTGTATGTCGTCTTTGGAAAAATGTCTATTTAGGTCTTCCGCTCATTTTTTGATTTTTTTTTTAACATTGAAGTGTATGAACTGTTCATAGTTTTGGATGTTAACCCCTTGTTAGTCTTGTCATTTGCAAATATTTTCTCTCATTCAGTAAGTTGTCTTTTCGTTTTGTCAATGGTTCCCTTTGCTGTGCAAAAACTTTGAAGTTTAATTATTTATTTTTGCTTTTATTTCTTTTGCCTTGGGAGATAGATCCAAAAAAATATTGCTACAATTTATGTCAAAGAATGTACTGCCTATGTCCTCTTCTAGGAGTTTTATGGTTTTAGGTCTTATATTTAGGTCTTTAATCCATTTTGAGTTTATTTTTGTATATGGTGTGAGGGAGGAAATGTTCTAATCTCACTGTTTCACATGTAGCTGTCCAGTTTTCCCTGCACCACTCATTGAAGTGAGTCTTTTCTCCATTGTACATTCTTGCCCCTTTGTCGTAGATTAATTGACCGTAGGTGCAAGGTTGTCTCATTTTTTTAAGTGGGAGATTGAAATCTCAATAGGAAACTCTAGCTGAACTGTTCCTCTTAAGAGAGCTGGGTGTGTGTCGGCAGTAAGTTTCACTTTCCTTTCTCTTGAGAGTTCTCCTGGCTTGGTGGCAAGACAAAGGCCAAAAGCAAGGCATCTGGAAGACCTCAGAAGGCATTGTGGAGAGAGAAGAGGTGGGTAGAGGCACCCCCAACTAGGTAGAGAACGGCATCAGCCCCTCCCTCCCAAGCGTCACCCACATACTTCTTTTTAGCCCAGCACCGCTGGGTGGATGGGATTTGAGCACTGAACCATCTGGTGGCCATTCCACGTGTAGGCTTTTTGAGGACAGTGACCACATCTTATTAGCTTCTGATTCCGCATTCCCTAGAAGTCTGTGGCTTATGCTGGGTCCTTATTTGAACGCTTTCTAGGTGTAGTTACAGCAAACACTATACCAAAAATAATCTAGAGTGATAAATGTATTTCCCAATCCTTGTCTATTTAATAAACTCTTTGCATAATAAACCACACCAAGTTTGCTCCCCAGACAAGATGTACGTGGTCCTGGATGTGTGTGTGTGTGTGTGTGTGTGTGCGCGCAGAACATCTCCAGTCCCTTGATTATCAACCAGTAATGACTTTCAACGTGCCTTGAACACAGCACCCCCAGCCCCTCTCTAAAGAGCCACCTGTAGTAAATGAGGTTTGTGGGTGCAGCACCACCTCCAGCCCCCAGTCCTGTGGGAAGCAGCTTCTCCAATGGCCCTGATGGGGCTGGTGATTCTAGGCCCTTCTCTACCTCTGCGCATGCACAGGACCAGCCAAAGGACTCTATTCTCAAAGGCTACAGCGACTGTTCAGGGAAGGGCATGTGGACCAAGGCAGAGCCCTCCTGTGGGATTTTTCGATGTAGAAATGGATAGACAAGCAGGCAGGCTTTGCACTCAACAGTGCACATCAAAACTAAAGTCAGCATCCCTCCAGGATTTCAATAAATTCCTCTTATATGATGCAATAAATTCCCTGCTGCTTAAGCTACTTTGAGTATGTTTCCATGTCTTCCACCTGAAAGAATCCTATTTTTAAAAAAAAAATATTTTTCAAATTTTCTTTAATAAAGACAGAAGTTTCAGTTTTAAGTGAAAAATAAAGTTTTGAATTCCAGAGCCACACGTTAAAATTGACGTGGTCTGGGAAAGCCTGGGAAATGCACGAAACCCCTTGTAGAGGCAGCTCCCCTTTCCCCACTGGCTTCAGGGCTGCTTCTCCAGATCCCCTGCCTGCCTGCCTGCCCTCCCCTGCCCCCTGCGAAGAAGCTGCTAGTTCTTGTTTCACTCCCACTAGAAAATCAAGATCTGTTTTCATTTGAACAACATTCTGCTTTAAAGCATCTGTGAAGTTTTCCCACCTCAAGCAATAAAAAGCAGCCCAGGGTCCTTGGGGTTGACACCTAAGAAGAAATGGAAATGGAAAAGCTGTGACTTAGGAACATAAGAATGACCATAAGACTGAAGATGTACAGTTAGTGACGCTTGATATTTAGATGTAAACTACAAAGAAAGTGAAACAGTCGCCATTTTGGACATATATTTTATTGTTTAGAAATTTCCACCAGAGCTATCATGAAGTACCTTTGTCAGGAGATGCCTGTGAGAATCCAGATTGGAAAACAGAGACAGGCAGGCCTGCCAGCTCTTCCTGCAAATCCACAAACATGGGGACCACCAGTCCAGCCTCAAGGTGCAAAGTGATGGACCACCAAGGTATAACCCAGCATCCCCCATGTGCAGATCTAGATGAACAGCAGAAAACGTCACAGGTTTAGATTTAAAGCGAGACCTCAAATGACAAATGACTTACTCTGGCGGTGCCCAAACAAGACATCAGAACCTGCAGAAAAATCTATCATGATCAGCGTTCCTATCTGAATGAAGTTAACCTCCTAAACCAGCGGACCTTATTAAGTTTTTACTCATTTATTTTAAAAGCAAACCAAGTATATACAGCATCTTTTTAAAAAAATCATGTAAACATTGCAAAGTTTTTAGGGGTTATTTATAATCGGAAGAGATTTATAAAAAACTACTGGACTCGTTAAAACTACAAATACTAAGCCCACCTCCCCCCATGAAAAAAGCAATTGTTACAAAAATATAAAAAATATACTAGCTTCTACTATTTAACCTTTCCACCAGAAATCTCACAACTCTGGGACACATCCTGGCTTACATACCAGCAATGAGCACAAGTGCAATTTTCTGATTTTTTAAGGAAGAAAAAGTTCCAAAACATTCCCTTTGTTATTTGAGATTGTGGCTACTTTCTTCAGAGGGACTGAAATGCTAGTGGGTGGGGATGGTTTGAAGTTTCCTGCTGCAACCCCTGCATGGACCCAGCGTGGGAGTTATAGCACAGGAGGCTGCTTTCAAAGCTCACTCCTTCAGCCTCTTCCGATTTCTCTCTCCAGTCCCTTCAATCTCCCTTTGGAATGGGCTGGATCCCCGGACTCCTGAGCTGCTCTTGGCTTCCCTAACCGCCCACCAGGGAAGGCCCACTGCAGGAGAAGAGGGCATTTAAGTCTGCTCCCGCCTGCAGTGCTCACTTTCTGGGAGCACGGGTTGGGTCCCCCTCCCAGGTTTGCTCCTGCCAGGGAAGCTGCACGCTTGGCAGATAATCCCCCACCCCCGAGAGATGACTGATGCTCCAGGACAGTCTGCAGAGTCTGGGAGGGGAGCCAGCAGCAGAGGTGGAGGGCAAACACTTTGCATGTAAAGTAAAATACTTCTACAAAGTTTGAATCAGATCACATGTACGCAGCAACCATGCTACCAGGCACTTGGACCAATTAAGAGCTAGGAAATGGACCAAATTCTGCTGAAACAACTCAACAAACACTACAGGAGGAGGCTGCGGTTTACTATCTTCATGTCCTTAAGGATACCCCTCACTCACTAGGACATTTTCAGTGTTTCCTTGCCCTACTATCACCTAAAGGCTCACTCAAGCCCTTGGGTGAGACTGGTTGCTGGGTAACAGTGGGATGGATCCACACCGCCGGGTAGAATCCCTCCATGTGACTGGGATGTTGCTGGGCTGAACCCCGTGTGCCTGGAGTCCAGGGAGACCTCTAGATGGGCGTCCCAGCCTAAGCTTGCTCAAGAGAACCCTTCACCCAAAGCCCTCGTGTATGTAGAGTCCTCATTACCTGCTGTGTGCTCCCAGGTGGAGGCCCAGTTCAACTCGCAGCCTGGCTCACACCCACTCCTCCCCTGAAGGACCCTATGACCTTGGCCATAGCACCCCCCGTGCCTGCCACCACCTAGTCTGGCGTCTGGTCCAGACCCGTGTGCTGCTGACCTTACCATTCTCGTCTGGGAGCAGGCTGCCTGCCTCCAGGTCAGGAGGGCGGGCCCTCTCTGAGCCCCCACTGGACTCCAGGCTCTCCTGTTTGAAGGACTAGATCACACCGCTAAGGGTTTTATTTCACAGATTACAGCGGTGAGTTTGGGATTTCCAGTCCTCATCATGGTTAAGTTATACATTTCCCGACACCTTGTTTCTCCAGATCTGAAACAGCTCATCCAACACACCTTGGCTGTTTCAAACCCCGAATGAATTTTCCAAAAGCAACAATAACAGATTCAGAGAACACCACCACATACGCCGAGCAAGTCCCCTCTACTTTGGTTACATCAAACAACAGGGCTTCTGAGACATCCCCAATTCACATTTGCTCAAGAAGAGAGGTGCTCCCAACATCAAGGCACAAAGAAAGAAGTCTCCTGGGGCAAAATGACGATGAAAGCGACCAGTGGCCTTCATCAGGCCTGAGGCGGAGTCGCTGGGGGAGGTGAGTCCAGTCTGGGCTGGGTGGGCATCAGGAGGAAGGCTGAGGGCCAGGTCTCCCTCTGCGGCCCGAGGAGTCCTCATGCATACGTCTCCAGGAACTTTATGTGGAAGTCCTTCACCTTCTGTAGGACGGTCTTTAGCTTCTCCACTGGAGGAAGAATGGTCATCCTGTCAGGAAAGAGAACAGCATCAGTCAGATGAGCTGCTCTGGAAAAAGGGGACAGAAGTCACCCCGGCAGGTAACTCCTCCACCTGCAGCTGCAGAGACCAGGAGGGTGGGCCAGCCGCGTGGGGAGGGACAGGCCTGTCTCGTCCACGGCGACAGCTCCAGGCCCAAGGTAGCACCCAGCATGTGTTGAACCACTTTTCCCCACCATTCACACCTTTTTTAAAGTCAACTCACACATGTGAACAAAAGCAATAAGCCAGTGGCAGCATCTCGGCACACTAACACATCCACTCATATCACAGGTCTGCCCAGCACGCGGACGGGTGCACAGAACCTTCTCTAGCGCGTGCCTCTTGGTATTTCCTATGGCTACGGAGTGAGATTCCACTCCTGCTAGATAGGCCTTTTCTATCTCCACCATCAGTCTCAGAGTGAGAAACTCCAGTCACAACGTTCCTCCACAGGAATTCCCATGTTGCCATGGTAACCAACTCCTCCCTCCAATACTGTCAACCTGCTTCCCAGCCCTACAGGCAGACCTGGAGAAGTAACCGCTTCTTGAATGAGCCATGAATTGCCAAGATGAACGCAACTAGGGTGGAAAGGCCATCCACACATATTTGTCCATGAGGGGGCGCTACTCACGACCTTCACCGACTCAAGACTTAGCCCCAGTGGCTAAGCTCATGACATTGCTTTTCTGCTGCAGGAAACATCTGAGAGTGCCGCGCATGGAGAGTGGTGCTGTTTGGAACAGTGCTGGCCTTGGTGGAAGCCTCTGCTGAGCTGCTCCGGCTCGCCCAGCAGAGTCACGTGCCTGTGAAAGGCGGCAGAGCAATTCTACCATGTCTCAGAGGCAACATCCCAGCAGACTTTTGGTACAGTGGACAAGCAACTGAGCCCTTGGATGCTATATGATACTATCACGGAGTTGAAAAGGGACAAGGGAAGGAAAAGAAAACACAGCACTGGGAACACTGCAACTGCAGATGGCATGTGATAGAAAGATGCAGTGGAGGGGAGGCAGAGCGGTCAAGGAGATGACCTTGGAGTCCACCCACAGTCTTCCTTAGTCCCTGGTGCAGGATCTCAGCTACCCCTGCGGCAGGAAAGAACGGGAGTGGGATGAGGGGGACGGGGTTCCGCGCATCCCAGTCTCTGCAGCCGCCGTGCTATTAAGAAACCCAAGTTGCCCAAGACAAACTGGGGACCAGGCCCCTGGTACAGAGCAAGTGGTACCTGAAGTGGTAGGTGCCTTCCCTCTGCCCAAAGCCGCTGCCAGGCACAACGCAGATGCCCGTCTCCTCCAGGAGCTTCATGCAGTAGAACATGTCGGGGGCCATCTTATGGGCCTGCAGGAGCGGGACAGAACTTAGGATTCATTCCTGGTTTCACACAGCACAAACATTACAATCTCAAAGCCAAATACAGAGATGGCAGGTTCTTTCCCGTGGCAGGGCCTGTCTGCCCTCCTTTCCTGTGAGAACCAAGGCAGGACGCTGGGTGCTCTAGGCAGCTGGGGCCAGGAACAAAAAACCCAAAGGCTACTTGGGGACAGCTGTGGGCAACAGGGCTTCTGCTCTCCACTCGGGAGCGCCAGCCTGTTGCCTGTGTACCCCACCCCCATGCAGCAGCTCCACAAGCATTGGTCGTGGCCTCCTATACACCAAGCTGGGGCTCTGCTCTGTGCCCGGAGGGCCTTAAGGAACAAGCCTCTCAGGGGCCCTGCTGATGGCGCTTCTCACACTTCAGTTTGCCCACCCAGGCCACCTTTTAAACAGATTCTTGTGCTCCCGTATCAGAAATTCCGATTCAACTGGCCAAGGGGTGGGGCCAGATTCTGACTGTTTAACGGTATTGAGGAGGTAAGGGGGTGTGAGGACACTGTCAGAGATACTGCTCTGGCCCTTGACCCTCAAACCAGGGTCTGTGGCACCACCTGAGAACCTATTAGAAATGCAGAACCCTGGGCCCCTCCATAGACTCCTTGAACCAGAATCGACATTTTTAACAGGACCCCAGGTGATCCAGGTACACATTCAAGGTGGAGAAGCGCTGCTCTAGGTGCAGTGGCCGGTGGAGGAGACAGCTCTCGATGCCTTCCCAGCATCTGTTCAGTTTTAAATGCATCACATCACACCTGGGCACCTGCCTTCAGCGTACCACTCACCTGGGGCCGACCTCACGCCCGCCCCATCACCGCAGCATGCTGCAGGGCTAGGTCTCCAAGAGCCCATCATCTTACACATTAAGTACCATCCCATCTGACCAATAGATACACAAAGTTCAGAGCCTCTAGGGCCAGCACATTTGCTCCCCAAGGCAAGAAGCAGTCCCAAGTGAACCCAGTGAGAGCTCCAGGCGTGGCCCAGCCCGCTGACCTGAGCTTCCTCCACGGCTCTGGCAGGGATGAAGATTCGAGGAAAGGCGTACATGGCGCCCTGCAAGGGGTTGCAGTGGATTCCTGGGACTTGGTTAAATAGGTCTTCTGTCAGCTTAGCTTTTTTGGCCAGGTTACCCAAGACGGATTCTTTCTCCTGATGAGACAGAGAAAGCCCAGGAATCAGCATCTCTGGACGTCAGGGCTCCAGACACTGGAAACTCTCCCTTCAAACTAGGGCGTCAGGGCAGACTGGTGAGAGGCGAGCTTGCGTGAACATGAGCACAGCAAACAGGGCAGGTGGGCGAAACACACGTCCCCCTCTAGGAACTTTTACAACGCACGCTCAGTCCATGAGGCTGCCACGTGCCCCTGGGCAGGGGCACGTGAGCCAGGGTAGGTCCTAGGTAGCCTGTGTCATGGGTTCTACTCTTGTACCAGGATGTCATTCCTGAAAAGGAGAAAAACCTGCCCATTGGTTTGAAAGAACTTGGCCCTGAACGGAACACCCTAAAACATGCTTCTAAGAGACGGCCTCACCACTTCATTCTGGGGAGCCACCCTCCCCTCAACCCCATGTGGTGTGTTTGGGGCACATGATCCAGGCAAAGCACTTCTGCAAGTACTGCTGGAGTTCGGGGGTGAGAGGTGAAGAGGTGTGGCCCACGAACAAATGGGTCAGCAAAACACAGCATGTACACACAGTGGAACGTCAGCCTTTAAGAGGAGGCACATTCGGACACATGCCACAACAGGGATGAACCCTGAAGACATTACGCTAACTGAAATAAACCAGTCACGAGAAGGCAAATGCTGTATATGAGGTACCTAGAGTAGCCACAGTCACAGAGACAGCGGGTAGAGTAGAGGCTACCAGGGGCTGGATCGGGGGGGGGGGAAGTGAGGAGTTACTGTTTAACGGGTACAGAGCCTCAGTTTGGGGTGATGAAAAGGTTCTGGAGACGGATGATGGTAATGGCTGCACAACAATGTGAGTGTACTTCATGCACTAAACCGCCCAGTTAAAAATGATCAAAATGGTAAACTGCATGTTCTATGTATCTTACCACAATTTTTAAAAAAGGTTGTGAATGTAGAACAGTTGGGAAATGATTTCTTGGTTATATGACTAATAAATTCCATTTCTGTTTAAACTAGTTAGAGTTGGGTTTTTGTCACTTGCTGTTAAAAGGGTCTGACTGCATCACTTCAAGCTGCAAGCATATCTGGTTAAGCAACAGGCAGGCCAGTGGCCTAGAATCAATGCCATGCTCATCCATTCCCTCTTTTAGTTTAGTAACAGAATCACCCCCCCACGCCAGGGTGTTCTCAGGATACAAAGCCATTCCCTCTGGGTGCCTGCCTATCCGTGGTGCTCACAGGTGAGAAAAGGAAAGGGTGTCCCCCTCCACACACACACATGCAACAGTCCTCCCACTTCAAATACAGCCCAGCTGCATGCTGAGACTTAACCTCATTGGGGTGGGTCAGGCACCACGTGGAACCACGAGCGCCCCCTGGAGGCCATCTGGAGAGAGGCTGGCCATGGAGACTATACGTGGTGAACACTGGCTGCAGCAGTGATGCAGGCAGGCCACGGGACACAGCTGACTCACCCTGCTGAACTGCTCGAAGGATTCCTCTCCTGGCACTGGGGGGTTCACAACGATGTCCATGGCAGCCTGCCCAGACACCGGCGGGCACAGACGCACTGAGAGCAGCTTCACCAGTTGGCCCTTGATCTCGGGGTGCAGGTTGATCACCTCCATGTAGCCTCCTCTGTAGCCACACCTAGAAGGTTGAAGAGAGGGAGAGGACCCACCAGTCACAGAGAGACCCCTACTAAGTGCATCCAGCCGGCCAGAATCTTCCGTAACCATCCCCATGCCCAACACTGAGCTGCCCGGTGTGGCCGAGTTCTTGCCAATGAGAAGTGAATGGGAGCGATGTGTGCAAATTTTACATTACTTCCTTTAAAGCATGCTTTCTCCTTCCTCTCTCCTTTTCCCAGCTTCCTGAGAAATGCAGCCTCAGTGCTAGAGATGATGCATGTTGAGAAGACAGAGCCTGTCCGCCAGCCCATCTTCAAATGACCTCACACAGCAGAGACAGTCCTGAGCTCCCCCTGCCTTTGGACTGTTATCACAGAGACACACTTCCATCTTGTTTGAGCCACTGTATTTTGGGGCCTTTTGGTTATAGCAGCTTAGCCTGACCTCTAATTCACTAGCCCTGCTCCAAAGGGGCACATGATTAAGGCCCGGCAACCCCTGCACAGGTTCACGGGGTGGGCATGTGAGCAGCAGCCGGAGGATTTTGCTGGAACTTCCTGATGCCTGATAAAAAACCAACACAAAGGAAAACAGCAGGGAACTTCCTGGTGGTCCTGTGGTTAGGACTCACTTTCACTGCCGAAGGCCCGGGTTTGATTCTTTTTTTTTTTTTTAAATATTTATTTATTTATTTAGGCTGAGTTGGGTCTTCACTGCTGCGCGGGCTTTCTCTAGTTGTGGGGAGCGGAGGCTACCCTTCATTGCAGTGTTCGGGCTTCTCAATGCGGTGCAGAGCACCGGCTCTAGGTGCCTGGGCTTCAGTAGTTGTGGCACATGGGCTCAGTGGTTGTGGGAACTAAGAACCCACCAACCACACGGTATGGCCAAAAAGGAAACAAAAAAAAAAAAAAGAAAAAAAAAAGGAGGAAAGCAGAGCTGAGAAAGAAAACGACACAAAGCCAGAAAGCAGAGACAGAGACCCAGTGACATTTTTAAGCTCGGATTCAATTTTACTCCTTGACTTTTTACTGATATGGTTTTTTAAAAAAGCCTCTTTGATGCAGGTCAATTCAAATTGAGTTTCTGTTACTTATTGCCAAAAGGATCCTGACTGATACAGCATCAAATCTCATGAAAATAAGCTGAGATCATACAAAAAAATAAAACCTTTCAGAACCAAATCAGCTCCATCAGCTACACTTTTTGGAGCTATGTCTCCTTCTCTGGACTGTGACTGACAACATTCAGATTAATGACTACAGAAAGGCAGGCACCAGCGCCTACCTTCCTCTGTATATGCACACACCCACCCAACCTCAGAGTGCCTGATATGATGAGACACTCAATAAAACACTTTGGGGATCAGGCTGCAGAATGAACCGGCAAAGACGGATCCCCATCTGATCCCTCAACTGGTCTTTCCAAGACGGGAAGATAAGTTATGGCATCTCGGAAAGGTCTCCTTTAACAAAGCTTGAAAGAAGAAACTTTCTGCTTTATCCTCTGCTGATGAGCAGACAATCAAATTGGGAAAAGCAGTGTAATCCTAGATAATCAGGACCTGAGGGCAACAGGATGCCAACTCAGGTTACCGACATCCAGAGTATTACCGTTAAAAGAGGAATCAATAACACAGATGGACAGATGGGTAGGTATGTGATAAACACACTTGAGTTTGAAAAATGAGTTAACAAAGAACATATTTGTTTAGGAAAAGAGCTACACAACACATGAAAGTCTAGCAAGGAGGCAGCACCACTGCGGGGGTAGACCAGAAAGACCGGCATAAATCAACCCCTGACTACATCAAATATAGCCCAGAACAGTTGGGCAACCATCCCAAGGGGACAGCTCACTTGACCTGGCCAAAATACTTCTTGAAGCTTCACAGTTATACTGGCCTCCAGACCCCCTCCCACACCCTGACACCTGGCATGTAGCAGAACCCCACAATGAGGGGAATGACTGTCCTTAGCTGTAAATGCACCGGCCTTTCCACCTCACTCTAGTTTGCAGGTTCCTCCTCTCCTCTCCTAACTTCTGAGCAGTGAGGGCCCAGGTTCAGTCCCTGGACCTCTTCTCTATCTACATTCACCCCTGGTGAGATGTCCAGGCTCAGAGATCTAACTATCTAACAACTCATACAGATATCTCGCAAACTTTAATCTCTGGCTGGATATCAGCCCTGAGCTGCAGCCTCACACATCCATCTCCATCTGGACATCCAATAGGCATCTGCAAATTTTACACATCCAAAACCAACTTCCAACGTTCCCCCCAAACCTGCTTCACCCATAGCCATTCTCATCTATTGATGGCAACTCTGTCTTTCCTGTTGTTCGAACAAAAAACTTGGCAATCATCCTTGATTTCTCTCTCTCACACCCACCTTTTCCATCAAGCAATACCTGTCAGCTCCACCTCCAAACATATCTAGGATCCAACATCTTCTCCCCACCGCTACCCTGGCCCACGATATCTCCTCTGGACTACAGTAGCCTCCTGACTTGAGTGCCCGCTTCTGTCCCTGCCCCCAGCACACAGCAACCAGAGAATCTGGTAAAATTAAGTCAGGAGAAGTGACACCTCTGTGTAAACCCTCCAAGGGTTCCCATCTCACTCTAAGTAAAAGTAAAAAATAACCTAAGAAGCCCAGGCCATTTGGCCTCCTATGACTTTTTTGGTCTCAGCTTCTTCCACTTTCCCTCTCACTCCTTTCTAGTCTCCTTGTCACTCCTTGAAAAGCTGCTCCTTCTACCCCAGGGCCTTTGCACATGCTGTTCCCTCTGTCAGGAATGCTCTTTCCTCAGACATCTGCGTAGCTCCCCACCTCCCCTCCCTTGGGTCTTAATTCAAAAGCCAACTCGTCAGTGACCAGACCCCACCTCTTGGCATTCCTATCTCTTCTCTAATTATTTTTATCCACTTGACATGTGATATTCGTTTGTCTACTGCCTCTCTCTCCTCATTAAAGCATAACTCTGCGAGGGCAGGGATGGCTGTGGTTTGCTCACTGCTGTAACTTCAAGTGCCAAGATCAGTACTGGACTCATAGCAGGTGCTCAATAAATATTAGCTGAATGAACGAATACAGGACTGAAGCTGACTCTTTGGCCCCAGAGGGTAGGCAGTGCTAAGGCAGGGTGCATACAGAGCTCCTGCACACAGAGCCTGGCCTACTGGCCCAGCAGCATTTGTCCACGCAACCTGCCTTCCCTGGCCCTCAGAATTCAGTCAAGGTCAGAGCAATAGCGACGCACTGGCAGAAAATACCAGCGTTGGAAGCTGCTGTGAGGTCTTGTTTTCATTTCATCACAGCCTTATTTCATACGCGCCCTCACACAGGGGCTGTCCTCCACCCACCGCGCTCCCCTTGGGGAGTGCGGCCTGTCTCCTCCTGCTTCTTAGATCAGCAGAGGCTGTAGATTAGGGCAGCCGTCTCTGTGCAGCAGGTTGAGGTGGGGCAGGGTGGAGCAGCCCTGGGACCAGGCAGGCCCCGGGGCAGCGGGAGGGAGGTGGGGGCCCACATACTCGCCCATGTAGCCCTTGGAGGTGGAGTGGAAGGAGGCGAGCTCCACGTTGCTGGAGTACTCGGGCCCCATCTCGTAAAGCACCTTCTTAAAGGCGTGGAACCTGCAGTCCGGAGAGTACACGTTGTCCTGGTACACCTGCAGGAGGGCACGGGACGGGGGCGATCAGCACAAGCCCCCCAGAAGCCTGAGCCACCCCGGCGGCGGCTGAAGGAGGGCACAGGTGCTCCGGGCCAGCCTGCAGCCAGGCTGCCTGCCACGAAGCCCAGCCTCAGATGCCACTTCCAAACCGGATGTGCCTGAGGGAACCTTCCGGAACAAGCAAGGAGGGAAGGCCTTGGGCTGGACGCCCACTGGACTCCCCCACAGTAGCCGCACCCAGTCTCCAGACCTCCTCTCTGCCTCGTGTGCCAGTGACGACATGGAGGACCCCGCCTGCCCGAGCAGGTCTCCCTCCCGCAGTGTGGTGCTCACTTCCGTCAACACGGTGAGTGGTGAAAGCACTTCGTGTACCTGGGCCCTGACCTCCCCACCTGAAGGGCTAACCGAGTTCCCTCAGCGCTTCATGGCTCTCACCCAGTTTTCCGCCCACCATCACTGTCAGTCCCCACACACTGTGTGCCTCCCTGTCCGCACACTCTAGCACGCAGCAGGCAAGCACCCCATCTGCCCTCGGAGATGAGCTTCCCATACCCAGTTTGGAGATGAGGGAAACTGAGGCTCCCCGGGGCGCTGCGGGTCAGCAGGCGGGTCAGGCCAGCACCGCCTTCAACAGGCCAGGCCACGCTTCCTCCTCTCCCCAGCTCCTCTACTGCCGCCCCCACCCCTCGCTCTCTTCCCAGACCCTGAGAGAAGAGGTCTGCGCACCAGGTCACTCTGCAGCTCCTTCTCTCCTATATAGAAAGGAAGATTTTAAGGTCCGTCTGCTAGTAATCATGGCAACAGTTTGGTGGGTAAGCCCCGGGGCGGGGGGGTGGGTATAAGGAGCAAAGGATGGAGCCCGTGTGCTAGAAGCTACCACTAACTAGAGATTATGCAGAAATGAAGACGTGAAAACAGGATTTGACAGGTCTTTAATTTCTTCCTTGCAAAGCAGGAAAAGAATGGGCAGGACTTGTCTCCAGAACTGGGGTTCAAGAAGCAGCAGCTGTGAGGTTAATTGAGATTCCCCTCCTCATAGGACACAGCTCTAGGCCCACCCAGCACCCACTCTCCCTTCTTAAGAGGCCCTCGATTTGCCTCAGGGAACACCCTCCCCTGCTCTCTGTCTGCAGGTCTGGGGGCACAGGGCAGAGACCCCACCCTTTGCCCAGGGCCTGGTCAGTTTGCATATTGCAACCACTGGGCCACAGTCATTGATTCAGAATTGGGCGTTTGACCCAAGTTGCACCAATGAGGCTCAATCCTGAGACTTTTGCTGGAACCACCAGGAAGAAATGCTCCCTTTCTAGGCTGGGAAGATGGCAGGCCTGTGTGTGAGGCCAAGGCAGCAGGATGGAATGAGGGAGGAGCTGGAAAATATGGAAGTCCCTGGAGCCAGACCCACTCCTTAGACTCCAACACCTTTTAACTTGTCAAATTTAAAGTAGCTTGGGTTAGATTTCTGAAACTTATAACCAAGATTCCAGACCAATATAAGGATGATTTTCAGTCACAGTCTCACAGGTTGTAACACTGAACATCCTCAATCTTGTGAGAATCTCTCCTCCAACACCTAGGAAGTTCTCCCTGGCTATACAGCAACAAGGCCTGGCTCCCTCCCCCAGAATAGAAAGCACACCCTCACCTCTGAGAGCTGAAGCTGCTCTTACCTCATCAGCCAGGAGAAAGAGCTTCTCCTCCCAGGCAAAGTGAATGACGTCCTCTATGCACTTTCTGCTCTGCACCTGACCTAAAAAGTCCCCAAACAAAAGCAGAAGGTAGGTTGTAATGCTGTTTAAATCGTCCCTACGTAAGAATCTCAAGCAGGATCATTTAGGTATCTGTGTTCCCTTGTGACTCTGGGGGACCACCCTCCTTAGCTGCTGTGACTGATGGGGTGCCGTCAACCTCCAGGAAGCCCCGAGGTTCAGCCCCTTCCCGCGGACTCACTGAAGCCAGGTACGTGGAGCGAGCAGTGTTCCACACCTAACTTCCTTGTTATTCTTATTAGAGGTGTGTGGTGTAGAGGTGTGTGGTGATCTGTGCCGGAGGACAGGAAGGCATGGAGGCATCATAAAGAGCAGGAGAATAAAACTGAAGGAGTTAAATCATTCGGCCCTGCTCCCCTCCTCACCCCACAGCAGCAGCACATGAGAACTGCACTGGCTACACCTTCTCCCCACACAAGCTCGTGAGGCAGGGACATGAGCTATAGGCTCAGTGCTGACCCTCAAAGCCAGCACTCAGCAGGGCCCCCGGAAATACTGTGGAATAAGCGCTAAACGAACGACCCTGCCCGCCAGCTCTGGTTTCTCCCATCAGCAGCTACGCGGGAGCTGCACCCGCTGAAGATGCTGTCGGGTACCCGCAGTGTCCCTGCCAGGGTCCCCCTTCAGGGCTTGATTCAGTACTTCATCCATCTTAGAGAAATGAATGCCAGCAGCAAAATGTTCACCCATCAGTTCACATGAAATACTGTGGGTTTAGGTGGGGAAACGAACACATGCAACAAGGCAGAAATGAACCTTTCCCAGTATTTCCCGAGGCCCACTGTGAGTGTTGCACTGGGATGTCTGACGCGCTCACATAGCTTCTGGAAAAGCCCCAGTCAGGCTTGCTTACTTCTCACAAAAGGCTGTTTCTTTGCTATACATAAATGTGCATCTATGGATGTTACATATACGTATACGTCTACACGTGTATGTATGTGCACATGTACTATTTATAGATGCATCTATATCTTGATGTAAAGCAGTATGTAGAGTATGCTACCTTTCCGTTAAAAACAAAAATAATTATATTCTTGTCTCCGTAAGAATAACAAGAATAAGTCTTAGAAAAAAACATATAGATGTATCTTATAAGAGCGTGGTATGATTCAGCCAGGATTTCAGACTTAAACTATCTAAGCAACAAACCAATTCCTCTACAAAGGGACCAATGTGTCTCCTGCCAAGCAAGGGCCAAGCGGGCTTCCTATGAAGCAAGCTCACGGCTCTGGGAATTAGGAAGGGCAGTAGCCCTGGATGCTACAAGGAACCAGCCGCTGTTGCCACAGACAGACAGTAGCTGCCTATCCAGGGGGCTGAGCCTGGCTGCAAATGTTTCTTGTCTTCCCTCCCAGGGCTGCCATCCCACAAAGTGTATCCTGTTAGAATGCAAGCCAAGGTTCCTGCACCAAGAGTATCAAACCATGTGTGCATGACGCCAGGGGAAGTGCTAAGGGCAAGGCCAGGCCTCAGGAGGCCTGCCGCTGAGAAGGAAAGGAGACCTGCTGTGCGCAAGGAACCCCCTTGATAGGAGCGATGCAAACTGTAGGACAAGGACAGAGCTTGCTTCTCTCCAGTGCCTGGGAGTGAGCAGTCACTCGGAACATGCCTGCTGAACCAGTGGATGGACAAACATGCGGTGCTGCAGGAGCCTCGCATAGGCTCTGGAGGGGCAGGGCACAGCTGTGCCCAGCAGGGGGAGACACAAGCCCACCCCACAGAAGAGGTGGCTCTGGAGCAGGCCACAAAGGCTGGGGAGGGGTCTTTGAAGTGCCCCTTGCCAGAGGCTGAGCCACAAACTAATGGGGACACCTGTTGCTTGCACCAGCCCAGCATCCTGCCCTGCTCTGAGCAACAGCACTCAGCTGCCTCGGGGGGAACTCCCTCTCATTAAACTCCAGCAGAGGACGTGGGGCACAGACCCAGCCAATCAGCCCCAGCGATTTCACTAGGTCAGGCATGGGCAGGTTGGCCAATGTGTGCCAGTGAGAGTCTGGCCTGGGGCTCTGGCTGAAACTACGGGCAAGGCTCTCTGCAGAGGACGCTCAGCTGCTGGGCAATGACTGGAACTGCGGAAGGCCACTCCAGGACAGACACTTCCTGAGAAGGATTCCAACCCGGAGATGAGCAGAGCTGGGAAACGGCCTGGGGCTCCTATGGAAATGACGCTGATTCAAGGGTGCTGCTTTACCCTGGACTTCACAGACCCACTGCCTTCAAGTCTTAAGATGAGTTTCTGTCTTGAATTCCAAAGAGCCCTGTTAAGCTGCTAATATTCCAGTCCATTTTGATACCTTTTAGCCAAAGTGGTCATAGTGTGTGGTCCAGGCAAGACATATGGTCATCACAGGTGGGTTTCTATTTTCCATCCCCCATCTTCCAAAAGCTGATTTTCACAAATTAAGACCCCAGAGAGAGAATTCCCTGGTGGTCCAATGGTTAGGACTCAGTGCTTTCACTGCTGGGGCCTAGGTTCAATCCTTGGTCAGGGAACTACACAAGCTGTGCAGCATAGCCAGAAAAAAAAAAAAAGACCTCAGAGAGCAAAACTAACCTCTGCCTGCTCATAAAATTATTCTTTAGAAAAATTGCTTATATTAATATATACTCACATGACCCTCCCCCCCCCCCTTTGACCTAAAACAGGAAAGAGGAAAGTCTAGTGCAGTTGTTTCTCCCCAGACAGGTGAAGATTTATGTAAGCACCTGGCCAAGAAGTTACCAACCCTATGATATAAACTAGGTATACAGAGTATTTCCCAAGATGTAGGACCTGCTACTGCAAGTTTGGGACCCGTAGCATCAGCATCACCTGGGAACTTGTTAGAAATGCAAATTGTCAAGCCTCACTCCGGCCTAATTACATCAGAATACCTAGAAGTGGGGCCCAGAAGCTTCTTGCGTTTGTTTTCGTTTTTTTAACAAGCTGAAGTTTTAGAACCATCATCCCAGGGCAGTGCTTCTCATCCTCAGCTGCACAGAATACTGATGTCTGGGCCCCATTCCCAGAGATTCCGGGGTGTGGCCTGGCCTTTGATGTTTTTAAAAGCTCCCTTTCTGATTCTAATGTGCAACCGGGCTTGAGAACCCAGCTCTGTCGTTTTTCCTACCGCACCATGGTTAGACCCTCCATCCCTTTCCCCAAGCAGATGGTGTAAATAAAGCAGGGTGCAGGGCAGCTGCACCCATGTTCTGCACTCGGGAACTCAAGTAGCGCTTTCAGCTGATTGAAGCATCATTTGATGTTCCTAAGAAGCAGATTCCACAATCAACTCCACCATGCTTTGGCGCTGACCCAATTTATCTCAACAAAGGAGGAGAGAGGAGCCCTTGTTCCCGGCATCCGAACAGCATTGAGGGCACATGAAGCCAGCAGCCCGGAAAGATCAAAAGAGGCAGAACTGTGCATTTTTTTAAAATAAAAATATGCAAAATTAGGAGCGCTTTTCTGCTTCTGGAATCAGGTTTTTTTTTGGTTTGTTCGCTTTTGTTTTTAATAAGGCATTTCCTTTTCAGGCCTCAAAATACACAGCAATGCTGTGTCAAAGAAAAACAAAAGCGCACACACCAGCAATCTGAAAACTGGTTCAGAAAAACAATAAGGAGTAAGGGTAAAATGAGACCTATCATTAATGGTGACAGTTTGTGCACGACCTCAAAGAGAAGATTCTGTGCAAATGCAAGAACAGGAAAAAAACCGGTCTTAATAATAACACAACCCTGCCCAGGAAAATGCCTGCATTTGCTCACCTCCTAAGGTGGCCTGTGGCAAATTTTATGGCTTTATGTTAGCAAGTCTGGAGTTGGACTGGGAACCTGGGAGCAACAAGGACTTCATTATTTCTTAGATCTTGGTGTCCAGGTGTCCAGTACTCCAGCCACCCTGCCCCTATCCCCCAAGAAACTGGCAAGCAAGTAAAGCACAGACCTGTGGGGTTCCCGGGGTTGATGATGCACAGCACCTTGGGGTCACAGTGCTCTTTTGCCTCCCGCACGGCCCGCCGGAGCTCGTTCACATTCAGGGCCCAGCAGTTGTCTTCATCCAGGTAATAGTTCACCTGGATGGCATCGAGTTCAGAGATGACCGCCGAGTAGAGGGGGTACTGTGGGATGGGGATCATCACACCCGTCCGTGACTTGCCACCCCCGGAGACCAGGATCTTTAGGATTGTCTGCAACAGAGAAGTCACATCTTACAAGGCCACCGTCACTTTCCACTTGTGGGGGCTGACCAACAGCTGACAAGCTGGAAGGCCCCAACCCCCCACCTTTCACCAGCCACCCCACTGCCTGCCTCCAGCGCAGCCCCACGTGACTTGCTGAACTTTCCTGAGTCTCACGTTCCTCATCTGTAAAATGAGGTCGCTGTGGGACTTCCCTGGTGGTGCAGTGGTTAAGACTCCATGCTCCCCATGCAGGGGACCCAGGTTCGAGCCCTAGTCAGGGAACTAGATCCCACAAACATGCCACAACTAAGGAGTCCACCTGCCACAACTAGACCTGGTACAACCAAATTAGTTAATTAATTAGCTAATAATTTAGTATATATATATAAATGAGGTCTGCTGTGAGAAATAAGCAAAATGTTTTAAAGTTCTTAGTATAGTGCATGGTACGTAAAGACAATACTTGTTAGTATATATATGTATTTTTTGGTATTTTTCAAAGAGGTCTTTTAAGGCAGTAGCCCACAAACTGGCCCTGTCTCAGAATTACTCTGACCTCACCCCTGAAACTCATTCTGTATGTCTGGGGCAGAGCCCAGGAATCTGTCTGGTCAGTAACAGTGCCCAAGGCTGGATAGACCCTTGAAACAAGGGATTGTTGAAATGTGATAAAATACTCAGCTACTGCCACCAGGTGGCGCTTCAACCTGGCTGTTTCCTGAGCTGAGTGGGCCCTAGGTTCACAGGATTCCTGAGAAACCAGGACCGGGGAGTCCTGCGGGGCACTGGTGGAGATGGCAATAAGTCACTGAACTAATAAGCCCAAACTCTTCTGGGCGAGTCCCCACCTTATTTATACACAGACTTAGCTCCTTTCTCTGGCTCTGCTCCTCGCTGCAAGAATGCCACTGGACTAAAAACGGCAATGACCTGATTCTTTCACTACATCTTGAGGACCCCTCCCCCCACCCTCCTCTGGAACCTCTACCTATACCTGGGTTTCTTTGGGAATAGAGAGGGGCCTTGATGGCAGAACAGTGGAAGACGCCATGTTTGGGAGCCTGAGTCCAAAACTAGAATCTCAAATGACTTAGAGCAGGCAGACCACCTAAGGTCTCTGGGCCTCAGTTTCCTCCCAGGCTCCAGGAAGTTTAATGCATTTGAAAGGCTTTAGGAAAGGACTAAAGCATTTAACAAACACCAAAAGCAAGAGCCTTGGAAGTCAAGAGACACAAAGCTAACTCCATCAAAGGAAGGGTCAGACAGGACAAGCTCTCTGAGCAGGGAGAACAAGTGAGTGGATGGCACCCAGCACTGACTGGGCACGCGGGCAGGGTGCCGGATGGGAATGGAGGCTGCAGGTTCCTCAGGCCCTGGGTTCAGCCCCTTCTGCTATGGAACCCCTGGTACCAGCCCCTCTTCACCTCGTCCACAGCTGATCCCCAGCCCAAACCGCCTCTTCTGTTGCCTCCTAAACATTCCCTTACATCTGTGATGCCCCTTCCTGCCACAGTTAAAGCTGAAGAACCTAAATCTACTTACGTCCCTCTGCCTACTTTGAATTCTTCAGTGGCTTCCACAGTTTTTAGGACAACAACCCTTCAGGCTCAGGCCCCACCTGCCTCCCAGCCCATTGCCGGTAAGTGGCCCTCAACACGTGCGCTCATGTCCCCCCGCCCCGCCAATGCTTCATTTCCAAACATACAGCCTCCTTTCAGCTCAAGGCCACTGCACATGTTGACCTTCTGCTCCAAATCTGTCCCTCCCCTGCCTCCCTGAGTTCACACCTACAAAGCTTCCAGATCTCTATCTGCTCAGCCTTCCTTGGAGAAACCTTCCTGCCCTCCCCAGCCCCCCAGGTCAGAGTTCCTGCTGCTCCCTCCTGTAACTTTGTCCTCTTCCAGAAGAGAAACTGAAAGCTTAAGATGTGGCATGTATTTACGTGCTATTAACTCCAATCTGATCCAGTACTGATGTGTAAGCAGAGGCCAAAGGTGTTTGGTTCCCCAATGTCTCCCCAGCACCTGGCACAGTGCCTGGCAGAGGAGACAAACTGTATGTGCTGAGTGAGAAAGGCTGATGCCGCCAGGAAGACGGGCACCCTCAAGGGCCCCAGGACTCCTCCCAGCTGGGCCTGCTGGTGCCACTCTGGAGGGAAACCAAGGCTGCAGGAGTATCCAGGTTCATGAACACTGAACAAAGTAAGGACAGCAGGCTCTCAGGGTGATCCAGACAGCAGGGACCAGAGGGAGGCCAACCTTTCCTCCCAGGCTGTACCCCTGCTAACTGGCTCACACACTTGGCCCCAACATGCAAGGCTGTTCTTCACGTGGGTGAAGAGTGGACAAAAACAAGCTCTCCTCACGTACAGAAATGCCGTCACTAGCTCCAGTGGTCAAGTAAATATTGTCCGGGTCTGCAGGTACACCACCATCTCTCCTGGTGATATAGGCAGCCACATCTTCACGGATGCAGTTGACGCCCTGGCTAGCACTGTAAGACCCTGTAAGACAGCAAGCAAGACAGTGACTAGAGGCGGGACGTCTGGCTCCACAGAGTCTGTGATATCCATATAATTAACTGGGGGTGGGGAGGAGGAGGAGGTCAGGGAGGTCTCAGTGTGGCCCCTATTTCCACTAGTCTAGGCTCTGGAATTGTGGCAAGCTGCTTACCTACCTTTCTGGGCTTCATCCACCCATTCCTGTCACTATCCAGCTGCCCACTCACCCACCCACCCGTCCATCTGCTATCCATCCATTCATCCATACCTCCACTCACCCACCCACGCACCCACCCACCCACCCTTCTGTTCGTCCACCCACGCACTCATCCGTTCACCCACCCGGTATTTACCGAGAACCTACGTCTATGTCAAGCATTATTCCAGGCCCTGGCTTCTAACCAGTTAAACGGTGCCCACACCTGTTTTACCCACCCTACTGGGATTTAGACAGTATGTACCATTACAGCTGGGACAGCTATGCTTTCATCACTGTTGCCTACACAGGGTTCCACAAACTTGAGGATGGTCACCCCAAAATGGCACCACCTGCCTGTCCAGGAGTCCAGAGCCCTGACCAGCACCAACCACAGACTCCCTGGGGCTGCGGGGTGTGACCTTCCTACCTCCACCCTATGCCAACAACATGCTCAGGTTGCCAGTTAGGACCAAAATCCAAACCATCATTTATATGGAGTTCAAAAACAGTGGTGACCACTTTGGGCTTGAGGGTATTGACTGCAAAGGGGCAGAGCGGAGCCTTTTGTGGTGTGGGAACGTTCAATGCTGTGATCTGAGCAGGGGTTACACAGGTGGGCACACATAGGTGCTGTACATTCATATCTGTGCGTTTTACAGGACGCATAATCTTTCGATGAACGTTCTTGTACTGAAACGCACTGATTCTTCAAAGCTCAGATCTAGTCTCTCTAGGAAGCCTGAGATACGGCCCCACCCCAGCCTCTCTCCCAGTCTGTGATTTCCCCAGTTATTTTATATAGATGAAGCCCTGCCTCCCCATGCTGACTCGGGGGCAGGGACCATCACCTATTTCTTCAGTGCATCTCTGTAGAGCACCTACCCCCTGCTTGGCCCCGCCCCACCACACCCGTGTAGGGCACTCTGCCTGGAGACTGATGGCAACCTTCCTCCCACGGCCCATAAACTGGCACCATCTGCTAAATCCCCCAGTGTCATCACACCCAGACCCTTTCACTCGATCACACTCAGTTCTTAAACCTCAGGGCCTTTGCACACACCATTTCCTGTCTGGTGTGCATCAGCAGATTCTCTTACCCTCCACATGAATTTGAATGCTAGTTTCTCCTTAAGTCCTCCCTCTACATTAGAGTCCCTTGTTGTAATCCCACAGCTCTCTGCTCTTGCTCCAAGAACTCATGAAAACCGGGGATTATGTTTTTGTGTTAATTCTTTTTAATGTTTGTTTCTCCCAAATCTGACAGTGAGCTTCATGAGGACAGAAACTCCACCTGCCTTGTTCACCAGTGTCCCTCAGGGCCTAGGGCAGTGCCTGGAACACGGTGTGGGCTCAGAGAGGAGCTGATGAGGGCATTATCTCCCACCTGCCCCAGGTGTGTCTAGGTTTCACCTTAATCCTACTTAAGATCCAGGACACAGCCCTGGCTGACACTGAAAACACTTGCTGATGAAGCTTAGCACATGGAACAAGATCCCCTCCCCGCTCCCCAGACATTCACATCAGATATGCAGGAGTAAGCCCCTCCCCGCCCCCTGGGTTGCAGTTCCTGGAGTCTCAAGCCCTCGGCATGGGTCTTTGAGAAGTGTCTTTGTCCTCCGGGCTGGGCAGAGGGTGCAGGAGGAAAGGAGCCTGGAGGCTGGGCCTCTGGGTCATTGTACTGCCCTCTGCCAGCTTGTGGTTTAGTACTTGCCACGCAAGGTGCTGGCCCACACCCCATCCAGGGAAGCAAAGGGCAGCTGGCCCCTTCCTGAGAGACATGTGAGGGACACAGACTTGGACGGAGGGCTGGTAGGGTGATCACAGCCAGGAAGGTAAGCACAGGGCTCTCCATAACGGGAAAGAGCAGAAAAGGGGGAGGGGACAGGCAGGGAGGTGACAGAGGCCAAGTGTGGCTTCTGATCTCCTGCTGAACACGCCGCAAGAATCCCTGTCCCAATTTGTGGAACACTCGGGCACGTGTCCTAAAAAAGCCCTTAGGACAACTATTATCCTCAGGACAATGGAAGCCGATTCCCTACGTAGGCACCAGCGAAGGAATGAGGAAAAATAAACAGGAAAAAGAACATGAGATGAGAACAAAGAGCCGGAGGCCTGGAGGCTGGAAACCCATCTCAGCAGGGACGGGAGAGAAGATCATCTTCACATCTACAGGGCCTCCCTCTGTCCCTCTGGTGCTGGGGGCCGAGGCTGGGGGTGCGCTCCCGGCACAAAGGAGCACAGGCGGTCGACAGGGACACGACACACAAGTGCGGAGGGGGTGGGCGGGCGGCACCTTCAGAGTGAGGAAGCCACCGAAAGGGGGCCACAGGCACCTCACAGCGCAGCCACAGGGACGTGAGAAGCTGGACCTGCTGGGCAGGTGCCTCCCTCCGGCCTCCCGCTTCAGAGGCCACCTTGGGGGCTCAACCTGCTGCTCTGAGGGAGGGCTCAGCCTCCAAGCCGGCTCCCGCTGTAACCCCAAATCCAGCCAAACGCAGGCTCGTGTACCTGAAGTGCCCCAGGCACCAAAAGATGGCATTGACCCCGTCAGCAAACAGGAGGCTGACAGAGCACGGACAAGAAGAACGTTGTTTTTCATTTACTCTGCACGTCGGCCATCCCACACACATTCACACCCTCACGCGACACATAACCTTCCATTTGGGGCCGGGGCCCAGGCCCACACGGAGAACACACGTTCTTTTCACCCCCGCTGGGACCTGGCAAGTTGGGGCCTCACCCAGGCTGTTCCCGCCACAAGCCTGCAGGATCCGCCGGGCTCGTTTCTTAGCATCTTCTGGGAAGCTGGGGCTGTCCAACAGGTTTGGGTAGGTACAGAGTGCCATCACCTGGAGGAACAGAGGCATGGGCTGGGCTGCCGGCACCCCCCACCCCGGAGGGGCACAAAGGGCGTCGGGCAGGAGACAGCGTGAAGATGACACCTCTGAGGGACAGAGCCGCTGCAGGCCGCTCCACAAGGGGCCCGCCTTGTGGGGGCCTGGGGACAGGTGGGGAGGAGGAGAGTGGACGCTCTGCAGTGGGAGGTGCTGAGAGGCAGGGCCCGTGATGACCTGGGCCCGGGCTGCCAGCAGAGGAGCTGGGAACAGAACGAGGCTGCCACTCTGCCCCAACCCCTCCATGAAGGACAGCGGCTCACGTACCCAAGGCCACCGGGACCAGGGGTTCCAGAGCAGGGGGCCGGGGCTGAGCAGGCAGGTGCACCCCAGCTGACAGGATTGTACAGACCCGTCCTTACAGCCTAAGCACCCCCTCACCCACCCCTCCCACTCTCACCCCTTTTCCTGGCCAGAACTGAAAACTGAGTCAGATTTTTCACCTCTGTAACAGAGAAAATCACCCCAGCCTCACAAATTAAGAGGATTAAGCAAGGAACTGTTTGCAAAAGTGCTGGTAAACCCCGCTTAGCGGGCAAGTCTAAGCCGGACGCTTACGAGCGGTGCCAGGAGCACTGAGGCAGGCTGGGGCTCACGGCTCTGACACCAGTTGGGGGACTTCAGGTGGGCGCAGGCTTCTTGGAACCCGGCTTTTCTTCAAATAGACTTGTGCGATAGGTGGTGACCTGGCCTGCCCTCCTCCCTGGGGCGCTTGGGAAGGCTGGAGGAGGCCAGCACCAGGTGGGAGAGGCCGGGCCTGCCATGGCCAGTGGCAGGGCTGGATCTGGGAGTGTGCCAGCCAGCCAGAAAGGGCTGAGGCAACAGGAGCCTGTTCATACCCAGGGCCCCAGGCACGTGTGGGGAACCCCTGCAGAGCGAGGCCACTTGGGGCCTCTCCTCTCCTAAGCTTTGTGCTTCCAGGATGAGCGTTCAGGACAACCAGGATGCTCTGACCTCCTCCTGCCTCCACTTCCCTGGCAGAGCCACTGTGTCTGGTCTGACCCAATTCCTCATCATGGGCGCAGCTTGGGGCCTCTGACATTCCTGGGCAGCTGGCATACTCCTGAGGTCAGCAGCAGTGGCCACGGGAGTCCACGCAGTGGATGTTCCTGAGGTCACTGCTAGCCTCGGTTCTTCTCCCCCATACCCTGTGCGAATTTCCTGAGGGGCTGCAGGCTGAGGCCCAGGGCCCCCAACACCCTCCACCCAGACAGCAGGGCAGGACTGTCCTTCCCGTGTGCCAGCGCCTGCAGCAGGAAATACAGGCAGGAAAAGACCCGGGTGTTCAGCACTCAGCTTTCCTGCCTGCCCCAGCCTGCGAACCTTAACCACACAAGGACCAACTTTGCTCCTAAGTGGGCCCCATTCCTCTCCAGGATAAAGTTCTCCCCGCAGCTGCTCTCCAGCCTCTGTTCAGCAAGCCCTGTGGCACTCGCCCACCTTATCTTTTCCCCTCTGGCCCACCAACCCCACAATTTTGGCCCATGCAGCATCCTTGCAGTTGGTGCTCAAACTGAAACACTGAAATGTGCCTCTTGAAGGTCTTCACACTCATCGTTTCACGGAGGCCCCCAGCAGTCCTCCGAGCAGCATCTGGTGATCTCCACTTGCCCAGAGCCACCCAATGGTAAGCAGCAAAGCCAACACTCAAACCCAGGGATTCTCACTTGGGAAGCCATAGCTGGACCCCCACACACCACCTCCTAGTCCACTGGGCCTCCACCTCTCGCATCTACTCTCTGATGCCCTCACCAACCCAGCTCCGAACTCAGCATCCAGGCCCACGCACCTGGGAGCCTTGTATACTAGAGCAACCTCAAAATGGGTTTAGGAATTTTAGACAGCTTTGGAAGGGGAGGACACTGAGGGAGAGAAGCAGCGGGACATCAGGCACTGGAGGGGGCTGCTACTTCAAAGGCACCTTCCTGTGGGATTCTGGTGTCTGCTGTGTCCTGAGGTGGCTGGACAGGCAAGGAGGCAGAGGTAATGTAATGGGCCTGGCTGGCTGGTTCCCTGTTCTCCCAGTGACCTCTGTTCCTGAGGGCCAGCTCACCTGTCGGAGGAAGGTGATTGGCTGCTGGCCCATGGCTTGGGCATCCCCGATGTTGGCACGGATGACCTCAGTGAATGGTTTTTTGATACCCTGAGTAGAGAGAAGGCAACAGGTGGTTACTTGGTGACTCTCAGACCCTGGATTCCAGAGGCCAAGCAACGCTCAACAGGATATTAATAAGCAGCCCTATTCTGAGCCTTGCCAGGTGTCAGGCACAGTGCCCTCGATATGCGTGGTCCCATTTGACCTTCGCAGCCATCCCCATGAGGAAGAGCTAGTATTGGGCTGGCCAAAAAGTTTGTCTGAGTTTCTCATAAGATGTTACGGAAAAACCCGAACGAACTTTTCGGCCAACCCATATCAACCCCATTTTATAGATGAGGAAATTAAAGCTTCAAAAGGTGACCCACGTTCTGAAAAGGCTAGAAGAGCTTTCCTGGGCTCCCAGAGCACCCTGAGGCAGCTGCAGCTCCACTCTGAGCCTGGGGCAAATGTGGCAGGAGGCAGGGGTCAGCAGAAGAAAACATCAGGGACAGGATCCCACACCTGCTCGCTCCCCGCCCCCAAGCGCAGCTCCACCTCCACCCCTAAGTGAGTGACGGGCGCTGCAGCCACCCTCCCCTCCAGAAGCCATCGATCAGCAAGGACCTCTCGGGGGTCGTTCTCTTGTAAACCTGTCTTTGTAGGATGAAGAGTGCGGGCTGATTTTCACATTGAAAAAAAAAAAAAGCATCAGGGATGAAAACACCGGCTGAAGAGCAAAATTGAGGCCACTGCCTGAGCAATGTGTTTCGCACAGAACAGAGATGGCAGAGAGAGGAGGAATCTGGAAACCCTGGCAACGTCACTGGGGAGGTAACTGTAGGACACCCTGGCTGCTGCAAAGGAGAAAATGCAGTTTGGATGGAGAGTTGTGGGAATCTGAAAAGGTGGGAACTCCACAAAGCTCCCTGATAAATCCAGAATCAGCCACAAGAGTTAGAATCAACTGCAGGTTCAAGGACCTCCCAGGGCAGCTGAAAGGATTATCTAAGACAAACAGTATGAAAGCACTTGGCAGAGTACAAATATCATCTTTTTACAAAGCTGGACCAGGAACAAGGTTGCAAGGGTCATGGTGGAGGAAGAAGGTGGTGGGGCAAGGGGTAGCCTGGGTGGAACGCCTGGCCACCTTCCCTTTCCCCAAAGGAATCCTAAATACAAATTTTAAAGGTACAATTCTATGGTTTTGACACGTATCTGCTCCATTTCACACGTGTGAATAAAAGCAACTTTAGAAAACTTTCCCTTTTTAACTCAGTAACTTAAGTAAAGACCAACGGGCTTAAGGGATGAAAGCAGCTGCCAAACAAGTTTTCCTGACCCTCATCTGCCCCCCTAAGCCCCTCCCATGTAGAAATTCTCCAGCTGCATCAAGAGCCAGGAGGCACAGGGGGCTCGGGAGGGCACCCCAGAGACAGCCCTGGACCTTCATAAACACGGCCCGATGAGCCTCCAACAGCTATGTCTGGAGGAGGGGAGGAGGGGAGCAGGGGAGAGAGAGGCCTTTTAATTCCCTCCTGCCCCTTTCACCAGGTTCTTCGGGGCTGGCCAATATGGAAAGGGGTCTCAGGGGGCCCAAGGCAGCGGGGCAGCACCACCCACTGCCCAGGGCTGGGCCAGGGTGAGGGCAGGCACCCTGGAGACAGGCTGTGGGGCATGTGGCCTCAGGGATCATCCCACAAGCGGAGCAACCAGGTCACTGTGTGCAAAGGGGTGGGCCTGAGCCACCCCTTGGCACTGGCCTGGGCCGCTGGCAGGCGACACTCTGTCAGCCTGACTCAACTGCCACGGCCCCCCGGGCCTGGCCAGCTGAACTCAGGTGATTTCCACGGTGTGGGCACAGTCCACTCTTTGGTAGGAAGTAAATCTGTCATGGCCCAGGGCCAGAAACGACAACACACAGCTGCGGGCCCTCGGCCAGCCCCATGCAGGGAGAGAATGGTGCCTGGACGAGATCCTGGATGTTCCTTTCCTGTGCCCTCCCCCCGCACTGCTCAATGAATTCGGAGCCTGCTGACAAGCAGCCTGGGAGCATAGGTCTGCGTACCTATGGTCTCCAGATACTTTGCTATGAGGGCTAAGCTGGGGGATGGGAACTGGCTCCTCTGAATGGGCAGGCGACCAGCCTGCCCAGCCAACAGCCACCATACAAAGGAGACTCCTGTATCTAGGTGCTTGAGATCTACATGGGTTGGGAAATACCAAGGAGTCAGGGGCAGACGCCTGCCCACGGTGACTCATCCAGGCCTGCAAGCACACCCAGCAGCAACCTCACCTCAGCTCCACCCCCGGGAGCCTGCCGGGTCAGCACGTAGCTTCCTAGTTCCAATTCTCAGCATCCTAGAGCCCACCTGTATAACTCACCTGCACACATCCTGCCCAGAGTTGCCTCCCTGTGGAGCACTGAGATGAGAGCCACCACAGCGGGGCTCCCTTCCCACAATTCAGCTCTAGGGGGGCTCAAGGAGCAGGCCCCCAGGCTCTGGGGATGGCATGTTTCAGAGGGTGTCGGCAGGGAGAAGGAAGAAGGAGGTATCATCGTCCTTCCCAGCTCACTGGCCCAGCATTAGGACAATGGACAATTCTAATAGGCACACGGCAGTTTCCTCGAGGTCGGGATGGCTGCTGTCATTTCATATGACATGCTAGTGGCAAGGTGTGGTAGGACAGTTACTCCCCAGAGAACCTCCCTCTCATTCAACAAACACCTGTAAATCATGCCCTGTGACAGAAATGGGCAACACAAGAGAGGCTACCACCTTTGAGCCCAGGCTGATGAAGAAGTAGACTCAGAGAAGGGAGAGAGGGCACAGATGACCCCAGGCCAGGAAGGCCATGTGAAAAGACCCCGGGGCCATGAGCAGGACTGGCGCAGGCAGGAAGTCCCACAGAGAGCTCAGAAGGAAGCCCCAGAGACAAGCTCAACTAGTCCCCAGGGTCCCTGAAAACGGGTGCAGGGCCCAGCTGAGGAAACTGAGGCTCAGCACAGGGTCTGGCCCCAACCATCATGACAAGCAAAGCTACAAGAAACCGAGGCAAACCTATACAGGCCTGTGATTAAGAGATGAAGTGGGAGCTCCAAGGGCTATTTCCTAACCATAGCAGGGAAGGCTAGAGGTAGGCTCCTGAACTCTGGGGGCCTGTGGGAGGGTCCACTGTAAAAGCTGAGATTTGCAGGGCAGAAGCAGGGATGAAAGTTGAATGAGCTCCAAACAGGATAATTCAAGATAGCAAGGCGGGACTTCCCTGGTGGCGTAGTGGTTAAGAATCCGCCTGCCAATGCAGGGGACACGGTTTGATCCCTGGTCCGGGAAGATCCCACATGCCGTGGAGCAACTAAGCCCGTGTGCCATAACTACTGAGCCTGCGCTCTAGAGCCCATGTGTCACAACTACCGAGGCTGCGTGCTGCAACTACTGAAGCCCACGCACCTAGAGCTCGTGCTCTGCAACGAGAAGCCACCAGAATGAGAAGCCCGTGCACTGCAAGAAAGAGTAGCCCCTGTTCGCCGTAACTAGAGAAAGTCCGCCTGCAGTAACAAAGACCCAATGCAGCCAATAAATAAATGAATAAATAAATTTATTAAAAAAAAAAAAAAGATAGCAAGGCTAAGGCCCAGGCAGGAGAGAGTAAACCCCACCAAGCACATTGAAAGAGGGACCCTTGGCACTTCTCCCCAAGTAACTCTCGTTAGCTTGAAAACAAATACTCTTGTTACTGATTGGGGAAGTCCCTGGGGGTCCAGGGGTTAGGACTCTGCACTTTCGCTGCTGAGGGCCTAAGTTCAGTCTCTGGTCGGGGAACTAATAATATCCCGCAAGCCATGCAGCTTGGCAACCCCCCCCCCCCCCCAAAAAAGAGTTCTGATTGGCTTCTAGTTGTTCAAAGCATCACTAAACATCTCCAACTAGTCTTTAGGAGAAATAAGTTGCTCCCATTTTGTAGAGGAATAACGGAGACCAAGGTGCTCTGAATGACTTGTCTGAGGCCCACAGTACACAAAGGCAAAGCCCGGGTTAGAGGTCCTTGGTGACCTGGGCAGGGTGGGTAGGTGGATGGTTCACCCAAATGCAAGCCTGCACTACAGATTTCTTTAAGATAGTATCTAAGCTCTAAAGCAAATGACCTGTGAGATTTCACCTCTTGTGCTTAGCATAACCAGAGTTTCCAAATTGAGTTCTTAGCTAACAGTAGGTACTACAGCATTCTCCATTTTTACCTGCGTTTAGATGCAGCACACTGATGTTAACAGTATTGTTTTTCCCTTCATGAATGTTTTGCCCTGATTGTGTGCTTTACAAACAGAAGCCCTTCCTGTCTCCACTTATGCCAACCTCTTCCCCTCCCCCAGTAAAACAAGGGAAAAAGAAGTAGGTTGAGGAGGAACTGTCAGATCTTTTCAAAACTCCCACTAATGGCAGCTTATTTTTAAGCACTGCCCCCAATGAACACCAGGATCTGAAGAGCTGATAGGCCCTCCCACTTGGAGCTGCTGTCAGTAAGAAACAGGGCCTCCCAGAGAACACACAGACCAGGCTGGAGGAGAATGGCCCCTTTCACACACCTACTTAGTCAAGCGCCCCTCCTCCTTCAGGCTCTCCGGAGCATTCTCCTCCCCTCCTACCACAAAGCAAGATGGACGGGACCTGCCTGGCAAGCCACCCCACAGTCAAAATCCAGAGCCACGTGTCCAGCCAAGCAGCCGGTACTGTTTACAGAGCACCTGGTGAAATGATTCCATAAGGCAGCTTAAAGGCCTTCAGATGGACAAAGAGGCACAAAAGTCAGGGCTTGGGGAAACCCTGGGCCCACCAGACTTTCCTTTTATAGACTAGGGAAACCAAAGCCCAAAGAGGATAGGCGATTCACCCCAAGTCACTCTACTCCCTGCAAGTCCCATCCCTAATCAAATTGAAACTTTTAAAATAACATTAGTCCAGTTTTGATCATTAAAGTTCAAAACAGAGGTAGAAAAACTGAAGCTGTGCAAAACTAAGCCAAGCCAAGCCAAGCCAAAAAAAAACAAAAACAAAAACAAACCACTGGGAAAATATGGCTCTCTCAGAAGGGGCACTGTTTAAGCTAGCAAAATGGAGAGGCTGTCTCTCGAGAATGAAAGGTTCAAGCAAGGCTATGTTGGCTTGGCTGGGGCTATTATCTTCTGCACCAAGAGTCAGGCAACTGAGATTAGACCAAGTGAGAAGAGAACAAGAAGGCATGGATTTGAACAAAAGCACTAGAGAATGTAGGTGGACAGAAAGACTGTCTCAGCTTACTCAGGGGTAGGACATGGCAGTGGGGCCATCTGTCCTAGACATCACAGGGTGTTTCCAGCCCAAATGACCAAGAAATTTCTCCACCTCAATGATGGAGCCATACCCTGTTGGAACACCTTCCTGGTTCCCCACTGCACACCAAACTTTGCACCATAAAGTACTGAGCCCAGCACACAAGACTCCAGTCCCCCTTTTCCATCTCATTCATCTACATATCCCTCTGTCAGACAGTGCTCTCCAAACGGCACCAACCCCCTTCCGCAAATGCCCAGAATTCCCAACCTTCTTTTTTTGCTCAAAGCCCTCCTTCCACCTGGAATGCTCTCACATTTTCTCTGCCTGCTAAAAAAAATTCCACCAACCCTTAAAGAACTGGGGGAAGAGAAGCTCAAGCCCAGAGAACAATATGGCAATCAATTCCCTGAAGGCACAGACAGTGTCCCCTTATGTCCTAATCATCCTGGAACTTCTTGGAGCCCACACCCCAGCTGCTATGTAACAAAAAGTAGAGATAATCCATGGAACCCCTACCAGCTCTGGAATCACAAAAATCAGTTGTCAAGTGATAAACTGGAAACAATTTAACCTCAGCTTTAACAGGGAGACTGTTGTCTTAAGGAGGGCCAGCTCCAGTCTGCCAGATATCAACGAGAAGCAGAACAGCAAAAACCCGTTTTCTCTGCCTGTGGCCAACCTTTGGGACAGGAAGGCACAGAGACCCAGCCAGCCTTCTGTGGGCCAAGCTTTAAACTCAGCCATGCGAGGAGTCAGAGGGAGACACTGGACTCTGACTTGTCCAACTCACTGTTTCGTGTCAGCAGAACTGGTTGTCCCAACGAGGTCTCAGCAGGCCATGAGCTCATCAAATCCCCAAAGTCCCCGTGTTAATGTCATGGTCCCACCATGGCTTCCTCCCATGCATTCAGGGAACACTGTTACCAACTCACCCCCAAGATGTCCAGTTCTGGTGCCTATGAGAGCGAGATCAAGGAACGCTTTCCCCTTCTGGGTTAGGCCTATCTTGAGCTAGCAGCTGGGTATTTCATCAGTTCTTACAAATCTTAGGAGTGTTTACTTTTTTTACATTACCTTTCTTGACTCCACCTCCTGAGTTTCCCCCAGCTTAGAACTCTGGTGTCCTACAGGGGCATCTCTTACATCCACCCCAGCCACCCTGGTTGTAGGGAGGCAGAAATCACTACCAGGTGTGTGGTCACTTTACCTACAGCGATGAACTCAAGTTAAGATCCCAGCCAGCCGGCCACCGGGAGAAAGAACATCCCAGGGCCACCCTACCACGGTCCAAAAGGCCCAAGCCTCTGCTACCCACTGGGGGTGACTGTGTCCTCAGAGAACAAAATATGTCTGTTAGTCAAGGATCCAAAGGGGGCCTAAGGGAAGGAATTGTGCAGGACCCTCCTCAACGACTCCACTTTTGTCAGGAATCATTACTGGCACAGTGACCCAAAAGGTCTCAAACAGAGAGAGAAAAAGCTTTGGGAGCAAACCCAAGTCTCCTCAGAGCCTTCCTGCCTCCGCTGGCACCTAACGTGATCTCTGAAATTCTCCGTATTTCTTTACTGTCTGTTGTTGTCCTCCCCCCACCCCCCCAATGGATCCTGGTTCCACGCGGGTAGGACAGCCACATAGCAGGCAGTGCCTGGCACTAAGGGCAGCTCAATCATAACTGATGAATTCAATTCAACAAGTGAACCGTATCTGAGGGCCTTACTGTGTGCCAGGTGCCAGGCACTAGTGGGTGAAGGGATGGGGGGAGGGCATTCTCTCGTTTCAGACAAGGTGGGCCGCATGAAGGAGCTGGCCACGCGGGTGGGAGGAAGTCCAGCGGGCGAACCCCAGCAGGGGACCACCGCTACTCTTCCCCCTACCAGTGCCCCCTAGCCTCCCCGGGCCCTCCCGCCCCACGGGCCTCAGCGCCCGCGCTCACCCGCTGCAGCTCGAGCTCGATCTCGCCGGCCTTGAGCACAATGGGTCCCCGCACCGCGTACTCCACCGCCTTCACCTGCGGGTTCATGGACTCGAGCGTAAGGATGCGCTCGCGCCTGCTCCGCTCGGGTCGCACCTTGAGCACCGCCGAGGCTTCGGCGGCCGCACTGCTCTGACTACGGCCCCAGGGGCCGAGGGTCCGGGGGTAGCAGCCCCGCCGGACCAGCGCCGCCGCCCGCTGCATGGCGCGCCCGCCCAGAGAAACCTTGGGACAAAAAGGGAAAGAGAACAAATACGTCGTGCACAGCCCAAGGCGGGCACGCGGGCACCCGCCCCCAAGCCCAGCCAAGGGCTCTTTCAGCGAACGGTGCCAGCCTGGCTTCGGGGACGGGTGGCCACCCCTCGGCGACTCGGACCCTGCACCTCGCCACTGCAGAGCCAAAGCGCTGCACAACCGGGTTTCGCAAAGGATGCGCCCAGTGCATGCATGCTACGTGCCTGTCGCCGCCTAGCCACCCCTTCCTCTAATCCGGCTAGAGCGCGCGCCTGGAGCTGCTTCTCCACTCGGGCGCCCGCAGCCGCATCCCAGCGCACGCACCACTCGGGCCCCAGCGCTCGCACACCCACTGCCGGCGAGTCCGCCCGGGCCTGCCCGCTGGCCCCTGGGCCTTGTAGTCCCCCAGTCTGTTTTCAGAGCAGGTGTGGAGAGCTGGTCGAACTACAAATCCCATAGTGCCCCGCGCTGGCCTGATCGGGGGCCGGGCTGGAGGCGGGAGCGGCGGTCTGGCTCCGCCGCGCGCTGGGCGGGCTCTTTGTCTGGCAGAGGGAATGCGGCGCCTAGAGGGGGTCTGGTGGGGGCTGTCCTTCTCAGCCTTCTGTGAATTTAGAGCTTTTTGCAGCTTATCCCTGGAAGCGCACCGCGCATTCCCCCATACACCCCTTCCCCCAACACCTGCAAGGACACAGGCTGAGAGATGGTGCAGTCCTCACGCTAAGTTTCATCAGCCAGGGCCCGACGGTGGCAGTGGCAGCTCTGCGGGGGCTGGTAGAAAGAGGCGCTTAGGAGTTTGGGACTTGACTGCCGCTCTTACCCGTCTCAACTTCGGTTTCTTGTCGTCAAAACGGAAATCAGCTCGCAGCCTCTAAGGGTTGTCATGAAAATTAAAGGACCAAGCAGCTGGTGTATACCAGGTGGTCAGGCTTCCTGACAACTCCATTTGAAACTCTACCCCACCTCCATTACCTCTCTCAAATTCCTTTCTAGCATCAGAAACTTAGACACTTTTTACTGGCTCCCCCATTAACCATGTAAGCTCCAGGAGGCAGGGGCAGCGTTCTTCCTGTTCATCATACTCACAGCACCTCCGAGTGTTCACAGCACACAGTAAGCACTCAGTAATTGTTGTTGAAGAATGAATGCTCAGTGCATGTTAACTATTATTTTGGCAAAGGTACCTGCAAGCAGAGGCATCCTGGTTTACCCAGAGTGAGTGAAGGGCGAGAGTAGGAATGGAAGAAACCTGTTCTGAGACACCAAAATCAACAGAGAGGATGTGGGAGAAGTCACTTGCTGTCTCTGGGCCTCAGATTCTCTATCTGCAAAATAAGTTGCATTAAATAACCTCTAAGGTCCCTCCTGGGCTTGGAAATTCTGTGTCTAGGTGTTTTCAGGCAGGTAAACAGTCCAGAGCTCCCTCACGCCAATAAACACACACACATCAGATTTGTGGAATGTGGGGGGCAGGAGGCACTTAAAAACACAGTAGTGTAGGGGAGAAGGTACTAGAAAATCTGGGTTTGAATATAGGTGCATATAGCCACTTACTACCAGTGGGCTGACTTTGAACATGTTACTTCGCCTTTGTAAGCCGTTTCCCCACCTGTGAAATGGGGTAACACACCAACCTCATGGGACTGTGGGGAAAGTTCAGTGAGGTAACTGTAAAAGTCAAGAGTTTGGAACCTAGTGCTATGGATCACTCTTGTTCATCCTTGTCAAGGGAATGCCATATATTTTGATTAAATTAATTGATTACCAATGAAGGGGAAAGGGGGATGGGGAGAGCAACAGAAACCACAGATCGCGCCGAGTATTCCTATGTTAGGCCTGCCAGGGCCCCTGGAAAGTTATTTGGGCCTCTCATCACTGGTCCCACCCCCAGCACCTGTGTCTACACCAGTTCCTTCCCAGCCTCTGTCTCAATGGATAGGTATTCAGTCTCCAGGTAAAATATTCTCCCCTAGGGAGCTTAGCTACTCTAAGGACTCCACTGCCTTCAATGTCTGCCTAGTTGGGGAGCTACACACCTACACACTCCTCTCCACCTCCAAAACACACTTAACCTTGACCTACGTATGCTGTAAACACATTCCCTTCCTGCTGTCTCCACCCTTGATCAGAGGGGACAGTGGGCTGGGAGGCAGGGCGGGCTTAGGTGAGCACAAATCCATTTGCGCAACAGAGAAAAACAACAGCCAGCACACAGCCCATCTACGTGGGATCCCTCGTCATCACTGTAGAAAACTAGTGTCCCAAATAGGTCCTTTGCCAACTTGTCACAATCACATGAGGAGAAAGTTCCCTTGCTTTCCTGTGAACCATAGTTTGCAGTATGCAAAGCACTTTCTTGCCTATCACTGCATTTGAACCTCATAGACATCAATGAAAGAGAAAGGGCAGGCATTATCCCTATTTTACAGTTGAGGCTCAGAGAGATTAAGTGACTTGTTCAGGTGGCACAGTTAAGTGTAGAGTAGTACTAACTCAGTACTGCAGCCCATAAACGCAGAGACCAGGCTTGCGTAGCTCTCTGGGTTTGGTAACTTGAGCTGCCTATTGCAAAGCTCTGAGCCCTTAAAAAGCTTTCAGATGGTAGTTGTGGTGATAATGATCATGGTGGTTAAAGTGTGAACTCTGCTTTTATTTTGCCCCTAGACCAGGTCAGGGTGGGGCAGGAGGCAGGATCCTAAATATTAAAGATAAAATCTGGCTGAAATAATCATAAATGCCCTCCCCGTGAGCTGAGAGATCCAAATACACAGCAAGCTCTTGATGACACAAACAGTTGGGAAAGTCATATGTGTGCAAGACATGGTACCAGTCTTTATTTCTTTCCTCAATAGGTTTTTCCTGGGCAACTATCAGGTGCCAGGTACTGGCTGAATTCCGGGTCTATAGTGTGTTTCAGAGACCCTCCTTGCCTACACAGAACATACAGTTTCTTAGGGAAGGCAGACGATAATTGCACACAGAAACATGATTACAAACTGTGATAACTGCTGAGGACTTTTATGAGCACTTATAGCCCAAAGTTCTGAGCAAAGGTTTCCCTGGGAAGTTGCCTGTCAGCTGGAGCTGCCCGGCAGCCTGGCTGGATGGTGAGGGATAGCAGTACTGGCAGGGGTGGTAGACACAGAGATGTGCCCTCTCACCTGGGAAGGAAGAACTTGCCTTTAACCAAGGGGTGTGGTCAACAGACAGCCTAGCATAGCACGTGCACAGAACCGCCTTGCCTGAGGTCACCGTCACACCCTATTATTGTTCCAGCGCGTCCCATAGTACTTGTTCCAGAACTTCCCCAGGAGGTTGGCTGAAGGTTTGGCAGGTTTGCATCATGGTTTTTCTCTCTTCTGCCTGATCCTGCTTCCTCCCACTTCCTCCTATAGGAGTGGATTCCTAATATCCATCTTGTACCTCACACTCCATTTCAGTGTCAGTGGTGAGATGGATGGCATCCCAGGTCATGGATCATTGAAGGCCAAGAAGTCTGAAGAGCTCCAAGAAGGCTAGGGTGACTGCAGATTAGGGAGGGGCAGGGCTGGAAGACATCGGTCAGAGGTGAGCTGTGGTAGGACAGGCAGGCCAGGTCCTGAATGTGAGAATTTTGATTTTCATCCTAAGAACAATGAGAAGCCCCTGGAAGGCTTAAAAAATAAGGGAGTGACATGATCTTATTTATGTTTAAAATTCTGCTCTATGGAGGATGAATTGGAGGGGGCAATAGAGGGTGCAGGAGGATGAACTGTGGCACAAATAAGGTCCAGGGTTGGCCTGGACTAGGGTGCGGGTGATGGGAAATGGACAGGCTCTTCTACATCCCCAGAACCTGGCATGATACCTGGCACACAGAGGTTCTCAGTAAATTTTTGTTGAATGAATGAGGAAATCAATTTTACGAGGTCATGCTTTCAAGGTGCTTGCAGTCCAGCAGGAGATGGGCAGCGCATGGTAAGTGTGGAAAAGGCAGCTCCCAAGAATGCAGTGTGGCCGGTCCTTGGAGTCAACGAGGACTATTCCAGTCAGTGAGGACAATGAGAGACCTTCATAAAGAACCACAGAACAGAACAGAAAGTGAGAGGGTCCTCCCAGAAGAGCAGATGGGTACTACGGGGCTGCAGGGAGGGACAGATGACCTCTCAGAATATCAAATTATGCTTGGGCTGGATGGTTGGGTGACTTAAAGGTAATTCTTAGTCCTTTGCTCCCAAGGACTCTTGGGAAGTCAGGTAGAAGTTAGTGCTATCAGTAATCGAATACCTTGGCTAGTAGTTTAGACAGTGATTCTAAAGTAGTATCCCAAGTGTTTGCTTAAAATGCAGATTCCAGAGCCTTGCTCCAGACTTGCTGCTCCTGAAACTCCAGAGAGAGTTTTGCCCAGGGATTTTCCTCTAACCAGGAGTCTGATGTGCCCTAAAATTTGAGAACTACAGGTGCAGGGCAAGGCAGGGCACAATCACAGTGGGGAAAGCCCAGATCAGGTAGTTCTGAATTCTGATTCCAAATATGTTACTAATGAGATGTGTGATCTTGAGCCAGTGCTAACTCTTCTTGGGCCCTAACCTCCTCACCTGCAGAACTACCTGCATTTCTACTGGATTTCTGTGTTATTGGCTCTTCTGAGAGCTTGAAGACAGTCCAGCCTCCCCCTCCAGTGCAAGAGACTCCCCCAGTCACAGCCGCAGCCTCTGCTCACCTTGGTTTCCTTACCTGTCAGTGAAGTGACGACAACATCTGCCTCAGAGGGTTACAGAGAGGATTAAAATGATATTAAAATTTTTATTTTCCTTATGGATATTTGGGTAGATTAGAAAGTCTGAAAGGATAAACACTCCATTGTTAACAGTGATTATCTCTGAGTGGTGGGATTACTGATGTTTTCTTTTTGCTTAATGTATTATCAATGTTTTAATAAATGATAAATTTAAAAAATAATGTTAAAAAATAAAATAAATTAAAAAAATATAAACAGAATTCCTATATGATCCAGCAATTCTTCTTCTGGGTCTATACATAGATGAATTGAAGGCAGGTAGGGACTTGAATAGGTATTTGTACACCAATGTTCAAAGCAGCATTATACACAATAGCCAAAAGGTGGAAACAACCCAAATGTCAGACACATGGATATATAAAATGTGGATAAACAAAATATAATGGAATATTATTTAACCTTTAAAAGGAAGGAAATTTTGACACACAGTACTACATAGATGAAACAAAGACATTATGCTAAGTGAAAAGGACAAAGGTACATTATGCAAGCACAAAAGGACAAATATTGTGTGAGTTTGTGTATATAAGAGGTACCTAGAATAAGCAAATTTATAGAGACAAAAATTAGAATATATTACCAAGGGCTGGGGGAAAGGTGGAATGGGGAGTTATTGTTTAAGAGGGGCAAAGTTTCTGTTTGGGAGGATGAGAACGTTCTGGAGATGGATGGTGGTGATGGTTGCACAGCAATGGAAATGTACTTAATGCCACTAGACTGTACACTTACAAATGCTCAGAGTGGTAACTTTTATGTTACGTATATTTTACCATAAAAAAAATGAACAAGGATTTCCTGTGTAATGCAAGAACATTTAAAGAAGGAAACAATTTAAATCGGAGAATGCTCATGGTTTTGGAGATGGCTACTGAGCCATTTCTGGGGTGTGTGGAGGCCTTTGCTTGGGCCTCTCTCTCCGCCCCCTCCCCGCCCTGCCCCTCTGTCTGCCACATACCAGTCAGCTCCCATCCTTGCTCCTCATATTTTCCTTTCTAAATAGGGCCTCATTTTTTAAAAGTCAGGCTTGAGTTCTTAGGGAAAATTTAGGAGGTTTTCACTGAGATCCCACCTGCTCTGAGTCTCTTTGGAGCAAATTATTGCCTCTCTAACAAGTAAATATTAGTTGAGGTGACGTGATAGCCAGGACACATGTATTAGTAAGCTTTCAAAATGACGTGCAAAGTGGGTTAAAGATAAACTTGGGAAGCAAAGCCAAGCTGGACATAGGCAACTGGCACATTTGACCCAAGTGTAATTCATGGAGATTGGGACTGGATAGAGACATTTCACAAAAAGCAGTATTTGCAGTTCAGTATTGCATTGATAACATTTCAAAACAGAGGCAGGCACGTTGTGGTCTTAGCAGCTGACTCAACAAAATCTAGGTATTGGAGAACAGGAAGAGGGAAGGGTAGAGGAGCAAAAGGGAAAGAACAATGGTATAAGCTTTAGGAGCAAATACAACCTCCTTTATTCAGAGTGTGTCTGTTGTTCCACATTCCTTGATTTCTTGCTCCCTGGTCTTGCAGGTATAGGAGGACTCTTTGACTTCACTTCTTCCATGGAGGACATTTGGGAAAGATTTCAGAACAGTCCAAGGGACTAATATAAAGAGAATCCTTAGCAGCAAACTCAATGACTCCAGCAATTCAGTACCCCAAAACAGACAAAATATTAAGCAATGGCTCAAATCAATACTTCCAACTGGTTTACTCACTGAGTTTTCCCACATATTTTCTTCATGAAGCCACAGAATCTTTCACCTAGAGAAGATTGCAAAATAGTTTTGGGACCTGGGAACTTAAGAGAAAAAACATTTATGCCCTTGTCATTTGTTGCTCTCATTTACTCCTTTAGTTTTTGGAGTTTTGGATTCTAATTCTTTAAATTTTTAAATTTTTCTTATTTTATTTTTTGTGGGGAAGGAACATGCAGCATTTATTGTAAAGGCACCAACACAAGGAGGAGGGGTGACTAGTGCTTTAAAATCTTGAACTACTGGATTCTAGTTCTTAAAGAAAGGGAATCTGTTTCCTACTTTATGCCTGGGGAAACAGGCACAGATTATCTGTGATTTGGGTTTAGCAGCAGGGTGGCCTGGCACAAAGCTTTCTTTATTAGTAATAATATTATTAAAATTATAGCTAGGAGTTATTAAGCATTTTTAATGCATCAGATACTGTGCTAAGCACTTTACTGCCTCATTTCATGCAAGCCTCAGAACCACCTTATGACTTACTTACTCCTGTGATCCCTATTACATAGATAGCAAAACTGATGTTCAGAGAGATTGAGCTACTTGTCAAGATCACATAGCTAATAAGTGGCAGAGCTGAGACTTGAACTTAGGATCTCAAAGGTTAAATGCTCAGTTCCATAAGACTACCCCCACTTGTGACACTAGTCCCCAAGCTACCTGCACAACTACAAACTCAAGGGATCTCACAACCCCTCGCTCAGATTCAGTAATTCTCTAGGATGACTCACAGAACTCAGGAAAGTTCTATGCTTGTTATTACAATTTTATTATAAAGGATATAATTTAGAAGCAGCCAAATGGAAGATATGCATAGGGTAGGTATGGGGAGGGGAGACGTGGCATGAGGAGTGGAGGAGGGCATACCATTCTTCCAGCATATGGATGTATTTGTTACCCAACCAAACTTGAGTCCACTTGCTGAAGAACTGCAAAGCCAATCTACTGACACTAGGTTGTGGGAAGGAAAGTACAGCGTTTATTGTAGGTCATCAAAGCAAAGGAGTGGGGAGACAAGCCTCAGAACCCTTCCAACTTGATCTTTGAGTCTGGAGTTTTTTTTAAAGGGGAAGAACAAAGAGGCTGAAATTAATCATCATCCTGTGACATTTCTTAATTATAGTTTTGGGAGTCAGGATGTCTCTGATTTACAAGTCTCTGGCCAGATGGTCCATGGCTTGGGGAGCTCATCCTGCCCTAAAGAAACAACCTGAGTTTGTATGTTAATGATGATATCTATAATAGCAGTGTTGGTACATTAACAATATTATCTTAATGATGTTATCAACAACAGCAATTTTAGTCATCTGACTGGCTGATTAGTGTTCAGTTAGCAAAGAATTGAGGTCAAGAGGGGATAAGAAAAGGAATAAAGTTTTGGATAGAGAGATTAATCATAAACTTGGTAAGGGATCTCAGTTTTAGGGGGGCTTGGTTTCATGTTCACCAACCCATAAGCTCCCCAAGGCTCCTTGTTCAAGAGTTTTTAATCAAGGCTTCATTACATAGCATGATTGATTATATCATTGACCACTGGTGATTGAATTCAGTCTCTAGACTCATTCACCTCTCTGGAATTTGGGAAGTGGGGCTGAAATTTCCAACCATCTAATCAAGTGCATGGCCAGCTCCTCTCTTGAAACTATCTAAGGGCTCACTTTGAGCCATCCTGTTAGCGTAAAACTCCGATTCCCAATTCTCCCTTGTACGCAGCAGCTTTTAAATGTTTTAACTTCCCTAAGTGTCTCACCCTGCTTTTTAAAGGAATAGGTGGTATATTGTATTCCTCAATCAGTAATCCTCTGCCCCAGGCATATGTGGGTCTGTATTCCACTGTGGCTTTCATGAGCCGTGCCCACTGCTGCCCACAGCTTTTCCTAGCCTGAGATCTGAGCTGTGCCATGTTTGGCCATCTGAGCTCCAAGTTAGGTGACACAGGGACCAATCAGACAGCTCTCACACAAGTTAAAATTTTGAAAATTAGGTCCCTTCTGCCTTCTCTGGTTCTTGGAAGGAAACTGGGGACTGGATTGCTTCTTCCCCTAAACCAGTGTTTGCCACACTGAGGAGAGGGTAGGGCAGGGGCAAGTAAAAACGCTATAAAACTCCTTCCATTTTGAATGTGACTTTTACTTAATTGGGGATTCACTTGGTTGCTATAGGTCTTTGACTGATTTGCTGAGCTCCTATTAAGCCAATCTCTAGTTGTTGATTTGATGTTTCCACTGGGGGAAATGAGGGCCTAGAGCTTCCTAGTCTACCATCTTGCTGATGTCACTCTAAGCATTTTTACTAATATGTGACCATAGCAAATTCTCTGTGGTCTCCATCAGGTAGGTAACAGGTGAAGTGGGACAAGCCAGGGCCTCGTAAAGACACCATGAAGCTGGTGTCTTTATTTCCTCCATGCTGAGAGAAGGCCAGAGTGTCAGAGCCAAAAGGGCCCTGCAGTTATCCAGCCCCAGCCCCTGTGAAGATAGGGGCCAATAGTGGCTATCACTGCTGCCCATACCATCAGCCAATTGAGATCTAAGATGAAGTGTGTTGATGAAAAACATCGCCTGCCAGATCAGTAAGCAAAGGATGTTGCAGCCATTAAGCCAGCAGCCACTGCAACCACCTCCCACTGTGCACCCTGAGGGGACTAAGGATGGAGAAAACAGAATATTGGCCCTAGATAGCTAAGGTGTACATCAAAGGAATGATTTCAGTGAGCCCAGACTCTCACAGCTTCCCAAACACAGAAAATCGGTAAACTCATTAACTTGAAATGTCTGGTTCTCTTTAATTAACAGTAATCTTTTGAGACTTCCCTGGTGGTCAAGTGGGTAAGACTCTGCACTCCTAATGCAGGGTGCCCGGGTTCGATCCCTGGTCGGGGAACTAGATCCTGCATGCGTACCGCAACTAAGAGTCTGCGTGCCTCAACTAAGAAGTCCGCATGCTGCAATTAAGAAGTCCGCATACCACAATTAAGAAGCCCGCATTCTGCAACTAAGAAGTCCACATGTTGCAAAGAAGATCCTGCCTGCCACAACTAAGACCTGGCACAGCTGAAATAAATAAATAAAAAACAAAACTCGGTAATCTTTTTTTAAAAAATAAATTTATTTATTGGCTGCATTGGGTCTTCGTTGCTGTACATGGGCTTTCTCTAGTTGTGGCGAGTGGGGGCTCCTCATTGTGGTGGCTCCTCATTGTGGTGGCTTCTCTTGTTGCGGAGCACGGGCTCTAGGTGCGTGGGCTTCCGTAGTTGCAGCACACAGACTCAATAGTTGTGGTGCATGGGCTTAGTTACTCCGTGGCATGTGGTATCTCCCTGGGGCAGGGATTGAATCCATGTCCCTTGCATGGGCAGGTGGATTCTTAAGCACTGCACCACCTAGGAAGTCCCAAAACCCAGTAATCTTTTAACGTTCCAACTACCTGATTTTTGTTGCAAAAACTACTATATATCCTGTCTTCTCCCTTACCTCTTCAGAGCAGTTCCTCAGAGCTATCTGAGAGGCTGTCTTCTGAGCTTAAGTCCTCAGTTTTGTCTGCCAAATAAAATACAATTCTCAACTTTTAGGTTGTGCTTTTTTTTCTTTCCCCCCAGTGGACAAGTGTTTCTCTCTCCCTTCCCAGGAAAAAGTTAAGTGCCCACATTGAAAGTAGTTTTACAGCTTGCTAAGTGTTTTCCCTTTTGTCCTCAACTCAATTTTCAACCATTCTGATAGGTGGGTGCAATTAACCTGTCTTTCAGATGAGGAAACTGGGAATGGAAGAGCTCAAAATTTCTTCTGGGCCACATAGGTTATCTAATGGCAAAATCAGAACTTCCCATTAGAAACTTACGTCTGTGCCATGATGTGATCAGCTGTAATTCTGCCTGTGGCTGAAGTGACATATGCAGTGTGGAGTCACTTTTTCCATGGACAAAGGGCATGTTGCCTCTTCCTAAAGGTGACAGGGTAAGGGACTGAGGAAGCCAGATTCCAGGACAGGAAAAGAGTTCAGACTTTTCAGGACCATTTCTGATGGATGATACAGCAGTGATGCAAGTCCCAGATGATGAGGACAGGGCCTGCTAGCCACAGGCACTTTCCCTGTAAGTGCAAAGAAAAGTGTCAGCTTTCAAGTCAAAAGCACCACTCACAAGGAACAACTGGAAGTGTTTCTTCACTTAGAGGACCAGCACCTTGGCCTTCTAGCTGCAAGGCCCTGGTTCTGGGCCCCCAGCTCTTCTTTCTTGCCATAGATTCAGGCACTCAGCTTGCTAGATTAGATACTTGATTAGACACCTTGGTCACAAGTGCAGAGCTCCCCCTTCTCACCACCTTAGGACACAGAGGACAGAGGCTCTTCACTTTTGAAAAGTCTGGGGAAATAGAGTAAAAAAAAAAAAAGTGAAAAAAAAAGGCAAATATTTCAAAGACCTGATAATCATGTGCTACCCTATCTAGGGCGTCCAGGTCCCTACTATAATCAGGGTCTTGCAGAGGACAAGAAAGGCTCCAGCCAATTCCATTATTTGAGGGTCACTTTAACTAAGGGGGGAAAGGCATAAAAATTTTGGTATCCTTTTATTTACTTATGTATTCAATAAACTTTCTTATATAAAATTTCTCAAACTCACAGAAAAGTAGGATACCCATATATCACCAACTAGATTCAACAACGGTTAACATTTTCGCCACATTTGCTTCATCTGAATATAATACACTTCATCAAACTGAAGGTGATATTGACTGTAAGACATTCCATTATTTTATAAAACAATAAAAAGGAGAAAACATTGCCATTTAATTAAGACACCACCAATTTCTAAGATACATTCCAATTTCAGGGATATTAAAAATGTAAAAAAACTTGTGTCTAAAAAGTATGTACTACATATTTCCATTGTATGAAATTCTAGATCAGGTAAAACTAATCTATGGTGAAAGAGATCATCAGAACAGTGATTCCCTCAATGTGGGCAGGAGAGGGGATTCATTAGGAAGAGCCAGGAGAAAATTTTCTGGGGAAAATATTCTGTATTTTGATAGAGTAACAGCATTCGTCAAAACTCATGTAACTGTAACACTTAAGATACTTATACAAGGGACTTCTCTGGTGGTGCGGTGGTTAAGAATCTGCCTGCCAATGCAGGGAACATGGGTTCCATCCCTGGTCCGGGAAGATCCCACTTGCCTCGGAGCAACTAATCTCTTGTGCCACAACTACTGAGCCTGAGTTCTAGAGCCCAAGAGTCACAATTACTGAGCCCATGTGCTGCAACTACTGAAGCCTGTGCACCTAGAACCAGTGCTCCACAACAAGAGAAGCCACCACACTGAGAAGCCTGCACACCGCAAGGAAGGGTAGCCCCCATTCTCCACAACTAAGAGAAAGCCCGTGCACAGCAACAAAGACCCAACACAGCCAAAAACCAACACGTAATATTTTATACCTCAATTAAAAAATTAAAGTAACAAAATGTTACTTAAAATCAATTTTGTTTTGCTAGAGCATTTTATTTTTATTTACTTTTTTTATATTTCTTATTTTATTTATTTATTTATTTATTTATTTATTTATTTATTTATTTATTTAGCTGTGTTGGGTCTTTGTTGATCTGCACAGGCTTTCTCTAGTTGTGGTGAGCTGAGACTACTCTTTGTTGTGGTGCACCGGTTTTTCATTGCAGTGGCTTCTCTTGTCGTGGAGCACAGGCTCTAAGTGTGTGGGCTTCAGTAGTTGCAGCACGCAGGCTTAGTAGCTGTGGTATGCAGGCTTAGTTGCTCCACAGCATGTGGGATCTTACAGGACCAGGGATTGAACCCATGTCCCGTGCATTGGCAGGCAGATTCTTAATCACTGTGCCATCAAGGAAGTCCTGTTAGAGCATTTTAAGGTAAATTACAGTAAATTTTTCAGCATGCATCTCCAAAAAATATAACATTTTACGACATAACTACAATACCATTATATCATACCTAAAATTTAACAATACTTCCCTGATATCATCCATAGTCTGCATTCAGGTCTAAGTGTAATTGTTTATTTTATTTTTGTTGTTTTTGAACTTATTATAAAATAAAGCACATTTACAGAAAACTTTACCAAACATATAGATTAGTGAATTATTGTAAGGGGAATACTCTTAAAACCACCACACTACACAGGAAAAGAGATAAAACTTTGCTGGCCATCTCAGAAGCCATCCATATGCCTCATCTCAATCACAAACACTCTTTTCAAGGTGACCAGAAATTTAAGCAAGATTCCCTGAGTTTTTGCATGTTGATAATATGTTGTTTGTTTCTGTTCCCTTTTACCCAGTTGGATACTCAGTTCAGTTGGATACAAAACCTTTGGTTCATGTTTTCTTTCCTTGATTCTCTTATATATATGGCTCTATTTTCTTCCAGCATAAAGCATTGCTGTTGAAAGTTTTAAGAAAATCTACTTTTCTTTCCACCATATTCACTTGGCCTTTTTGCCTTGATGCAAAAAAATGGCCAATTTAATTCTTTTCCTTTAAAGTCTAGACTACTTCTTGATGTTGGTCATTCTGGGTCGGTATTTTCAGGTGCAGGTATGTCTTTTCAATATGTAGTTTCAAATCTTATTTCAAGAAAGTTTTCTTGAATTATAATTTTTAGTACTTGTCATATTGTTCCCTTGGTTTGATTTTCTTTTGCAGTTACTCGTATTTTAAAATGTTGGACCTTATTTACATGGCTTCAGTATTTGTCATTTTCTCTTGAATCATTTTTCTTTCTTCACTCTTTTTAATTTTAAAACTTTTTTTCATCTTCTATTTCTCATAAGGCAATAGCTACAATGCGTATTCACTCTTGTTTTCTTTTTGATGTAGTTGCATTCCAGATATAACTTTTATTTATTCCTAATTTTTCCTGAGATTTATCACTTAATTGCTATAATTTTCTAGTTCTGATTTATGTTAATCTTTGACATCATATCTTTTGAAATCAGAGACCCCTTGTATTCATCTGATATTGGAGCAGGCAAAACCCCAGTCACTTCAACTGCTTTGCTCAAATCAGTCCACTCTGCTTTCCTATGAATAGCCTTTTGCTGGCCCATCAGATGCCCTGTTTCTTCCCTCTGGTTTCTCTCCTGCATAAATGTGAATATCCTGCAGAGTTTATAGTGTTGGTAGTGGGTGTCTTCTCTCTCCTGTATTTTGGACTTTTGGGAGGGACACCTTATCACCTGGCCTTGTTATAGATGTTGTCCATAGTTTGGTTTTACTATCTAGTTGCTGTGTTGTTTTTTTTTTTTTTCTTTTTCTTTTCTTTTTTATGGGGAGAAGATTCAGGGAGATTAAAAAACTACACTACTGCTTTGTCTTTCCAGTATCGTTAGGGAGGAAAAAAGAGCCAGGAGAGCTCAGGAAGCAAATTATTATATTTGCTCCCATTGGCCAGACCAGGACCAAGTACCTGAATCACAGTTAGGTGTGAATAGAAGAAGGTGTTTCCTAGAAAGCAAGCTATCACATTTTAAAATTCTATACCAAAGAAGGAGAAACACAGCAGATGTTCACTATAGTGTTTCATATAATGTTTCATTTTTTTTTTTTTTTTTGCACATGGGCTTAGTTGCTCCACAGCATGTGGGATCTTCCTGGAGCTGGGATTGAACCCGTGACCTCTGCATTGGCAGGCGGATTTTTGACCACTGCGCCACCTAGGAAGCCCCTAATGTTTCATTTGATGGGTTCCATTATTTAAAAAAAAAAGTAAACATTCATCTAAGATAATGCAATTACATGACCTGTCCTTTAACCATATCTATTTTAAGGTTAATTTTTATTTATTAACAAGTAATTTACAAATACATTCCTTTTTAAGATATCAAGGCACACATAAGGCTAAAGACCTCTTTGGACACTCCTCACCAACCCAGGTCCCCTGGCTATTTTTTGATGCTTGGCTGACTTTGCCTCTTCTTTTTTTCTTTCTTTTTTTTTTTTCTGTCTTTTTGACTTTGCCTCTTCGTCACCAGACTTCTGGTCCATGACCCCCTGCCTTGCTGAAAGAGCATTTAAAGTCATTTTAACATTAACCAGACTTAAATGTAATTAAGAAAGTGCATCCTTTAACAGCCATTTTGGAAGATTATCTGGGCTGCTGCTGTCCTCCATTTGTACAAAAATGTAAAACTTGAGAACAGTTGAGAATTTTTGGAAGCTGGCAGTTTCTCTGTTCTTTAGCATGGTGATCTCTGATCAGCAAGCCTACTGTTCCATCACAGCATTGGTAACTAATGGGCTTTTGGGCCCAGCTTTCACAAGGTTTATTGAGATTGTTTTGATTAGGGTGCATTCTGATTCAAGTAGAAAACTGTACTCATATTGGCTTTTAAAAAGGGATGTATTGACTCATGGAACCAAAGACTGTCGAGGTACTGGCACTTCGGGAGTCACTGGATACAGGGCTCAAATCAGGTCGTGGCAATATGCCTTGCCCAACTCCAGGGGGCCTCATTATATTGTGTGGCATGAGTCCAACACTATGTACTCTTGGCAATGCTGGAGTCCTATGCTGTGGGTCCCTCTCTTTGTTCTGTTTTCTCTGTTCACTGCCCCTTGCTGGCCTCCCTTCAAAGCAGTAAAAGTGCTGTAGTAGCTCCTCTTCCTCACCTCCTCCCATCCACCAAAAACAGGAGGGAACAGAGGGTTTCTTTCTCCCAGAAGCCCCAGGAAAAGTCTGGTCATGACTCACTGGCTCTGATTGGGTCACAGGTCCAGCTCTGAGCCAATCACTGAGTCAGGGAACATGGATGATTGGCTCATGCCTGGTCAAGGTTAGCAGCTTCTTCAGAATCCCTTGAATGAAGAGGGAAGGAGGAGGGAATCAGGCATGGTTACCGAGTGGGTCTGTGACAAGGGATAGCTTAGCCCGGCTTAGGTGGCACCCCCTCTTTTTTTTTTTTAACTTTTTATTTGTTTATTTTTTACAATAAACTGCATATATTTAGAGTGTACAATTTGGTATCCCAGTCTCCCAATTCGTTCCCCCCCCAACCCTCCCTGCTTTCCCCTTTGGTGTCCATATGTTTGTTCTCTACATCTGTGTCTCTATTTCTGCCTTGCAAACCAGTTGATTTGTACCATTTTTCTATAGTCCACATATATGTGTTAATATACAATATTTGTTTTTCTCTTTCTGACTCACTTCACTCTGTATGACAGTCTCTAGGTCCATCCATGTCTATAGAAATGTCCCAGTTTCATTGCTTTTTACAGCTGAGTAATATTCCATTGTATGTATGTACCACATCTTCTTTATCCATTCATCTGTTGATGGACATTTAGGTTGCTTCCATGTCCTGGCTATTGTAAACAGGATGGCACCCCCTCTTATGAGGCATCATAGTGATTGGGAGTGTGGGCTGTGGAGTCAAATGGCTTTGGTTCTAATATTGGCTTTACCATTTAAGGTCTGTATGACCTTGGGCAAGTTAACAAACCTCTGGCCTCAGCCTTCTCATCTAAAAAGTGGGGGATGACAGCACATCTCCCATAAGATTATTGTGACATCAAAATAATTAACTGTACATACAACACTTACAACAGTGGCTGGTGGGCTGTGGCCCAGGCTCACCCTGGCGTGGTGCGGTGACCCGCAGCTCCTTGGCCCTGAGGTGGGAGGGGCTTCCGGAGGGCTGCGGGTTGTCGAGGGGCCTGCCGAAGATGGGAGAGGCCCAGGCGGCCCTGGCCTGGGAGTGGGGCCGGCGGCTGGTGGGGAGAAGAGGGCTCCCGGGCAGCTGGAGGCGCCTGCAGCCTCCCAGGCATCCCCAAGAGCTGGCCCGCCCTCCCTCCATGACAGTAGAAATGATGGAAGAATTGCATAGCCTGGACTCCCATGGCAGGAATTATTAGAGCCCAGGTTTACTGGAGTTGGTGTTGGCAAACATGCGGGATCTTAGTTCCCCGGCCAGGGATGGATCCCGTGCTCCCTGAGGTGCGAGCACAGAATCTTAACTACTGGACTGCCAGGGAAGTACCTAATGTAGGCTTTTTTTTTTTAAGTTTTAATTGTGGTAAAATATACATAACATAATATTTACCATCTTAACCATTTTTAAGTATACAGTTTTGTAATGTTAAGGGCATTCATATTGTTGTGCAGCCAGTCTCCAGAACTCTTTTCATTTTCCAAAACTGAACCTCTAAACTCATTAGACAACAACTGCTAGGGACTTTTCTGGTGGTGCAGTTGTTGGGAGTCAGCCTGCCAATGTGGGGGACACAGGTTGGAGCCTTGGTCTGGGAAGATTCCACGTGCTGAGGAGCAGCTGGGCTTCTGTGCCACAACTGCTGGGCCTGCGCTGTAACTGCTGAGGCCTGCTCTCCTAGAGCCTGATGCTCTGCAGCAGGGGAGGCCACCGCAATGAGAGGCCTGCACACTGTCGTTTGCCACAACTAGAGAGGGCCTGCGCACAGCAGCAAAGACCCAACGCAGCCAAAAATAAATAAGTAAAAATTAAAACAAAAATAAAAAACCCCCAACAATTCCTCATTCCTTGCTCTCTTCAGTCCCTGGAGAAATCACCATTCTCCTTTTCTCTCTCTGAATTTGATCACTCTAAATACCACCTATAAGTATTTGCCTTTTTGTCATTGGCTTATTTCACTTAGCATAATGTCCTCAAGGTTTACTCATTTTGTAACGTGTCAAAATTATCTTTCTGGTGCAAACTTCCAAGACTGAACCAGGAAGAAACAGAAAATATGAACAGACTAATCGCAAGCACTGAAATTGAAACTGTGATTAAAAATCATCCAACAAACAAAAGCCCAGGGCCAGATGGCTTTACAGGTGAATTCTACCAAACATTTAGAGAAGAGCTAACACCTATCCTTCTCAAACTCTTCCAAAATATAGCAGAGGGAGGAACACTCCCAAACTCATTCTATGAGGCCATCATCACCCTGATACCAAAAGCAAAGATGTCACAAAAAAAAGAAATTAGAGGCCAATATCACTGATGAACATAGATGCAAAAATTCTCAACAAAATAATAGCAAACAGAATCCAACAGCACATTAAAAGGATCATACACCATGATCAAGTGGGGTTTATCCCAGGAATGCAAGTATTCTTCAATATACACAAATCAATCAATGTGATACACCATATTAACAAATTGAAGGATAAAATACATATGATCATCTCAATAGATGCAGAAAAATCTTTTGACAAAATTCAACATCCATTTATGATAAAAACTCTCCAGAAAGTGGGCATAGAGGGAATCTACCTCAACATAATAAAGGCCATATATGACAAACCCACAGCCAACATCATCCACAATGGTGAAAAACTGAAAGCATTTCCTTTAAGATCAGGAGCAAGACAAGGGTGCCCACTCTCACCACTATTATTCAACATAGTTTTGGAAGTTTTAGCCACGGCAATCAGAGAAGATAAAGAAATAAAAGGAATCCAAATTGGAAAAGAAGTAGTAAAAATGTCACTGTTTGCAGATGACATGATACTATATTTAGAAAACCCTAAAGATGCTACCAGAAAACAGTTAATCACAGAATTTGGTAAAGTTGCAGGATACAACATTAATGCACAGAAATCTCTTGCATTCCTATACACCAACAATGAAAAATCAGAAAGAGAAATTAAGGAAACACTCCCATTTATCACTGCAACAAAAAGAATAAAATATCTAGGAATAAACCTACCTAAGGAGGTAAAAGACCTGTATGCAGAAAATTATTAGACAGTGATGAAAGAAATCAAAGATGACACAAACAGAGGGAGAGATATACCATGTTCTTGGATTGGGAGAATCAACATTGTGAAAATGACTATACTACCCAAAACAATCTACAGAGTCAATGCAATCCCTATCAAATTACCAATGGCAATTTTCACAATACGAGAACAAAAAATTATACAATTTATATGGAAACACAAAAGACCCCGAACAGCCAAAGGAATCTTGAGAATTAAAAATGGAGCTGGCAGAATAAAGCTCCCTGACTTCAGACTATGCTACAAAGCTACGATAATCAAGACAGTATGGTACTGGCAAAAAAAAAAGAAATATATATCAATGGAATAGGATAGAAAGCTCAGCGATAAACCCACATACATATGGTCACCTTATCTTCGACAAAGGAGGCAAGAATATACAATGGAGAAAAGATAGCCTCTTCAATAAGTGTTGCTGGGAAAACTAGACAGCTATATGTAAAAGAATGAATTTAGAACATTCCCTAACACCATACACAAAGATAAACTCAAAATGGATCAAAGACCTAAATGTAAGGCCTGACACTATAAAACACGTAGAGGAAAACACAGGCAGAACACTCTATGACATAAACGACAGCAAGATCTTTCTTGATCTACCTTCTAGAGTAAAGGAAATAAAAACAAACAAACAAACAAAAAAATGGGACCTAATGAAACTTAAAAGCTTTTACACAGCAAAGGAAACCATAAATTGATGAAAAGACAACCCTTGGAGTGGGAGAAAATACTTGTCAATGAAGCAACTGACAAAAGATTAATCTCCAAAATATATAAGCAGCTCATGTAGCTCAATATCAAAAACACAAACAACCCAATCCAAAAATGGGTGGAAGACCTAAACAGACATTTCTCCAAAGAAGACATACAGATTGCCAACAAACACATGAAAACATGCTTAACATCACTAGTCATTAGAGAAATGTAAGTCAAAACTACAGTGAGGTATCACTTCACACCAGTCAGACTGGCCATCATCAAAAAATCTAGGAACAATAAATGCTGGAGAGGCTATGGAGAAAATGGAACCCTCCTGCACTGTTGGTGGGAATGTAAATTGATACAGTCACTATGGAAAACAGTATGAGGGTTCCTTAAAAAACTAAAAATAGAACTACCAAATGACCCAGCAATCCCACTACTGGGCATACACCTGGAGAAAACCATAATTCAAAAAGATACATGTACTAATCAACCGGTTTGCAAGGCAGAAGTAGAGATACAGATGTAGAGAGCACAGATGTGCAGAAAGTGGGGGGTGGGGGTGGGGGAGTGGGGAAGGGGGTTGGGGGGAATGAATTGGAAGATTGGGATTGCCATACATACATTACTAATAAGAATAAAATATCAAATTGTACACTTTAAATATATGCAGTTTATTGTATGTCAATTTTATCTCAAAATCTCTTAAAAAAAAAAAAAAAGACAGCATATCCTGATGTCCCTTCTCCCTCCTCAGGCTGAGTTACTTCTCTTTTGTACTCCCATAATATTCTGCATATACCTTTATGATAGTCCTTACATTACTAAATTTTAATCAATTATCTTCTATCTTCCTCATAAATGGTAATATTTTTTAGAACAAAAAAAAGAAAAAAGATACATGTACCACAATGTTCACTGTAGCATTATTTACAATAGCCAGAACATGGAAGCAACCTAAATGTCCATCAACAGATGAATGAATAAAGCAGATGTAGCACATATATACAATGGAATATTACTCAGCCATAAAAAGGAATGAAATTGGGTTATTTGTAGTGAGGTGGATGGACCTAGAGTCCGTCATACAGAGTGAAGTAAGTCAGAAAGAGAAGAACAAATATCATATGCTAACACATATATATGGAATCTAAAAAAATGGTATTGATGAACACAGTGGTAGAGGAAGAATAAAGAAGCAGAGGTGGAGAACAGACTTGAGGACATGGGGAGGTGGGGAAGGAGAAGCTGGAACAAAGTGAAAGAGTAGTATTGACATTTATATATTACCAAATGTAAAATAGCTAGCCAGTGGGAAGCAACTGCATAACACAGAGAGATCAACTTGATGACTGCTGATGACCTAGAGGGGTGGGATAGGGAGGGTGGAAGGGATGCTCAGGAGGGAGGCTCAAGAGGGAGGGGGACATGGGGATATATGTATAAATACAGCTGATTCGCTTTGTTGTACAGTGGAAACTGGCACAGTAGTGTAAAGTTATTGTATTCCAATAAAGATCAAAAAAAAAAAAAGAAAAAAATTATCTTTCTTTTGAAGGTTGAGTAATATTCCATTATATGAATATAGACCACATTTTGTTTGTCCGTTCGTGTGTTGATGGACACTTGTGTTGCTTCTACCTTTTGGCTGTTGTGAATGGTGCTGCCATTAACATTGGTGTGCAAATATTTCTTCAACATTCTTTCAATTATTTTGGATGTATGCCCAGAGGTGGACTTGCTGTATCATATGGTTATTCTATTTAAAACAATTTTTTTTTTACAGGAGGTTTGTTATTCTATTTTTAATTGTTTGAGGAACTTCCACTCTGTTCTCCTTGGTGGCTGCACCATTTTACATCCTAGCCACCAGGGCAAAGGGGTTCCAATGTCTCCACATCCTTGTCAGCATTTATTATTTACTGCTTTTTGAGAGTAGCCATCCTAATGCGTGTGAGGTGGTAGGGTGTTTCATTGTGATTTTGATTTACATTTCCCTGACAATTACTGATGTTGCATCTTTGCATGTGCTTATTGGCCATTTGTGTGTCTTCTTTGGGGAAATGTCTATTCAAGTCCTTTGCCCAGTTTTTAATCAGGTTGTTTGTTTAGTTTTTGTTGATTTGTAGGAATTCTTTATATATTCTGGATATTAGCCCCTTATCATAAGACACAGATTTGCAGATATTTTCTCCCATTCCATGGGGTACCTTTTTACTCTATTGATTATGTCCTTTGATGCACAGAAGTTTTAAATTTTAATGTAGTCCACTTTATCTGTGTTTTTGTTTTGTTGCCTGTGCTTTTTGTGTCATCCATTTTGAATTAATTTTTGTAAGGTAAGGGTCCAGCTTCATTCTTTTGCATGTGGATATCCAGTTTTCCCAACAGTTTGTTGAAGACTTGTCCTTTCCCCATTGTGTGGTCTTGGCACTTTTGTCAAAAGTTATTTTATGAGAAGTCATTATGTGGCACACCTTAAACTTACACAGAGTTGTATGTATGTAATTATGTCTCAATAAAACTGAAAAACAAAATCAGCAAAAAACAAAAAAACCACCCCAAAACAAACAAACGAAAAACAACAGTGACTGGCTTGGGACAAGTTCTAGAAAAGCCTTTGCTATTATTGAGAGAGATTTAACGATCTGGAGGGGAGAGTAAGGAAAATGCTCTGTACATTAAGTATTGAATAAAGAAGATAGGTTTCCTTTGGGCTAAGGCTGTGAGATACAGTGACTAGAAGAGACCCCTTTCAAAAGCTCACTCATCTTTTTTGGAATGAAGAGCTTCCAGGTTCAATGCATTTGCATACTTGGGGGTGGTTCACATAGAGGAGATCTGGGGTTGAGAGCCTAACTGCTGAAAGCCATGAGGGACAACTCATTGTGAGAGTTGATTCACAAACATTGTTCTGGAACTTTAGACTCTGATTCATGATTTTGCTGCCAGCTTGGGGAGCAGCAACTGCTTCGATCTGTGACAAAACACACTGATTTTATTTATAACTCTCTTCTCCATTTAACACATCCATTCCACAAATGACTTAGGTTGCAACTGTAAGCAGATAGGGGGTCCCTGGAGAAAGACAACCAGGCATGGCTTTCCTGACATAAGGGAAGCCATTTTTGGCCTAAGTCATTTTGTGATCTAATCCTGGCCACAATACTTGCTCCTGAACAGGTCTCCGTAATTAATGATCTTAGGGGAACAAAAGAATGCAAAACAAACTGTTATCTGGCAAGAGAAGCAACAATAACAAAGATAATATATCAGTTACAAAGACTCCCAATTCTGTTTCAACGGTAAAAATTAGCCTGAGGTGCTCAATCACCAGATCAACTGGAACCTTGAGGGATGATGATGTTGACATTTTCTGATCCTCTTGACTTCAGTCAATTAAAGCTTGGACTCTGTCAACTGCCTAAGCCCCTTCATGAACATGCATGTATGCTTAGCTTAAAACTTCCCCAGTTTTGCTGTTCAGGGAGACACTGCTTTGGGAATGATTCCTGGTGTTCTCCTTACTTGCTGCAAGTAATAACAAATCGCTCCTTCTCCCGATCTTTGGCTTGGTTGTGTCTTTTGGCTCGACACCCACCAGTTTTTGGGTAACACAACTTGAGGGGAAACTGGGGACTGTGACTGAACTTTCTTTGTAATGAAGTGGAAACTGTCATTTTGAATAGTGTTTCCTTCATGAATCCCAGGTCTCAAACATGGCAATTAAGAGAAGCTTGAGAAACAAAAGAGGCTTGTGTTCCAGGGCTTCTTTTCAAACCCCCAAATGTTGAATTCTCCATGCCTGTGTCTTGGCCTGGCATGTGATTTCCCCCAACAGCATCCTCCCACCTCTTTCTCAGCAACAATCTCATCCTGTCAGCAAGTGGGACATGAAACTGGGCATATTTTTATTCCACGCAGATAGGGTTATGTAAATTTCATTTTACAGTAATTTCTTTTGCCTTTTATTTTTTTGTGTGTACCTTTAGGAGTCTGCTTGGATTCTTAATGGGCCATATGCCAGGCTGGCTTTGTTTTCTGTTTTAAGCAAAACATACTGATTCCAATGACTTTCATCCAGGCACTCACACATTTATTGAGGGCCTACTATGTGGCAGCTGCCCTGCCAGGTGCTACTATAATCAAAGGCTTCTCCATATTCTTTTAAGCTAGTTTTTTACCCCCCAAATTGTGTTTTTGATGCCATCCCTTTTTATTTTCTTTATTTTTCAAAATAACATATTGGTTTAGTTAAAAGACATAATTCCTATGTGGTTACCCCTGTCCTGGAGGGTAAATGCACTGAGACTGAGACTACATCAGGCTATGTCCCATTTCCTTGTTTTCCAACATGCTTCTGAGGGCATCCTCCTCTCCTTCATCTTGCTGCATATGCCTTCTTGTTTTTCTAAAGTTAGGCCAACATCATGACTCTTCAGGAAAACTTTCTGGACCACTCTGATTTTGACATTCCCCTCCCAGGCTCCCTTGAGTCCACTACTCTTGCAGAAAGCATTGCAGTTGGACTCTTGAGTACTGCTTTACTTGTCTGTCTCCATTATTAGGATAGAAGCCAGGTGGGAGCCATGTCTGGTTGGACTTACTATACCTGAGGGTCTAATAGATAAGTATAAAATCAATGAATGAACACATGTTTACTGAATACCTACTATGCACCAGTCACTGTGTGAGGTTCTAGGGGCATCAAAATCTAGAGGAAAGATATATATTAGATTAATAATCATTTCACTACATAATCTTGTACTGATCAGTGCTTTGAAGGCAAAGAACAGGATGTTAGAAGACTGTGTGGTAGGAGTTCTTGAATAAGCAGGACTTTTATCTCAGCAGGAATGGAGAGGGAGAGCTGGCAGGAGCCCCTGGCTGTACTGGATGAGTCAACAGATAAGTGAAGGGGAAAGGGAACAACGTAGCTGCCTGGTCATCATGGGCATCTGCTGACTTGGCTTGTCCTGTGTCCCTTGTTCAGTTGAGAGTACCTTGATTTTTTTCTTGGAAAGTCAAGCGTCCCTCCTTTTCATTCCGGCCTAAGCCTCTTTCTAGCAATGGGTACTTGATCTAACCAAATCTGATATGTCATTTCCCAGGGCCCCTCCCATGTGATTAGTCTAGGGATCTTGGCAGAATTATGAAGGAAAACATTTATTTCTTTCAGCACTTGAAAGTTTGTGTTCAAGAGAGAAGAGAAGGGATAGATGGAGACAAATAGACTACTGATAATTTTTTTTCAGCATCTGAATCCAGACATACCTGAAACCATGTGGATACAGTTGTGACTAAATTCACATATGTGTGGCTCTTAAGGCTACTGACTAAACAATTCTTCTATCTTTTTATTTGGCTTAAGCTCATTTTCATAGGGCTTCAGTTACTTGCAACTTAAAGTGTCTCTCTCTCCCTCTCTCTTTTTTATTTTTTTGGCTGCATGCCTTGTGGAATCTTAGTTCCCCAAGCCGGGATTGAACCCAGGCCCTTAGCATTGAAAGTGCAGAGTCCTAACCACTGGGCAGCCAGGGAATTCCCTAAAGTGTCTCTTTTAATACAATGATTTTTTAATTAATTAATTAATTTATTTATTTTTGGCTGCGTCAGGTTATAGTTGTGGCATACAGGATTCTTCATGGTGGTGCACAAGCTCTTTGTTGCGGTACTCTCTCTAGTTGTGGTATGAGGGCTCCAGAGTGCATGGGCTCTGTAGTTGTGGCACGTGGGCTCTTTAGTTGTGGCACACGGGCTTAGTTGCCCCTTGGCATGTAGGATCTTAGTTCCCTGACCAGGAGTCAAACTCACGTCATCTGCATTGGAAGATGGATTTTTAACCACTGGACCACCAGGGAAGTCCCTACAATGATTTTGACTAATGTTACTCATTTGCTAAATCCAAAGGTAGGGCAGGCCCACTAAAGCAACTGTAGAGGTCACTGAGCCAGGAAGAGCAGCAACCCAAACACCAATATTTCCTGCATCAGGAGGGATTTCCCCTAAGCTTCTGTGTTCTAGAAGACTACAGCCTTTTCCCCATAGACCCAGACCTTTGGGTCTGCATCAGTGTTTGAGTGTCTAGCAACAGATGTACTGAGGGAGGGCTGATAAAAGGAGATACATATAGGAACCTTCCCAGGCCCTGGCCCAAAGTACTGGGAAACCACAAGCTGCTTCTATGTTGGAGGAATGTGGAGCAACCCTGATTTAAGAGTGGAGAGCTGGCAGGCAAACTGGCTTTTGCTGGACTGTGAATCATGAACCTGTAGGCCCGGCAAGCTGGGACTGTCAATGGCTTCTGTGAGCAGGAGCAGTGGTGGGCATGACTGCCATCTAGTGCCAGATGTCACCTTCTGCAAGTTGTTTACTGGCTGTTTCCAGCTGGAAGGCCTTTTGAGAGCAGAATGGAGGTAGGAGGTCATTACCTCTGTCTTCACATCAGGAAGAATCTTAAAATCAGACTTTTGATATTATCTCTAATTTAGCTTTTTATATTACATACAGTCCCACAGCCAAATTGACTGGAGGTGATAAAAGGGCAATCATTTCACAGTGTAAAATTTGAGTCTCATTTCAAACCTCTAGGTTACTAAGAATTTCATAGATAGAAAGAAAATAGATAGATAATTTTTTTTTTAATCCTGGAACGATCACATTCATGATTCAGGGTTCTAGTCGGAAACAGCATACTTCAAAGGGGTGACTGGGGAGAGTTTAATGAAAGGGCTACTCAGAAAGGATGGGAAGGGACCCAGGGAAACAATCAAGGATCAGGAAAGTACTCTACAGTTAGTGACAGCAGGAAGCAGCTAGCACCCATAAGCCAGTTGGAACAAAAAGCAGGAGAGGACGCAGGAGCACTGTTCCATAGGAGAGAGCCCTTGACAGGTGCTGTGGCCTCAGCTGTGATTCTTGGTTGGGTTCCTGAGAAGCACACCCTTAGAGGAGGATTCACATGTAAGTGATTTCATAAGGAAGTATGCCTGGACAGATGGGAGAGGGAGGGGGAGGGGGAGGGGGAGAAGCAGTGCAGAGAAGGCGAGAAGGCCAGGCAAGGTGTGATCTCAGGCAGAGTTCTGTGGGAGGTACCTTTAGCCTGACCCCTCAGAGGAACTTTGGGGGGTAGCTTATTTCTTAGAAGATCTGTCTTGAGGCAAAGAAGCTTGGCACTGAGACTCTTAACCTGTCAGTCATTGGTCAGGTGGGTGAGGAGGAGAGGAGCAGAGGACCTTCTGAATGTTCAGTAGGGTATAGTGCTAACTCTAGGGCTCTGAGAGCACTACCCAGGCACAGCTGAAGGTGCTGGGTGTTAGAAGAGCACAATGGGGACTTCCCTGGTGGCACAGTGGTAAGAATCTACCTGCCAATGCAGCAGTCACAGGTTTCATCCCTGGTTCGGGAAGATCCCAGTAAGTTGCTTTGGAGCAATTAACCCTGTGTGCCACAGCTACTGAGCCACGTGCTGCAACTACTGAAGTCCTCGTAACTAGAGCCTGTGCTCTGCAACAAGAGAAGCCACCGCAATGAGAAGCCCATCCATGTACCACAACGAAGAGTAGCCCCTGCTCAACTCAACTAGAGAAAGACCCAAAGCAGCAATAAATAAAATAAATAAGTTAAAAAAAAAGACATAAAAAAATAAAGAAAGAAGAGCACACGGAAAATCAGTACAAACGCGTCCAAAGGGATCTGTGTGAAGCATGAACATCTGCTTCTAGTGGGGACTAAACCAATGAGACATGATGATTCAGTTAACTCCTGAAGGAGGAAGACACTGAGATGGAGTTTTGGGTACAAGAGATTTATTTAGGGGAGAGGGTAATGTCTGATAAAGGGAGAGCCTCAGAACACAATCTGATCTTACATTCTCAGCCAATCCCACAGGAACTCTGAAACATTAGAGGAGTCATGCATTGGGCAGAAGTGACCAGGCCCTAGTACCCCTTGCTATGCCCAGGCATTGGCTGGTAATGGACCAGGAAGGGCATGGTTCCTAAAGCTGGTACAGCTGAAGGCTGTCAGCTAAAGGTGCTCCTTGCAGCTGAATGGCAAGTTCTTTTAGAAGGGAGATCAAATGGAGCATCCCCTCAGCTACCACACTTGATCAAATGTAGTATCTTTGTTGTCTTAGCCACCTCCCCAGACCAGGAAGGAAGAGCTTGCCTGCATGGAGTATAGAAACAAGAGGCCAAGAGAGAGAGATGTGGTCTTGGTGGCTCACTTGAGTAGCAGATCCAAATACGCCTGAGGCCCATCATATGCTTGGCTTTTTTGGTTATGTGAGCCAGCGAACAGTCTTTCTGCTTAGGCCATTTTGAGTTTGGGTTTTCCATTTCAGCAAAAGAAAGCTTCTTGATTAATATGCTCTCTGAGCTTCACTTTCTGTAAATGTAAAATGTGACTCGGTTTGAGAAGGATGAAGGACAATTAATGTAAAGCACAGGCACAGAGTAGATATCCCAAAATAGTATTTAACACTATGAGAGAAAAAACAAAGAAGGCAAAGCAAGACATGGGACACCTCTGGAGGCCCCTCTGTTTCTAGTGCAGGCCAGTGGGGTTACTTGTCTTGCATTGTCCAGAGGTACCCAGCTGTAAAGGAGGGCTGGCCTCTTGCTTTGAGACTGTGACTTTCCTGCAACAAGTGCTCCTTGACCCAGTGTGTAATTGGCCTTGTAGGATGAAAAGAAAAGCTCTCTTTCAGGACGAAGATGAGGGAGGTGTCTCACCCTCTTTCTCTTTACATGGACAGTTTTTTGTATTTATTTTTGTTATTATTGTTTTCTTGTACTCTTCCTTTGTGGAAATATGTAAAATTTATAACAAAATAAAAAGAATAAACATGAAATGACCGGGACTTCCCTGGTGGGCCAATGGGTAAGACTCTGCACTCCCAGTGAAGGGGGCCCAGGTTCGATTCCTGGTCGGGAAACTAGATCCCACATGCATGCTGTAAATAAAAAGTCTGCATGCCGCAACTAAAGATCCCACATGCTGCAACTAAACATGCTGCAACAAAGATCCCATGTGCCTCAGCTAAGACCTGATGCAGCCTAAATAAATAAATAAACTATTAAAAAAATGAAATGACCACTTTTGCAGTGTTGTGATGATGCCAAAGCTTTTGGGGGAAAAAACAAGAAAGATCAAAGACCTCTAATTTATGACTCAGGAGTTATTTTTGGTTTTCTGAGAGGAATGGGAAATTTTACATTTTAAAGATCTGCTGAGCTTCCCACTGCTCTTCTTCTTCTCTTCTACCAAAAATATAAAAGCTTTAAAAGGCTCCTCAGTAGAGATTTTGTGTTCTGAATGTTAAAAACACTGACAGGAGTAGAGGTGGGGGCTGTTACATTTTATTTCTCCCAATCTCCCTGAGGAGGCGCACGTCCTAATTACAAGAGAGAACAAAAAGTGGCTTTGAATAGCCATTTTGGTTCATCAAGTACTTAATACCTACTATTAAAGAAGCTCCTGCCTGGTCTAATTGCACATTGTGAGACTAGAGCACCTACAGGCATTTTAGCAGCACACGTGAAAGATCTTGAGCAAAGTTAGAAATAGCATCAAAAGCCATTGCAAAGTAGACCCCCCTGGCATGTCCTGGTTCATTCTTACTTTCCGTCTTCAAGTCAGGGATAGGCTAGCTGAACTTTACTGATCCTTTCCATTTTTCTCAGGGTCTGAGGGACCCCAAAAGCCCATCTCTATGTCGTTTCCTTTGTGGAGCCTATGCCAGGATGTCCTGGCAGAATTAGTTATTACTTCCTTTGGGTACCTGTGGTTGCCAGCATGCAGGATGGCTCCCAGTCATTCCTAGTTCCTGGGATACTTGCCCTCATTTAGTCACTTGCCACCCTGAGTAAGCCACCCTGTGTAACCAATAGGATACTGCAGAAATTACAGTGTAACTTCTTAAGTTAGACCATAAAAGATACTGTGAACTCCTTATTGTTCTCTCTTGGGTCACCTACTTCCACAGTGGAAGGCCAGCTGCCATGTCATAAGGATACACAAGCAGTCCAGTGGAGGAGCCCACATGGTGAGGAACTGAGGCATCCTGCCATCAGCCAGTGTGGTGGTTTTAAAAGATGTCCACAAATTCTTTGATATGTCTCTCTTAAGAGGTGGAGCTTAATTCCTTTCTTGAGTATGGACTGGACTTGATAACTCCTTTTTTTTTTTCTTTTTATAATTATTTACATTCCTGTACTGTTTTTTGCTCATTTTGAGCATAAATTTTTGGTATCCTAAGTGAATGGCAATGGAACTTTTGTGTTCATCACAGTAGTTTAGGGAAGGACAGAACTACATCTCTTCTTTTTTTCTTTTGGCCCTGCCATGCGGTATGTGGGATCCTAGTTTCCCAATCAGGGACTGAACCCATGCTCCCAGCAGTGGAAGCATCAAATCTTAATGACTGGACCACCAGGGAAGCCCCAACTCACTTCTAATAAATGGAATATAGCAGCAGGATGGTTTGTGACTTCTGAGACTTGGTCATGAACGAAATTGCAACTTTACCCTAGCTCTGTCTTTTGGATCACTTGATCTGGAGGGAATCTGCTAACATGTCATGAGGACACTCAAATATCACTGTGGATAAGCCCATGAGGTGAGGAACCGGGGCCTCTTGCCAACAGCCACATGTGAATGACATTGGAAGCCTATCCTTGAGCTCTAGCCAAGTCAGATGGCTATAGCCCCGTTGACAGCTTGACTGCCACCTCCTTGTGAGGGATTCTGTGCCAGAACCATGTGGTTAAGCTGCTCCCAAATTTATAATCATTTAAGTTTTTCATAGATAATTGTCTTTAAAAAATATATATATATAGTTTAATATTATTAGCTAAACTAGAGGAGGAAAATTTATTTATTTTCACCCTAAAATGGCAAAACAAACTTTATTATTTTTGTTTTTTTGTCAGTAAAAGCCAAAATTAACAGTCAAGAGCTAAGATTGTGGTGTATTATTTGTGGAGGTATACTGACAAATGAAACTGAAACTAACAAAACTTAAATGACATATATAAACAAAACACAAAGAAATAAATTAAAAATCAAAATAACCTTTTCTAAATTGAAGTATAATTGACTTATAACATTATATTTGCTTCAGGTGTACAACATAATGATTTGATATTTGTATATATTACCAAATGATCACAAGCCTATTTAACATCCAACACCATACATAGTTACAAAGTTTTTTTTCTTATCAAAATAATCTTTTAAAAGAAAGATTACTAAATTAAAGAGACAACAGAAAAATAGTGGAACTGCTTTGGAAAGCAGTTTGGCAGTTCCTTAAAAAGTTAAACATAAAGTTGTTACCAGGAAGAGCTAAATCAGACTCCATGCTGGATCTGTTTCTTTGACTTTAACCTTTGGTTTTTGATGCTTTTGTTATTATAATCATACATGATGGCCTGTCTCAGGGAACTCTGCACCCTGCCTGAATGTTAAACTAAAGGGCCTCTGTTCAGCTCACAGGCAGACAATCTGCCCTGCCCACCTGTGTGCATGGCTGAAATTACAGAGATCTTTTGCAAGACTGATGGCCCTTTCACTTTACTTCCTCACAGCCTCTCCCTCTCTATTCTGCCCTTTTACTTTACTTCCTCACAGCCTCTCCCTCTCTGATTCTATAAAATGAACTGGCATCCAGATCCCAATAAGATGGTTTTTAGGAGACATTAGTCTGCCATCTGCTCAGTCTGCCAGCTTTCTGAATAAAGTCATATTCCTTGCCTCAACACCTCATCTCCATTTCATTGGCCTGTTGTGCAGCCAGCAGAGTGAGCTTGGACTCTGTAAGGAAGTTACCATATTTTCCTGTAATTCCAAACCTAGGTATATACCTATGAGAAAAGAAAACACGTATACACAAAACCTTTCATAGGAATGTTTATAGCAACATTTTTCGTAATAGCTAAAAAGTGGAAACAACCCAAATGTCCATCAACTGTGAAGGGATAAACAAAATGTGGTATATCCATACAATGGAATGTAATACAGCTACAAAAAGAAACAAAGTACTGATACTTGCTACAACACAGAAGAACCTTGAAAACATTATGCTAAGTGAAAGCCGCCAGACATAAAAGGCAACATGCTGTATGTGATACAATAAGAAATATATTTGGTCTTTGTCCCCAGTTCCTGACACAGAGCTTCAAAAAAACCTTGGAATTTCCTGAGTGATAACAGTGATAGGAGCAGATTTTGTTATTCATAAGTCCCTTTTGACCATACCAAGGTTTATGCTAATAAGATATCTCTTGGTGAGCCCCTAGGTAGCTTCAGGATGGGGGCTGGTTGCCAAAAGGAACCAACTATGCAAATCAGAGGGCTGGAACTTTCAGCCCATCTCTGGACCTCTGGGGAATGGAGAGGGGCTGAACATTGAGTTCAATCACCAATGGCCAATGATTTAATCAATCATGCTTATGTCATGAAACCACCATAAAACCCCCTAAATGATGGGGTTTGGAGAGCTTTCACACTAAGGTGCCAGGAAGGTGGTGTGCCCAGAGAGGGAATGGAAGCCCTGTGCCCACAGCCCCACACCTTGTCCTATGCATCTCTTCCATTTAGCTGTTACTAAGCTGTATCCTCTTATAATAAACTAGTAATAGTAAGTAATATGTTTTCCTGAGTCCTGTGAGCAGTCCCAGAAAATAATTGAAACTGAGGAGGGGATCATGGGAACTCTTGATTTACAGTGGGTTGGTCAGAAGTACAGGTGGCTACTTGGGGCTTGCAACTGGTATCTAAAGCTGGGGTAGTTTTATGGGACTAAGTCCTTAAAATGTGGGTTCTGAACTAATGCCAGTTAGTTAGTGTCAGAAATGTATTGGGGAATTCCCTGGTGGTCCAGTGGTTAGTGCTCTGTGCTTTCACTGCCAAGGGCCTGGGTCTGTTCCCTGGTTAGGGAACAAAGATCCTGCAAGCTGCACATTGTGCCCCCCCCCCCCAAAAAAAAAGAAAGAAAGAAAAGAGAAGAGAAGAAAAAGAAATGTATTGAATTGTAGGACACCCAGTTAGTGTTTAGGCAATTGGAGAGTTGGTTAATGTGGGGAAAAATCCCCCCACACTTGTGTCAGAAGTGGTGTTGGAAAACACTACTGGCTATATGATTCCATTTACAGAAAATGATCAGAAAAGGTAAATTAATAAGACTAAAAGTAGATTAGTGGTTGCCTTTATTAGTCTATTCGATAGTCCTCAAGAAGAGTGCTTAGGTGCTATAGGGTGTTACTAGCACAAGAAGTCTGTGACTGTCTTATGGAGAAAATATGTGTATTAGATAAGCTTTGCTCTGGCATAAGTTAAAGTGCCATTGGCTGTTAGATTAATGCTAATAGATCAGCAATATATAGTAAATAAGATGTCTTTAAATGGAAACAAACATAAAAATAGGTTACGGATGAGACAGCAGTATCAAGCAGTATCAGCAGTATTTTGTCTTGTGCCACAGAAAGATAGAGAAAATGAAAAAGCAGAGGACTTTGTACCAGATGAAGGGACAGGATAAAACCCTAGAAAAACAACTAAATGAAGAGGAGATAGGCACTCTTATGGAATAAGAATTCAGAATAATGATGGTGAAGATGATCCAGGACTTAGAAAAGAGACTGGCTGCAAAGACTGAAAAGTTTACCAAAGACCTAGAAGAATTAAAGAGCAAACAAACAGAGATCTGCAACACAATAACTGAAATGAAAAATACACTAGAAGGAACAAACAGCAGATTAGCTGAGGCAGAGGGCGAATAAGTGACCTGGAAGACAGAATGGTGATAATCACTGATGTGGAAAAGAATAAGGAAAAAAGAATGAAAAGAACTGAAGACAGCCTAAGAGACCTCTGGAACAATGTTAAATGCACCAACATTCACATTATAGGGCTCCCAGAAGGAGAAGAGAGAGAGAAAGGACCCGAGAAAATAATAGAAGAGATTCTAGTTGAAAACTTCCCTAACATGGGAAAGGAAATAGCTATCCAAGTCCAGGAAGCGCAAAGAGTCCTAGGCAAGATAAACCCAAGGAGAAACACTCCAAGACATATAGTAGTCAAACTGACAAAAATTAAAGACAGAGAAATGTTATTAAAAGCAACAAGGGAAAAATGACCAATAACATACAAGGGAACTCCCATAAGGGTAACAGCTGATTTCTCAGCAGAAACTCTGCAAGCCAGAAGGGAGTGGGCATGATATATTTCAAGTGATGAAAGGGAAGAACCTACAACCAAGAACACTCTACCCAGCAAGGATCTCATTCAGATTTGATGGAGAAATCAAAAGCTTTACAGACAAGCAACAGCTAAGAGAATTCAGCACCACCAAACCAGCCCTACAACAAATGCTAAAGGAACTTCTCTAAGTGGGAAACATAAGAGAAGAACAGGACCTACAAAAACATAAACAAAACAATTAAGAAAAGGGTAATAGGAACACACATATCAATAATTACCTTGAATGTAAATGGACTAAATGCACCAACCAAAAGACACAGACTGCCTGAATGGATCCAAAAACAAGACCCGTATATATGCTGTCTACAAGAGACCCACTTCAGACCTAGGGACACATACAGACTGAAAGTGAGGGGATGGAAAAAGACATTCCATGCAAATGAAAATCAAAAGAAAGCTGGAGTAGCAATAGTCACATCAGATAAAATAGACTTTAAAATAAAAAATGTTACAAGAGACAAGAAAGGACATTACATAAAGATCAAGGGATCCATCCAAGAAGAGGAGATAATTATAAATACATATGCACCCAATATAGGAGCACCTCAATACATAAGGCAAATGCTAACAACTATGAAAGAGGAAATGCAAGGCAGAAATAGAGACACAGATATAGAGAACAAACACACGGACACCAAGTGGGGAAAGCGGGGAGGGTTGGGGGGGGATGAATTGGGAGACTGGGATACCAAATTGTACACTCTAAACATACGCTGTTTATCATCTGTTAAAAAACAAAACAAAACAAAAAAAACAAAAGAATAGGTTATGGACTAATCAGTTGACAAAAATTTTGTGACCTAAATGTAAGGCCACACACTACAAAGCTCTTAGAGGAAAACATTGGAAAAGCACTCTTTGACATAAATCACAGCAAAATCTTTTATGACCCACCTTCTAGAGTAATGGAAATAAAAACAAAAATAAGAAAAATGGGACCTAATTAAACTTAAAAGCTTTTGTGTGCAAAAGCAAAGGAAACCATAAACAAAAAGAAAAGACAACCCTCAGAATGGGAGAAAATATTTGCAAATGAAGCAATGGACAAAGGATTAATTTCCAAAATATACAACAGCTCATGCAGTTCAATATCAAAAAAAAAAACAGCCCAATGAAAAAGTGGGCAGAAGACCTAAATAGACATTTCACTAAAGAAGACATACAAATGGCCAAGAGGCATATGAAAAGATGCTCAATATCACTAATTATTAGAGAAATGCAAGTCAAAACTACAATGAGGTATCACCTCACACCAGTCAGAATGGTCATCATCAAAAAGCTGCAAATAGTAAATGCTGGAGAGGTTGCAGAGAATAGGGAACCCTCTTGCACTATTGGTGGGAATGTAAATTGATAAAACCACTGTAGAGAACAGTATGGAGGTTCCTTAAGAAACTAAAAATAGAACTAACATATGACCCAGCAATCCTACTACTGGGCATATACCCTGAGAAAGCCGTATTTCAAAAAGTCACATGTAGGGACTTCCCTGGTAGCACAGTGGTTAAGGATATGCCTGCCACTGCAGGGGACACGGGTTCAATCCCTGGGCCAGGAAGATCCCATATGCTGCAGAGCAACTATGCCCGTGTGCCACAACTACTGAGCCTGTGCTCTAGAACCTGCAAGCCACAACTATGGAGCCTGCATGCCACAACTACTGAAGCCCAGGTGCCTAGAGCCCATGCTCTGCAACAAGAGAAGTCACTGCACTGAAGAGCCTGTGCACCACAATGAAGAGTAGCCCCTGCTCACTGCAACTAGAGAAAGCCCATATGCAATAACAAAGACCCAATGCAGCCAATAAACAAATTTTTTTAAAAAGTCACATATACCCCAATGTTCATTGCAGCACTATTTACAATAGCCAGGACATGGAAACAATTTAAATGTCCACCTGCAGGTGAATGGATAAAGAAGATGTGGTACATATATATAATGGAATGTTACTCAGCCATAAAAAGAAATGAAGTTGGGTCATTTGTAGAGATGTAGTTGGAGCTAGAGTCTGTCATACAGAGTGAAGTAAGTCAGAAAGAGAAAAACAAATATACATGTGGGATCTAGAAAAATGGTTAAGATGAGCCTATCTACAGGGCATGAATAGAAGTGCACATGTAGAGAATGGACACGTGGACACGGTTGGGGGAAAGGGGAGGGTGGGATGAACTGGGAGATTAGGTTTGACATAAATACACTACCATGTGTAAAATAGATAGCTAGTGGGAACCTGATATATAGTACAGGGAACTCAGCTTGGTGCTCTGTGATGACCTAGATGGGTGGTGTGAGGGTGGGGGAGCCAAGAGGGAGGGGATATATGTATACATATAGCTGATTTACTTCATTGTACAGCAGAAACTAACATGACATTGTAAAGCAATTTTACTCCAAAAAAAAAAAAAAATGTTGTGACCAGAGGCTTGCAGGAACCTAACCTTATATTTCCCCTAGGAGCAATGGTTCAGTATTCACCAATTCATGGTGACTTTGTAGAATTCATTCATTTATTTAAATTTATTTTTTATTTAACTCTAGTTAATTGACAAAACTTACAGAATTTAAATACTGCAAATAATGAGAATTATTGGTATGTCCTTGTGTAGTTCCCTTTCACAGTGAACATGGCCTGGCCCTGTGTTGCCAACAGAATATAGCCGAAATAATTCTCTATGACTGTCTTTCTTTTTTTTTTTTTTAATTTTTATTTATTTCTTGTCTGCACTGGGACTTCGTTGCTGCGCATGGGCTTTCTCTAGTTGTGGCGAGCGGGGGGCTACTCTGTGTTGCTGTGTGTGGACTTCTCATTGTGGTGGCTTCTCTTGTTGTGGAGCACAGGCTCTAGGGGCATGGGCTTCAGTAGTTGTGGCTCATGGGCTCTAGAGTGCAGGCTCAGTAGTTGTGGTGCATGGGCTTAGCTGCTCTGCAGCATGTGGGATCTTCCCAGACCAGGGATCGGACCTGTGTTCCCTACATTGTCCGGTGGATTCTTAAGCACTGCACCACCAGGGAAGTCCTTCCCTATGACTCTCTGAGCCCATAAAAGCTTTGCATGCCCAACGTGCCCAAGGACAATAATAGCTGACCCATCTGAAACCCCAAGCTGAGCTGACTGGTGAAGGACTGTCTCTGCCAAAATGAATCTGTGAAGTCTGAAAGAGGAGACAGTTTATTCAAATATGCAGATACCAATTAAAAGGAATCAAGGATCATGAAGAATCAGGTAAACAAGAAGAAGAATGAAGAAAGCCTACAAAATTATGGGACATCATCAAGAGAAACCACATTCCCATTACGGGAATCTTAGGAGACAAGAAAGAGAAAGGGACCGAAAGTATATTTAAAGCAATAATGGCTGAAAACTTCTTTAACCTGGGGAGAGAAATGGACATCCAGATTCATTCAAAGAATCCCCAAAAAATTGAATCCAAAAAGGACTACACAGAAACTCATTAGATCTAAATTATTATAAGTCAAAGACAGAGAACTTTGAAAGCAACAAAGGAAAAGTGACAAGTCACATACATATAGGAGAACCCCATAAATCTGTTGGAAGATTTCTCAACAGAAGTATTTCAGACCAAGAGAGAACAGGATGGTATATTCAAAATATTGAAAGAAAAACAAAAACCAAGAATACTATACCTGGAAAAGCTGTCCTTGAGAAATGAAGGAGTGATAAAAGACTTTCTGAAACAAACAAGAGCTGAGGGAGATCCTCACCACTACACTTGCCTTGTGAGAAATGCTAAAGAAAGTTTTTCAAGTGGAAACAAAAGGACGCTACTTAGCATCATAAAAATATATGAAGGTAGCTGTGTCAAAATCACTGGTAATAGTAAATACGCAGTCAAAGTCAAATTCTCTAATGTTGTAGTTCACTTACAACTCTAGTTTAAAATTTAAAAACAAACTATTAAAAATAACCATAACTAGGGACTTCCCTGGTGGCATAGTGTTTAAGAATCTGCCTGCCAATTGCAGAGGACATGGGTTTGATCTCTGGTCCCGGAAGATCCCAAATGCTGCAGAACAACTAAGCCTGTGAGCCATGACTACTGAACCTGTATGCCACAACTACTGAAGCCTGTGTGCCTAGAGCCCATGCTCCTCAACAAGAGAAGCCACCGCAATAAGAAGTCTGTACATCACAGCAAAGAGTAGCCCATGCTCTCTAGAACTAGAGAAAGCCTGTGCACAACAAAGACCCAAAGCAACCAAATAAATAAATAAATAAACTTATTAAAAATAACCATAACTAAATTAATTTGTTATTGGATACACACTATAAAAATGTAAATTGTAAAATCAATAACCTAAAATGTAAAGTGGGGGAAGTAAAAGTGTAAAGCTTGGGCATGCTATCAAATTTCAGCTGTCTTCAGTTTAAAATAGAGTGTTATAAATATATTTTATGTAAGCCTCATGGTAACCACAAGGGAAAACCTGTAGTAGTTAAACAAAGATTATGGTAAAGGAGTCATGGCATAATGCTACATAAAGATATTAAATCACAAAAGAAGACAGCAAGATAAGAATCAAGGAACAATGGATCTACAAAATAGATAGAAAACAATTAACAAAACGGCAAGAGTAAGTCCTTATCTACCAATTCTTACTTGAAACATAAATGGATTAAATTATCCAATCAAAAAACATGGAATGGCTGAATCGTTAAAAATAAGATCCAATGACATGGGACTCCCCTGGTGGTCCAGTGGTTAAGACTCCACACTTCCACTGTAGGCAGCATGGGTTCAATCCCTGATTGGGTAACTAAGATCCCACATGCCACAGATGAGGCAAAACAAAACAAAACAAAACAAAACAAAACAAAACAAAACACAAAACCTCAATGATATATTGTCTTTAAGACCCCCAGTCTATCTTTAAAGACACATGTAGAATGAGTGTGAAGGGATGGAAAATGATACTTCAAGGAAGTGGTAATCAAAAGAAAGTAGCGGTAGCGATTCCTTTTTAATTCATTCATTCATTCGTTTATTTATTGGCTGTGTTGGGTCTTCATTGTTGCACACGGGCTTTCTCATTGCAGTGAGTGGGGGCTACTCTTCATTGTGGTGGGCAGGCTTTTCATTGCGGTGGCTTCTCTTGTTGTGGAGCATGCACTCTGGGCACGCAGGCTTCAGTAGTTGTGGCAAATGGGCTCAATAGTTGTGGCTTGTAGGCTCTAGAGTGCTGGCTCAGTAGTTGTGGTGCATGGGCTTAGTTGCTCTACAGCATGTGGGATCTTCCCAGAGCAGGGATTGAACCTGTGTCTCCTGCATTGGCAGGTGGATTTTTAACCACTGCACCAACAGGGAAGCCCTGGGGTAGCCATTCTTATAAGAGACAAAATAGACTCTAAGCTAAAAATGATCAAAAGAGTCAAAAGATCATTATATAACGACAAAGGAATCAATCCATCAAGAAGATATAAAAATTATATTTTTTTATTTACCCAACATTACAGGACCTAAATGTGTAAAACAAATACTGACAAAACTAAAAGGAGAAATACACACAGCTGGAGGGAATTTCCTGGCGGTCCAGGTGGTTAGGACTCCACACTCACTGCTGAGGGCTCAGGTTCAATCCCTGGTCAGGGAACTAAGACCCCATAAGCCACACGGCATGGCCAAAAATAATAATAATGATAATTGGGGATTTTAATACTCCATTCTCAACAGTGGATAGATCAACCAGACAGAGAATCAATAAAGAGCAGATTTGAACTACTGTTGCAAATAGCACCACAGACAAAATACACCTAACATAGCCCAATCCATCCAACAACAACAACAGAAAACACATTCTTCTCAAGCACACATGGGACATTTTCTAGGATAAATCATATGTTATGGCACAAAACAAGTCTTAACAAATTTGAGAAGAGTGAAAAATACCAAGTATCGTCACTGACCACAATGGTATAAAACTAGACATCGATAATGGGAGGAAAACTGGAAGACTCACAAATACATGGAAATTAACATATTTCTGGACAACTAATGGATCAAAGAGAAATTAAAATAGAAATTAAAAGTATCTTGAGACAAATGACAATGGAAACAATATACCAAAACCAACGGGATGCAGCAGAAGTGATTTTAAGAGGGAAGTTTGTAAATATAAACACATACATCAAGAAGACAGAAAGATCTCAAATAAAGAACCTAATTTTACATATAAATAAACAAGGAAAAGAAGAATAAACTAAGCTCAAAGTTAACATAAGGAAGGAATAACAAAGATTGGAGCAAAAATAAACAAAACAGGGAAAATAAAAACAATAGAAAAGATCAATGAAAATGAATTGAGGGACTTCCCTCATCGCTCAGTGGTTAAGAATTCGCCTGCCAATGCAGGTGACATGGGTATGATCCCTGCTCCAGGAAGATACCACATGCCACAGAGCAACTAAGCCCCGTGTGCCACAACTACTGAGCCTGAGCTCTAGAGCCCATGAACCACAACTACTAAGCCCATGTGCTGCAACTACTGAAGCCTGCATGTGTAGAGCCTGTGCTCTGCAACAAGAGAAGCCACTGCACTGAGAAGCCTGTGCACCACAATGAAGAGTAGCCCCCACTCACCGCAGCTAGAGAAAGCCTGCGCACAGCAATGAAGACACAACACAGCCAATAAACAGATAAATTAATTAATTAAAAAAAAGAAAGTGAGTTGGCTCTTTGAAAAGATAAAGAGAATTGACAAATCTTTAGCTAGACTACCAAGAAAGAGAGACAACAAAAGTCAATGTGAAATCATAAATGAAAGAGGAGACATAACAAGTAATAACACAGAAATACAAAAGATCATAGAAGACTACTATGAACAATTAAAACACCAACAAACTGAACAACCTTGAAGAAATGGATAAATTCCTAGAAACATACAACCTACCTAAATCAAATCAGGAAAAACAGAAAATCTGAACACATCAATAATGAGTAAGGAGATTAAATCATTAATCAAAAATGTCCCAAGAAAGAAAAGCCCAGGACCAGATATATTCACTAGTGAATTCTACCAAACATTTAATGAAGAGTTAATGCCAATCCTCAAATTTTTCCAAAAAATTGAAGAGAATGGAACACTTCCAAACTCATTTTATGAGGCCAACATTCTGGCTGACATGAAAGCCAGAGAAAGATACTATAAGAAAAGAAATCTCCAGGCCAATATCCCTGATAAATACAGATCCCAAAATTCTCAACATACTAGCAAACCAAATTCAGTGGCACAATATAAGATCATACACCTTGATCATGAGGAATTCATCCCTGGGATACCAGGATGGTTCAACATACACAAATCAATACATGTAATACATGACATTAAAAGAATGAAAGATAAACATCATATGATCATCTCAGTACATGTATAAAAAGCAGTTGACAAAATTCAACACCCATTCATGATAAAAACCCTCAACAAATCAGGTATAGAAGGAATTTACCTCACCATAAAAAGGCCGTATATAACAGGCTTACAGCTAACATCATTTTAATGGTGAAATGTTAAAGCTTTTCCTCTATAGACTGCATGAAAGAAGCATAATCAATGGTACAGGGACAGGACAAAAGTGCCCACTTGGGCCTCTTCAATTTAACACAGTACTGGAAGTGCCAGCCAGAACAATCAGGCAAGAAGAAAAAAAAGGCAACAAAAATGAATAGGAAGAAGCAAAACTGTCTCTATTTGCAGATGATTTTATATGTAGAAAATCCTAAAGACTCCACCAAAAAAGTGTTAGATCTAATCAACAAATTCAGTAAAGTTGCAGGATACAAAATCAGCATGGAAAAATTAGTAGCATTTCAATACATTAAGATTATTATCTGAAAAAGAAATAAAGCAAATAATTCCATTGGCAATAGCAGCAAAAACAAAATACTTAGGAATAAATTTAACCAAGAGGTGAGACATCTGTACACTGAAAACTATAAGATATTAATGAAAGAAACTGAAGATGACACAAACAACTTGAAAGATATTCCATGTTCATGGATTAGAAGAATTAATATTGTTAAAATGTCCATACCACCCAAAGCCATCTATACATTCAATGCAATCCTTATCAAGATTACAATGGAAATTTTACAGAAATGGGAAAAAATATAAAATTCATATGGGACCACAAAAGTCCCTGAATAGCCAAAGCAATCCTGAGAGAGAAGACAAATGCTGAAAGTATTATATTTCCTGATTTCAAATTATATTACAAAGCTATAGTTGTCATAACATTATGACATTGGCATAAAAATAGATATATAGACCAGTGGAACAGAATCAAAAGCCCAGGAAAAAACCTATGCATGCACAGTCAACTAATAATTGACAAGGGAGACAAGGGTATTCAATGAAGAAAAGACAAGTCTCTTCAATAAATGGTGCTCTGAAAATTGGATATTTACTTGCAAAAAGTGAAACTAGACTCCTATCTTATACCACTCTCAAAAATTGACTTAAAATGGATTAAACACTTAAATGTAGATCTGAAAGCACAAAAATAGATGAAAACAGAGAAAAGCTTCTTGCCATGGGTCTTGGTAATGATTTTTTGGATATAACACTAAAGCACAAGCAACAAAATAAAAAATAAACAAGTGGGACTACATCAAACTAAAAACTGCTGCACAGCTAAAGAAATAATGAACAAAATGAAAAGGCAACCTCACGTGAATGTGAATGTGAGAAAATATTTGCAAACCACGCATATGATAAAGGGTTAATGTCCAAAATATATAAGGAAATCATACAACTCATTAGCAGTAATAATAATATTGCCAATTAAAAAATGGGCAAAGCATCTTCTTTTTTCCCAAAAAAGACATACAAATGGCCAAGAGGTAAATGAAAAGGTGCTCAGCATCTCTAATCATCAGGGAAATGCAAGTCAAAACCACACTGAGCTATCACCTCACACCTGTCAGAATCACTATCATCAAAAAGATAAGAGATAAAAATGCTTGTGAGGATGCAAAGAAAAGGGAATCTTTGTGCACTATTAGTAAAAATGTAAATTAATACAGGCACTATGGAAAACAATATGGAGGTTCCTGAAAAAATTAAAAAACAAGAAAAATCTCAAACTATCTAATCTACCACCTAAAAGAATTAGGCAAAGAAAAACAAAATCCAAAGTCAGCAGAAGAAAGGAAATGACAAAGATCGGAGAGGAAATAAATAAAATAGAGATTAAAAAAGAGAAAAGATCAATAAAACCAAGAATTGGTTTTTTGAAAAGATAAGCAAAATTAACAAACCTCTAGCCAGGCTCACCAAGGAGAAAAGAGACAGGACCCAAATAAACAAAATAAGAAATGAAAGAGGAGAAATAACAACTGATATCACAAAAAAATCATATGAGAATACTATGAACAGTTACATGCCAACAAACTGAACAACCTAGAAGAAACAGACTGGAAGAATTAATATTGTCAAAATGGCCATACAACCCAAAGCAATTTACAGATTTAATGCAATATCTATCAAAATACCCGTGAAATTTTTCACAGATTGAGAACAAATAATCCTAAAATTCATGTGGAACCATAAAAGACCCAGAATTGCAAAAGCAATCTTGAGAAAAAAGAACAAAGCTGGATGTGTAATCCTTCTAGACTTCAGACTATACCACAAAGCTACAGTTATCAAAACGGCCTGATATTGGCACAAAAACAGACACATAGATCAATGGAACAGAACAAAGAGCCAAGAAATAAACCCATGCACCTACAGTCAATTAATCTACAACAAAGGAAGCAAGAATATGTAATGAAGAAAGGATAGTCTCTTCAACAAATGGTGCTGGGAAAGCTGGACAGCTGAATATAAATCAATGAGATTAGAACATTTCCTCATACTATACACAAAAATAAACTCAAAATGGCTTAAAGACCTAAATGTAAGACATGATACCATAAAGTGCATAGAAGAGAACATAGGTGAAATATTCTATGACACGAATTGTATCAATATTTTCCAAGATCAGTCTCCCAAGGCAAAAGAAATAAAAGCAAAAATAAACAAATGGGACCTATTCACATGTAAAAGCTTTTGCATAGCAAAGGGAACCATTTACAAAATGAAAAGACAACCTGTGGAATGGGGGAAGATATTTGCAAACAATGTGACCGACAAGGGATTAACATCCAAAATATACAAATAACTCATAAACTCAATGTCAAAGCAAACAAACAACCCAATCAAAAAATGAGCAGAAGATCTAAATGGACGTTTTTCCAAAGAAAATATACAAATGGCTAACAGGCACATGAAAAGATTATTAGCTCAACATCGCTAATAATTAGAGAAATGCAAATCAAAACCAGAATGAGGTATCACCTCACATTGTTTAGAATGGATATCATCAAAAAGTCTGTAAATAATAAATGCTGGAGAGGATGTAGGAAAAAGGGAACTATCATACACTGTTGGTGGGAATACAAATTGGTGCAGCCACTATGAAGAACAGTATGGAGGTTTCTTAAAAAACTAAAAATAGAACAACAATATGGTTTAGCAATTCCACTCATGGATATGCATCTAGAAAAAATGAAAGCTTTAATTCAAAAAGATACATGCACCCTCAATGTTCACAGCAGCACTATTTACAATAGCCAAGACATGGAAGTAACCCTAGTGCCCAGCAATAGAAGATGGCTTAAGATGTTTGGGTACACATACGTACATATACATATACATATGCATATACATATAATGAAATATTACTCAGTCATAAAAAGAATGAAATATTGCCATTTGCAGCAACATGGATGAACCTAGAGAATATAATGCTTAGTGAAATGTCAGACAGAGAAAGACAAATACTATAGGATATCACTTATATCTAAAAAATAATCTAAAAGATAATACAAATGAATCTATACACAAAACAGAAATAGACTCACTGACAAAGAAAACAAATTATAGTTACCAAAGGGTAAGGGGCAGGGGAGGGATAAATTGGGAGTATGGGATTAACAGATGCACACTACCACGTATAAAAATACACAAACAGGGACTTCCCTGGTGGCACACTGGTTGAGAATCCACCTGCCAACGCAGGAGACAAAGATTCAATCTCTGGTCCAGGAAGATCCCACATGCCACGGAGCAACTAAGCCTGCACACCACAACTACTACTGAACCCTGTGCACCTAGAGTAGGGTGCCTAGAGCCCATGCTCTGCAACAAGAGAAGCCACCATACTGAGAAGCCTGCACACTGCAGCAAAGAGTAGTCCATACTCGCCACAACTAGAGAAAGCCCATGCAGCAATGAAGACCCAACGCAGCCAAAAATAAATAAAAAATAATTTATAAAAAACATAAACAACAAGGGTTTACTGTATACACAGGACTTATATTCAATATCTTGTAATAAACTATAAAAAAAGAATAGAAAAAAGGAATATAGATATATATGTGTGTAACTGGATCACTTTGCTGTATACCTGAAACTAACACAATATTGTAAATCAACTACACTTCAATTAAAAAAATAAATGATCATTAAAAACATAAACAACCTGTGTCCATCAATGAATGACTACTTAAAGAAAATATGGTATATACACAATGCAATACTATTAAGTCATAAAAAAGAAGGAAATTGTGTCATTTGCAACAACATGGATGGACCTTAAGAGCATTATGCTAAGTGAAACAAGCCAGACAGAGAAAGACATACAATATTTGCTTTATTTCACTTATATGTGAAATTTTTAAAAACCCAACTCATAGAGACAGAGGTCAGATTAGCAGTTGTTATAGGCGGGGATTTGGAGGGGGGTATTGGGTAAAGGTGGTCAAAACTTCCAGTTATAAGAAAATGATGACTATAGCTAACAATACTGTTTTGTATATTTGAAAGTTGCTAAGAGAGTAGATTTTGAAAGTCCTCATTATAAGGAAAAAAAAATTTTGTAACTATGTGAGGTGATGGATGTTAACTAAACTTATTGTGGTTATAATTTCACACACACACACACACACGCGCGCAAAATATATGTATCAAATCATTATGTTATACAATTTAAACTTATACAATGTTATATGTCATTTATATCTCAATAAAACTGGACAAAAGGAATTAAAAATTAAATTAAATCAAATTAAAAAATAAGAACATGAACAATTCAGTTAAAAAATGGGCAAAAGACCTGAACAGACACCTTGCCAAAGAAGATATACAGATGACAAATAAGCATATGAAAAAATGTTCTACATCATATGTCATTAGGGAAATGCAAACTAAAACAATGAAATGCCACTATATGCCTATCGGAATAGCCAAAATCCAGAACAACAAATGCTGGTGAAGATGTGCAGCAACAGGAACTCTTATTCATTGCTGGTGGGAATGCAAAATGCTACAGCCACTTTGGAAGACAGTTTGGCAGTTTCTTACAAAATTAAACATATTCTTGCTGTATGATCCAGCAATCATACACTTTGATATTTGTCAAAATGACTTGAAAACTTATCTTTACAAAAATACCTGTACACAATGTTTATAGAAGTTTAATTCACAATTGCCCAAGTTTGGAAGTAACTAAGATGTCCTTCAATGGGTGAAATGGATAAATAAACTGTGGCACATCCAGACTATAGAATATCATTGAACGCTAAAAAGAAATGAGCTCTCAAGCCCTAAAAAGATGTGGAGGAAGCTTACATGCATATTACTAAGTGAAAGAAGCTAATCTGAAAAGGCTAAATATTGAATGATTCCAATTACACAAAAATTCTGGAAAAGGCAAAACAATGAAGATAGTGGTTGTCAGGGGTTAAGGGGGAGGGAGGGATGAACAGGTGGAACAGAGGATTCTTAGGGAGGTGAAACTATTTTGTACAATACTATAATGGTGGGTACATGTCATTATACATTTGTAAAAAACCACAGAATGTAAACCAAGAATGAACCCTAATGTAAACTATGGGTTTGGGTGATAATGACATATTGATGTAGGTTCATTGATTATGACAAACTATTCTGTTGCTGTCTTTTGATAGTTGGGGAGGCTCTGCATTTGTGGGGGCAGGGTATATGTGAGAAATCTGTATACCTTCTGTTTAATTTTTTGTGAACCTAAAATTGCTCTAAAAGTAATCTACTAACAAAAACTGTATTCTATATATGCCATAAATGAAAAATCAGTGTTAGCCATGAATAGAAGGTAGCCTTCCATCCTTCCTTCCCTTCCTCCCTTTCTGCAAAATTCATTCCAAAAGCCATCAGGTGGTTCAAAGCAAGGTAAGTCTCTGTGGGTGTGAAGCTGCTCAGCGTGTGGTTTCACAAGTTAGGAGAGGAGGATATCTCTACAGTATGGTGTGGGATGTCGGAGTCTGTGTGTGGGGAGGGCGGACAGTGGTGGTAATGGCCCAAAGCAAGGTGTTGAAGCCGGACAAGAATGAAGAATCTATCCACATACTGGGGAGGGGGCAATAAAAGGAAGGACCATGGGGTGTCGGGCTCAGGTGGGATGAAGAAGGCAAATGTGGAGAGATGGAATTCCAGCTGGGCAAAGAGGGCATCCATAGGGAGGGATGACAGCAGCCAGCCCAAGGTGTCAGGTCCAAGAGGGATGAGGAAGGCAACTGTGTGTGTTGGGGGTCAATGGCAGTGGCTGCTGGTGTGAAATGGTGGAGCCACTGCACAAATGCAATGGGGATGGAGGAATATGAGCCAGTGTAAGATGTCAAAGACCAAGTAGAGTGAGAAGGGCACCTGGACAAAGAAAGACAAATACTGTTTGATCTCACTTACATGTGGAATCTAAAAAAAAGCTGAACTCATAGAAACAGAGAACAGATGGGGGGTTATTAGTGGTGGCGGTGAGGGATGAGGGAAATGGGTGAAGGAGGTCAAAAGGTAAAACTTCTAGTTATAAGATAAACAAGTTCAGGGGATGTAATTACATCATGGTGACTACAGATAACAGTACTGTATTGTACATTTGAAAGGTGCTAAAATCTTCAAAGTTCTCATCTCAAGAAAAAAATTGTAGAGACTTCCCTGGCAGTCCAGTGGTTAAGACTTCATGCTCCCTATGCCGGGGGCACAGGTTCCAACCCTGGTTGGGGAATTAAGATCCCGCATGCCGCACAGGTGTGGGAAAAAAAAAAAAAGAAAAAGAAAAAAAGAAAAAGATTATATGCGGGGTGATGGAGATTAATCAAACTGGTAATCATTTTGTGATATATACATATATCAAATTATTATGTTGAACACCTTGAATTTATACAATGTTATATGTTGATTACATTTGTATAAAACTTGAAAAAAATCTGTTAAAAAAATTCTCCCTCTTCCCTCACCCAAGTCCCTGGTAACCACTGTTTCTACGAATTTGACTACATCAGGCACCTCGTACAAATGGAACTACACAATATTTACCTTTTCGTGTCTGGCTTATTTCACTAAGCAAAATGCTGTCAAGTTCAATCCATGTTGTAGCATATATCAAAAGTACATTCCTTTTTATGTCTAATAATACTCCATTATATGTATATAGCACATTTTGTTTATTCATTCATGCATGCATGGGCATTTGGTTTGTTTCCAACTATCAGCTATTTGTAATGAATGGTGCTATAAAAATTGGTATACAAGTATCTGTCTGAGTCTCTTCTTCAGATTATTTTGTGTATGTACCCAGATGTGGCATTGCTGGATCAAATGGTAATTCTATGTTGAATTTTTTAGGAACCTCAATACTGCTTTCCACAGCAGCTGTCCCATTTTACACTCCTACCACATTCCAGCAAGGGTTCTGATTTGTCCATGTCCATAACACACCAACACTTGCTGTTTTCTGTTATTGAGTGTTTTTATCATGAAACAAACAAAAAAACAACCTAATCAAAAAATGGGCAGAAGACCCTAAGAGACATTTCTCCAAAGAAGACATACAGATGGCCAATAAGCACATGAAAAGATGCTCAACCTTGCTAATTATTAGAGAAATGCAAATTAAAACTACAATGAGGTATCACATCATGTTGGTCAGAATGGCTATCATTAAAAATAATAAATGCTAGAGACGGTGTGGAGAACAGGGAACCCTCCTACAGTGTTGGTGGGAATGTAAATTGGTGCATCCACTATGGAGAGCAGTATGGGGGTTTCTTAAAAAACTAAAAATAGAGTTACCAGCGAAAACATGGAAGCAACCTAAATGTCCATCAACAGATGGTAAAGAAGATGTGGTATATATGTATAATGAAATATTACTCAGCCATAGAAAAATGAAATAATGCCATTTGTAGCAACATGGATAGACCTAGAGATTACCATACTAAATAAATGAAGTCAGACACAGAGACAAATATCATATGATATCACTTATATGTGGCATCTAAAATATGATACAAATGAACTTATGTACAAAACAGAAACAGACTCACAGACATAGAAAACAAACTTATGGTTACCAAAGGGGAAAGTTTATGTGTGCGTCAGAAAAATTTGGATTGGCAGATGCAAGCTACTATGCATAAAACAGATAAATAACAAAGTCCTACGTATAGCACAATATGACTATAGTCAATATTACAAGTATTCACATATTACAAGTCAATATCTTGTAATATATTACAAATATATTACAAGTCAATATCTTGTAATAAACTATAATGGAAAAGAATTTAAAACAATAAAGGGTGTTGAATTTTGTTAAATGCCTTTTCTGCCTCAATCAAAATGGTCATATATGGTTTACCCCCCTTCATTCTATTAATCTGGTACATTACTTTTCTTTTTAAGAACCTAAAAATTTTTTTATTTATTTATGCTGCACCAGGTCTTAGTTGTGACATGCAGGATTTTTCATTGTGGCATGTGGGCTCATAGTTGCAGCATGTGTACATCTTAGTTGCAGCATATGAACTTTTAGTTGCTGCATGCATGTGGGGTCTAGTTCCCTGAACAGGGATTGAACCCAGGCCCCCTGCATTGCGAGCACAGAGTCTTACCCACTGGACCACCATAGAAGTCCTGGTACATTACTTTTTTTCTCCAGCTTTACTGAGGTATAATTGACAAATAAAATTGTATATATTTAAAGTGTACAATATGATGGTTTCCTATATGTATACTTTGTGAAATGATTACCACAATCAGGCTAATTAACTTATTCATCATGTTACGTAGTTGCCTTTCTTTGTGGCAAGAATGCTTAGGATTTACTCTGTTGGCAAATTTCAAGTAAACAATGTAGTATTATTAACTAGTATTATTAACTATGCTCTACATACATTAGATCCACAGAACTTATTCATCTTATAACTGAAGGCTTATACCCTTTGACCAGCATCTCTCCATTTCCCGCATTCCCAGACACTGATAACCACCATTCTACTCTCTGTTTTTATGAATTACACCTTTTTGGGGGTTTTGTTTTGGTTTTCATATTCCACATATAAGTGAGATCATAAGTACTTACCTTTCTCTATCTGGCGTATTTTACTTAGCATTATGTGTTTTAGGTTCACCCACGTTTTCGCAAATGTCAGGATTTCCTTGTTTCTAATGGGTGAATAATATTCTTGTGTGTGTGTGTGTGTGTGTGTGTGTGTGTATGTGTATACATATGTATATATATATCTTCTATATCCATTCATCCATTGGCAGACTCTTGGGTTGTGTCCATATCTTAGTTACTGTGAATAATGCTGTAACAAACATGGGAGTAGATGATCTCCTTGAGATACTGTTTATTTCCTCCACACGTCGTGAAGTGGGATTGCTGGATAATATGGTAGTTATAATAATTTTCATTATCTCAGGAATCTCCATACTATTTCCATAATGGCTGTACATTATGCATATTATTACATTCACACTAACAGTGACAAGCGTTCCCTTTTCTCCACATCCTCATCAACACTCCCTATTGCTGGGCTTCCCTGGTGGCATGGTGGATAAGAATCCGCTTGCCAATGCAGGGGACGTGGGTTCGAGCCATAGTCTGGGAAGATCCCACATGCCATGAAGCAACTAAGCTCGTGCACCACAACTACAAAGCCTGCACTCGAGAACCCGTGAGTCACAACTATTGAGCCAGTGTGCCACAACTACAGAGGCCTGTGGGCTTAGAGTCCGTGCTCCACAACAAGAGAAGCCACCCCATTGGGAAGGCTTCGCACCACAATGAAGAGTAGCCCCGCTCACTGCAACTAGAGAAAGCTCGCGTGCAGCTACCAAGACCCAACACAGTAAATAAACGAGTAAAACTTAAAAAAGAAAACACTTCTTATTGCTTATGTTTTTAATAAAATCCATCCTAACAGGTGTGAGGTTATAGCTCATTGTGGTTTTGATTTGCATTTCACTCTTGATTAGTGATGTTGAGCACCTTTTTTTGTACTTTTTGGACATTTGTATGTCTTCTTTGGAAAAAATGTCTATTTGGGTCATTTGCTCAATTTATTTATTTTTACTTTTTCAAAAGGAAAGATTTTTTAAAAATTGTCATTATTTTCAGAACATAATTGTCTATCCAGAAAGCCTAGGAGTATGTATATTTTCTTTAAAAATTTTTTTTATTGGAGTATAGTTGATTTAAAATGTATTAGTTTCTGAAAAAAAATCAAACTATACTTTAAATATATGCAGTTTATTGTATGTCAATTATATCTCAATAAAAGTTCTTAAAATAAGAAAAATCTTGTATAGCTAAAAGACAAAAACAAAAAAATAAAATGTATTAGTTTCTGCTGTACAGCAAAGTAAATCAGTTATACATATACATATATTTACTCCCTTTTAGATTCTTTTCCCATATAGCACATTACAGAATATTGAGAGGAGTTCCCCGTGCTATACAGTAGGTCCTTATTAGTTATCTATTTTACGTATAGTAGTGTGTATATGTTAATCCCAGTCTCCCAGTTTATCCCTCCTCCACTTCCCCCTGGTAACCATAAGTTTCTTTTCCACATCTGTGCCTTTGCTCATTTTAAAACTGGATTATTATTTTTTGTTGCTCTTGAGTTGGGTAAGTTCCTTATATATTTTGGATATTAAACCCTTATCAGACATATTTTTTTCCTATTTTGTAGGTTGCCTTTTCATTTGTTGATTGTTTCTTTCGTTGTGCAGAAGCTTTTTAATTTGATGTAGTTTCACTCATTTATTTTTTATTTTGTTTCTGTGCTTTTGGTGTGATACCCCAAAAAATCACTGCCAACACCAGTGTCAAGGAGTTTTCAATCAACGTTTTCTTCTAGGAGTTTTACAGTTTCAGGTCTTAAATTTAAGTGTTTAATCCTCCTCATATTAAATTTTGTAGAATAGTTCAAAATCAAGATGGTGTAGTTTAGAGGTCTAGTTTCATTCTTTTCCACGTGGGTATCAAGTTTCCCAACACCACTTACCAAAGAGATGATCCTTTCCCAATTGTATGTTTTTGGTACTCTTGTCACATATTAGATGACTGTATATGTGTTGCTTTATTTCTGGGCACTCTGTTTTGTTCCACTGATCTGTATGCCTGCTTTTATGCCTATATCATACTGTTTTGTTTTGTTTTTGGCTGCACTGTGTGGTCTGTGGAATCTCAGTTCCCCAACCAAGGATTAAACCTGGGCCATGACAGTGAAAGCTTGGAATCCTAACCACTAGGCAACAAGAGAACTCCTGTACTATACTGTTTTGATTACTATATCTTTGTAATATAGTTTATTTAAAAATAGTTTTTTCATGGAAAGGCATTTTATTTTATTATTTTTAAAAAATATTTGTTTGTTTATTTATTTATTTATTTCTGTCAGGTTGCAGCATGTGGGATTTTTTTGCTGCAGCATGTGGGCTCTTTGTTGTGGCGTGTGTGGGCTCCTCTCTAGTTGTGGTGCACGGGCTCCAGAGCATGTGGGATCCAGAGCATGTGGGCTCTCTAGTTGTGGCATGTGGGCTCAGTAGTTGTGGCATGTGGGCTCAGTAGTTGCGGTGCATGGGCTTAGTTGTCCCATGGCATGTGGGATTTTAGTTTCCTGGCCAGGGATCAAACCCATGTCCCCTGCATTGGAAGGTGGATTCTTCTTTTTAAAAAATAAATTTATTTATTTATTTAACTTGTTTATTGGCTCTGTTGGGTCTTCATTGCTGCACATGGGCTTTCTCTAGCTGTGGAGAGCAGGGGCTGCTCTTCATTGTAGTACACAGGCTTCTCAATGAGGTGGCTTCTCTTGTTGCGGAGCACAGGCTCTAGGTGCATCACATGGGTTTCAGTAGTTGCAGCACATGGGCTCAGTAGTTATGGCTCATGGATTTAGTTGCTCCATGGGCATGTGGGATCTTCCTGAAGCAGGGCTTGAACCCAGGCCACCTGCATTGGCAGGCAGATTCTTAACCACTGTGCCACCTAGGAAGTCCGGAAAGTGGATTCTTAACCACTGGCCCACCAGGGAAGTCCTGTCATTTTTATTTTAAATATAGCAGTGTGTACATGTCGATCACAAGCTCCCAGTCTATCTCCTCCACCCCCAACTCTTCCCTGCTGGTAACCATAAGTTAGTTCTCTAAGTCTGTGAGTCTGTTTCTGTTCTGTAAATAAGATCATCCATATCATTTTTTTTAGATTCCACATATAAGTGATATGATACACATCTTTGTCTGACTTACTTCACTTAGTATGATAATCTCCAGGTCTATCCTTTTTGCTGCAAATGGCATTATTTCATTCTTTTTAATGGCTGGGTAATATTCCATTGTATATATGTATAACATCTTCTTTATCCGTTCCCCTGTCAATGGACATTGAGGTTGCTTCCATGTCTTGGCTATTGTAAACAGTGCTGCAATGAACACTGGGGTGCATGTATCCTTTCAAACCATGTTTTTCTCTGGATATATCCCAAGAATGGGATTGCAAGATTATATGGTAGCTCTATTTTTAGTTTTTTAAGGAAACTTCATACTGTTTTCCATAGTGGTGTACCAATTTACATTCCCACCAACAGGGTAGGAGGGTTCCCTATTCTCCACACCCTCTCTAGCATTTATTGTTTGCAGATTTTTTGATGATGACCATTCTGACTGGTGTGAGGTGATATCTCATTATAGTTTTGATTTTGCATTTCTCTAGCAATTAGTGATGTCGACCATCTTTGCATGTGCTTCTTGGCCATCTGTATGTCTTCTTTGGAGAAATGTCTCAAGGTCTTCTGCCCATTTTTTGATTGGGCTGTTTGCTGTTTTTGGTATTGAGCTGCATGAGCTGTTTGTAAATATTGGAGACTAATCCCTTGTCAATTGCATTGTTTGCAAATATTTTCTCCCATTCTGTGGGTTGTCTTTTCATGTTGTTCATGGTTTCCTTTGCTGTGCAAAAGCTTTTGAGCTTAATTAAGTCCTATTTATTTATTTTTGCTTTTATTTCCATTACTCTGGGAGACGAATCAAGAAAGATGTTGCTGTGATTTTTTTTTTCATTTTATTTATTTATTTATTATTTCTTTTTCGGGGGTACACCAAGTTCAATCATCTGTTATGTTGCTGTGATTTATGTCAAAGAGTGTTCTGCCTATGTTTTCTTCTTATAGTTTATAGCATCTGGCCTTACATTTAGGTCTTTAATCCATTTTGAGTTTATTTTTTGTGTTTGATGTTAAAGAATGTTCTAATTTCATTTTTTTTACATGCAGTTGTCCAATTGCCCCAGCTCCATTTATTGAAGAAACTGTCTTTCCTCCATTTTATAGTCTTGCTGCCTTTGTCATAGATTGATTGGCCACAGGTGTGTGGGTTTATTTCTGGGTTTTCTATTCTGTTCCCCTGATCTATATTTCTGTTTTTGTGCCAGTACCATACTGTTTAGATATAGTACAAAGCTACAGTCATCAAAAATCAAGGAGCCTGATTCTTCCAGCTCTGTTTTTCTTTCTCAAGATTGCTTTGGCTATTTTCTTTTTTTGTGTGTCTCCATACAAATTAAAAATTTTTTGGTCCTAGTTCTATGAAAACTGCCATTGGTAATTTGATAGGAACTGCATTGCATTGGTAAATTGCTTTAGGTAGTATAGTCATTTTCACAATATTGATTCTTCCAATCCAAGAACATGGCATATCTCTCCATCTCTGTGTCATCTTTGATTTCATTCATCAGCAAATTATAGCTTTCTGAGTACAGGTCTTTTGCCTCCTTAGGTAGGTTTATTCCTAGGTATTTTACTCTTTTGTTGTGATGGTAAGTGCGATTCTTTCATTTCTCTCTCTGATTGTTTGTTGTTAGTGTATAGAAATGCCACAGATTTCTGTGTATCAATTTTGTATCCTGCAGCTTTACCAAATTCATTGATGGGCTCTAGTAGTTTTCTGGTAGTATCTTTAGAAATTTCTACGTATAGTATCATGTCATCTGTGAACAGTGACAGTTTCACTTCTTCTGTTCCAATTGGATGTTTTTTCTTTTTCTCCTCTGACTGCCTTGGCTAGGACTTCCAAAACTATGGTTGAATAATAGTGGCAAGAGTGGACATCCTTGTCTTGTTCCTGATCTTAGAGGAAATGCTTTCAGTTTTTCACCATTGAGAATGAGGTTTGTGGTATATGGCCTTTGTTGTATTGTGGTATGTTTCCTCTATGCCCACTTTCTGGAGAGTTTATACGATAAATGGGTGTTGAATTTTGTCAAAAGCATTTCCTGTATGTATTGAGATGATCATACGGTTATTCTTTAATTTGTTGAAGTGGTGTATCACACTGATTGATTTGTGGATATTGAAAAATCCTTGCATCCCTGGGATAAATCCCACATGACCATGGTGTAAGATCCTTTTACTGTATTGTTGGATTCAGATTGCTAGTATTTTGTTGAGGATTTCTGTGTCTATGTTCATCAGTGATATTGGCCTGTAATTTTCTTTTTGTGGTATCTTTGTCTGGTTTCAGTACTAGGGTGATGGTGGCCTCATAGAATGAATTTAGGAGTATTCTTTCTTCTGCAATTTTTTGGAATAGTTTCAGAAGGACAGGTGTTAACTCTTTTCTAAATATTTGATAGAATTCATCTGTGAAGCCATCAGGTCCTGGACTTTTGTTTGTTGGGAGTTTTTTAAATCACAGTTTCAATTTCAGTACTTGTGATTGGTCTGCTCATATTTTGTATTTCTTCCTGGTTCCATCTTGGGACATTGTACCTTTCTAAGAATTGGTCCATTTCTGCCAGGTTGTCCATTTTATTAGCATATGGTTGCTTGTAGCAGGCTCTTATGATCCTTTGTATTTCCATGGTGTCTGCTGAAATTTCTTCTTTTTATTTCTAATTTTATTGATTTGATCCCTCTCCTTTTCTTGATGAGTCTGCCTAAAGGTTTGTCAATTTTGTTTATCTTTTCAAAGAACCAGCTTTTAGTTTCATCAATCTTTTCTATTGTTTTCTTCATTTCTATTTCATTTCTTTCTGCTCTGATCTTTATGATATCTTTCCTTCTCCTAACTTTGAGTTTTGCTTGTTCTTCTTTTCTAGTTGCTTTAGGTGTAAGATTAGGTCATTTATTTGAGATTTTTCTTACTTCCTGAGTTAAGATTGTATTGCTGGAACTTCCCTGGTGGTACAGTGGTTAAGAATCTGCCAGCCAATGCAGGGCACACAGGTTTGATCCCTGGTCTGGGAAGATCCCACATGCCGTGGAGAAACTAAGCCCATGTACCACAATTACTGAGCCTGAACACTAGAGCCCATGAGCCAAAACTACTGAGCCTGTGTGTCACAACTACTGAAGCCAGGGCGCCTAGCGCCTGTGCTCTGCAATGAGAAGACACCACAATGAGAAGCCCACGCACCAAATGAAGAGTAGCTCCCACTCACAGCAACTAGAGAAAGCTCATGTGCAGCAACAACGACCCAATCAGCCAATAAGTAAATAAGTAAATAAATAAATAAATAAATTAAATTAAAACAAATAAATAAAATAAATTAAAACAAACAAAACAACAAAAGATTGTATTGCTATAAACTTCCCTCATAGAACTGCTTTTACTGCATTCCATAGGTTTTGGATCGCAGTGCTTTCATTTTCATTTATCTCTACGTATTTTTTTTATTTCCTCTTTGATTTCTTCAGTGATCTTTCAGTTATTTAGTAGCACATTGTTGAGCCTCCATGCACTTGTTATTTTTACAGTTTTATTTCTTATCGTTGATTTTGAATCTCACAGTGTTGTGGTTGGAAAAGGTGCTTGATTTGATTTCAATTTTCTTAAATTTACCAAGGCTTGCCCTGTGACCCAGCATGTGATTAATCCTGGGGAATGTTCCATGTGCATTTGAGAAGAATGTGTATTCTGCTGCTTTTGGATAGAATGCTCTATAAATATCAGTTACGTCCATTTGGTCTAATGTGTCATTTAAGGCCTTTGTTTCCTTGTTGATTTTCTGTCTGGATGATCTGTTCATTGATGTAAGTGCAGTGTTAAAGTCCTCCACTATTATTGTGTTACTGTTGATTTCTCCCTTTATGGCTCTTAGTATTTGCCTTACAAATTGAGGTGCTCCTATGTTGGTACATACATATATATTTACATTTGTTATATCTTCTTGGATTAACCCCCTGATTATTGTGTGTTGTCCTCCTTTGTCTCTTGTAACAGTCTTTAAAGTCTGTTTTGTCTGATATGAGCATTGCTTCTCCAGCTTTCTTTTGATTTCCATTTGCATCAAATACCTTTCTCCATGCCTCTCACTTTCAGTCTGTATGTGTCCCTAGATCTGAAGTGGGTCTCTTGTAGACAGCATATATACATGTCTTGTTTTTGTGCCCATTCAGCCACTCTATGGAGCCCAAGCCTGCTGGGACAGCTGGTTGATGTGGTGGCGGGGGCTGTAGAGCCCAAGCCTACTGGGACTGCTGGTCAGCCTGCATTGTGGAGAGGAAGACTGCAAGGGCAGTGACCAGCTGGGCACCCCAGCCCACCCCTGTGTCAGCAGTGGCAGAGGACCCTGGCTTGCATGAGTATGGTGGCATGTGCCTGCTGCCACCACACTCTGGCCCCATGTTGCCCCAGGGAAAGGGGTCCACAGAGCTGCCCTCTGACACCCTCCATCTCTCATTTGCACCTGCCTCTCCCCATTCCCCATTGTTACCAGCTTTGGTCTTCTATCTCAGGGTTGATTTGGCCATTCAACATTTTTTGTGATTCCACATGAATTTTAGGACTGTGTTTTCTATTTCTGTAAAGAATGACATTAGAGGGCTTCCCTGGTGGTGCAGTGGTTAAGAATCTGCCTGCCAATGCAGGGGACACGGGTTCAAGCCCTGGTCCAGGAAGATCCCACATCCACAGAGCAAATAAGCCCATGTGCCACAACTACTGAACCTGTGAGTTACAACTACTGAGCCTACATGCCCCAACTACTGAAGCCCACATGCCTAGAGCCCATGCTCCACAATAAGAGAAGCCACCACAATAAGAAGCCTGTGCACTGCAATGAAGAGTAGTCCCTGCTTTCTGCAACTACAGAAAGCTCACGTGCAGCAATGAAGACCCAACACAGCCAATAAATAAAATAAATTAATTAAAACTAAAAAAAAGAATGCCATTAGAATTTTGATAGGGATTGCATTGAATTTGTAGATTGCTTCAAATGGTATGGATATTTTAACAGTATTAATTCTTTGAATCCCTGAACACAAAATTTCTTTCCATTTGTTTGTGTCTTCAATTTCTTTTTATACATCTTATAATATTTAATTGAGAGATATTTCACCTCCTTGGTTACATTTATTCCTAAATGTTTTATTATCTTTGATGCTATTATCTTTTTTCCTTTTGAAAGGAGTTTTATTGAGATATAATTGACATACAATAAACTGTATTCATTTAAAGCATACAATTTGATAATTTTTTATGTCATCTATTTCATACATATTGATGTATATATGGCAATCTCAATCTCGCAATTCATCCCACCAAAACGACCCCCACAATTTCCCCCCTTGATGTCCATATGTTTGTCCTCTACATCTGTGTCTATATTTCTGCCTTGCAAACCAGTTGATCTGTACCATTTTTCTAGATTACACATGTATGCATTAATATACCATATTTGTGTCTCTCTTTCTTACTTCACTCTGTATGACAGTCTCTAGGTCCATGCATGACTCTACAAATGACCCAATTTTGTTCCTGTTTGTGGCTGAGCAATATTCCATTGTACATATGTAGCACATCTTCTTTATCCATTCATCTGTTGATGGACATTTAGGTTGCTTCCATGACCTGGCTATTGTAAATAGTGCTGCAATGAACATTGGGGTTCATGCATCTTTTTTTTTTTTTTACTCAATACATTACTGATTTATTATAAAAGCATATTAAGGATACAAATCAACAGCCAGAAGAAGAGATACACAGGGCAAGGTCTCAAACAATGGAACTTCTGTCCTCATGGAGCTTGGGGCTGGGCATGATTGCACATGGAAGTGTTCTGGTTCCCCCATGTGGAAGCACTCTGAAAAAGGGCCAAAAAACTGTCCTATGGGTTTTTTTGTTTCTTTAAGAACTTTTGTTGAGATACAGTTAACAGACAATAAACTGCATATATTTAGATTTTACAATTTGGTATTTTTTTTCTTATTAGTAATGTATATATGGTAATCCCAATCTCCCAGTTCATTCCCCCCCAACCCTCCCTGCTTTCCCCACTTGGTGTCCATATGTTTGTTCTCTGCATCCGTGTCTCTATTTCTGCCTTGCAAATCAGTTGATTTCTACCATTTTTCTACATTCCGCATATATGTGTTAATATACGATATTTGTTTTTCTCGTTCTAACTCACTTCACTCTGTATGACAGTCTCTAGGTCCATCTATGTCTCTACAAATGTCCCAGTTTTATTCCTTTTTACAACTGAGTAATATTCCATTGTATATATGTACCACATCTTTTTTATCCATTCATCTGTTTATGGACATTTAGGTTGCTTCCATGTCCTGGCTATTGTAAATAGCGCTGAAGTGAACATTGGAGTGCATGTGTCTTTTTTGAATTATGGTGTTCCCTGGGTATATGCCCAGTAGTGGGATTGCTGGGTCATATGGTAACTCTATTTTTAGTTTTTCAAGGAACCTCCATACAGTTCTCCATAGTGGCTGAATCAATTTACATTCCCACCAACACTGCAAGAGGGTTCCCTTTTCTCCACACCCTGTCCAGCATTTACTGTTTGTAGATTTTCTGATGATGCCCATTCTGACCAGTGTGAGATGATACCTCATTGTAGTTTTGATTTGCATTTCTCTAATAATTAGTGATGTTGAGCATCTTTTCATGTGTTTGTTGCCCATCTGTATGTCTTCTTTGGAGAAATGCCTATTTAGGTCTTCCACTCATTTTTTGATTGGGTCGTTTATTCTTTTGATATTGAGCTGAATGAACTGTTTACATATTTTGGAGATTAATCCTTTGTCTGTTGATTCATCTGCAAATATTTTCTCCCATTCTGAGGATTGTCTTTTCGTCTTGCTTATAGTTCCCTTTGTTGTGCAGAAGATTTTAAGCTTCATTAGGTCCCATTTCTTTTATTTTTGTTTTCATGTACATTACTCTAGGAGGAGGATAAAAAAAAAAACTTGCTGTGATTTATGTCAAAGAGTGTTCTTCCTATGTTTTCCTCTAAGAGTTTTATAGTGTCTGGCCTTACATTTAGGTCTTTAATCCTTTTTGAGTTTATTTCTGTGTATTGTGTTAGGGAGTATTCTTATTTCATTCTTTTACATGTAGCTGTCCAGTTTTCCCAGCACCACTTACTGAAGAGATTGTCTTTTATCTGTTGTATATCTTTGCCTTCTTTGTCATAGATTAGTGACCATAGGTGCATGGGTTTATCTCTGGGCTTTCCATCCTGTTTGACTGATCTATATTTCTGGTTTTGTGCCAGTACTATATTGTCTTGATTACTGTAGCTTTGTAGCATAGTTTGAAGTCACAAAATCTGATTCCTCCAACTCTGGTTTGGTTTTTTCCTCAAGATTGCTTTTGGCCATTCAGGGTCTTTAGTGCCTCCATACAAATTTCAAGATTTTTGTTCTGTGAAAAATGCCGTTGGTAATTTGAAAGGGATTGCATTGAATCTGTAGATTGCTTTGGGTAGTATAGTCATTTTCACAATATTGATTCTTCCAATCAAAGAACATGGTATATCTCTCCATCTGTTTGTGTCATCTCTGATTTCTTTCATCAGTGTCTTACAGTTTTCTAAGTACAGGTCTTTTATCTCCTTAGGCAGGTTTATTCCTAGGTATTTTATTCTTTTTGTTGCAATGGTGAATGGGATTGTTTCATTAATTTCTCTTTCTGATCATTTGTTGATAGTGTATAGGAATGCAAGAGATTTCTGTGCATCAATTTTGTATCCTGCAAGTTTACCAAATTCACTGATTAGTTCTAGTAGTTTTCTGATGGCATCTTTAGGATTTTCTATGTATAGTATCATGTCATCTGCAAACAGTGCTGGTTTTACTTCTTCTTTTCCAATTGATGTTTTTTATTTCCTTTACTTCTCTGATTGCTGTGGCAAGGACTTCCAAAACTATGTTGAATAGTAATGGTGAGAGTGGACATCCTTGTCTTGTTCCTGATCTTAGAGGGAATGCTTTCAGTTTTTCACCATTGAGAATGATGTTTGTTGTGGGTTTGTTGTATATGCCCTTTATTATGTTAAGGTAGGTTCCCTCTTTGTCTACTTCCTGTAGAGCTTTTATCATAAATGGGTGTTGAATTTTGTTAAAAGCCTTTTCTATATTTATTGAGATGATCATATGGTTTTTATTCTTCAATTTGTTAATAGGCTATATTACATTGATTGATTTGTATATATTGAAGAACTCTTGCATCCCTGGGATAAATCCCACTTAATCATGGTGTATGATCCTTTTAACATGTTGTTGGAATTTGTTTGCTAGTATTTTGTGGAGGGTTTTTGCATCTATATTTATCAGTGATATTGGTCTGTAATTTTCTTTTTTTGTAGTATCTTTGTGTGGTTTTTGTATTAGGGTGATGGTGGCCTCATAGAATGAGTTTGGGAGTGTTCCTTCCTCTGTAGTTTTTTGGAGGAATTTGAGAAGGATGGGTGTTAGATCTTCTCTAAATGTTTGATAGAATTCATCTGTGTAGCCATCAGGTCCTGGACTTTTGTTTGTTGGGAGATTTTAAATCGCAATTTCAATTTGAGAACTTGTGATTGGTCTGTTCACATTTTCTATTTCTTCCTGATTCAGTCTTGGAAGGTTATACCTTTCTAAGAATTTGCCCATTTCTTCTAGTTTGTCCATTTTACTGGCATACAGTTCCTTGTAGTAGTCTCTTATGCTTTGTACTTCTGCAGTATCCATTGTATCTTCTCCTGTTTCATCTCTAATTTTATTGATTTGAGTCCTCTCCCTCTTTTTCTTGATGAGTCTGGCTAAATGTTTATTGATTTTATCTTCTCAAAGAAACAGCTTTTAGTTTTATTGATCTTTGCTATTATTTTCTCTATTTCATTTATTTCTGCTTTGATCTTTATGATTTCTTTCCTTCTGCTAACTTTGGGTTTTGTTTTGTTTTTTTCTCTAGTTTCTTTAGGTATGAGGTTAGATTGTTTATTTGAGATTCTTCTTGTTTCTTAAGGTAGGATTGTATTGCTATAAACTTCCCTCTTAGAATTGCTTTTGCTGCATCCCATAGGTTTTGGATCATCATGTTTTCATTATCATTTATCTCTAGGAATTTTTCATTTTCTCTTTGATTTCTTCAGTGATCTCTTGGTTATTTAGTAGTGTGTTGTTTAGCCTCCAAGTGTTTATATCTTTTAGGGTTGTTTTTCTGTAATTTACTTCTAATCTAATAGTGTTGTGGTCAGAAAAGACGCTTGATAGGATTTTAATTTTTTTTTAATTTACTGAGGCTTGATTTGTGACCCAAGATGTGATCTATCCTGGAGAATCTTCCATGTGCACTCAAGAAGAAAGTGTAATCTGCTGTTTTTGAATGGAATGTCCTATAAATATCAATTAAATCTATCTGACCTATTGTGTCATTTAAAGTTTGTGTTTCCTTATTAATTTTCTGTCTTCATGATCTGTCCATTGGCATAAGTGAAGTGTTAAAGTCCCCCACTATTACTGTCAATTTCCTCTTTTATTATAATTGTTAGCATTTCCTTATGTACTGAGGTGCTCCTATATTGGGTGCATATATACTTATAATTGTAATATCTTCTTCTTGGATTGATCCTTTGATCATTATGTAGTATCCTTCCTTGTCTCTTGCAACAGCCTTCAATTTAAAGTCTATTTTATCTGATATGAGTATTGCTATTCCAGCTTTGTTTTGATTTCCATTTGCATGGAATATCTTTGTCCACCCCTCACTTTCAGTCTGTATGTGTCCCTAGGTCTGAAGTGGGTCTCTTGTAGACAGCACATATATAGGTCTTGTTCTTGTATCCATTCAGCCAGTCTGTGTCTTTTGGTTGGAGCATTTAGTTCATGTACATTCAATGTAGTTATTGACATATATTTTCCTATTGCCACTTTCTTAATTGTTTTGGATTTGTCTTTGAGGTCCTTTTCTTCTTTTGTGTTTTCCACTTAGAGAAGTTCCTTTACCATTTGTTGTAGGGCTGGTTTAGTGGTGGTGAATTCTCTCAGCTTTTGCTTGTATGTAAAGCTTTTTATTTCTCCATTGAATCCAAATGAGATCTTTGCTGGGTAGAGTATTCTTGGTTGTAGGTTCTTCCCTTTCATTACTGTAAATATATCGTGCCAATCCCTTCTGGCTTGCAGAGTTTCTGCTAAGAAATGAGCTGTTAACCTTATGGGAGTTTCCCTTGTTGCTTTTAATAATTTTTCTGTCTTTAATTTTTGTCAATTTGATTACTATGTGTCTTGGCATGTTTCTCTTTGGGTTTTTCCTGCCTGGATTCTCTGCACTTCCTGGAGTTGGGTGGCTATTTCCTCTCCCATGTTAAGGAAGTTTTCAACTATAATCTCTTTAAATATTTTCTCAGGTCCTTTCTCTCTCTCTTCTCCTTCTGGGACCCCTATAATGTGAATGTTGGTGCATTTAATGTTGTCCCAGAGGTCTCTTAGGCTGTCTTCATTTCTTTTCATTCTTTTTTCTTTATTCTGTTCTGTGGCAGTGATATCCACCATTTTGTCTTCCAGGTCACTTATCCATTCTTCTGCCTCAGTTATTCTGCTATTGATTCCTTCCAGTGCATTTTTCATTTCAGTTATTATATTGCTTACCTCTGTTTGTTTTTTAATTCTTCTAGGTCTTTGTGAACATTTCTTGCATCTTTTTGATCTTTGCATCCATCCTTTTTTGGAAGTCCTGGATCATCTTCACTATCATTATTCTGAATTCTTTTTCTGCAAGGTTGCCTATCTCCACTTCATTTAGTTTTTTTTTCCCTGGGGTTTAATCTTCTTCCTTCATCTGGTACATTTTCACTTTGTCTATCTTTCTGTGATTGTGGTTGTCATTCTGCAGGCTGCAGTATTATAGTTCTTCTTGCTACTGCTGTTTGCCGTCTGGTGGATGAGGCTATGTAAGAGGCTTGTGCATGCTTCTTGACTGGAGTGACTGGTGGTGGCTAGAGTTGGGTGTTGCTATGGTGGGCAGAGCTCAGTAAAACTTTCATCTGCTTGTCTGCTGATGGTTGGGGCTGCGTTCCCTCCCTGTTGGTTGTTTGGCCTGAGGCAACCTAGCACTGGAGTCTACAGGCTGTTTGGTGGGGCTAATGGGAGGGCTCATGCCAATAAGTACTTCCCAGAACTTCTGCTGCCTGTGTCCTTATCCCTATGGTGAGCCACAGTAGCCCCCTGCCTCTGCAGGAGACCCTCCAACACTAGCAGGTAGGTCTGGTTCGCTCTCTTATGGGGTCACTGCTCCTTACCCCTGGGCCCTGGTGTGCATAGTATTTTATGTGTGCCCTCCAAGAGTGGAGTCTCTGTTTCCCCCAGTCCTGTTGAAGTCCTGCAGTCAAATCATGCTTGCCTTCAAAGTCTGATTCTCTGGGGATTCCTCTTCCTGTTGCCAGACCCCTACGGTGGGAAGCCTGATGTGGGGCTCAGAACCTTCACTCTAGTGGGTGGACTCCAGTTTGTGAGTTATCCACCCATCGATCATGTATGGGACTTGATTTTATTGTGATTGTGCCCCTCCTACTTTCTCATTGCAGCCTCTCCTTTGTCTTTGGAATAGGGGTATCTTTTCTGGTGAGTTCCAGTGTCTTTCTGTTCAGCAGTTAGTTGTGATTCCAGTGCTTTTGCAAGTGGGAGACTCTGAAGCTATTTTCAATGGGATTGCTTTCTTAACTTCTCTTTCTTGTAGTTCACTGTTTGTGTACAGAAATCCAATTGATTTTTGCATACTAAATTCTTTTCCTGCAACTTTATTGAATTCATTTATTAGTTCTAACAGTTTTTGTTGTTGTTGTTGTTGTTGTTGTTATAGCTATATAAGATCATGTCATCTGTAAACAGACAATTTTTTTCTTCCTTTAGTATTTCGATAGGCTACATTTCTTTTTCTTATTTAACTTTTCTGGTTAGGACTTCCAGTAACATGCTGAATAGAAGTGGTGAGAGTGGGCACCCTTATCTTGTCCTGATATTAGAGAAAAAGCTTTCAGCTTTTCACTTTTGAGTACAATAAGAGCTTTGGTCCTGTCATATATGTCCTTTATTGAGTTATATTCCTTTTATACCTAATTTGCTGAGAGTTTATCATGAAAGGATGTTGAATTTTGGCAAATGCTTCTTCTGAATCTATTGAGATGATCACATGATTTTTATCCTTCAATCTGTTAAAGTGGTGTACAGAATTATTGCTTTGTATATGTTGAATCCCAGGGTTAAATTTCACTTGATTATAGTGTATAATCCTTTTAATATGCTGTTGAATTCAGCTTGCTAATATTTGGCTGAGGATTTTTGCATCTACATTTATCAGGGATATTATACTTCTCTTTTCTTGTTTTCTTTTCTGATTTTGATACCAAGATAATGTTGACCTTCTAAAATAAGTTTAGAAGTATTCCTCTCAGGGCTTCCCTGGTGGTGCAGTTGTTAAGAATTTGCCTGCCAATTCAGGGGATACAGGTTCAATCCCTGGTCTGGGAAGATCCCACATGCCATAGAGCAACTAAGATCATGTGTCACAACTACTGGGCCTGCACTCTAGAGCCGGTGCACCACAACTACTGAAGCCCGTGCACCTAGAGCCCGTGCTCCACAACAAGAGAAGGCACCACAATGACAAGACTGCGCACCACAATGAAGAGTAGCCCACTCACTGCAACTAGAGAAAGCCCTCGTGTGGCAATGAAGACCCAATGCAGCCAAAAAATAATAAATATAAATAAATAAATTTCTCTTAAAAAAAAAAAGTATTCCTCTCTCTTCAATTTTTGGGAAGAATTTGAGAAGGACTGGCATTAATTCTTCTTTAAACATTTGGTAGAATTCACTAATAAAACCATCTGGTCCTGGGTTTTCTATTTGGGGAGACTAAAATTACTAATTCAATCCTCTTGCTTGTTACTGGTTTGTTCAGATTTTTAATTTTTTCATGATTCAGTCTTGGTTGACTGTATGTTTCTAGGAATTTATTCATTCCCTTTAAATTATCTAATTTGCTGGATTATAATTGTTCACAGTAGTCTTCTATGATCCTTTGTAGTTCTGTTCTATCAGTTGTAATGTCTCCTTTTTCATTCTGATTTTGAATCAGAATCACTTTCTGATTCTCTTTTTTGCTTTAGTTTACCTAAAGTTTTGTCAGTTTTTTCTTTTCAGAATACCAGCTGTTATTTTTGTTGGTCTTTTCTATTCTTCTTCTTTCCTCTACTTCATTTATTTCTGCTCTGATCTTTGTTATTTCCTTCCTTCTGCTAACTTTGTGCTTAGTTTGTTCTTTTTCTAGTTCTTTGAGATGTAAAGTTAGGTTGTATATTTGACATATTTTTTCTTAATATAGGCATTCATCACTCTAAAACTCCTTCTTAGAACTGCTTTTGTAGCATCCTGTAAGTTTTGGTATGCTGTGTTTCCATTTTCATTTGTCTGAAGTTACTCCAAATTTTGCTTTCGATTTCTTCTTTGACCCATTGGTTGTTCAGGAGGGTGTTGTTTAATTTCTATATTTTTTTTAGTTTTCCAGTTTTTCCTACTCTTATTTATTTTTTCATTTTATATTACTGGGATTAGAAAAGATATTTGGTATGATTTCAGTTTTCTTACATTTTCTAAGACTTGTGTTGTGACCTAACATATGATCTATCCTGGAGAATATTCTGTGTGCACTTAAGAAGAATGTGTATTCTGCTGCTATTGGAAGAAATGTTTTATATATGTCTGTTAGTTCAATTTGTTCTAAAGTAGAGTTCAAGTCCAATGTTTTCTTAGTGATTTTCTGGTTAGATGATCTATCCATTGTTGAGAGTGGATTGTTAAAGCCCCCACTGTTGTAGTGCTATTTTCCTGCTTAGATCTGTTAGCATTTGCTTAATATATTTATGAGCTCTGATGCTGGGTACATATATATTGATAATTGTTATATATCCTTTTAATAAATTGACCCCTTTATTATTACATAATGACCCACTTTGTCTTTTGTTGCAGTTTTTGACTTGAAATCTATTTTGCTGGATATAAGTATAGCTACCCATGATTTCTTGGTTTCCATTCGCATGGGATATCTTTTTCTTCCCTTAAAACTTTGAGACTATTTGTGTCCTTAAAGCTGAAGTATGTCTCTGGTAGGCAGCATAATTGGGTCTTTTTGTTGTTTGTCTGTTTTGCATTTTTTACCCATCCAGTCACTCTATATCTTTAGATTGGATAATTTAATTCATTTACATTAAAATAATCATTGATAGGTAAGGACTTACTAATGCCATCTTATTTCTTTTCTGGCTGTTTTGTAGTTTCTTGTTCCCTTCTTCTCCTCTTGCTGTCTTACTTTGTGATTTGAGAATTTTCCATAGTGGTAAGCTTTGATACCCTTCTCTATATCTTTTGGTATCTACTACAGATTTTTGGTTGCTCTTACCATGAAGCTTACATAAAACATAGAGTTATAGCAGTGTACTTTTAAGTTGATAACAAATTAACTTCAATTGTATACAAAAACTATCCTTTTATTCCCCCCATTTTATGCTTTTTATGTCACAATTTACATCTTTTTATATTGTGTATCCATTAACAAATTATTGTAGCAATAGTTTTTAGAATACTTTTGTCTTTAACCTGTACATTAGAGTTAAATGATTTATAGACCACCATAGTCTTGTATTAGAGTATTCTGAATTTTACTATATTTTTACCTTTACCAGTGTGTTTTATTTTTTCATATTTTTCATGTTACTAGTTAGCATTCCCTCATTTCAGTTTTAAGAATGCCTTTCAGCATTTCTTTAAGGCAGATTTAGTGGTAATTAACTCCCTTAGGCTTTATTGGTCTGGGAAATTCTTTATCTCTCCTTCATTTCTGAATGACAGCTTGTAAAATAGTCTTGGCTGGCAGTTTCTTTTTTTTTTTTCTTCAGCACTTTGACTGTATCGTCCCATCGCACCCTCTCCGGAACTACAAGGTTTATGCTGAGAGAGACATTGATAATCTTATGGAGGTTCTCTTGTATGTGAGGTGGTTTTGTTTTGTTTTGTTTTTTTCTTGTTGCTTCTATTAGTCATCTTTGATTTTAAACAGTTTTATTATAAGGTGTTTGCATAAAGTTTCTTTGAGTTGAACCTCTTTGGGGACATATGACCTTCACAAACTCAGATGTCCATATTTCTCCCTGGATTTAGGAAGTTCTCAGCCATTATTTCTTTAAATAAGCTTTCTGTCCCCTTCTCCCTCTTTTCCTTCTGGGACTCCAATAATGTAGAAATTGTTTTTGCTTGATGGTATCCCATAATTCATGCAGTCTTCCTTTACTCTTTTTCATTCTTTTTTCTTTGTTCTCCTTCAAATAGATAATTTCAAATGACCTGTCTTCAAGTTGAGATTCATTCTTTTGCTTTCTGAAGTCAGCTGTTAACATTCTCTATCACAATTTTCACTCCATTCATTGTTTTCTTCAGCTCCAGAATTTATTTTTCTGTCTCTCTGTTAAACGTCTCATTTTGTGTGTTGTTTTTCTGATTTCATTGAATTGCCTTTCTTTGTTTTCATGTAGCTCACTGAGGTTCCTTAAAGCATCTATTTTGAATTCTTTATTATTGAAACCATAGATCTGTATTTATGAGGTAGGTTATTGGGAAATTATTATGTTCCTTGAGTGGTTTCATATTTCCTTCATTTTTCATACGTTTCTTGAAGTGTTGCCCTGCTATCTTTGGATCTGAAGAAGCAGTAACCTCTAGTCTTTACTGTCTGGCTTTGGGAGACAATTTCTGTCAGCCTGACTAGGCATTCTGAGAATTTCTCAAACCTTTCCTATGGATATACCCACTCCACATTTCTTGTTCCCTTTATTATTATGATTTTTTTTGGTGCAGGGGGCAGGGGTGATTCTTAAGATTTGTATGCCTTCTTTGAATCCAACAAACTAGACCTTGTGCTGATAGCATCGGCTTTACTTTCCCTAGGGCAGTGGTGAATGTTCAAGTTTGTTTGCTTTCTCACAATCTTGCAGAGGTGGGCCAACTTTCTGTGTGTGCTCACAAGCTCTCTGCCAATGCTTGTATTTGCCACCTCAGCGGCACACACAGGGAGCTGGTTACAAGGCAGAAGGTTATGTGGGTGAGGTGTGGGGACTGCTGGGAATGCCTGTGGGTCAGCAGGGTGATCTGCTGGCAACGCCTCTCGAGAAGTTTGTGGGTGGTGCCTTTAATGGAGTCTGCAAAGCAGATGGTAGGATTCGTATCTCTTTGATGCATTCCAAGCCCTGCCTACTGTACTCCCACCTGCTTCCCACTCTCAGCTGTGCAACTTACCTCACTATTCTGGATGGGGTGAGAAAGAAGTGGGCCTCTTTGGCAGTGTCTTGTACAGCTGGGAAAACTGGGCACTCACTCACACTCTCTCACTTGCTTTTGTGGAAGAAATTTCAGGCCTAGGGGACGTCTCTTTTGCCACTGAGCTGTGCTACCCTGTGGGAGGGAAGACACAAATAAAGTAAAACTGCTTTTCTTGCCTTCTTTAATGTGTCCAATATTGGATTTACTTTTTGCTCCAAATATGTGCTAGAACTTCTCCACTGGACTCCTGGACTTCCACAAAGATACTCTCATTTGTGGGTGTTGTTAAAACCAGTGTTCTTTGAAAGGAAGATGGTAGAAAACTTCTATTCCACCATTTTGTTGCTGTCACTCCTGTGGTTTGTTCCATTGAATGGTTTTTGTATGTTGAACATCCCTGAATTCTGAGAATAAATCTCACTTGGTCATGATGCATAAACCTTTCAATATGTTGCTAAATTTGATTTGCTAGTATTTTGTGAAGGATATTTGTATCTTAATATATCAATGGAAGGAAGGAACGCAATATATGGCAGTTAAGACTGAACAACAGGGCTTCTCTGGTGGCACAGTGATTAAGAATCTGCCTGCCAATGCAGGGGACACCGGTTGGATCCCTTGGTCCAGGATGATCCCACATGCTGTGGAGCAACTAAGCCTGTGCGCCACAACTACTGAGCCTGCACTCTAGAGCCCTCGAGCCACAACTACTGAAGCCCACATGCCTAGAGCCCATGCTCCGCAACGAGACGCCACTGAAATAAGAAGCCCATGCACTGCAAAGAAGAGCAGACCCCGCTCTCCACAACTACAGAAAGCCTGTGCACAGCAACCAAAACCCAATGCAGCCAATTAAAAAAAAAAAAAAAAGACTGAAGAACAAAAATTTTAAGTTAGAAAGTTGAAAGAACTGTTTTACATAATTATTTCATATTTTAATAACAGTTATCAATGAAAGAAACAATGAACTTGACATTGGACACCTGTGAAAAATTATAATTAAATACTTTACAAATGTGAATTGCACCTTCCCTCAAAAGAAGATCCTGATATAGGAAATTTATGGATCTGAAATCAATTTCTTTCATTGAAAGACCTTTTAGGGGACTTTCCTGGTGGTCCACTGGTTAAGAATCCTCCTTCCAATGTAGGGGATGCGGGTGCGATCCCTGATCAGGGAACTAGGATCCCACATGCCATGGGGCAACTAAGCCCACATGCCATAACTAGTGAGCTCACATGCTGCAACTACAGACCCCAGCCTGTGTGCTGCAGCTGCTGAGCCTGCATGCTCTGGAGCCCATGCCACAACTAGAGAGAAGCCCAGGTGCTGCAACTAAGAAACCAAAAAATCAATAAACAAATAAAATATATATTAAAAAAAAGAAAGACATTTTAAATTCTAACCATTACATATGGGATAAATTGTCAGACATACCTACTTATGAGGACTGAATATGAATTTTGAAAATACATCATCAGTTCATTTTGGATAAAGGTTAAGAATGAATCATGAATTTACTGAAATTGCTTTAAAATCTATTCTTCCATCACTGTTAATATACCTCCATGAGAGTCTTCCTGTCTTGAGAACCTAGAGATGGTTTAGACATAAATTTTTCTCTGCAAGTGGTGTTTTTATCACTTCAACCAGATTTAGATAAATGACTAAACAAGAAACAACCTTATTTGTCACATTGAAAGCTTTAAATATTTATATAGATTGTTTCCATTCATAGTGTGTTTACAGAAACTAATATGTAGAATTGAAATTTCACTAATACCTTTGCTTTCCTTAAAATTGTAGAACAGATACCAGTGCAACAGCCCTTGTCTGTAATAAAATGCCGATTGGCAAATTTTGTCAGAACATTATTTTCTTTGTTATGTTTGTTCTGATTGTTGAAATGTAATTTTATGTGAGTCAAATCCCATATTTAAAAAAAGGAACTTGCATTTTGTATATTCATTTTATGAGTAATTCATTTTTATCTTAAAAGTAAATGATGAATTAAAAAAAAACTGCTCCTCTAGAGACTGTCATACAGAGTGAAGTGAGTCAGAAAGAGAAAAACAAATATTGCATATTAACACATATATGCGGAATATAGAAAAATGGTACAAATCAACCTGTTTGTAAGGCAGAAATAGAGACAAAGACATAGAGAACAAATATGTGGACGGCAAGTGGGGAAGGGGGGATGGGGGTGGAATGAACTGGGACTTTGGGATTCCCTTATATACATTACTAACGAGAAAAAAGATATCAAATTGTACACTTTAAATATATGCAGTTGTACGTCAATTGTATCTCAATAAAAGTTCTTAAGAAAAAACAACAATAACAACAAAACTGGTCCTCCATCGTGGACAGTAAGTAGCACTGGTTTAAATAGCAAGATTGTGTTCCTTGAGAGCAGAGGTTTCATTTTATTCATATTTGCCTGACGGTGGGCCTTAGGCAACTATTTACTAAAGGAATGAATTTTCAATCTGCAACGCTGGGTCCAGGGCGTTAATACATAAAATATCTACTACAATTCTTCAATGATTAGACTTGCTAACATTTACAGAAGTTTATCAAATGTCAAGATCTATGCCAAATGCTTTGCCTCCCACCCGCTTTTTCACGCTCGCGTTCTCTTTCCTCCGAGGGAGGGGGCGTGCTCAGCACCACGACCCGCCCTATCTGTGCAGTCGTTGGCCGAGCCCGACGCCCGTTACTGCCTACTCCCGGCCAAGCCACGCTCCCACGCCGTTCGTCAGGCCGAGAGAGGGCGTGTCCATTGTCCCGCTGGACAATCCAGGCAGTATGCTCTCGTGAGAACCGGGACGCGCTGGACTACCGGAGCAGTGTGGGTGCGAGCGTGCCCCGCGGTCCCTCAGAGACGGCGCACGCCGCGCCCCGCCCCCTCCGCACGCAGGCTCCGCGCGAGTTCGCGCACGCGCGCGCGCGCACCCGTCAGAGTCTCGGTCTGGCCGGCGGGGACCGGCGGGCGGAGGCTGGGCTGCTGAGGTACGAGGGGCGGAGCCAAGTCGTTGCTGCCGCCGCCGCCGCCGCCGCCGCCGCCACCGCTACTGCCGCCGCTACTGCCGCCGCCGCCGCCGCCAGAGAGGAGCATGTCTGCAACTCGAGCCAAGAAAGTGAAGATGGCCACCAAATCATGCCCCGAGTGTGACCAACAGGTGGGCGCCGGGGGCCGGGCGCGCGGGCCGGCGGGGCGGGTGCGCGCGGGCGGACGGCCGTTGCCGGAGGCCGTTGGCTGTGGAGAGGCCGCCTCGCCGGGGTCCCGGCGGCCGAGCGTGTGGGCCGGCCCTCCGGGTCTGCGGCCACGATGGGAGCCCCGAACCGGCCGGGCCGAGCCGAGGAGTTGCCGGGGAAGCGCCCGGGGCCGCGGCCCAGCTGGTGCCCACCTGACGGCGGTTAGACGGGCGAGTGTCTTGCCCTGTGGCCGGGCCGCGCGAGAGGGGGCGTGGGTTTATGGTGAGCAGACGGGGCTCCCTGTCCGGACCCTTCCCGAATCGCCTGGCCGGCTCCGGTGACAGCAGCAGGAGTGTGGGGCAGCGGCCGAAGTGGACGAGTACGGTCCCTCGGCCCCCTCCTGCCCCAACGAGAATGCCCGTTGTGCCGACTCCGAGTCGGGCTGCTGGCTTCCAAATCCCGCTCCTGCCACACAGGGTTGCTTTGTTCCCCTTTCGGATGTGTACGGTGGACCCCCAAAACTGTTGCCCCCGCGACCTGGGCGGATGCTTAAATGTGACAAAAAGGCCCTCAGTGTAATGATGTTTTCCTCTTGGACTTAACTAGTGATCTTTATGCTTTTCAATAATTTTCATAACCCTAATAGTCATCATTTTGGTCTAATTTTTAGTAGAACACTTTTAAATACTAAGTTCCCGTTAAAGTCCAGTCTTTCTAGGTGCTCCCTTCTTAAAATGCTGTCTATTCTTGTAACTTTTTAAAAGATGAATTTACCTTTCTTACCTTATGCGGTTTCTTGAACTTTTAATATCTGCTTTCTAAACTAAATTCACTAGGTCATGCAGTGGCTTTATGACCACTAGTGGCCTGGGGTTGAGATAGACATTCAAACTTAAAAGGGCTCAGCTATGACAGTAAACACTGCATGTGATCAACGTAGCATCAGAATTGTGGTCAGTAGGGATCCTCACAGCATTCCAGGGGCTTTCTCTGCTTCCCCAAATGACAGCTCAGGTGTAAAGAAAAAAAAACCATGCCAGTGGTTGCAAGAGCTACCACGGCTTACAAATTTCATGTTTCTTAGCGCATAAACACGGCCTTAGCTTCCAAGGTTTTGCAGAGAATGGCATGATTATACGGTACTTAGGGAAGCCCAAAACTGGCTTCTCACCAGGTGCCTTCCAGTTCAGATGCCAACAGGGGGTCATTTTTACCATAAGCAATATTGCCTGGTAATACTGCTGCCATTCCATCTTTATCAGTTTGACAGGGTCAGAGTGATAGAAGGTTAACCAAAGGTATTTGTTCTCATGATGGAGTTTTGTGAACCCTTTATTAACGTGTCATACATAACCCAATGAAAAAAAATGTTTTTACTGACTTCTGTATGTATAAAATTTGATTATTCGTAACTAGAAAAAGTAGATCATTTAAAGCTCCCTCAATTAAAACCATTTATAAGACATCTTTTATGCCAAAATGCAGACATTAATGTGTATTTCTTTTCAAAATAATTACCTCTCTTTTTACTTTCCTTCCCTCAGGAAGAGAAATTTACTGCCTCTGCTCTCTCAGCATTGTTTTATTGTTTTCAGTGTATAGGTTTTATACATATTTTGTTAAATTTATCGCTGTGAATTTAATTTTTTGGATGCTACTGTAAGTGGAATTGTTTTAAAATTTTCATTTTATCAATGTTCATTAATTATATATAGGAATACAATTGACTTTTTTTATTGTGGTAAAAAACATAAAATTCACCACATAAACCATTTTAAACTGCACACATACTTCAGTGGCATTAATCCATTCACAGTGTTGTACAACCATCACGCTATCTAGTTCCGGAACATTTTCATCCTTCCAAGATGAGACCCTGTTTTCATTAAGTCACTCTCTGATTCACCCTTCCTCTAGCCCCTAGTAACTACTAATTTGTTTTCAGTTTCTGTGGATTTGCCTATTCTTGATAGTTCAATAAATGGAATCATGCAATATATGTCCTTTGATATCTGACTTCTTTCCTTTAGCTTATCCAAGATGTACCATATATCAGCACTCCGTTCCTTTTTATGACCAAATTACGTTCCATTGTGTGGATGTATCACATTTTGTTAATCCATTCATCAGTTGATGGACATTTTGGGGGTTTCCACCTTTAGGTTATTGTGAATAGTGCTACTATGAATATTCATGTACAAGTTTTGTGTGCGTGTGTGTGATCTTTTAGACCATTACTACTCAATTTTTGTTTTTTGGCCACACTGTGTGGCTTGAGGGATCTCAGTTCTCCAACCAGGGATTGAAGTGGCGCCATGGCTGTGAAAGTGCTGAATCCTAACCAGTAGACCACCAGGGAACTCCCACAAGTTTTTGTTTTAATATCTGTTTTCACTTATTATATTCCCGTGAGTGGAACTACATGGTCATATCATAATCCTGTGTTTAACTTATTGAGGAATTGTCAAACTGTCATTCACAGGAGTTGTTGCATTTTACATTCCCACCAACATTGTATGAAGGTTCTAATTTCCCCACGTCCTCCCCAACACTTGTTATTTTTCGTATAGTTTGACAACTATAGAATTAGTATAGTTTGACACCCCCCAAAAAAAATAGAGAAGAAAATTCTCATGTTTGAAAAGCTTTAAGCTACAGTGTTGGCTCTTTACAGCTATGAGCAAATCTGTCAGTTCCTCAGCGGAGAGCATGCTGGGAGGATGGAGGAGAAATAATGGACACCATGATATCTTCTTAGTTCTGGAGGGTCCTCTGGAATGAAATTTCCTAGAGCTTGTTATTAATTAATTCAACAAATATTTATTAAGCACTTGCTCTGTGTCAGAGACTGTTTTAGTTCAGGAAATAAAGCAGTGAAAAAGAGACAAATAGTCCTTCCTCCTGCTGGGGGTCAATTAGAATAGTCATCCTAGTGCGAGTGAAGTGGGATGTCATTGTGGTTTTCATTTGTATCTCCCTAATAAAGACATTGAACATCTTTTCATGTGCTTCTTGGTCATTTGTATATATTCCTTGGAAAAATATTTATTCAGGTTCGTTGTGCATTTTTAATTGAGTTGTTCATTGGGTTTTTATTGTTTGAGTTCTAAGAGGTTTTGTATATCCTGGATACTAGACCCTTATCAGATATATGATTTGCAATATTTGCAAAAACCCATTCTGTGGGTTGTTTTTTCACTCTCTTGATAGTGCCCTTTGATGCACAAAAGTTTTTCATTTTTTTTCCTTTAAGAACTTTTGTTGAGATACAATTGACATACAATAAACTACATATATTTAAAGTGTACAATTTGATTTTTTTTTCTTATTAGTAATGTGTATATGGCAATCCCAATCTCCCAATTCACCCCCTCTAACCTCCCCCCCCCCAACTTGGTGTCCATATGTTTGTTCTCTACATCTGTGTCTCTCAAAAGTTTTTCATTTTGATGTGGTCCAGTATGTCTATTTTTTCTTTTGTTGCTTGTGCTTTTGGTGTCATAACTAAGAAACTATTGCCAGACCCAAGGTTATGAAGATTTACCCTTTATCTCATGTAAGAGTTGTATAGTTTTAGTTGTTATATATATGTCCTTGATTCATTTTGAGTTAATTTTTGTATGTGGTGTGAGGTAAGGGTTCAGCTTCATTCTTTTGTATTTGGATATCCCATTGTTCCAGCTCCTTTAGTTGAAGAGACTATTTTTTCCTCATTGAGTGGTGTTGGCACCATTGTTGAAAGTCAGTTGACAATAGATTGTTGGGTTTATTTTAGTATTTCTTTTCTCATTGATACACAAGATTATTTTAAAGACTTATCTTTAAAAAATTGAAGTGTAGTTAATTTACAGTGTTGTGTTATTTTCACGTGTACAGCAAAGTGATTCAGGTATATATATATGTACACATATTTATATGTATAAAATACATATACATACACATATATATCCTTTTCAGGTTTTTTTCCATTATAGGTTATTACAAGATATTGAATATAGTTCGCTGTGCTCTACAGTAGGTCCTTGTTTATCTATTTTATATGTAGTAATATGTATCTGTTAATCTCTAACTCCTAATTTATTCCCCCTTCCCCTTTTGGTAACCATAAGTTTGTATTCTATGTCTGTGAGTTTATTTTGTAAATAAGTTCATTTTGTATCATTTTTTTAAGATCCACATATAAGTGATATATAGTATTTGTCTTTGTCTGACTTACTTTACTTAGTATGATAATCTCTCGGTCCATCCATGTTGCTGCAAATGGCATTATTTCATCCTTGTTTAGAATGAGTAATAGTCCATGGTGTATATATATGTGTGTGTATACACATATACTCACATACATACCACATTTTCTTTATCAATTCATCTGTTGACACTTAGGTTGCTTCTTTGTCTTAGCTATTGTAAATACTGCTGCTGTAAATATGGGGGTGCATGTATCTTTTTGAATTATAGGTTTTTTTCTGGGTATATGCCCAGAAGTGGGATTGCTGGATCATATGGTAACTCTTAGTTTTTGAGGAACCTCCACACTGTTTTCCATAGTGGCTGCACCAATTTACATTTCTACCAACAGTGTAAGAGGGTTCCCTTTTCTCCACACCCTCTCCAGCATTTATTACTTGTAGACTTTTTAATGATGGTCATTCTGACCAGTGTGAGGTGATACCTCATTGTAGTTTTGATTTGTATTTCTCTAAAAATTAGCAAGGTTGAGCATCTTTTCAGGTATCTGTTGGCCATCTGTATAGCTTCTTTGGAGAAATGTCTGTTTAGGTTTTCTGCCCGTTTATTGGCTGGGTTGTTTGGTTTTTTTGATATTGAGCTGTAGGAGCTGTTTATATATTTTTGAAATTAAGCCCTTGTCAGCCACATGATTTGCAAATATTTTCTCCCATTCTATAGGTTGTCTTTTCATTTTGTTTATGGTTTTCTGTGCAAAAGCTTAGAAGTTTGATTAGGTCCCATTTGTTTATTTTTGCTTTTATATCTCTTGCCTTGGGAGACTGATCTAAGAAAGTATTGCTGTGATTTATGTCAGAGAATGTTTTGCCTATGCTTTCTTCTAGGATTTTTATGGTGTCATGTCTTATACTTAAGTCTTTAAGCCATTCTGAGTTTATTTTTGTGTTTGGTTTGAGGGAGTGTTCTAGCTTCATTAATTTACATGCGGCTGTCCAGCTTTCCCAACACTACTTGCAGAAGAGACTGCCTTTTCTCCATTGTATATTCTTGTCTCCTTTGCCCAAGATTAATTTTAAAGACTTTAAAAAAAAAATTGAGGTGTAATTAAACAAGTGGTTACCAATGGGGAGAAAGAAGGGGGGATGGGCAATATAGGGGTGGGGATTAAGAGGGACAAACTATCATGTATAAGTAAGCTACAGGGATATATTGTACAACACGGAATATAGCCAATATTTTATAATAACTATAAATAGAGTATAACCTTTAAAAATTTTGTATCACTGTATTATACAACTGTAGCATATAATATTGCACATCAACTATACTTCAGTTTTTAAAATTAAGGTATAGTTATATATTATATGCATAATTATATGTTGCATACATAATTATAAGTTTAATATATAATTAAAGAGAAAATATTTGCAAATGATGTGACTGACAAGGGCTTAATTTCCAAAATATACAAACAGCTCATACAACTCAATAACAACAACAAAAAAACAACGCAATTGAAAAATGGGCAGAAGACCTAAATAGACATTTCTCCAAAGAAGACATACAGATGGCCAATAGGCACATGAAAAGATGCTCATCATTGCTAATTATTAGAGAAATGCAAATCAAAACTATAATGAAGTACAAACTCATACCAATCAGAATGGCCATCATTAAAAAGTCTACCTCAGGTGCACTCAGAGCAGGGGGCCTTAAGAAATAGCTCCTCTGTTTACAACACACCCAAGAGGAATCTGGGTTCATTGTGACAAGAGGCACAAAACTTGTGGCCTTCCTATGAACAAGTACTCAACACTTGTCCTCCTGCACCTCCCTGTGGCTGCTGGGCAGGACCACTGGGACAGGGCTCAATATTAGAAGGAAGGCTGCAGTATTTAGTGGGGGAGTTTGCCACCTAAAGCCTGTCCGGTCCATGCATGGGTGGGCCATGAGTGGCTTTATAGACATAAAACCATTGAACCTCTCTTTTCAAGGAAAGAAAAAGAAAAATTGATTCTATATGCCATTCTGGAAAAGGCAAAACTAAAGACGCTAAAAAGATCAGCAGTTGCCAGGAGTTTCAGGGGAGAGGGGAGATGAATTCACAGAATATAGAAGTTTTTATGAGCAGAGAAAATACTTTGAATGACATTATAATGATGGCTGTATGTCATCATACTTTTGTCCAAACCAATAGAATGTGCAGTGCTATTCAGTTCATTAAAGTGAACTGTAAGGTGAACTGTGGACTTTGGTGATTATTTGTCAACGCAGTTTATCCTTGGTTTAAAAAAAAAAAGAAGATACCACTACGTTGATAATGGGTATGCATTTGAGGGGATGGGGTGTATGGGGAATTTCTGTACTTTCCTGTCAATTTTGTTATAAACCTAAAACTGCTTTAGAAAAAAAGTCTCAAAAAAAAATTCACACTCAGGGTAGAAGTTTTGGGCAAATTTTTGGTTTACTTTTATATATACATATTATGTATGTGTGTGTGTTGGATTGTTTTGTAAAAAAAATTTTTTTTTAGATCAAAAAAGTTTGCAGGCCACTGTAGTTAAGTTATACTGGCAAATAAAAGCAGATATTAACCTCCAAAAAAAATACAAATAATAAATGCTAGAGAGGGTGTGAAAAAAAGGGAACCCTCTTACACTGTTGGTGGGAATGTAAATTGGTGCAGCCACTATGGAAAACAGTGTGGAGGTTCCTCAAAAACTAAAAATAGAGTTGCTATATGATCTAGCAATCCCACTTCTGGACATATACCCAGATAAAACTAATTGGAAAAGATGCATGCACCCCATGTTTATAGCAGCGCTATTTACAGAAGCCAAGACATGGAAGCAACCTAAGTATCCACTGGCAGATGAATGGATAAAGAAGATATGGTGTATATATATATATATACACCATGGAATATTACTCATTCTAAAAAAGAAATAATGCCATTTGCAGCACCATGGATGGGCCTAGAGATCACCATACTAAGTGAAGTAAGTCAGAAAGAGAAATATAAATACCATACAATATCACTTATATGTGGAATCTAAAATACGACACAAGTGTACACATCTACAGAAGGAAAACAGACTTACAGACTTGTAGTTGCCAAGGTGGGGCGGGTGGGGCGGGTGGGGGGCGTGGAGGGCTCTAGGGGAGGGAAGGATTGGGAGTTTGGGATTAGCAGATGCAAGCTGGTTTGTTTAGAATGGAAAAACAACAAGGTCCTCCTGTATAACAAAGAGAACTATATTCAATATCCTGTGATAAACCACAGTGGAAAAGAATATGAAAAAGAAAATATATATGTATAACTGATTCACTTTGCTATACAGCAGAAATTAACATAACATTGTAAATCAACTATGCTTCAATAAAATATTTTAAAAACTAAGGTATGATTGATATAATGCTGTATTAGTTATATGTATTATAGCATTATATTAGTTACAGGTGTACAATAAGATTTGATATTTGTATATATTGTGAACTGATCACACAATAAGACTTTATTTATTTACAGCAGTTTTATGTTCACAGTAAAATTGAGAAGAGGGTACAGAGATTTTCCCATATACCCTCTGCCCCCACAGAAGCATAGCCTCCCCCATATCAACATCCTCCCCAGATTGGTAAATGTTAAAATTGATAACCCTACATTGACACATCATTGTTACCTGAAGTCCATAGTTTACATTAGAGTTCACTCTTGGTATTGTACCTTCTGTGTATGTGGACAAATTTATAATGACATGTATCCACCATTACAGTATTGTTGAGTATTTTTACTGCCCTAAAAATCCACTGTGCTTTACCTGTATATCCCTCCCTCCCCCTGACCCCTGGGAATCACCGATCTGTTTACCATCTCCATAGTTTTGCCTTTTCCAGAATGTCATATAGTTGGAATCATACAGTGTGTAACCTTTTCAGATTAGCTTCTTTCACTTAGTAATACACATTTATGCTTCCTCCATGTCTTCTCAGGGCTGGGTAGCTTTTCTTTTTCTTTCTTTTCTTTTTTTTTTTTTTAAAGCACTGAATAATATTCCATTTTCTAGAAGTTCCACAGTTTATCCATTTACATACTGACGGACATCTTGGTTGCTTCAAAGTTTTGGCAACTATGAATTAAGCTGTTATAAACATTGTGTGCAGGTTTTTATGTGGATGTAAATTTTCAACTCTTTCAGGTAGATATCAAGGAACATGATTGCTGGATTGTAAGGTAAGAATATGTTTAGTTCTGTAAGAAATTGCCAAAGTGTCTTCCCTTAAAGTGGCTGTAGTATTTTGCATTCCCACCAATGAATGAGAGTTCCTGTTGCTTCACATCCTTGTTAACCTTTGGTGTTGTGAGTGTTCCAGATTTTTGGCCATTCTAATAAGTGTGTACTGGAATCTCATTGTTTTAGTTAGCATTTCCCTGATGACATATGATGTGGAACATCTTTTCATATGCTTAAATGTTCTCTGATGACATGTCTTTTAAGGTCTTTGGCCCTTTAAAAAAATTGGGGGGACTTCCCTGGTGGCACAGTGGTTAAGAATCTGCCTGCCAATGGAGGGAACACGGGTTTGATCCCTGGTCTGGGAAGATCCCACATCCTGTGGAGCAACTAAGCCCATGTGCCGCAACTACTGAGCCTACGCCCTAGAGCCCATGAACCACAACTATTGAGCCCGTGTGCCACAACTACTGAAACCCGTGCACCTAGAGCCCGTGCTCCACAACAAGAGAAGTCACCACAATGAGAAGCCCACGTACAGCAACGAAGAGTAGCCCTCGCTTACCACAGCTAGAGAAAGCCCGTGAGCAGCAATGAAGACCCAATGCAACCAATAAATAAATAAATAGTTATAAAAAGTTGAGTTATTTATTTTTCTTATTATTGAGTTTTAAGAGTTCTTTGTATATTTCAGATAGCAGTCCTTTGTCAGATATGTTTCTTGCAAATCTTTTCTCCCAGTCTGTGGCGTCGTCTTTTCATTTTCTTGACAGTGTATTTTGCAGAGCAGAAAATTTTAATTTTAATGAAGCCCAGCTTACCAGTTCTCTTTTTCATGATTGTGCTTTATGGTGTCATATCTAAAAAGTCATCATCAAACCCAAAGTCATCTAGATTTTCTTTTGTGTTATCTTCTAGGAGTTTGTAGTTTTGTGTTTTACGTTTAGGTTTGTGATGCATTTTGAGTTAATTTTTGTGAAGGATGTAAGGTCTGTGTCTAGATGCCATTTTTGTTGTTGTTTTTAATGTGGATGTGCAGTTTTTCTAGCACCATTTGTTGAAAAGACCATCTTTGTATTGCCTTTGCTCCATTGTCAAAGTTCAGTTGACTGATTTATGTGTGTCTGTTTCTCAGCTCTTTATTTCTTTTCCATTGATTTATTTGTTCTCTCACCAGCACCACACTATCTTAGTTACTGTAGCTTTATAATAAGTCTCCAACTTTGTTCTTCTTACATGCTGGGTTGGCTATTCTGGGTCTTTTGTCTCTCCATGTGAAGTTTGAATCTGTTTGTTGATATCCACAAAATAACTTGATGGGCTTTTTAAAAATAATTAATCTATTTTAAAGCTGCATTGGGTCTTTGTTGCTGTGTGCAGGATGTCTCTAGTTGTGGCGAGTGGGGGCTACTCTTTGTTGCGGTGCTTGGGCTTCTCATTGTGGCTTCTCTTGTTGCGAAGCATGGGCTCTAGGTGTGTGGGCTTCAGTAGTTGTGGCACATGGGCTCTATAGCACAGGCTCAGCTGTTGTGGCACACAGGCTTAGTTGCTCTGCAGCATGTGAGATCTTCTTGAACCAGGAATTGAACCCATGTCCCCTGCATTGGCAGGTGGATTCTTAACCACTGTGCAACCAGGGAAGTCCCTTGATGGGCTTTTGATTGGGATTTCATTGACTCTTTAGATCCGTTGGGAAGAACTGACATCTTGGCAATATTGAGTCTCCTTATCCATGAACATGGGATATCCGTATATTTTAGTTCTTTGGTTTTGTTCATTATAGTTGTGTAGTTTTCCTCATATGGACCTTGTACAGTAAGTCACCTACATACGAACAAGTTATGTTCTGAGAGTGTGTTCATAAGTCTGTTTTGTTTGTTAAGACCAACAGAGTTAGCCTGGGTACTCGACTAATACAATCAGCTATATAGTACTGTACTGTGTAGTAGGTTGATAATACTTATCACACAAATAATACGTAAAAAACAAACACAAAGAATAAAACATTTAAAATCTTACAGTACAGTACCTAGAAAAGTACAGTAGTACAGTACAACAGCTGGCATATAGGGGCTGGCATTGAGTGAACAGGCAAGAAGAGTTACTAACTGGAGGAGGAAGAGGAGGTGGGAGACAGTAGGGCTGAAGGATCGTCAGCAATAGGAGATGGAGGGCAAGCTGCAATTTCACTAAAACCTGATGTTGGTGGCACAGGTTCTGGTTCTTTGATGGATTCAGTTCTGTCTACCCTGTTGGAAAATTGATCCAGTGATGTCTGGGTAGTTCTTTTTTCTCCTCATAGATGACACGGTAGCACTGGATTATGTTCTGAACAGCTGCTGCAACCTTTGTGTACCGTTCTACCTTTGGATCCTGTGACTCAAAAACTAACAGTGGCTCCTCAAGTAAAGAAAATCCTCTTGCTGTTTCCTGGATCATGAATCTCTTCTGTTCTTCAGTTACTTCTTCTTCCTCTTGTCTCTTTGTCCTTTTTCTAGGCCTCCAATTCCATCAGGTCTTCATTAATAAGCTCCTCATGTTGCATAGCAAAGAGTTCAGTGAAGTCATCCTCTTGCAGATCTAGCTTCAGCTTCTTGCTGAGGGTCACTGAGTTGCTGAAGACCTCTTTGGACTCCTCATCTACCTTCTCAAATGCACAAAAATCGTGACCAAACTGTGGGCAAAGTTTCTTCCAAAGCCCACGCATGGTGATGGCTGTAACCTTGAACCAAGCAAAGTCAGTGTTTTTTATGGCCTTGCAGATGTTGTAGTCTTTCCAAAAGTGTCTCAGAGTTGTTCCTGACTCATCACTTGGCTTTACTGCCTGACGAAAAGAGTGATGTACACAATATTTCTTGAAAGTCGCTGTAACCCTCTGGTCCATAGGTTGGATGAGTGATGTAGTATTTGTTGGCAGATGCACTACTTTGAAGATGGGATGAAAGTTGTCCATGAATAGGGGGTGTCCCAGAGCATTGTCAAGCAGCAAAAGAATGTTTCATGGGACGTCCTCCAAGCAATATTTTTCTACCTCCTGGATAAAGTGGTGGAAGAACCAGTCCTGGAAAATGGCCTGTGTAACCCAGACTTTGGGGTTACTCTTCCACACAGCAGGAAGAGAGCCTTTGGCTTTGTTTTTAAGGGCTCTTGGGTTCTCCGAATGATAAACTGAGAGGCTTCAGCCTCATATCGCCAGAAGCATTGCCACCAAACAAGAGACTTAGCATATCCTTTGCTGGTATCAACTTTTTTCCTCCTCACTGATATAACTTAGGTCTGGCATCCTCTTCCAGTACAGTCCTGTCTCATCCACAAGTGTTTCAGGAGATTCCTGGGCAGCTACCATATCTGCATGTGCTGCCTTGCCACTTACTTTTATGTTGTGAAAGTTGGCTCTAGCCTTGAACCAATGAAACCAGTCATGGCTGACATTAAAAGATGCAGCCTCTGATTCTTCGCCATGTTTCTTCTTCAAGTCTTCCTAGAGGCTTTTAGCTTTCTCTTTAATCAGCATTAAGCTGAGTGGGACTTGACACTAATGATGATCCTGCATCTACACACTGAGAAGTTTCTCCATCTCCTCTGTCACCTTTCCATGCTTCTTTGATATTATTGTTGACATCATTGGCACAGCAGACTTCACATGTTCCATGATCTTGTCCTTGTTCTTTAGAATCATGCCTGTGGTTGAACAATTCGTGTTATAAGAATGAGTGATGTCTACCCTTATTGCCTCGGTCTACTCTCGTGTAATTATTTTCACTTTTGTTTCCATTGTTGTTGCTTGTCGCTTCTTAGCAGTACCAGCTACATCACTGCTGCTTTTAGGCTTGCTTCTGGACATCCTGGGCTTGCAATAAAGATTCTGTACTACTGTACTCTATACAGTACTATAAAGTACACAAAAGCACAACCAGTTGTGGAGGATTCATGCATGTGACAGTGTACACCAGACACGTGAACTAACTTATGCGATTGGACATGTGAATGCATGTTCACATGTTTTAAGTTCGCAACTTGATGGTTTGTATGTAGGGGACTTACTGTACATTATTTTATTAGGTTTATGCTTATGAATTCCATATTTTTTGGTGTGCTAATATAAATGGTATTGTGCTTTTAATTTCAAATTCCATTTGTTCATTTCTGGGATATAGGAAGGCAGTTGGCTTTTTTGCATTAATCTTGTGTCCTGCAGTCTTGTTATAGTAGCTTATTTTAAGAGATTTTTGGTTGATTCATTTGGATTTCTACATAGGCATTCATGTCTTCTGCAAAGAAGACAGTTTTATTCATTCTTAATCAGTATACCCTTTATTTCCTTTTCTTGTCTTATTGCATTAGCTAGGACTTCCAATATGATGTTAAAAAGGAGTGGTGAGAGGGAATGTCCTTGTCTTGTTCCTGATCTTAGTGAGAATGTTTCTTGGTTCTCACTATTAAGTATTATGTTACCTGTAGATTTTTTGTAGATATCTGCTATAAAGTTGAGGAAGTCCCCCTCTATTCCTTATTTACAGAAATCTTTTATCATGAATGGGTGTTGGATTTTGTCAAATGTTTTTTCTGCATCTACAGACATACCTCGTTTTACTGCACTGTATTGTACAATACTTTGCAAATACTGCATTTTTTACACAGTGAAGGTTTGTGGCAACCCTGCATTAAGCAAATCTCTCAGTGCCATTTTTGAACAGCATTATTTTCTAATTAAGGTATGTACATTATTTTTGTAGACATAATGGTATTACGCACTAAACTATAGTATAAACATTACTTTTATACATATTGGAAAACCAAAAAAACTCCTTTAATTCACTTTATTGTGATATTCACTTTATTGTAATACTGTAGAATTAAATCTGAAATACCTCAGAGGTATGCCTGTATTGATGTGATTGTGTGATTTTTCTATAGTCTGTTGATGTGATAGGTTACAAGTTGAATCAGCCTTCATACCTGAGGTAAATCCCTCTTGATTGTGGTATATGATTTTTTTTAATATGTTGTTGGATTCCATTTGCTAATGTTTTTATTTTTCTCTATTGCCTGTTTTCTTTTTCATTGATTTCCTATCTTATTATTTCCTTCCTTCCATTCGATTTTAATTTACTCTTATTTTTCCATCTTCATGAACAAAATTAATTTTAGACCTTTCTTTTCTAACATAAGCATTTAAAGTTACAAATTTCTCTCTGGACACTGGCTAACTGCATTTGTGGTCAGATGACATCTCTTGAAGATTTCAGTATGGCCCATTATGTAGTCCACCTTGTTGAGTGTCCCCTGCGTACTTAAAAAGAGTATATTCTCTCAGCTGTTGGGTGTAATAGTCTATAAATTTCTGTTATGTTAAGGTGGTTGATATTGTCATGCAGATACCTTTGCTAATTTTTTTTTGTCTAGTTCTATAAATTACTGAGAGAAGTGTGCTAGAAATAACGCAGTTATGATTGTGGATTGGACTACTCTTTTTAGTGCTCCAAGTATTTGTTTCATATATTTTGAAGCTCTACCATTCAGCACTTACATATTTATAATTTTGTGTCTTCCTAATGTTTTGACCTTCTGTTAGTAAATGTCTCTCTTTGTCCCAGTAAATGCTGCTTATCTTGAAATTTGCTTTGTTTGATTTTATTGCAGCCAATCTAACCTTCTTATACTTATTTGCATGGATGAGTAGGAAAAACTGACTTCTTCCTCTCCTTTACTCTCCCATTACTACCACATTCACAACACTTCTGACACCAGATATGTAGGGGGTTTTCCTCTACCAAGCAATTCTCTGTGAGACCAGCTAGATATCTTACAGTTTAACTCAGTTCTGACACCATCTACCTGGAGTTGCAAGTATTAGGTCCCCAGGTTATCCACAATTCTGTCCTGACTTGGCTACGAATCAGAGGGTCCCATGACCTCCACCCCCTTGGATTAGATTACTTGCTAGACCAGCTCACAAAACTCAGAGAAACACTGTAATAAAGCAGCAGCCCCCAACCTTTTTGGCACCAGGGACTGGTTTCGTGGAAGACAGTTTCCACAAATTGGGGGTAAGGGGGATGATTCAGGCAGTAATTCAAGTGATGGTGGGGATGGGGAGTGGCAAATGAAGCTTCGCTCACTGGCCCACCTGCTGATCACCTCCTGCTGTGCTGCCCGATTCCTAACAGGGGAACCCCTCAGGGGTTGGGGACCCCTGTAATAAAGGATACGATAAAGGATGCAGATGAACAGCCAGGTGAAGAGAGACATAGGGTCTGGGAGGGTCTTGAGCACAGGAACTTCTATCCCCATAGAGTTAGGATGTGTCATTCACTCAGTACTTGGATATGTTGACCAAACTGGAAGCTCTCTGAATCCTGTACTTTTGGGATTTTTATGGAGGCATCACATAGACATGGTGGATCATTAACTCCATTTCCAGCCCCTCTCCCTTTCTGGACAACTGGTGGTTGGGCTGAATATTCTAAATTTCCAGTCATGGTTTTGGTCTTTCACCTCATTAGAACAAAGACACTGCTATCACCTAGGAAATTCCAAGGGATTTAGGAACTCTGTATTAGGAAGTGGAATCAAAGACCAAATATTAGAACAAAAGATATTCCTAATGCTCTTATCACTTAGGAAATTACAAGGGTTTTAGGAGCTCCCTGCTGGGAACTGGTGAGGAGGGTTAGGGTGGACCAGTATATTTTTTTCTTATCTTAGAATGGTGTCTTTTTTCTTACTTTTTTCCTTTAACCTGCCAGTATCTTTGTATTTAAACAGCTTAGTGTTGGTTTTGCTTTGTTATCCATCTGACAGTGTCTGCCTTTTGATTGGTCTGCCTTTTGATTGGCTTGCCTTTTGATTGGAGAATTAATCCATTTATATATGATGTAACTACTTATATGTTTGGATTTTTTTTGCTGTTTGTTTTCTGTCTTATCAGCTTCATATTCTTCTGTGTCTCTTTTCCTCCCTCTTTTGTCTTAATCACGTTATTGGCACTATGTTTTAATTTCTCTATTGGTCTTTTACCTTTATTATTTTGCTTTTGTGTGTGTGTGTGTGTGTGTACACATGTGCGCTTGCTCTAGAAATTATATTATATGGTTCCAGTTTATCAGTCTATTTAGAGGCAATTTTGGATTAATTCAGGAAAAATGTAGGAATTTTGCAACCATCTAGTTCCCTTTACTTTTCCTAGCTTTTGTGCTATAATTAGAGTGATCAGCTTATCTTATGTTTGCCTGGGCATTTCCTAGTTTTAGCACTGAAAAAAACTAGGCAACTCTGTGTCTGGGCAACTTCCTCAATCCTGGGCAAATTAGAAAGGTTGGTCATCTTTGCTATTGTTATCATCTTTGTTACATCTATAAATGTTATAAACTCAATGTGCTTTTTGCTTTAAGTTAGAGGTGGGCAAAATATGGCTCTCAGACAAAATATGGCTTCCATATCAAATCTGGCTCCTGGCTTATTTTTGTAGGACCCACAAGCTAAGAATGTTTTTTACATTTTTTTTTAAGATCAAACATTTTGCATTTTTAAAGCGTTACTAAGAAAAAGGAAAAAGAAAAATATGAGACACAAACAGCTAACCTGGGCTGGCACTTTGCGAAAAAAGTGTGCTGATGCCTTTCTTAACTAATCATATATGTCTTTAAAAGAAAATGATAGGAGAAAAATATACACACATATACTTATTTTTTAAAATATTTATTTATTTATTTGGCTGCGTCCAGTCTTAGTTGTGGCACATGGGATTTTTCGTTGCAGCGTGTGGGCTCCTCATTGTGATGTGCGGGCACATGGGCTCCAGAGTGCGAGGGCTCAGTATTTGCAGCATGTGGTCTCTCTAGTTGTGGTGTGAGGGCTCTAGAGCGCACGGGCTTAGTTGCTCCATGGCATGTAGGACCTTAGTTCCCTGACCAGTGATCGAACCCATGTCCCCTGCATTGGAAGGTGGATTCTTAACCACTAGACAACCAGGGAAGTCCCTACTTATCATTTTAAATATGAATAATTTGTAAAAACTGGAGAGCTTTTTTTTTTTTTTTCTTTTAAAGGAAATTTTAGTACATAGTTTCAGGAGCAATCTTGTGGATCAGCCAAATCTGTATTGTGTTTTATACAAATATGGTTTTTGGACAGTGGCAGAAATGTGATCAGAGAAAGATTAAAAAAGAAATATAGTTGCTATTGTTCCAGTGCCACTAAGCACCTCCAGTATATAGTACAAAAAGGGTTTTGTGAGGAAAACCTATTTAAACTCTGTTCTTAGTTTAAAATTAAATTTATTATGTTCTGACATAACTGACTTGAGTAATTGTAGTTTGGAAGAAATAATTTCAATATTTAAAGCATTTTCAGGGCTTCCCTGGTTGCGCAATGGTTAGGAATCTGCCTGCCAATGCAGGGGACATGGGTTCGATCCCTGGGCCAGGAAGATCCCACATGCCATGGAGCAACAAAGCCCCTATGCCACAACTACTGAGCCTGTGCTATAGAGTCCGTGAGCCACAACTGAGCCTGCACACTGCAGCTACTGAAGCCTGCGTGCCTAGAGCCTGTGCTCTGCAATAAGAGAAGCCACCGCAGTGAGGAACCTGTGCACCTCAATGAAGAGTAGCCCCTGCTTGCCACAACTAGAGAAAGCCTGAGCATAGCAATGAAGACCCAATGCAGCCAAAAATAAATAAATAATAAATAAATAATAAAATAAATCTTAAAAAATATTTTTTCATTTGTTCTGATTAATTGAGTAAAAGCTTAGGTTTACATTGTGTGCATAATACCTTCCAGTTTCTTCAGGTCACAAACTATTGTAAATCCTAATCTGTTTCACTTGGCAGAAAATAATCTTTCACAGGAAAAAAAAAAGCCTATTTTTAACATGCTGGCTTAAAAGTGAAAAGAATATCTAAGGACAGCTGGAAGTTTTCATCATAACAAGAGCTCAGTTTCATTTGGAAAGAGCTAGTTAATTATGCTGCATACATTCTTTTGAATATAACAAATAATAGATAAATTGAAGCATATTGTTTCAATTTTTAAAGTAAATACTTAAGGGAATATTCATGAGGATTTAATCAAACTTGTTGACTCTTAAATGTGCTGTTTTTTTTTTTTTTAGTAAGAAACTGAAGAAAGTAATGTTATAGTTGAGGTTTTCTAATTTTTTAAAGGTGAAGTTTTTTTTTTCAACTTGATTAAGAAATAATTCTTTATGATATAAGCTAAAAAAAAAGAGAAACCAAAAAGCCATGTTTTGTTTCTTGCTTTTTTTTTTGACTACGCAACAAATAAGACTATTAGAATAATTCATATTAGAATCCTGCAATGATTCTACAATACCTGGAGTATATCATATTATGTTTTTATATGTGTTTTATACATAATATATACAATCTTTAAAGTTTGAAGGAATTTTTCCATTTGTATGTATTATCTTTTTTAAAAAATTTAGAAACATAGTACAGGAAAGAAGTTGAGTGTTTCAGTTTCTTTGTAAAATTCTCCGTGCAGGCCTGTATTAAAAATGTAGTTGACAGTTCCCTTGTGGACATTCAGCAAACTCTGGAGACATTTTTGGTTGTCACAATTGGACGGGAAGTGCTACTGACATCTACTGGGAAAAGCCCAAAGATGCTGATAAACATCCTACTATGAAGAGGACAGCTCATCACAGCTAAGTTATTGGTCTCAAACAAAATAGTGCCAAAATTGAGAAATACCCATCAACGTCATTATGCTTTTCATTGCCAAGGTGTTTCACATCTATTGTTCATATTACTCAGAGTTTACCGAGTCCTTATGAGTGTATAGTGTTCAAAATTATTGTTAGCCTCTAGCATTTAAAACTTTTTAAGTAAAATCTATATAACACAAATTTACCATTTTAACCATTTTTAGGTGTATAGGTCAATGGAATTAAGTACATTCACAGTGTTGAATAAGCATCACCAGCATCCGTCTCCAGAACTTTTCTTATTATTCCAACTTGAAACTCTGTACCCCTAAAAAATAACTCCCCATTCCCCACTCCCCCCAGCCGCTGATAACCTCTGTTCTACTTTCTATGAATTTGTCTATTCTAGTTACCTCATATAAGCGAAGTCATACAGTATTTGTTCGTTTTAGTATTTTTTGTATATTTGCTGTTTTAATTATTACCTTAGGGTTTTTTGGTGTGTGTGTGTTTTTTGTTTTCTTATAAACAGACTTTTTTTTTTTAATTTGGAGAATTTTTTTTGACACAGAGCAATCACATTATGAATTGTATGTCTGCTGACAGTGATTTTCAGTTCTCTTTGTAATAAAGAATTGGAATGAGTTATTTATAGTGTGGTTATTTTATAGTTCCTTTAAATCTAGGAAACAAAATAAGATAAGGACTTTTTTTCCTATAGTTTGTTTATAGTTTTACTTGGAAAAATGTAAAAACAATCTTCATTCAAGGAATCAATTGATGTAGTGTACCCATAAATGATATTATTAGTAAATGATACTTTGAGTTAAAAAACATCCTGGTTTGGGGGGTGAAGGGGAAGCTGAGATGAAGCGAGAGAGTAGCACAGACATATATATACTACCAACTGTAAAATAGATAGTCAGTGGGAAGTTGTTGTATAACAAAGGGAGTTCACCTCGAGGATGGAAGATGCCTTAGAGGACTGGGGCGGGGAGGGTGGGGGGGGACTCGAGGTGGGGGGAGTCAAGGAAGGGAGGGAATACGGGGATATGTGTATAAAAACAGATGATTGAACTTGGTATACCCCCCCCCCCCCAAAAAAAAATCCTGGAAATGCAGCATCAGAACAATTCATTAATATCTTCAATACAGAGTACAAATTGTAGTGTAATTAACTCTTGAATTAATAGTATCCAACTTGCCCAACCCATTTTACAGTTGTTTCTACAGGAAGCTTTTTTTGTAAATGAATTTGGTAGAGGTAGTAGGTGCTTTGTTGTTGTTGTCATCTTAGAAGATAATAATTAGCTCAGTTGTAGGAATGTTAAACATTTTCATTAAGTAATGGAAATCAACCTATTAATTGATGTGAGTGTTTGTGTGTATTTCTCATTTAACCAAAACAGTCTTTGCTAGTTCTGAGTGTAGGCATATATGATTTTCTTGATGATATGTTTAATTTTAAATAACTGAATTAATACCTTTGAATTTGATTTGAACAAAGATGTAAACTGAAAAAATGACAAACATACCTATCTCTAGTATATTTTTCTCTTTTCAAAAATTAACATTTTTATTTGTGATTTGAAGGAACCACGATATACTTAATAAAATATGGACCTGGCTGTATCTGGAATAACAGTTGTGTTTTAGAAGTCAGTTATCAAAGTTTTTTCCCTTTAAATACAAGCTAGAGATCTGCTTTTCCAGTATTTTTACTGAAGATAAAGAATTCTACCAGAATATTAGTTAGCTTAGTGTTAATTAGTTTAGACAAAATGTTTATGTTCTAGAGTATGAGGCATCTTGAAAATACATGAATATAAAGCACTACAGCTGAGCTTTATGCAAGAAAAACAGGAGAATAGACTTCTTTACATATGGAATTACAATTTTCCGTCTGAACTTATTCCTGCTGGTACTATTTAGTTGAAAATCATTTCTGGTTTTGGTGAATAATTCTTGATTTCAAGGATCATCATCAGTGAAACTTTGGGGGCAGTATGTTTTCAAAAGATTTCCCGCCCACCCCTCCAGGGGGTTTAAATGCTAAAATATGAAATGCCTGAATAAGATCACGTTGAATTGTATCATATCAATATCCTAGTATTATACGCTAGTTTTGCAAAATTTTACTGTTAGGGGAAACTAGACAAAGTATATAAGGGCTCTCTCTGTAGTATTTCTTATAACAGCATGTGAATCTATAATTTCCTTAAATAAAAGTAAAGCAAGAAACAATATGGTGAAAGACCAGATTTATTCTCCCGCCTGAAACAACCAAAAAACAGATGAAACATTTGAGACAATGGTTTTCAAGGCACTGGACATTAGACAATGAAGGATAGTGACCTGAGAATTGAGAAACAAATTAGGTGAGCCCTATGATTACCTTAGCTGACTGCCTTAAGAGAATTCCTGGCTGTGGCACAGGGAAAGGAAACTCAGGAGTAGCACGGCAGACATTCTGAGTTGAGGAGACGGAGCTGAGTTCAGAGAGGTCAAGGAAACAAAAAGCTGACACAGTCCACAATATAACCCTATCAGAAATCCAAAATTTCCTATTAGGTTTTGTGCAATGAAAAGATAAAAGGGCTCTGATTGCCCTTTGCACTTCTACAACATATGTTCTGAGTTGACTTTACTATCAACCAAAGTATACCAGTTGGCAAACTTTCATGGCCTTAATACTGGGGCTCAAATTACAGTTATACCTGGGATCCCACTAAATTTAAACAAGGTACCCCTATACTTTTAGGAGAGTTAACACACAGAGAGAACTATCAGAACTATTGCTTCACCTAAATTTCCTATAGTCATAGTGTTTGTTGCCGTAAAATATCCCATAGTGGGCATGGATGTTCTGACCTATCAAGTAATTCTGACATTAAAATTAAGTCTATGGCACTCACAGTTTGCTTGACCAAATAGGACCCCACAGACTTCCTCATCCCCCCAGTTAAAATAGTTAATATGGCTCAGTATAAATTAAAACAGGGCCTTGATGAATTGAAACCTGTTATACAAGACTTATTTAGAGAAGGGGAGATTATCTTCACTGCTTCTCCATTTAATAGACCAATTTTACCTGATTTTTAAACTTAGAAAAAATGAATGGTGCCTTGCAGTGAATTACCACAACCTTAATGCCGTGGTCTTACCTGTTAAGACCTCTGTACCCAATATTATTGAAATTACTTACTCTTCCCAATCAATATCTCATAAATACTTTGCACAGATTTGACACATTCACATTCAGGATATACAGACAACAAAGGATTTCACAAAAAGGGCATGGGCCGTTGCCCCACACATAACGCCATAGTACAAGGCTTTGCCATGTTGGTTAAAGTCTTGAAAAATTATTTGGTTAGCTGGGACAGCTTTATCCCTGATACTATAAAGAAATAGCTATTGATCCTCTCAGCAGTGTTCAAATAAGTCTAACATCTTTGGGGCTGAAGACAACATATTCCTCATTTACAAATTTTACTTAAGCCTATTTATGCTGTTACTTACAGATACCTTGAATGGAGACCAAATGCTCTAGAATTTGTCCAGATTGCAAAAACAGGCAGTCACAGTAGTGCCCCCAAAGACCTCTTCACTGTAGAGGCTTTAGCAACCTCTTCCTTTGCCTCCTGAAGTCTCTAGATTACCCATTATGGCCATAAATTGTCTGTAAGCTTATGATGCAAGAAACTGCCCTTCTTGATCCCATACTGTACACCATTAGCAGTAATTGCTGGCGACATACTGATTTTCCTGGAAATTAAAAGCTCTTACAGGCACTGAGTCCATGACCCTCCCTCCTCAGCTGCTTGTTATGCCTTGGGTCATGGAAGTGGTACCCTGCAAACTCAGTATCTCATGAAGACCTCCTTGCCAAACAAAAATAGTCCCTACAGTATAGCCAAAGCTGAGCCCTCTGGCATACCCCACCTATAGGAGGGGTTGGTCTGCCTTGTCCTCAGTCCTTTGCCAGATGCCATGGTGCTGGATGACATCATCCCTCTACTGGGCCCTTTAGATACTTGGGGAGCCCCTTGGGATCAAATGAGTGAACACTGAAGGGAGTTTTTAGTTTTGGATGGCATCACAGTTGATGGAGCCCATGGGAAGGCTGTTACTGTTAATTCCTTAAGCAGGATGTTCCTGATCAAGGACAGGATCCAAGGGTCATCACCACTGGCCAGACTTCACGCAGTTATCTTAGCACTAGATACTCTTGCCAACAGTCAATTCTGTCTGCACATTTTTACTAACTCTTGGGCCATGGCCAGTAGTTTGGCTGCCTGGTCCTGCCAGTGGCAGCAACAACTCCTTACACAAGGTTGCCCCTTTGGGTAAAAATTCAGGGAATCTCTTGCCTCACAAGACATCCAATATTAACCAAACATTTCTTTGCACGTACTAAAGCCACAATACAACGCCTCACCAAGACATTCCTTATCCCTTTTGGAGTTCCAGACATTAACCATGGTGACCGAGGCACTCGTTTCACTTCTCAAAATACACAAGGCTGAGCTGCTGAACAAGGCATTCAATGGAACTCTTCATGTTCTTTACTAGTCTCAAGCTACCAACCTCATATAGTGCCCAAATGGCTCAATTAAACAAGTTCACATTTAATTAAGTGAAATGTTACCAGTTAAACATCAGTAGTGAATTGTAATAAAATGCCTGACTCCATTTTTGATATTTGATTGTTAACAGCTTTGAAGCCCCAGCATTTCTTTTAATGCCAGCAGAAAGTTCAAACCGTGTAAGCCACAGCTGCTCACATACAGGAACCTTCACCCCGGTCCCTTTCCCTAACTGCAATAAAAATAGAGCCAATCTCCTTTCTCTGCTCTCTCAAACCATTTTGGACCTCCTTAGGAGCCTTCCCTGCTATCCCCCAAAAGCCTCATTATGAAAGCCTTTACATACCCTCCAGGGGCATGAGTGGTATCATCAGGGTCAATATCGGAACGAAATTTTGGATAGGAAGTCGATTTGTCTCTGTAGGATGAGCACAGTGGTAAAGAAAAGGATATATTTTTCCAACACATGGTGCTGGAGCAATTGGATATGCATATGCAAAAACCCAAAAAACAAAAAACTTTTTTCCCCACTTGTTTTTATTGTGGTAAGATACACGTGACATAAAATTTATCATAAGCATTTTTGTGTACAGTTTAATTAAATTTTAAACTATGAAGCTTCTAGAAAATAGTAAAAAATCTTCATGAACATAAGTTAGGCAAATATTTGTTAATTACACCCCAAAAGCATGATCCATAAAAGAAAAAGATGATAAATCTGACTTTATCAAAATTAAAAGTTCTGCTCTTTGAAAGCCAAATAGAGGACTTGTATCCAGAATAGATAAAGGACTCTCAAAGCTCAATAATAAGAAAACAATCTAATTAAAACATGGACAAAAATTTGAATAGACACGTCTCCAAGGTAGACATATAGATGGCAATAAGCACATGAAAAAATGTTCAACATCATCAGTCATGAGGGATATGCATATTACCACAATGAGATGCCACTACCCTGTTAGAATGGCTAAAATTAAAAACTGAACCTACCAAGTGTTGCTGAGGATGTGGAGGAACTGGAACTCTCATACACTGCTGGTGGGGATATAAAATGATACAACCACTTTGGACAATAGTTTGGCAGTTTTCTTAGTTAAATACTTGCCTACTATATAATCCAACCATAAACTATCCAAGATGAAAGACAGTATATGTCTACACCAAGACTTGTGTTTGTTATATTCATAGCAGCTTTGTTTGGAATAGCTAAAAAACTGGAAATTAGTCCATGTGTACATCAGCAAGTTAATGGATAAACTGTGGCATATCCTTACATGGAATGGTATTTAGCAATGAACTTATTGCATGCAGCAATATGGACAAATCTCTATGCTGAGTGAAAGAGGCTAAACAAAAAAAAAGAGCATGTACTTATGATTCCACTTAAATAAAACTAGAAAATCTAGACGGATTTATACTGACTGATAGCTGATCAGTAGTTGCCTGGGAATGTTGAGGGGGATGTTAAGACAGAGGGTTAGGAGGGGAGATTACAAAGGGGCATGAGGAAACTTTGGGGGATAATGGATATATTCACTGTCTTGATTGTGGTGATGGTTTCATGGGCATATACACATGTCAAAACATTAAATTGTACCTTTTAAATATATGTAGTTTATTTTATGTATGTTATACCTTAGTGAAGTTGTTAAATGATTGGATAGTTTTTTCACTTAAAAAATATGTAAAAATCATGGACTACTTTAGGTAGTAATTTAGAAAAGAAAAAGAAACCTGCAGGGCTTTTGGGATTTGTTCAAGGTCTTTCCTCAAGTGGAGACTAGGATAACCTATGTCTCAACACCCTTTTTGTAGTCTTCCATCTTTCTTTCCCTCAAACTGGCTTTTGTGAATGATCCTTTTTCTGTAATTGGCACTGACCCTTTTCCCCTCTCATGTTTGAATTCTGCGATTCTTTTTCAGTTCTGCTTTATTATCGGTAATCTATTTGTGTCTAAGTATTGTTCCTTCCTCCCTTTGAAATCTCTGTCAAATGTATCTTTTTTTTTGTTAATACATTCTCTTTGCCAGCATTGCAGAACAGGCCAACAGCCTCTCATTCTGGGATTAATGTAATAATTTTCTAACTATTCCCTTTCTTCTCATCTAATCCATGTTGTAACTATTATAAGATTGACATTTTAGGAAATGAATTTTGTACTTCACATTCTTCCCTGGCCATTCACATATTAAACATTTACTGTATGCGTGGAACTGTAAAGGAGAATGGGAAGGACATGATTTTTATCTCAAATAATTTTAATGAGGAGGCGGAGTTTAAATATAAATGTGATTTCTACCTTCAAGTTACTATTGTTTAGTTGAACAGACCTCATAAACACTTGAGAAGGTTAACAAATAGTAAAGTAGTAATTTTTTTTTCCATTTCTTTCCCCTCCAGGTTCCTGTTGCACATAAACCTTATCCCTGTGGTTATGTATTTATTAATAGGAGACCTCTAAAAATAAAACACTCAGAGAAATCATCACCTTTTACAGGTAATTGTGAGAGTCTGCCACCTTTCCATCTTTTATGTTTCTATTATATAAATTTAAAATTAATTTTTGTGAGTTGAAATTTTTTTGCTGGTTAAGTTATAATATTAAAGTCTATTGAAGTACATCTTTGACTTTTATTGATACAGTAACCAATGTAAATGTTAACTACTTTACAATACTGATAAACTTTGTAACAAATTTTAATGAGAATTTTCATTTGAAAATGTTAAGTGGAAGAAAGAGAACTTTGGTTTTATCATTAATATAATTTTTTAAAGTACCAGTTATTTTGTTCAGTTTACTGATTTAAACTATCTAAAAAATTCCTGATTTTAATTTTGAGTTTATAGCTTTCTCTTTAAAGTTGATAAATCTAGATTTATTCAGTAAGTGTATTCAGAGAAGGTAGATTTTTGTTATTCTTATTTTTTTTTTCTGATAAGATCAGATTTCTAACAGTGAACCCCAAATGGGAGTAGATTTGTCACATACATTTATTGTGGCTAACATGAGCCAGGTACTGTGTATCTTGGCCAAATAGCAATAAATCTACTCCCAAGACAGGTTCAGTGCTATCGCAGTGGAGGAAAATATATATAGGAATATACATATGGAATATATAGGAAAAAGAGCAGCTAGTAATAAGTGCTAGGTATGAAGTTAAATTAGGGTATTATTTTGGGGGATGACTAGAAGGTGATTTTTGCTTGAGTAGTCAGGGAATATATCTCTGAGGAAGTAATATTTTAGCTAAGATCTGAATAGATGAAGGGGCTAAACATGAAAACCAGGGAAATCAAATGGTAGGCAGAGGGAAAAGCAAAGGTAAACGTTCTAAGGCTGGATTTATTCCAAGAGTGAAAAGTTGGTACTATGGGGGAGGGTAAATTTCCCTCTTTTCCCCTTGGTTGTTTTGCCTGGCAGTTAAAATGACACAAGGCAGATTAACAGGAGAAAATCAAGTTTATTACATGTGCGTGGAAATCTACATAAGTATAAAGAATTTCACAGAAAGCTAGGCAAGGTGAGGTATATATATTCTGGGCTAAGGAGAAGGCAGTAGAGGTCTGAAGCTTCAAGGGGAAGTGAGGTAATTCACAGGAAGATAAAAAGAGTTAATGTTTGGTTAAGAAATGTTTGCTGGGTCATCCAAAGCTAGTGGGACACAGAGAGGACTTTGATCAAATGGGCTTTTTGCTAGGTTCCTCCCTCTACCACACCTAATACTTTACCATAGTTATATATGGTGATAGCTTCTTCCTGGGACAGGCCCTCCTATCTTAAATTCTTTTAGGCAGTTAAGAGGGAAGTTCAAAGGTTCTTCCTGAGTCTCTTGTGCTTTGATTGTTTTCAGCTGAAAATAATCCACATGTGAGAGTGGCACACTTGGCCCCATCAGCACGATATAAGGAAATCTATTAATATCATATGTCATATTAGTAAGTATAAGGAAAAAAATCTCATAAGGTTATCTCTGTAGATGCTGAGAAAGTCTTTGGCAAAATTCAGTACCTGTTCATGATAGAGACACTCAAGAAAATAGGAATTGCAGGCTACTTTAACTTGATAAAGTATATATCTTAGTGTTAAAAGTTAGTGTCTTACTTAAGTGGGGAAACACTACAGTTGTATCCATTAAGATCAGGAACAAGGTAAGCATCCCCACTACTGTTAAGTATTACATTAGAGGTAAGTTAGCCAAGGCAGTTAAATAAGAGAAATCAGTAAGAGGCATAAGAATAAGTAACAAAGAAGTAAAACAGTAGCTGTAGATCATAGTATACCTGGACCCCAGAGAATCAGTAATAAAACTAACTCACACAGTGAAAGAATTCAGTGAAGGAGCAGGATTTAAAATTAACAAACAAAAATCAGCTTTTATAATGCAGGCATACCTCATTTTATTTTGCTTTGCTTTATAGAGTTTCACAGATAACTGCATTTTTTATAAATTGAAAAATTTCTAAATTTTTCAGTTGTGGCAACACTGCATCAAACAAGTCTTTTGGTGTCATTTTTCTTTTTTCTTTTTAGATTTACGTATTTTTTTTTTTAGTTTATTATTTTTTGGGGGGTACACCAAGTTCAATCATCTGTTTTTATACACATATCCCCATATTCCCTCCCTCCCTCAACTCCCCCCCCACCCTCCCTCGAGTACTCCCCACCCTCCCCATGGTGCCATTTTTCTAATAGCATTTTACATTGTGTCTTTTGGTAGTTTTTGCAAAATTAGAAGTGGAGCTTGAAGGTGTGACTAAATTCCTACAATCTCATGATAAAATTTTGTAACAGATGAAGAGTTTCTTTTATGGGTGAGCAGAAAAAGTGGTTTCTTTTTTTAAGATTTATTTATTTATTATTTATTTACTTATTTTAATTTTTTTAGCTGCACTGGGCCTTCATTGCTGCGCACGGGCTTTCTCTAGTTGTGGCGAGTGGGGGCTACTTTTCGTTGTAGTGTGTGGGTTTCTTACTGCAGTGGCTTCTGTTGTTGCAGAGCATGGGGTCTAGGCACACGGGCTTCAATAGTTGCTGTGCCTGGGCTCAGTAGTTGTGGCTCACGGGCTCTGGAGCACAGGCTCAGTAGTTGGCGTTCATGGGCTTAGTTGCTCTGCAGCATGTGAGATCTTCCCGGCCCAGGGATTGAACCTGTGTCCCTTGCGTTGGCAGGGAAGCCCCGAGAAAGTGGTTTTGTTACCGAGTCCAAGCTTGCTCTGCTTGCTGCACCACAGGCCAATGAATTGGAGACGAGGTGTTGAGACAGGAATACGACTTTATGCAGAAAGCTGGCAGACCGAGAAGATGGCAGACTAGTGTTTTCGATAAACCATCTTTGGACTTCCTAGGTGGCGCAGTGGTTAAGAATCCACCTGCCAATGCAGGGGACATGGGTTCGATCCCTGCTCCGGGAAGATCCCACATGCTGCAGAGCAACTAAGCCTGTGTGCCACAATTACTGAGCCTGTGCGCCACAACTGTTGAGCCCGTGTGCCGCAACTAATGAAGCCCATGTGCCTAGAGCCTGTGCTCTGCAACAAGAGAAGCCGCGGCAATGAGGAGCCTGTGTGCCACAACAAAGAGTAGTCCCCACAATCCGCAACTAGAGAAAGCCCGTGTGCAGCAATGAAGACTCAACACAGCCAATAAATAAATAAATAAATTTATAAAAAAACATAAAACCATCTTATTGGGGTCTGGATGCCAGTTTGTTTTATAGAATCAGAGAGGGAGAGGCTATGAGGAAGTAAAGTAAGAGGGCAGAATAGAGAGGGAGAGGCTGTGAGGAAGTAAAGTGAAAGGGCCATCACTCTTACAAAAGATCTCGAAGAATAACCAGCCTCAGGTGAAGGGATATGTTAATTTCATCCATTCATACAGGTGGGCAGGTTGTCTGCCTGTGAGCTGAACAGAGGCACTTTAGCTTAACATTCAGGCAGATGGGCAGAGTTCCCTGAGGCAGGCCATCATGTATGATTATAATAACAAAAGCAGCAAAAAGCAAAGGTTAAAGTCAAAAACAGATCTAACATGGAATCTGATTTAGCTCTACCTGGTAACAAAATGACAACAAATAATTTAGAATATTATATAAACTTAGTTGATAAAGCAGAGGGAGAGTTTGAAAGGATTGAATCCAATTTTATTTATTTATTTATTTATTTATTTATTTATTTATTTATTTATTTAATTGGCTGTGTTGGGTCTTCTTGGCTGTGCACTGGCTTTCTTTTAGCTGCGGTGAGTAGGGGTTACTCTTCGTTGTGGTGTGCGGGCTTCTCATTGCCGTGGCTTCTTTTGTTGTGGAACATGGGCTCTAGGCGCATGGGCTTCAGTAGTTGCAGCACATGGGCTCAATAGTTGTGGCTCACGGGCTCTAAAGCTCAGGCTCAATAGTTGTGGCGCACGGGCTTAGTTGCTCCAAGGCATGTGGGATCTTCCTGGAGCAGGGATCGAACCCATGTCCCCTGCATTGGCAGGCAGATTCTTAACCACTGAGCCACCTAGGAATCCCTGAATCCAATTTTGAAAGAAGTTCTACCACGAGTAAAATGCCATCAAACAGCATTGCATGCTACAGAGAAATTGTTCATGAAAGTATTAGAGGAACCACTGACCGAAACTGCCGGCCCTGGCCAGGCAAGATAGTAGACACTTGTATGAGTTATCTTACAACAGGAGGTCTCAGTAAGGAATGTGGAACTAACAAGTTACCACCAACCTGAAGAATTCGGGAAGGGTCAAAAGGAGAGAGGAGATGCCAGTCCATATGTCCTACCAACCTCCCAGAATCTTTCTCGTTGGAATCCATCTTGACTGAATGATGAGCTCGCCACCAGGAAGGACACTGAGTCAGAGTGACTGGCCAGAGACCAGCTGGAAACTAACCCATTGCCATAAATCCCAAGACTGCAAGCCACGTGGCAGAGCAGTTCTCCTGGGTTCCCTAACCCTGCTGCTCTCCACCCAGGTGCCACTTCCCGATAAAGTATTTTAAATTAAGGTATGTACATTTTTTATACATAAGGCTATTACACACTTAATAAGCTACAGTATAATATAAACAATTTTATAAACATGCACTGGGCAACCAGAAAATTTATGTGACTTGCTTTATTGTAGTATTCATTCTTGCCATGGTCTGCAACCAAACCTGCAATATTTCTGAGGTATGCCTGTATACTTACAGTAAACAGATCAAAATGTTAGCGAAAAGCCCATTTACAACAGCAAAATAGAAGGTTAAATACTTAGGAATAAATTTAATAAGGTGCCACACCTATACAAGAAAAATTTAAAACAACCCTGAAAGATACTAAAACATATTTAAACAAATGGCAAAACATGAAGATGTCAGTCCTCCCGAAGTTAATTTATAAAATCAATGCAACCTTAATAAAAATTCTAATAAATTACTTTGAGTTAGACTGATTTTAAAGTTCATATGGAAAAACAAATATGCAAAGTATAACCAGGAAAATTGTCAACTGACTCTTTTTTTTAAAAATTTTGCTTATTTATTTATTTTTATTTTTGGCTGCATCAGATATTAGTTGCAGCTTGCAGGATCTTCCTTGAGGTGTGCAGGATCTTTTTTTGCAGTGCACAGGCACACAGCAGGTTCTTCGTTGTGTCTGGCTTCTCTGTAGTTATGGTGTGTGGGTTTTTCTGTTCTCTAGTTGTGGTGCACAGGCTCCAGGGTGTGTGGGCTCTGTAGTTTGTGGCATGCAGACTCTGTAGTTGAGGCGCTTGAGCTCAGTAGTTGTGATGCAGAGGCTTAGTTCAATAAGTTTAGTTATTATCTGTCACCATACATTATTATTGACTATATTCCCCACACTGTGCATTTAATATCTGTGTCTCATATATTTCATAACTGGAATTTTTTTTAATATATATAATTTATTTATTGGCTGCGCTGGGTCTTTGTTGCTATGCATGGGCTTTTCTCTAGTTGCGGCAAGAAGGGGCTACTCTTCGTTGCAGTGTGCAGGCTTCTCGTGGTTCGTTCTCTTGTTGCAGAACACAGGCTCTATGTTTGTGGGCTTCAGTAGTTGTGGCACGTAGGCCCAGTAGTTGTGGCTTGTGGGCTCTAGAGCATAGGCTTAGTAGTTGTGGTGCATGGGCTTAGTTGCTCTGCGGCCTGTGGGACCTTCCCGGACCAGTGATGGAACCCGTGTCCCCTGCATTGCCAGGCAGATTTTTAACCACTGCGCCACCAGGGAAGTCCCTGTAACTGGAATTTTATGCCTCTTAATCTCTCTCACTTATTTCTCTCATTCCCCCCTCTTCCCCTCACCAGCTCTCCTCTGGCAACCACTTGGTTTTTCTATGAGTCTGTTTCTGTTTTCTGTTTGTTCATTTGTTTTGTTGTTCAGATTCCACATGTAAGTGAAGTCATCAGTATTTGTCTTTGTATGGCTTATTTCACTTAGCATAATACCCTTTAGGTCCATCTGTGTTGTCACAAATGGTAAGATTTCATTCTTTTTTTTAAGGCTGAGTAATTATATATACACACATATATATACACCCCACATCTTTTTTATCCATTCTTCTGTTGATGGGCTCTTAGTTTGCTTCCTATCTTGGCAATAAATGTAACTAATTCACAGTGAACATTGGGTGCACGTATCTTTTCTATTTGGTTTTTTATTTTACTTAGGATAAATACCCAAAAGGGGAATTGCTGGATTGTGTGGTAGTTCTGTTTTTAACTATTTGTGGAATCTCCATGCTGTTTTCCATAGCTACTGCACCAATTTACATTCCCACCAATAGTACATGAGGATTCTCTTTTTTTCCACACCCTCTTCAACATTTGTTATATGTTGTCTCTTTTGATAATAGCCATTCTGACAGGTGTGAGGTGGTATTTCATTGTGATTTTGATTTCTCAGGTTAGTGGTTCTGAGCATCTTTTCATGTGCCTGTTGGCCATCTGTATGTCTTCTTTGGGAAAATGTCTGTTTAGATCCTCTGCCCATTTGTTGTTGTTGTTTTGTTTTTATTTATTTGTTTATTTTTAATTAATTATTTAATGGCTGCATTGGGTCTTTGTTGCTGCACGAGGGCTTTCTCTAGTTTCAATGAGCAGGGGCTACTCTTTATTGTGGTGTATGGGCTTCTCATTGTGGTGTGTTCTCTTGTTGGGGAGCACAGGCTCTAGGCATGCGGGCTTCAGTAGTTGTGGCATGTGGGCTCAGTAGTTGTGGCTCAGGGCCTCTGCCCATTTTTAAGCAGATTGTGTTTTTTATGTTGAGTTGTATTCGTTCTTTTGTGTATTTTGGATACTAACCCTTATCGGATATATTGTTTGCAAATATCTTGTCTCATTCAGTAGGCAGCCTTTTTGCTTTGTTAATAGTTTCCTTTACTATGCAAAAAATTTTAATTTGACTACTCCTAGTTGTTTATTTTTGCTTTAGTTTCCCTTGCCTGAAAGGACATATCCAAAAAAATATTGCTAAGACTGCTATCAAAGAATGTATTGCTTATGTTTTCTTCTAGGATTTTATGGATTCAGGTCTTACACTTAGGTTTTTAATCCATTTTGAGTTTATTTTTGTATATGGTGTGAGAAAGTAGTCCAGTTTGATTCTTTTGCATGTAGTTGTCTGGTTGTCCCAACACCATTTATTGAAGAGGCTATCTTTTCTCCATTGTATATTCTTACCTCCTTTGTCATAGATTAATTGACCATAAAAGTATGGATTCAGGGAATTCCCTGGCAGTCCAGTGTTTAGGACTCTGCACTTTCATGCCAAGGGCTCGGGTTTAATCCCTGATTGGGGAACTAAGATCCCGAAAGCCGAGCAAAATGTGGGTTCATTTCTGGGCCCTTTATTCTGTTCCATTGATCAATGTATTTGTTTTTGTGCCAGTACCTTGTTGTTTTGATTACTGTACTTTTGTAGTATAGTTTGAAATTAGGGAATGTGATACCTCCAGCTTTGTTCTTTCTTAAGGTTGTTTTGGCTATGAATTGTACACTTTAAATGGGTGAATTGTATGGTATATGAATTATATATTAATAAAACTGATTTTAAATATAGCTAGGAAAACACTTAAAGAGAAAAACTAATAAGAGGTTTGATTAGCCCTGCTAGTCATTAAAATGTATTATAAAGCCTCTATAATTAAAACATGGTGTACTGGCATAGACAAATAGACCAGTGAAAAAATAAGTGCAGAATTAGACCTAAATTCATATGGAAAATTAGTATATGACAAAGGCGGTATTTCAAATCACTAGAGTAAAGATGGACTTTTTTTTTTGTGGTAAAATATACATAACATAGTATTTATCACTTTAACCATTTGTAACTGCCATTCAGTGGCATTTAATACATTCACAATACTATGTACCCATCACTACTATTCATACCTAAAAGTTTTATCATCCCCAACATAAACTCTGTACCCAGTAAACTATCTCCCCCTACTCCCCTTCCCCTCCCTGCCCCTAACCTCTAGCAATCTCTGTTCTCCTTTCTGTCTCTGTAAATTTGCCTATTCCAGGTACCTCATATAAGTGGAATAATACAATATTTGTCATTTATCATACTTATTTCACTATGCATAATATTTTCAAGGTGTCTGTGTTTTAGAATATATCAAAATTTCATTCCTTTTTATGGCTGAAAAATTTCCATTTTGTGTATCTATCACTTTTTTTTTTTTTTAATCCATTCATCTGTTGGTGGACACTAGGGTTGTTTCCACTTTTTGGCTATTGTGAATAATGCTGCTGTGAATGTTGGTATACAAGTATCTGTTCGAATACCTGGTTTCAGTTCTTTTGGAAATATACCTAGGAGTGGAATCACTGGGTCATATGGTAGTTCTGTGTTTAATGTATTGAAGAACTGCCAAACATTTTTTCATATGCTTGTTGGCAATCTGTGTATGTTGGGGAAATATTTATTCAAGTCCTTTGCCCATATTAAAATCAGGTTATTTATTTTTTTAATTGTTGAGTTGTTAAGAGTTCTTTATATATTCTGGATGTTTAACCATTTATTAGATACATGATTTGCAAATATTTTCTTCCATTCTGTAGGTTGCCTTTTCACTCCTTTGTGTCCTTAGCATAGAAGTTTTAAATTTTGATGTAGTTCAGTTTACCTATTTTTACTTTTGTTGTCTGCACCTCTGGTGTCATATCCATTAAATTGCTGCCAAATTAAATGTCATGAAGATCTTCCCCAATGTTTTCTTCTAAGACTGGTTTAGTTTTAGTTTTTATGTTTAGGTCTCTGGTCCATTTTGAGTTAATTTTTGTATATGGTTGTGGGTTAGGGTTCAACTTCGTTCTTTTGCATATGGATATACAGTTTTCCCCGTAGCATTTGTACCATTTGTTGAAAAACTGTCCTTTCCCATTGAATGGTCTTGACATGACACCCTTGTCAAAAATCTTTTTTTTTTTTTTTTTTTTTTGGCTGCACTGCACGGCATATAGGATCTTAGTTCCCTGATCAGGGGTTGAACCTGTGCCCCCTGAGGTGGAGCATGGAGTCTTAACCACTGGACCACCAAGGGAAGTCCCCCTTGTCAAAAATCAATTGACCATATGTATGAGGGTTTGTTTCTGGACTTCCTATTCCACTGGTCTTGTCCTTATGCGTATACCATATTGTTTTTGTTTGTTTGTTTTTGTTTTTAAGTCCTTCATTGGAATATAATTGCTTTACACTACCATATTGTTTTTTTTTTTTTTTTTAAATGCTCTCTTCTGTTCCTCCTTTTTATTTTATTTTTTGGCTGCATTGGGTCTTAGTCGCAGCACGTGGGATCTTTGTTTTGGCCTGTGGGCTTCTCTCTAGTTGAGGCATACAGGCTCAGTAGTTGTGGCACACGGGCTTAGATGCCCTATGGCATGTGGGATCTTATTTCCCCAACCAGGGATCGAACCCGCATCCCCTGCATTGCAGGACTGATTCTTTACCACTGGACCACCAGGGAAGTCCCTACCATATTGTTTTAATTACTGTAGCTTTGTAGTAAATTTCAAAGTTGGGAAATGTGAGTCCTCCAACTTTATTCTTCTTTTTCTAGATTATTTTGGTTATTCAGGGCCCCTTGCAATTCCATAGGAAAATAAGTACCTGCTTTTCCATTTCTGTGAGAAAGGCTATTGGAATTTTGATAGGGATTGTGTTGAATCTGTAGATTGCTTTGGGTAATACTGACATGTTAACAATGTTGAATCTTCCTATCCTTGAACACAGTTGTCTTTTCATTCTTTGATTTCTTTTAGCAATGTTTTCAGTATATAAGTCTTTTACCTTCTTGGTTAGATTTTTCCCTAAGTATTTTATTATTTTTGATGCTATTATAAATGGAATTGCTTTCTTAATTTTCTCTTCAGATTATTCATTGCTGGTGTATAAAACAAATTCACTTTTGTTCTTATACCCTACAAATTTGCTAAACTTTTTTATTAGCTCTAGTGGCTTTCTTATGGATTGTTTGGAATTTTCTGTGTATAGGATCATGTCATTTATGAATAGAGATGGTTTTACCTCTTCCTTTTCAATCTGGATGCCTTTTATTTCTTTTTCTTGTCTAATAGCTCTCGCTAAAACTTCTAAGTACAATGTTGAATAGCAGCAGTGAAAATGAGCATCCTTATGTTGTTCTGATCTTAGGGGTAAAGTTTTCAGTTGTTCATCATTGAATATCATGTTAGCTATGGGTAAGATAGACCTTTTAATACTAGTGCAGGTACAAAGAGGTAGCCATGTGGAAAATGATCTATTTGTTATCGTGGAATAATGAATGATCTACTTTTAGCATTTTCCAAATGGCTACCCATTTGTTCCTGTAATATTATTTAAAAGTTCACCTTAATCCACTACTAACATGAACTAATTCCTCTACAATCTTGGTGTAGAAAATAAGGCTATCTAACTGTGACTTAAAATCCAGAAGCATTAAAAGAAAAGATCGATAAATTTCACTAAATTAAAATCTTGCATGACAAACATCCCATAAAAAAGTTTGTGGGAAGAAGTATTCACAATCTATGACACAGAAAAGGGTAATATTTTTTAGATGAGACTACTTCTATAATTCTTTTTATTTAAATCAATTTTTATTGGAATACAGTTGATTTACAGCGTTGTGTTGGTTTCTGCTGTACAGCAAAGTGAATCAGTTATACACATACATATATCCACTCTTTTTTAGATTCTTTTCCCATTTAGGTCATTATAGAGTATGGAGTAGTTTCCTGTGCTGTGCAGTAGGTCCTTATTAATACAATTTTTTAGCTATAAAGAGGTCCTAAAAATTGAGAGACAAAGTTTTAACAACCAGATATAAAAGTGAGAATTAGACCTGAACAGACAACTCACAAAAAAATGTCATAAACATGACTCTCAAATATATGAAAAAAATGTTCACATTCACTCATAATTAGAGAAATGCAAACTAAAACAATACCTATCAATGGCAAAAATTTAAAAATATGAGAGTATTCTTTGTTGGTGAAGCTGTGGGGAAACAGGTGCTCTCATACATTGCTGGTGAGAATATACATTGTTATAAGCCTTCTGAAGGGAGATTTGGCAATTCCTAAAAATACTACATAGGTATTTATTTACCCAGCAAGACCATTTCTGGGAATCTACCATGAAGATATACCTCCAACAATATGAAAATACATACGCAGATATTTACTGCAGGATTGTATGTAACTGCAAAATATTGGACACAATCTAAATGTCCATATGTAGGAAAGTAATGAAACTGTTGTGTATCCATACAGTGGAATAATGGAGCTATAAAAAAAGGATGAGGATGATCTCTATCAACTGATACAGAGTGTGAAAAAAGTGAAAAAGGTAAAGCACAATAGTATTTGTTGTATACTACCTTTTATGTAAGAAAGAAGTATAAGATAATACACATGTACCTGTTCATTTGTGCACAATCAATACCAGAGGGGTTAAATCAGAAAATGAAGTGATTGGTAACCTATAGGGGGTAGGTGGGAAAGGGGTGCAAGGAAATGGAGAGATGGGAGCTGGGTAGTAGGAATGAGGAAGGAGTGACATTGAATAGAACGGGAAAGAAAAGAACTCATCCAAATAATTTTGGAAAATACCATCTTGACTGGATACTGTAATGTTAAAGACATAAAAGAACCATGAATTAATGCTATAATCTCGTCAGTAAATGTATTTCTCACAGGGGTATAGGTTAGCAGTTCTATGCTTTGTATGTGTACTCAAACTGAACAAATAGCTAAGTATGTTTTAGATAATAAGAACTGGGTTTCTAATAAGGAGAGGAGGAGGCTAAAATGAACTCCGTTGGGTTAGATTGGAATCTGAGACATCACTATATGTGTGGCTTAGTATACATATATACATTTCCTAACTCTGTCCACTGTGAGGAACTAGAAGTGATGACACCTCAGCAGTAGTGAACAAACTTAGCATCCAATGTTTTATTTCTAAGTATGATTCTCCAATAAAAGGAACCAGGGCTCTTTAGAGAAGTGGTCGATTACAGGACTGATGGGGGTCAAGGTGCCTGGAAAATCTTTAGGTGTGCCAGATAATAACAATGCTTTTAAAAAAAACAAAGAAAGCGGGGGAATATTTTGAAAGAACATGGGAACCAACCTGAAGGAGTTCCTAATGGCTAAAGCTGGAACAATTTAAGTAAAAGAAAAAATGGTATTGTTGAATTAATAAAGTACATATCCATGAGTCCATACTGATATAAATTTAAAAATGGGGGGAAAAGAGACAGTTCTTCCTTTATAGTAGAATTTCAGTTAATAACTTTGAATTGCAGGAAGTAGAAAGCCAGCATTAGCTAAACAGTAATTATTGTTGCAGACAAGATGCACTGATGGACAATAAAATTAGTGAGTGAAAATTTGAGGAGAAATAAAAGTTTTGTATAGAATCTAAGTATAGTATTTTATATAGATTCAGTTTTCTTTGATGATTGGATTATTGTTTACTTTCTCTACAGAAATGACCAATACCATGTCTTTGAAAGATTTACAAATACTTTTTTAATATGAATTTAAAGTAGGACATAGTGCAGCCATGGCAAGTAGAAACATCAATTCTGTCTTTGGAGAAGGCTCTGTTAGTGAAAGGACTATCCAATAGTGGTTTGAAAAATTTTGTTTGAAAAATTTTGTTCTAGTGATCTGAGTCTGAAAAATGAGCCTTGAGGGAGACCCAAATCTGTTTTAAATGAAGATCAGTTGAGAGCCATGGTGGAAGCTAATCCCAAAACAGCAATTCGAGGTCTTGCAGCAGACTTCGGATTTCTGCTACAACAATTTCTCGACACCTGGCTGCAGTAGGAAAGGTGAAAAAATTGGGCAGGTGGCTAGGTACCACAGCAGTTAATGGACGATCATAAACTCAAATGGTTAGAGATATGCTCATCTCTTAAGATTTGAAAGAACAGAGACGTATTTTGGAGAGGATCATAAGCTTTGACAAGAAAATGAAATTGAAAGTGATTGGGACAATGGTTGCATGTTGATGAAGTTCCCGAACATGTGTTCAAACCATCACTGGCAGCCAAAAGAGATTCTGGCCAACGGTATGGTGATCTACAAAGAGTGTTTCATTACTGCTTTTTAACCCAGGTATAACTAATGGTAGCATCTTATTGTCAGAAAGTTGAAATCATATATCAAAAGTTGATCTAAAAGCACTCCATATTGGTTAGCAGACATAGACCTATACTCTTCCATGACAACATTTGACCACAGAAATCACAAACCACCACAGAGCAGTTAACTGAATTGAGCTAAGAAATTTTGCCACATTCATTATATTCACCTGACTTTTTTCAACCAATTACCACCTTTTCTGTCACTTGAAACTCTAAGAAACAAAACTTTTTCCAGTTGAGAAGCAGTAATTGGAGGATCTGAATAAATATTAGCAATGCTGAATTTTATAAATATGGTATATACCATTTAATATTTGGGGAAATATATCATTTGAAAGTAATTAATGCTAACAGTGCATACTTTGGTTGAATAAAGCTTTTTTCTCCAAAATATTTAACATTTTCATTTGACCCATAAAAAGGCAATTTCATGTGGTTTAACTTGATACCTTCTCAGACCCTGACAGAACGTGAAGACTGAAAGGTACCTAAGGTACTGGAAAACTACAAGCTGCCCCTGAGTTTTGAGCTTCTCCACTGGAGGAATGTGGAGCAAGCCAGAGTGTGTGTGTGTGTGAAAGATGCTTAGGAGTCAGCCATGCAAAGGTCTGGGTAGAATGGGTTATAGGGAGATGAGCTGCCAGAGGCTCTCAGGCGCTCAGAAAATATTTTTTGATTAAAGAAATGAAAGCATGTTTCTAACACTAAAGCCATGTACACATGGCTCAGTGATACTTTTGGATAATACTTATTCTGTTACACAGAGCCAGTCCCTTCTTTCATATGTTTTCCATTCTTATTTTATATTTTTAAAAAATGGAGGTAGCCTGACAGAGACCATAATTAATGGCCTCTTTATGATTTTGTAACTAGATTGCAGTTAGTCTTTGTGGCACCCAGGGATTAAATTGGGATAAAGATACCAGGATGGTCCTCTTCCTGCCTTTTTCTCTCCTGACAACCTGCTATGACTAATCCATGAAGAAGAGGAGAGTTAAGGAATCTTGAAAGGTAAGAGGTGAGAGGACATCCTGGAATGGATCTTACCTGGAGGGAGAGAGAGACACAGAAAGGGAGGGAAGGAGGAAAATGGAGAGAGGGAATGGAAATCCCCTAAAGTAGAATTGACTATGAGCCCAAGGATTAAGGACCATGGGACACTTTACTGCAAAAAAGAAAAAAAAAATTGTTCTTTCCTTTGGGTAGATGCAATCCTGCACCATGACACAAGGCTTGGTGAGCAGAGCATAGGGTGCTTTTAGTCCTAATTTACTCCCTTGGCTGGATGCCCTGGTTGGGAGTCACATGCTCATTTCACTACTCCATCTTTGGGTTTATCAAGGAATCTACAGAATTTCTGTGGACATTTGCTTACTCCCAGGAGAGTGAAGCTTTTGATTTAGTTCAGACTGATAGGGTAAGAGGATTAAGACCAGAAGTGTGGAAAGGACTTTATTTCAAAAGCAGCACAAGGATGAGGCTAAATGGTAACAGGGCGAGAGGCAGTGGCTTGGCCAATGTGAAAGTGGTGTTCTATAGTTATATAGTCTGGATGGGAGTTGTTCTGTGACCCATCCATCCTTCCCTCAATTCTCAGACACCTTGTCAGACTTCCAGAGCTTGTTGCTGAATTTAGGTCAAAAACAATCAGTGGATATCCTTGTCCAGCACAAATGAGTGGTTCCAGGATGGGTAGGAAACCCAAACAGAGGCAGTGAAACATGATGAGACAGGAAAAGGAGCAAACATAGGATGGTGAGCTATCTTAGCCATCTTCCCTACCACCTCCAATAAGGGGTGTAGACCCGAGACAGAAATGGGCCCTTTGGTTCTTAATGAGGACATGGATCCAGTTGTGCCTGAAAATGATACTACTATTACTGTTTTTTGGTTATGTGAGCCAGTAACCCTTTTTGCTTAAGCCATTTGGAGTTGGGTTTTCTGTTTGGCCAAAAAAATTCCTGACTGATAATACTCCCTGAGCCTTATTTTAATTAACTGTAACCTTTTCAGGGTTTGGGGAGGAAAAGGGACAATTAATGTAAAGGACAGGCACAGAATAGATGCCCTATAAGTAGCACTTAATACAATGAGAGAAAAAGCAAAAGGAGGCAAAGTGAGGTGTAGGACACCTTTGGAGGCCTCTCTGTGTTCAGGACAGGACAGTAGGCTGAGTTCAGTGCTCAGTGTAGGCCGGTACCTGTCTTGCACTGTCCAGAGGTACCCAGATGTAAAGGAGGGCTGGCCTCTTGAGTTGCCTTGAGCCTGTGGCTTTCCTGCAACGAGTGCTCCCTGACATGGTGTGTTACTGGCCTCATAGGAAGAAAAGAAAAGCTCTCTTTCAGGACAAAGATGGCATCTTCTTTGTCTATTATTTGTATCTTTTTTTTTTTTTTTTAAATCATAGACTGTTCAGTTTTGGAAATATGGAGTATAATGTTGTGAACAGAATCAACAAAAAATGTGATGATCATCTCTCCATTGCTTTGGGAAAGTAGGAACTACAGCTTTAAACTTATAACTCTTTAATTTAGGAGCTATATTGGGTTTTCAAGAAAAATGAGAAATTTTATACACACCAAGACCTCCCAAGCATTCCAGTGCTCTTGTTCTCCTTTCCCAGAAAAGAAAGAAAAGCTTCAGAAGGCTCCTTGGTAGAAACTTTGGTTTGTATGAGTGTCAAAATAAAGAAGTGGGGATGGAGGCTGTTACACCACACCTCCTCTTACCCCCCCAGGAGCTTGGGTTGTAATTACAAAAGGGATTAAAAATGGCTTTGAGGGATTTACCTGGTGGTCCAGTGGATAAGACTCCACAATTTCCCTGCCAAGGGCCTGGGTTTGATCCTTGGTCGGGGAACTAAGATCCCACAATCCAAGTGGCACCGCCAAAAAAAAAAAAAAAAAAAAAAAAGGCTTTGAGTGGCCATCTTGGTTTCTCAAGTACATAATACCTGTATTAAAATAGTTCCTGCCTGGTCTAATTGCTTACTGTGAGACTAGAGCACCTACAGCCACTTTAACAGTACCATGAAAGATCTTGAGCAAAGTTAGAAGTAGCATCAAAAGCCAGTGGAGGGCTTCCTAGGTGGCGCAGTGGTTGAGGATCCGCCTGCCAATGCAGGGAACACGGGTTCGATCCCTGCTCCAGGAAGATCCCACATGCCTTGGAGCAACTAAGCCCATGTGTGACAACTACTGAGCTTGCGCTTTAGAGCCCATGAGCCACAACTATTGAGCCCATGTGCCACGACTACTGAAGCCCACGCACCTAGAGCCCGTGCTCTGCAACAAGAGGAGCCCACGCACCACAACGAAGAGTAGCCCCCACTCACTGCAACTAAAAAAAGAAAGCCTGTACACAGCAAAAAAGACCCAACACAGCCAATAAAATAAATAAATAAATAGCCAGTGGAAAGTGGACTCTTTCAGCACCCATCGTCAATATGTCAGATTCTCTCTTCCTCTTTCTCTTGGTGCTTCAACCACAATAGCTTCCTTTCACTTCCTTTGCCTCAGCTGATTTGCCCATGCTGTTCTTTCTGGCTGAATATTTGCTATTCCTCTTTACTTCATTAATTCTACCTATCATGCATATTTCCTCCAGAAAGTCTCCTCTGATTGCCCCACCCTACCACAGGTCAGATCTTGTCAACGGCCTTAGGGCCTCAGAATAGTACCTTCATAATTGTGATCACAGTAGTTATGTATTTATTTGTATAACAGTATGTGTTTGTATGAGATTCACAACAGCAGGAACTTTATTTTATTCACAAGATTGTACCCTGATCAGGAGCACAAGGTCCCGCATATAGTAGGTATCTAGTAAGTATTAAATGAATGAATATGTCAAGGCCAGTATCATCCACTTTGTAGAAAACCCTTGTTTTGGTATTGGTGTAAGTAAGGAATATGTTTGACAGCAGATAATTGAAAACCTAATGAACAGTGTTAAAAGTAGGTCTTGTTTCCTATAATTTATGAAAATTTTCAAACATGCAAAATACTTAAATTTTACAGTGGACACCTGTATGCCAACAGCCTAGATTGTACCATTGACATTTTACTATACTGTGTTAGCTTTATCACTTACCTACCCTTGTAACTATCTTTCTTTTTTTATGCATTGCAATGTAAGTTGCAGGCATTAGCACACTTCCCCCTAAATATTTCAGCATATATTATCATTACTTAGAGTTCAATATTTGCTTAAGGTTCTTGTTGAGGTAAAATTTAAATTCAATAAAATGCCTAAATCTTAAGTGTACTTTTCAGTACATTTTGACAAATGCAAATACTTGTGTAACACAAACCCCTATTAAGATATAGACTACTACTATCAGCCTAGGAAGTTCCCTCATACCCCTTTTCATTTTATACCTACCCCTAAGGGTAGGCAAACACTGCTCTGATTTTTTTCTACTATGGAATAGTTTTGCCTGTTCTAGAACTGCATGTAAATGGAATTATAGTATGTGTAAGGCTTTTGTGTAAGTCTTTTACTGAGCATAATGTTTTTGAGATTCATCCATTTTGTTGTATGTATCAGTAATTTGTTCCTTTTAAAAGTTGATTCATATTCCATTAAATGACTATACTACAATCTATTTATGTGTTTGATAGACATTTATGTGTTTTTTCCCCATTTTGGGTCTATTATCAGTAAAGCTATTATGAATATTCTTGCACAAGTGTTTTTGTGAACATATTTTCATTTCTCTTGAATAAACACTTAAGATTGGAAATATGGGTCATAGGCTATGTGTATATTTAGTTTTCCTAGACCTCTTTGCCAAGTAATTACAGTATTTTATACCCCCTTTCACTAATATTTGATGTTATTAGTCTTTTTATCTATTCTCATAGGTGTGGAGCTGAATCTTATTTTGAGCTATTTTCCCCCTTTCACATTATAGGGAATCTAGGGAGGCAGGTTACAACTGGGGTGCTACTCAACAATGAGCAACCCAGGCACTTTCTACTTTTCTATTCATCCTTGGTGGATTGATGATAATTCCATGCATGGCACCTAGGATAGGCAGCCTCCAAGATAGCTCCCAATGATCTCTGCCTTTTGGTGTTCTTGCCCTTGTGTAATTCCCTCAATAAGTAAGGACTGGACTTCGTGACTTGCTTCTTTATAGAACACAGCAGAAGTGATGTGATGCCACTTCTGAGATTACGTTATAAAAAGAATGTGGCTTCTGTCATTCTTTCTCAGATCACTCATTCTAGGGGAAGCCAGTTGCCATGTTTGGAGGCAGGTCTGTGAAGAGCCCACGTGATGAGGGACTGGGGTCTACCAACAGTCAGATGAGTGAGCTCAGAAGTGGGTCTCCCCCTAGTTGAGCATTCAGATAAGACTGCAGAATCACATCTGCATTCCTCAGAATGCAGAAACACAGAAACTGAGATATGTTGTTTTAAGCTGCTAATTTTGGGGGTAATTTGTTATGTAACGATAGATAACTGATTCAACATCTCATTGTCTCATTGTTATAAGATGGCTGCTTTACCTCTAGAGCCCCATGTTCATGCTTCAGACAGTAAGAAAAGTGTGAAAGGCAAAAGACAAAGGGTTTTTTGGACATGAATCGCTTCATTTTTATCAGGAACTCAGAGCCTTTCCAAAAATCTTAGTCAGTGGACTTTAGTTTATATCTTATTGGCCAGAGATAACACCACATGACCCACTCCTACTCAGAAGGTGGCTAGAGAGAAGGGGGACCTGGATGGAGTTTGCCTCAGCCAACTGTCAGTGTCTGCCACATTAAGCACTTCAAAAACCTCACAGGATAAAGACCTCTTCCTTAACACACACACCAGCCAAGTGCCCTTTTGGGGAAATGTCCATAAAAAGGATCTAGTCAAATGAAATTTTCAGAAGACTCCTCAGGGTCAGGATTGCAGGGCCTGGGTTCCCAATCCATGCCCTACACCATTCTCCAGGGAAAACTGAGGTGCTATCTTCCTCTGCTAGTTCTGTTCTTCCATTTCCTTGCATTAGAAACTGGAGAGTCATCCTGGAAATGTCCGTGACCACCACTTTTCCCCAGCAAAACAGCTCTTTAAGTTTTGCTAATATTATGGCCCTCATATTTTAAAAATTCCATCCCCCTCTTTCTTTATTGTCCATCCTCTCCCCATGCCTGAGGTCTAATACCAGGGGTATTTTGTTGGCCCAATCATTATCAACTTCAAATATAATTCTGTTACTTCCCAACTTAAAACTCTTACTGCCCCACTGCGCTCGAGATGAAGCCCAAACTCCTTCCCATGGTACGGAAGATCCTGCCTGCATAGCTGGATATGACCCACATCTGCAGCCTTAACTCTTTGCCTTGCACTTGGTGTACTCACAACACCAAACTGCTGACCTCTCTGCCCGGTAGGTTCTCACCGTTGATTAGGCAACTCCACCTGACTTCCTTAGGGATTCAGTTTTGGAGATAACTCTTCTAGAAAGCCTCTAGGACCACCAACACCCTCAACAGTGGGTCAGGTGACCTCCTCAGGAGTTGTGTATAAATCTTTTACCCTTTTGCGGGGGCGGGGGGGTCATATTCGGTTAACCTAGTAGAAAATTCAAATGATACAATTGGATATGGGATATGTCTTCTTCCTCTTCCTGCCCTCCAGTTCCTTTTTCCAGTTTTTTTAAAATTTATTTATTTATTTATTTTATTGGCCGTGTTGGGTTTTTTTTTTTTTTTGCTGTGCGTGGGCTTCCCCTAGTTGCGGTGAGTGGGGGCTACTCTTCGTTGTGGTGCACGGGCTCCTCATTGCCATGGCTTCTCTTGTTGTGGAGCATGGGCTCTAGGCACGTGGGCTCAATAGTTGTGGCTCACGGGCTTAGTTGCTCCAAGGCATGTGGGATCTTCCTGGAGCAGGAATCGAACCCGTGTCCCCTGCATTTGGCAGGGGGATTCTTAACCACTGCGCCTCCTAGGAAGCCCTCCAGTTTCTTAATGTATATGCAAGTCTAAATATATTTTCATATTATTTTTGCACAGTCTTAAGCAAGGTGTACTGTATTTTGTTTTTCCAATTAATACTATTTTGGAGACATATCACTTCGTATAGAACTATCATTCTTTTGAAGAACTGCAGTGACATTGTGTTGTGTGCATACCTTAATTTGCTCAAGCAATTTGTTGATGGACACCTGGGCTGTTTCTGATTTTGCTTTGACAGCAGTGCTGCGAAGCGCAACATCTGCACAAATGCATTTGAACACAGGTGGAGAATATCTTCTCAAATTCTTAGCGATGGGATTGCAAGATCAAAGGCGAGGTGAATTTTAAATCTTGATATAACACTCTAGTCAACCGACTTACTCGTCCCAACAACAACCCAACTCCTCCGTATTCGAATGTTAGGCCGTCTACAGCTCTAGACTACGTATTCGAGGGCAGGCACCTCCTAATATTCACATTTACCTGGCTGAATTGGCCCTCAATACATATCTGGCTTAACAAATTTTATACCTCGCAGCGCTGAGTCCAGGGCTGGGTATAGCAGACTCATCGGATGTCCATTACAGTTCTTCAATGATTAGACTTGCTAACATTTACAGAAGTTTATCAAACGTCAGATCTATGCCACGCGCTTTACCTCCCACCCGCTTTTCCACGCTCGCGTTCTCTTTCCTCCGAGGGAGGGGGCGTGCTCAGCACCACGACCCGCCCTACCTGTGCAGTCGTTGGCCGAGCCCGACGCCCGTTACTGCCTACTCCCGGCCAAGCCACGCTCCCACGCCGTTCGTCAGGCCGAGAGAGGGCGTGTCCATTGTCCCGCTGGACAATCCAGGCAGTATGCTCTCGTGAGAACCGGGACGCGCTGGTCGACCGGAGCAGTGTGGGTGCGAGCGTGCCCCGCGGTCCCTCAGAGACGGCGCACGCCGCGCCCCGCCCCCTCCGCACGCAGGCTCCGCGCGAGCTCGCGCACGCGCGCGCGCGCACCCGTCAGAGTCTCGGTCTGGCCGGCGGGGACCGGCGGGCGGAGGCTGGGCTGCTGAGGTACGAGGGGCGGAGCCAAGTCGTTGCTGCTGCCGCCGCCGCCGCCGCCGCCGCTACTGCCGCCGCTATTGCCGCCGCCGCCGCCGCCAGAGAGGAGCATGTCTGCAACTCGAGCCAAGAAAGTGAAGATGGCCACCAAATCATGCCCCGAGTGTGACCAACAGGTGGGCGCCGGGGGCCGGGCGCGCGGGCCGGCGGGGCGGGTGCGCGCGGGCGGACGGCCGTTGCCGGAGGCCGTTGGCTGTGGAGAGGCCGCCTCGCCGGGGTCCCGGCGGCCGAGCGTGTGGGCCGGCCCTCCGGGTCTGCGGCCACGATGGGAGCCCCGAACCGGCCGGGCCGAGCCGAGGAGTTGCCGGGGAAGCGCCCGGGGCCGCGGCCCAGCTGGTGCCCACCTGACGGCGGTTAGACGGGCGAGTGTCTTGCCCTGTGGCCGGGCCGCGCGAGAGGGGGCGTGGGTTTATGGTGAGCAGACGGGGCTCCCTGTCCGGACCCTTCCCGAATCGCCTGGCCGGCTCCGGTGACAGCAGCAGGAGTGTGGGGCAGCGGCCGAAGTGGACGAGTACGGTCCCTCGGCCCCCTCCTGCCCCAACAAGAATGCCCGTTGTGCCGACTCCGAGTCGGGCTGCTGGCTTCCAAATCCCGCTCCTGCCACACAGGGTTGCTTTGTTCCCCTTTCGGATGTGTACGGTGGACCCCCAAAACTGTTGCCCCCGCGACCTGGGCGGATGCTTAAATGGCCCGTAATGTAATAGTTCTAATTTTTGGCGAAATACAGAGATTTTCTTCTTTTAAATATATTTATTGTAATTTTGACTTAAGTAATCGTGAATCTTTTCTGTACATTGTTTTAAGTGGAACATTATTGAATAACGCCCCTATTGAAGCCCTTCCTTTCTGGGCGCTTCTCACTTCCCCCTATCCGTCGCGGTATCCGCTGTTAAAAATTTGGCGTTTCTGCTTCCACATCTTCTAAAAAATAATATGTGGTTTTATGAATTTTAAATGATTGCTTTCTACACAGATTTAATGGTGTCATAGCTGTAGTAGAAAAAAATCTCATTTTACTGTTTTAGTTTAAGGATGCCTTATTGTTTTACTAGAATAATACACGTTCCTCTAAACCTTATAATCTAATGAGTTAAAACTCTCGGTTAAAAGCATTAGTAAGGGCCTTTATTTCACTCCAACATGCAGATCTGGGTGTGTTTTTTTCTTTTCCACTGAGAGAATTTTTTCAAAATGACTACTTCCCTCCTCCCCCTTTCTCTCTCTCTCTCTCTTTCTTTTTCTTTTTCTTTCTTTCCTTCCTTCCTTCCTTCCTTCTCTTTCTTTCTTTCTTTCTTTCTTCCTTCCTTCCTTCCTTTTTTAAATCAGGAGTAATTTGAAATGGCTGAAGACTTTAATAATGTGATTTTAGTGCTTTAAGGAGCAAGCTTAAAGGTTGATCAAATCTTTTAACAGAAAATGTTACATGTTTTATTTAATATCTTTTATGGGCGATGGTAGGTATGCTGATCAGAGGAAGACTGCAAGGAGAATTACAGTTTATTGATCTTATGAGTTTATTGAGTATGCATTTTAGAAACAGTTTAGCGATGTTTTCCACAATAGAGTTAAATTTCCATTCTTACCATTAAACTAAATGTTCTGAAAAAATTGGACTTTTCTGTTTGTCTCCTCGTCAAAGATTATTTCAATATTTAAATCATTTCCATTTGTTCCATTTAATTGTGCGGAAGTATAAGGTTTACATGGTATGCATTATGCATTCCAGTTTCCATAGGGCATCAGTTATTGCAAATCCTGACCTTGTTGTAGTTGGCATAAAGTAACCTTTTGGGGAAAATAACCTGTTTTTAATAGCCTGGTTAAAAAAAGAGGAAAGGATAGGAAACTTGTAGCTATTCAACATTTTGTTTGGAAATACCACATTTTATTTCGTTGTTACTCACGCAGCCCCTGCCCCCAGCTGCCATAACAAAATAACCATAGGTTGGATGGCTCAAACAACAGTAATTTATTTTGTCGCATTTGTGGAGGCTAGAAGTCCCAAGATCCTGGCAGAAAAGGGAGCTTTCTGGTGTCTCCTCTAAGGACACTAATGCTACCATGAGGGCACCACCCTCATGACCTCATCTAAACCTAGTTATCCAAATAATACCATCACATCGGGGTGTTAGGGCTTCAACGTACGAATTCGTTGCTGGGGTGTTTTTTGGGGGGTGGAAACAATTCATTCTATAGCAAGTTACAGCAGTATAACTTAAAATGTTGGTTTGTGTTGTCCTTTATTCTAAATACTTAAGAGAAGATAACGTACGTGGTGACTAATTCAAACTTTTGGTGATTCTTAAAAGCGATTTGTCTTTTACTAAAGGTAACTCAATTAAGGAAAATAATACTTTTAGCTTTATAATTATTTGAAAGTAGAAGTTTCTTTTAAGTGAGCAAAAGCATTATAATCCAAGAAGCCATTTAAAAAAAAAACTTAGAATACTGCTGTTATTCTAAGTTGCTTGATGATTATTAGAATTTAGATATAGTTTATAAACATAAATGTAAAATCTTTAAAGTTTGAGGATATTGCCTCAGTTGAATAGATTTACATATGTTCTGTATGTGTGGGTAAGTTTCAAAACAGGTACAGAGATCAGCAAGCAAGAAAGACCTAGATTTTCAGTTGCTTTATAACATCCCCTTTTACATGCCTCTATTGAAAACGTAGTTCTGAAACATCTAAACCACAATACTTTTCATTTTCAACGGGTTTCACATCCACTAACTCAAATTACTGAGCCATTTTGAGTGTAGTAGTAGTCAAGATTCTTACTAATTTTCCAGTATCTTTGGTGTATGTTTCTGGTTTTGCCTTTTTCTCCTTTATTAGATCAGCTTTTTCCCCTTTTTAGGAAAAAATTTTAGGAAATTTTATGTGACATTTAGCAAATATGTCTGATAGAGGTAACTTTGATTTTCTTAGCAACAAAGAGTATAGATGGATTCTCTGTAATTTGGTTATTTTTGAGCTTTTTAAAGTCAGTGAAACAAGACTAGGATTTTGTTTTTTGCTGTTTTTTTTTTTTTTTAAAGCCTGTCTTACTTGTAAAACATGCAATCTAAATACCTATTTTTCAAGGAATAAAGTGATTCACAAGCCATCAGTAAACAAAAATTTGAATTTTTTTCTTCCATTTTAAAATCCTGAAAGTATAGCATTAGAACTTTCATTATTGTTGTCTTTGGCATTACAACTGAAATTTAAAGGAAGTTTAGGTGTTTGTTTAAAATCCAAATTATACAATAATTTAAAGAGATTAATATTACTCAAGTTGCCCACCCTATTTAATAATTCTTTTTACAGGATCTGTATTGTAGTGGTGGTTAGTTGGGTTTTTTTTCAGGGTTGTGTGAGGGGAACTTTCCATTTTCAAGTGGACCTTAGGATGATTTAGCTCAGGCACAGGAATGTTCCCTGAGCATAAGACACTTTCATTAAGGGATGTAAATCAGCCTATCAATCGAATTAGTCATGGCAAAGCCTGATGTACATTTCTCATCTTACTGTAGCACTCTGTTAATTCTGGATATGGGTTGATATAATTTTTTTGTGTATAAGAATTTAAATTTGTTGAGTTTCAGTAGCTGAAAGAAAATGGTTGTTTAGTAGCAAAGGATCTGTTGAGTAAGAACATTGTGTTCTGTGTTTTTTGGGTAGCATTAATGTAAAACAGTTTATATTACTGTGGATGGCCTTAATGATGTATTTAAGTGTAGAGGAAATGAGTCAGTATCTTTGAGCTTGGTTTCTATGAAGATGTGAAATTTTTTAGATGACAAAAACATATCTATTTTAGGCAAATTTAACACTATTAAGAAGTGTAACATTACATTTTGTGTCATGGTTTGAATCTCATTACATTCTTGATAAACTAAGCTGTTAGACATATCTGGAATTTATAGGAGTCATAGTTATTTTTCATAAATACAGACTAGAATTCTTTGTTCACTATTTTTATGCAAAGAAAAGAAATTCTGCCAAAATTCTGCTTTAGCTTACGTAGATCAAGTATTTATATTCTAGAATATGAGGCATTTTGTACATAAATGGATGAAAGCCTTATAATTGTAATTAAACTTTTACATAAGCAGAACAGTGGGCAAATGGAATTTATCTTACAAAGAGAATTTGTAATTACTATTCTGTGAGTACTTTTTGTTGATTACTTTATGGTTTTTAGTGAATGTGCTGTAAGTCCAAGGATCGTTAAGGTTAATATTAGTGAAACAGATGTGGAGGGAAATCTAAAACTTTTTTCAATGATTTTCAGTAACATTTGGCTTTTAAAAAATATTTATAGACTTGAAATGGAGAAAGGAGCCACTTGTAAAAATATTTTAACAGGTTTAGAAACAGAAGCCTAAAGAGCTTAAGTGTTTTATCCATCCTCTTTCCTGGAGCTGAGACTGTAAGATCCTAGACTTCAACTCAAACTGGTTGTTGTAAACTATTTTTTTTTTATCAGTAGTAATTGGCATTTTACCCTCATGTTGAAATCTGGATTGTTTTCATTTCTTTTTCCTTTTGAAATGTCTTGTAGATCTACCTTTTCTCCAATTCCATTCTCATTATGCCAGTGGGGCCCTCATAATATTATGTTGGGGTTACTTTAATGACTTCCCAACCATGCCCCTTTTTCCAATTTATTCTATATAAGCTGCTGTCAAACTAATATTTTAGGAAATGCTGCCTTTTCCCCATGTATTTTTCCTTGGCTCTGACCCTGTTGTGGTTTTCTGTTGTTCACTCACATCAGCACATGTTTATCATGCATTTGCTATATCATGGTGTGGTAATGCATTAGTAGAATGTGAAGATGTAAAGGACACAATACTCATCTCATAATTTGTTGTAAGGAGGTGGGGTTTAAATAAATCCATGATTCCTACTTTAAGTCATTTATCATTCAGTTCAGGAGAGTACATAAACACTGAGGAGTTTAACAACAGAAAAATAGTAATAATAAATTTTCTTTTTTTTGTCTCCAGGTTCCTGTTGCATGTAAATCATGTCCCTGTGGTTACATATTTATTAGCAGGAAACTTTTAAATGCAAAACACCCAGAAAAATCACCATCTTCTACAGGTAATTGTGAGAATTTCCCACATTTTTAGCTGTTTGATGTAGAAATTTAAAATTAATTTTTGTCAATTTACTATTCAATTTTTGTTGAACACACACTATTGAAGTATGTGTTTGGTTTTTATTAGCTATTGAAAATCAGCTTATGACATTAGTGTGCCGTTCATTCTATTTAAATGTTAACTCCCTTGTAATGCTGATAAAGCTTGTAACAAATTTTCTATTTTTTATTTTTGGAAGACAGAGCACCATTGAAGGGTTTAAGCAAGGGAGTGACCCAATCCCTTGGGTCATTTTTTTTTTTTTAATGTTTAATAAAGGTATAATTGACATCCAATAAGTTGCATATATTTAAAGTGTATGATGTTTTGTCATATGTTTACACCAATCACACAATCACCACAATCAAGATAATGAACATGTCCATCATTCCTGTAAGTTTTCTAGTTCCCCTTTGTAATCTTTCCATCTTGTTCCCCACTCCCCCAGATAACCACTGATCTGCTTTCTGTCACTGTTTTAAAACTTTACATTATATAAATGAAATCATACAGTATGTACTCTTTTTTTCACCTGGCTTCTTTCACTGAGCATAATTTAAGATTCAGCCATTTATTGTGTATGTCAATAAGAATTCATTCCTTTTTACTGCTTAGTAGTATTCTTTGTGTGGATATGCCACAATTTGTTCATTTGTTCACTGCTTGATGGACATTTTAGTTTTTTCCTCTCATAGTGCTGGTAAAATGCATAACAACTTTAAAGGTTTTTTTTTTTTTTTTCCAACTGCTGACTGAAACAGTATAACCTGATTTGGGTGTGAATATAATTTTTAGACACATTGGTGATTTTTTTGTAGTTCCCTGATAGAGAATATCTAAAAACATGTTTGTTTGAATTTTATCTTCCCATTAATGTAGACAAATTGGATTTATTCAGTGGATATATTTATTTATTTTAATTTTTAAATTTTTATTATTTTTATTGGAATATAATTGCTTTACACTCTTGTACCAGTTTTTGAGGTACACCAAAGTCAATCAGCTGTATTTATACACATATCCCCATATTCCCTCCCTCCCTTGACTCACCCCCACCCTCCCTGATTCAGCGGATATATTTATTAAAAAACAAAATTTTGTTATTCTTTGATAAAGTCAGAACTTTGTTCATGATCCCCAAATAAGAGTCGATTGATTACAAATGTATATATGCTAGGGATTGTTCTAAGCCTTAGGCCTAAAGTAATGAATGAATCTGCTATCAAGGTGGGTTCACTGCTGTCATGGAGTTTACTATATTCTTGTGGGCAGGAAATGGAGAATAAATAAGCAGGGAGAATATCAACTTGTGATAAACACCTTGTAAGAAATTAGAGTGCTGCAGTGTGCAACTGGAAGGCTACTTTTGGTTGAATGGTTGGAGGCGTCTCTGAGAGGTGACATTTTAAGCTGAGGCTGAATAGGAACATGGGGGTGGTAGCCATAAGATCAGGAAGAAGATCATTCTTGACAGATGAGATAGCAAATGCTAAAATTCTAAGGTTGTTAGAAGTTTGGTATATTTTAGGAACAAAAAGGCCAGTGTGGTTGCAGTGTATACAGTAAAAGCTGAAGAGTGTTTGATATGAGGCCAGAGGAATAAGCAGGGGCCAGATTATTTAAGACTTTGTGAACTATAATAAGATTTTGAGTTTTGTTCTTATAGTGTGAAGAGAAACTATCCCTGGATGTGGGATGAGGTACGAGGAAGGTGGCATGGTCTGATTGGCCTTTTAGAAAAATCATTCTGAATGCTGTCTAGAGAATAGTTTGTGTGTTACAAGGTGGAAGTGAGCTGTTGCAGTATGTTAACTGAGTGAGGATGCCAAGTTAGAGAAAGAATGGTTATAGTAGGAGATGATTCAGGAATTATTTATATTTATGCCTGTGAGAGGTCTCTTTATCCTAGGTCTATGGAGAGATGGGAGGAAAGCTGTTTTAATTCCATTTCTGCCTCTCAGTTTGCTCCCTTTCAGCATGATAACGGACTTACTATTAATCCATTAGTTCTTAAAGGCTATTGCTGGATTGGTTATATAGAAGTCATCCATAGAGCTTGTTAAAAATTCCTGTTCTTTTTTTTAAAATTTTATTTTTCTATTTTATACATATTAGTGTGTACATGTCGATCGCCATCTCCCAGTTCATCCCCACCCCCCACCCCGCCCCAATTCCTAGTTTTTATTCCCTAAGAGTTTGATTGAGGTATGGGAGCCCTGGAATGATTCATTCAGTGGATTTGCTGGGGTGGCATGTCAACTCAGTTCTGAGTCTTCAAAATGAATAAGACATGGTCCATGCTGTTAGTGGGACAAGTGTGTGTGTTTTTTTACTCAACAAATATTTTTGAGATCCTTCTATATACCAGTGATTCAGGTGAGGAAGGAGGTAAGGAAGAAACCTAGCAAGGACAGAGAAAAGGGGCAGATGCTACAAGTGTTAAGGAGTTAGAATCATTTGAAGGAGAGGGAAGACTTTAGAATGACTCCCAGATTTGACTGGGATTACTGGTTAGAAAGGGAAGAAAAAGCAAAGACAAGTTTTGAGGGAAAGATGAAGAAACTAGGTTTGGATATAGTTGTGAAATATCATCCATGTGGGGTTGTTTTTTTTTTGATTTTTGTTTTTCCAGTTGGACATACAGTCTGAAGCTCGGAATAGCCTCAGTGGGAGATAAAAGTTTTGAATCATCATGATTGTTGACATCATGGAAATGGATGAGCTAGTTCTATAGAGTCTGTAGGGTAGGAAGAGGAAGCAGGTTTGGGGACTGAACTCTGACAGACTCCAATCTTAAAGGGTAGAAGTGGGTAGGGAGGTCATGTCAACTGAGAAAAAAATGTCAGCTTCAGGAGAACAGCCAACAGAGAGTGGTGTTACATAAGTCAGGGTGATGAGTGAGAAGCAGTTCATTGTTATTTTACATTTGGAGTTTCCTAAGTTTCTGTTTAATAAGAGTAGCCTTGTGACCTCGAAGTGAAGACGAAACATTGAAGCCTAGAAGATCCTAGGGAAGAGGAAGAAGAACCAGCAAAAGAAAGAATAGAAAAAACAGAAATATCAGGGATAGACTGCTATAGAACCAGAGGAGGAAAGGGTTTTAAGAAGGATTAAGAGTACTCAAATCCTGGAAATCAGTTGGGTATAGAACACAGATGTACTATATGTTGTTGTATGTTATATGGAAGATCTGGCTTCAGATTCAGATTCCAGTTTGGTCACACTCTAACAGGTTAATTAATCTCCGTGAGCAGCTACTGTCTACTTGTGTATACAGAGGTTTATAGTACCAGCCTTAGAGGATTAAAGTATAGATGAAGTGCATATGAAAATGTCTAACGTAAAGAAAGCTTGGTGTGTTATAGGTACAATAAATACTAATTTTTACAATTAAGTTTCTTAAAAGTAAGATTTTCCTTGGCTAGTCCATAGTATGTGGGGAATTGAAGAGTACAATTTAAAAAATCTCCACAGTTTATCAAGTTCTTGATGAATGTTATCAATGGGATCTAGAACATTTCCATTTTAATTAGCAGAGAATTTATGGAAGAAGAAATGAAAATGGATAATATGTATTTGGAAAGATAACTTCACTAATAATCTGGGAAATGCAGTGGAAATAAAATACCATTCTTTTTTCCCACATTCTGACAAAAATGTAAAGGATTTCTAAGTGCTTTTATAATTAAGGCAAAATGAGTACTTTCATACTAGTGGTTAGAGTGTAAATTGGCACAACCTTTTTGGAGGGCATTCTGACAGTAGTTGTTAAAAGTTTTAAATTTATATAACCTAGAATGTAGACTTCTTTATCGATTGGTATGTAGCCTAGAGATATAATTGTTTATAATACACAATAAAATATTTACTAGGATTTTCAGTCAACAGTGTAATTGCAAAAAGTTGTTAAGCCAAATATCATCAGTAGGAGAATGTTTAATTAAGTATGGTACATCTTTTTTTCTTTTAATATTTATTAATTTACTTATTTTGGTTGTGCTGGGTCTTAGTTGCGGCACACAAGATCTTTAGTTGTGGCATGTGGACTTCTTAGTTGTGGCATTCATGTGGGATCTGGTTCCCTGACTGGGGAACGAACCCAGGCCCGCTGCATTGGGAGTGTGGAGTCTTACGCACTGGACCACCAGGGGTGTCCTTAGGGTGCATCCTTCAGGAAACAACAGTATGTGCTACTTAGAAAGGATGATGCAGGGATTTCCCTGGTGGTCCAGCAGTTAAGACTCCGTGCTCCCAATACAGGGAGCCTAGGTTCGATCCCTGATTAGGGAACTAAATCCAGCATGCCGCAACTAAAGATCCCAGGTGCTGCAACTAAGACCTGGTGCAGCCTAAATAAATAAATAAATAAATATGTTAAAAAAATGGATGATGCAGATTTGTAATTGCTGACATGGAAAAAATCTCTAAAGTACTGTTAATTTAAGAAGAAAGTGCAAAACAATACTTGTATTAATTCATTTTTTACAAAAATTTTTTTTCTTGTGATGAGACTTTTCAAATATACAATACACTATTAACTATAGTCACCATGCTGTGTATTATATCTCTATGACTGACTTATTTTATAATTGAAAGTTTGTGCTTTTTGGACCTCCATCTGTTTCACCCACTTCCCAGTTCCAGCCTCTGGTAACTACCAATCTGTTCTTGGTATATGAGCTCCTGGGTTTTGTTTTGTTTTGTTTTGTTTTTGGTTTCACACATAAGTGAGATCATATATTTGTCTTTCTGTGTCTGTCTTATTTCACTTAGCATAATGCCCTCAAGGTCCATCCATGTTGTCGCACATGGCAAGATTTCTTTTTTTTTTTTTGATGGCTGAATAATACTCCATATTTTGTTTACCCATTCATCTATTGATGGACACTTAGGTTTTTCCATATCTTGGCTATTGTAAATAATACCTCAGTGAACATGGGGATACATAAATCTTTTGAGTTAGTGTTTTTCATTTTTTTCGGATAAATATCCAGAATTGGAGGTGCTGGATCATATTGTGGTTCTATTTATAGTTTGTTTTTAAGACTCCACAAAATGGTTTCTACATGTAGTATTAATCAGTAAATGTATAAGTAGATCACTAGTTAACAAGGAGGAATCAAGGAAGACTTTCATTTGCATGATTAAACATTTACAACAGAAAAGAGAAACATCTTTAAAGCTCAGATCGCACTTATCTTAAAATCAAAGCTATAAAAGATCATTTTAAATTTCAGTGGGTTGGACTTCCTAGGTGGCGCAGTGGTAAAGAATCCGCCTGCCAATACAGGGGACACGGGTTCGAGCCCTGCCCTGGGAAGATTCCACATGCCACGGAGCAGCTAAGCCCGTGCACCACAACTATTGATCCTGTGCTCTAGAGCCTATGAGCCACAGCTACTGAGCCCATGTGCCACAACTGTTGAAGCCCATGCACCTAGGGCCTGTGCTCCACAACAAGAGAAGCCACTACAATGAGGAGCCTGCACACCACAATGAAGAGTAGCCCCTGCTCACAGCAACTACAGAAAGCCCGTGTGCAGCAACGAAGACCCAACACAGCCAATAAATAAATAAAATAAATAAAAAAATTAAAAAAAATTTCAGTGGGTTGAAACCTCTTATTTAATTGTACCTTTGTGTGACATACAGGAGGAAAATAAGTCATAAATTTATCTAGATTTGAATTCTTGGAAAACTCATGTTTTGCAAATGTACTAATCATCTTTGTATATTCATAACATACATGAAAATAGGGAGGTAGGACACTAGAACAATATAGAACTTTGCAAGCTGAAAATATAAAGAAGTAAAATCTATTATGGAAATTAATTTTAAATTGTAAAATTATCTTAATTTTGGTGAGAGGAAAAGATGAGTATTACAAATAAAGCTGTATTAATGCTCAGTGTTTTGTAAAAGGGCATAGAACCTCAAGGCAATTAATTATTCTTTGATATCTTTCTAAATGAGTTAGGAATGTAGTATTATTTCTTTTATCTTTTTTAGGGGGCCAGTATTACATGGAGATAAATTTTTAAAAATTGACTTTATTGTTCATGTAGGATTTCATTTCTAAATTGAATGGTTGACTGGGAGTTTTAAAAGTAGCCTTGAAATGAATCAACAGACAAAGGATTAATCTCCAAAATATATAAACAGTTCATCCAGCTCAATATCAGAAAAACAAACAACCCAATTAAAAGATGGGCAGAAGACCTAAATAGGCATTTCTCCAAAGAAGACATACAGATGGCCAAGAGGCACATGAAAAGCTGCTCAGCATCACTAATAGAGAAATGCAAATCAAAACTACAATGAGGTACCACCTCACACTGGTTAGAATGGACATCATCAGAATCTACAAACAGTAAATGCTGGAGAGGGTGTGGAGAAAAGGGAACGCTCTTGCACTGCTGGTGGGAATGTAGAATATAGCCACTATGGAGAACAGTATGGAGGTTCCTTGCAAAACGAAAAATAGAACTACCATATGACCCAGCAATCCCACTACTGGGCATATACCCAGAGAACACCATAATTCAAAAAGACACATGCACTGCAGTGTTCATTGCAGCACTATTTACAACAGCCAGGACATGGAAGCAACCTAAATGTCCATCAACAGATGAATGGATAAGAAGATGTGGTACATATATGCAATGGAATATTACTCAGCTGTAAAAAGCAATGAAACTGGGACATTTGTAGAGATGGATGGATCTAGAGACTGTCATACAGAGTGAAGTGAGTCAGAAAGAGAAAAACAAATATCGTATATTAACACATATATGTGGACTATAGAAAAATGGTACAGATCAACCGGCTTACAAGGCAGAAATAGAAACACAGATGTAGAGAACAAACATACGGACACCAAGTGGGGAAAGCAGGGAGGGTTGGGGGGGAATGAATTGGGAGATTGGGATCCCAAATTGTACACTCTAAATATATGCAGTTTCTTGTATGTTAACTGTATCTCAATAAATGTTCTTAAAAAAAAAAAGTAGCCTTGAGGTTAAGTCTTAATGTCAATTTGAAGAAATTTTTAAAAGAAGAAATTTTTAAAATAGAAATTAAAGGAAGTATTGTATTTCCTAAACTAAAAGTGTTTGTACTGTGGACTAAACCTTGAGCACTGTAGTAATAATCTATTCAAATATTGATCAGTTTGTAACTACTGTAGTAGTTATCTATTCAAATATTTGGTCAGTCACAAAATACTGACAGAAGCAGTTTTTGGTGAGAACAATCTCATTTTGTTCCAAATCTTTAATTGGTTTTCCAGGTGCATGTTCTGGGTGGTTTAGTGACATCAAGGGTGCTATTTTGCATTTAATAACAATGGATATACCTTTTTCCTTTACAATTTTTTCATTATAAAAACTGTAAAGTAAACTGAAAATCTAAATAAGATACTAGTTTATAAAAGGTAAGAAACTTTCTAACCTCTAAAGGTAAGAAAAAGATTTAAAACATTTAGAACTTGAAATAGCTTATTAGTATTTAACTGTTAATTTCTCAGTGAGTATAAGCTTTGGGTTAAGCTTAGTCAAATAACAACCTCCGCACTTTTTATTGGGGGAAGGAAAAAAGGGATAAAGATATTAAACCTGATGTTTAAATCATTCTTTAAGGCAAGTTAACAAGCAAAGGCTGATAAATAAGCAAAGTCCATAAATGACATACTCACTTTTGTGGTTAAGGAAGAAAAATGAAGAAATGATTATCACCAGTTCCTTTTAGAAACCCAAAGTGATTGAACATTAATTCAGTAGTAAGTGGTCCTCAACTCTGAATTACTTGACACTGAAGGTTTGGTTTTGTTATTTCAGAAAACATTGTTCCTTACATGCTAATCACTTAAAATTATTGTACATTCATATATGGAACATAGTTTTTGTTTTGCCTTTTGATGAAAAAATACACACCTTCATCTATGTGCCTGTATTGTGCATTCTTTTTTGTTTGTTTATGGAGTGTTATTATTTTACTTTTTTTAAGGATTTTATTGAGATATAATTGACATACAATAAACTGCATATATTTAAAGTGTACAGTTTGATATTTTTTTCTTTTTAGTAATGTATATATGGCAATCCCAATCTCCCAGTTCATGCCACACTGACCTCCACCCAGCCCCTGGCACTTTCCCCCTTGGTGTCCATATGTTTGTTCTCTACATCTGTGTATTTTAGGTTTTTTAAAAAAATTAATTAATTTATTGGCTGCTTTGGGTCTTCATTGCTGCACATGGGCTTTCTCTAGTTGTGGTGAGCGGGGGCTACTCTTCATTGTGGTGTGTGGGCTCCTCATGCGGTGGCTTCTCTTGCTGCGGAGCATGGGCTCTGGACGCATGGGCTTCAGTAGTTGTGGCACACTGGCTTAGTTGTTCCATACATGTGGGATCTTCCTGGAGCAGGGATTGAACCTGTGTCCCCTGCATTGGCAGGCGGATTCTTAACCACTGCGCCATCTAGGAAATCTGTGTTTTAGGTTCTTATTCATATAGTTCATATAATGATATCTGTAGTCGTCTTTTTTTTTTTTAAGATTTAGTTAGTTATGGCTGCATTGGGTCTTTGTTGCTGCGTGCAGGGTTTTCTCTGGTAGTGGTGAGTGGGGGCTACTCTTTGTTGCAGGGTGTGGGCTCTTCAGTGTTGTGGCTTCTCTTGTTGCAGAGTACGGGCTCTAGGCACATATGTGAGCTTCAGTAGTTGCGGCGCATGGGCTCAGTAGTTGTGGCACACGGGCTTAAGGTGTTCTGTGGCATGTGGGATCTTCCTGGACCAGGGCTTGAACCCATGTCCCCTACATTGATGGATTCTTAACCACTGCGCCCCCCCAGGGAAGTCGCCTGTATTTGTTTTAAAAGACATTTTTCATAAAATCCTCTGATTTCTTCTAATCAAGACTGATTTTAGGTCTGTTGCACAGCTGTCATACTAAAATTTCTTTCCATTTAAAAAAGATAATCCCACATTTTTTTTTTAAAGATTTTTTTGATGTGGACCATTTTTAAAGTCTTTATTGGATTTGTTATAATATTGCTCCTGTTTTATGTTTTGGTTTTTTGGCTGCGAGGTGTGTGGGATCCCTGATCAGAGATCGAACCCACACCCCCTGCATTGGAACGCAAAGTCTTAACCACTGGGTCACCAGGGAAGTCCCCCACTTTTTTTTAATATACTGGTTTTTTTAAACCCGTGTGTTTTATTTATGGAACTAATTTTCCAAAAATTTTCAGACCTGGAAAAAATTTTCATGAAAGACACATGGTGGTACATTTCCTATCTACCATTGTAGAGAGTGCCTTTACTTTGCACTCACACTTAAATGTCATTCACATTCTTCATTGGTACTCAGTGAGTCCTTTCCATCTGAAGGCTCAAGTCTTCAGCTTAGGGCAGTTTTAGCTATTTCTTTTTCTCCATTCTCTTTTCCTTCTGCATGCTTATTGGATGATATATCAGGATCGCCATCCACAGAAAACCTGACTGACACTGAATTGGTCAAATAGTTTACTTTTCCTATTTAGTGAAGAAAAATGAAGTTGACACTACCATTGGCCCTCTGCAGTGGGTTTCCATGTCTGTGGGTTCCACCAACCATGGGTTGAAAATATTCAGGGAAAAAGAATTTCAGAAAGTTCCAAAAACCAAAACTTGAATTTGCTGTGCACTGGTAACTGTTTACGTAGCATTTACATTGTATTCGGTATTATATCTAGAAATGACTTCAGCTATGCAGGTGGACGTGTATAGGTTTTGTGCATATAGTATACCATTTTATATAAGGTACTTGAACATCTGCAGATTTTTGTATCTGTGGGGGATCCTGGAACCAGTCCCCCATGGATACCAAGGAACCACTGTACGGGACTAGTGGTTCGATGATATCTTCTCTTTCTTGAGAAGGTGTGGCTTTCATGCTCATTCCTTTTTGCTTTGTTCCAGGAAATTTCAGTGTTTTCCTTTTCTCATAATGGACATGTCTGAATTCTGTGTTCAGACATGTCCATTATTTAACTTGCCTTTATACACTTTATTTTTAGCAGTTCATTTTGTTTTTTAATTTCTTCTTTTTCATTTATTTTTTCCTATCTTTTTTTGTGGTAAAATATACATGACATAACATTTAGTATTTTAATCAATTTAAGTTGTTCGGTTTAGTGGCTTTAAGTACATTCATTCATATCATGTGCTTAATCATCACCACTATCCATTTCCAGAACTCTTTTCATCTTCCCAAACTCCATACACATGAAACAATAACTCCCCATTTTCCTTCCTCTGCCCCCCAATCACGTCCCAGGTCATCGCTATTCTTTCTGTGCCTATGAATTTGAATTTGACTACTGTAGTTACCTTCTATAAGTGGAATCATACAATATTTGCCCTTTTGTGTTTGGTTTAACTTAGCATGATGTCTTCAGAATTCATCCATGTTGTAATGTGTCAGAATTTCCTTCCTGAATAATAGTCGATTGTAAGTACATACTACATTTTGTTTATTCTTGAATTGATGGACACTTGAGTTGCTTTCACCTTTTGGCTGTTGTGAAAAATCTGCTGTGAACATTGGTGTGCAAATAGCTGTTTAGTTCCCTGCTCTCAGTTCTTTTGGATATCTGCCTAGAAGGGGAAATGCTGGATCATAAGTAATCCTGTTTAATATTCTGAGGAATTGCCATATTGTTTGCACTATTTTTCATTACCACCAGCAGTGCACAAAGGTTCCAGTTTCTCCACATCCTCACCAACTTGTTATTTTATGTGCTTTTCATAATAGCCATCCTAATGGGTATGAAGTGATGTCTTGCAATTTTAATTCGCACTTCCCTAATGATTAGTGATGTTGAACATCTTTTCATGTGTTTATTGGTTATTTGTCTGTCTTTGGAGAAAAGTCTGTTCAAGTTCTTTGTCCATTTTTTGTTGTTGAATTGTGTAAGTTCTTTTTATTCTGGATGTTAATCCCTTATCTGACATATTTTTGCAAATATTTTCTTCCATTCCATGAGTTGCCTTTCTACTCTGTTGATAGTGTCCTTTGACATTACAGAAGTTTTTAATTTTGATGAAGTCCAAGTTGTCTATTTTTTCTTTTGTTGCCTGTACTTCTGGTGTAATATCCAAAAATCATTGACAGATCCCCTATCATGAAGCTTTACCCCTGTTTTTTTCTTAATAAGCATTTTGTGGTTTTAGCTGTTATATTTAGATTTTCAGCCCATTTTGAGTTAATTCTTGTATATGGTATAAGGGTCCAGTTTCATGTTTTAGCCTGTGGATATCCATATTTCCTAATTACCACTTGTTGAAAGTACTGTGTTTTCATGGTACCGTTACTGAAAATCATTTGACCATATATTTGAGAATTTATTTCTGGGCTGTTGTATTCTGTTGGTCTGTATGTCTCTGGTAAGGCAGTACCACATTTTTTTGATTACTGTAGTTTTGTTAGAAAAGTTTTGAAATCAAAACGTATGATTCTTTGTTCTTTTCCAAGATTGTTTTGGCTGTTTAGGGTCCATTGAGGTTCTATGTGATTTTAGGATGGAGTTTTCTACTTATGCAAAAAATCTTAATGATATAATACTCTCTTAAGGTATGCTTTGAAATGTTTTAAGATTTTTTTGTTTCCTGAACTACCTTTGTTCCTCATGTTTTGGTTTTTGGATTTTGGCTTGTGTTTTTTTTGTTTGTTTTTTGGCCTCAACCAGGGATTTAATCCTGGCCATGGCAGTGAAAGCCCAGAATTCTAACCACTAGACAACCAGGGAACTCCCTTTTCTCATGTTTTATCTTGTTCCTTTTCTCTCACACTTTTTAATATCTTCAAATAGCTGGTAATCCTTTTTTTATTTTATTTATTTATTTTTTTTGCTGCGTTCGGTCTTTGTTGCTGCGTGCAGGCTTTTTCTAGTTGGCGAGCAGGGGCTACTCTTCATTGCGGTGTGTGGGCTCCTCATTGTGGTGGCTTCTCTTGTGGTGGAGCATGGGCTCTAGGCACTCAGGCTTCAGTAGTTGTGGCACGTAGGCTCAATAATTATGGCTCTCAGGCTCTAGAACACAGGCTCAGTAGTTGTGGCACACAGGCTTAGTTGCTCTGTGGCATGTGGGATCTTCCTGGAGCAGGGATTGTACTTGTGTCCCCTGCATTGGCAGGCGGATTCTCAACCACTGCGCCATCTAGGTGTTTTTTGATTTCCTCTTTGATTTCTTCAGTGATCTCTTGGTTATATAGTAGTGTATTGTTTAGCCTTCACATGCTTGTGTTTTTTACAGTTTTTTTTTCCTCTAGTTGATTTCTAATCTCATAGCATTGTGGTCACAAAAGATGCTTGATATGATTTGAATTTTCCTAAATTTACCAGGGCTTGATTTGTGACCCAAGATGTGATCTGGGAGAATGTTCCGTGTGCACTTGAAAAGAAAGTGTAATCTGCTGTTTTCAGATGAAATGTCCTATAAATATCAATTAAATCTATCTGGTCTTTTGTGTCATTTAAAGCTTGTGTTTCCTTATTCATTTTCTGTCTTGATGATTGTCCACTGGTGTAAGTGGGGTGTTTAGGTCCCCCACTATTATTGTGTTGCTCTCAGTTTCTTCTTTTATAGTTGTTAGCATTTGCCTTATGTATTGAGGTGCTCCTATATTGGGTGCATATATATTTATAATTGTTATATCTTCTTCTTGGATTGATCCCTTGATCATTATGTAGTGTCCTTTCTTGTATCTTGCAACATTTTTAATTTTAAAGTCTGTTTTATATGATATGGGTATCACTACTCCAGCTTTCCTTTGATTTCCATGAGCATGGAATATCTTTTTCCATCCCCTCATTTTCAGTGTGTATGTGTCCCTAGGTCTGAAGTGGGTCTCTTGTAGACAGCATATGTGGGTCTTGGTTTTGTATCCATTTCAGCCAGTCTGTTTCTTTTGGTTGGAGCATTTAGTCCATTTACATTCCAAGTAATTATTGATATGTGTATTCCTGTTACCATTTTCTTAATTGCTTTGGGTTTGTTTTTGTAGGTCCTTTTCTTCTCTTATGTTCCCCACTTAGAGAAGTTCCTTTAGCATTTGTTGTAGGGCTGGTTTGGTGGTGGTGAATTCTCTTAGCTTTTGTTTCTAAGGCTTTTGATTTTCTGTGGAAGCTGAATGAGATCCTTGCTGGGTAGAGTGTTCTTGGTTGTAGGTTCTTCCCTTTCATCACTTGAAATATATCATGCCACTCCCTTCTGGCTTGCAGAGTTTCTGCTGAGAAATGAGCTGTTAACCTTATGGGAATTCCCTTGTATGGTATTTGTTGTTCTTCCCTTGTTGCTTTTTTTTTTTTTCCATCTTTTTTTTTTTTAAGTACTTCTATTGAGATACAGTTAACAGACAACAAACAGCATATATTTAGAGTGTACAATTTGGTATCCCAGTCTCCCAATTCATTCCCCTCCAACCCTCCCCGCTTTCCCCACTTGGTGTCCATGTGTTTGTTCTCTACATCTGTGTCTCAATTTCTGCCTTGCTTTTCCTCTTTCATAGTTGTTTGCATTTGCCTTATGTATTGAGGTGCTCCTATATTGGGTGCATATGTATTTATAATTGTTATCTCCTCTTCTTGGATGGATCCCTTGATCTTCCCTTGATCTTTATGTAATGTCCTTTCTTGTTTCTTGTAACATTTTTTATTTTAAAGTCTATTTTATCTGATATGAGTATTGCTACTCCAGCTTTCTTTTGATTTTCATTTGCATGGAATATCTTTTTCCATCCCCTCACTTTCAGTCTGTATGTGTCCCTAGGTCTGAAGTGGGTCTCTTGTAGACAGCATATATGTGGGTCTTGTTTTTGGAGCCATTCAGGCAGTCTGTGTCTTTTGGTTGGTGCATTTAGTCCATTTACATTCAAGGTAATTATTGATATGTATGTTCCAATTACCCTTTTCTTAATTGTTTTGTTTTTGTTTTTGTAGGTCCTTCTCTTCTCTTATGTTTCCCACTTAGAGAAGTGCCTTTAGCATTTGTTTTAGGGCTGGTTTGGTGGTGCTGCATTCTCTTAGCTGTTGCTTGTCTGTAAAGCTTTTGATTTCTCCATCAAAGGTGAATGAGATCCTTGCTGTATAGAGTATTCTTGGTTGTAGGTTCTTCCCTTTCATCACTTGAAATATATCATGCCCACTCCCTTCTGGCTTGCAGAGTTTCTGCTGAGAAATCAGCTGTTACCCTTATGGGAGTTCCCTTGTATGTTATTGGTCATTTTTCTCTTGTTGCTTTTGATAATTTTTCTTTGTCTTTAATTTTTGTCAGTTTGATTACTATGTGTCTTGGCATGTTTCTCCTTGGGTTTATCCTGCCTGGGACTCTCTGCACTTCCTGGAGTTGGGTGGCTATTTCCTTTCCCATGTTAGGGAAGTTTTCGATTATAATCTCTTCCAATATTTTCTCAGGTCCTTTCTCTCTCTCTTCTCCTTCTGGGACCCCTATAATGTGAATGTTGGTGTGTTGAATGTTGTCCCAGAGATCTCTTAGACTGTCTTCATTTCTTTTCATTCTTTTTTCTTTATTCTGTTCCATGGCAGTGGTTTCCACTATTCTGTCTTCCAGGTCACTTATCTGTTCTTCTACGTCAGTTATTCTGCTATTATTTCCTTCTAGTGTATTTTTCACTTCAGTTATTGTATTGCTTATCTCCGTTTGTTCTTTAATTCTTCTATGTCTTTGTTAAAGTTTTCTTGCATCTTTTCAATCTTTGCACCTAGTCTTTTTTCAAAGTCCTGGATCATCTTCACTATCATTATTCTGAATTCTTTTTCTGGAAGGTTGCCTATCTCCACTTCATTTAGTTGTTTTTCAGGGGTTTTATCTTGTTCCTTCATCTGGTATATAGTCCTCTGCCCTTTCATTTTTCTCTATCTTTCTGTGGCTGTGGTTTTTGTTCTGCAGGCTGCAGAATTGTCTCTTATTTTGAATTTTAGTTTTTTCTATTCTGGTTACTTAGAATCTGTCAGCTTGCCAGTTTGCTGAAGTTGGTTTAATTTCAGATTGTTAATAACACTCTTTCCTATTTCAAGCACTGCAGATTTATTTTCCTTTTTCCCTTTACCTTTTACCCATGTTTATTCTCATTTCAATAGGATTTTTGAGATCGGTAGATAAATGCATGTGCTTAGTCTGACTTTATTTTGTTTTATTTATTTGTTAAAGTATTTATTTATTTATTTACTTATTTTTGGCTGCATTGGGTCTTAGTTGCAGCACATGAGATCTTCATTGCAGCATGTGGGCTCTTCTCTGCAGCGTGTGGGCTTTTCTCTAGTTGTGGCACATGGGCTTCTCTCTAGTTGTGGCGTGCAGGTTTTCTCTTCTCTAGTTGTGGCGTGTGGGCTCTGTAGTTGAGGCATGCAGGCTTAGTCACCCCGTGGCATGTGGGATCTTAGTTTCCCAACCAGGGATCGAACCTGCATCCCCTGCATTGCAGGATGGACTCTTTACCACTGGACCACCAAGGAAGTCCCTCAGTCTGATTTTATTTATTCAGCACTACTTACATGTTAAGTACATGTAAGTAATGTTCTAGGTTCTGCAAATGAGACAGACAAAAGTGTCCCAACCTTGATAGAGCTTATATTTTGATGAGAGAGACATATTGAGCACATAAGTAGATAATAACAGACTATAGTAGTAGTAGATATTATAGAAAGTAACTTGGGCTGGGAGACTCAGAGGGGATGACCTATAAATTGACATCTGAAGGAAATAAAGCCTGTCTCATGAAGAGCCTTGAAAAGAGAGCTCTAGGCAGAGAATTAGCAAATGCAGAGACTCAAGGAGGGGAAGGGACTTGTTTTATTAAAAGGAAGGCGTGTCTTGAGAGTAGTGAGCAAATTGTCTAGTGGTATGAGATGAGATGGGTTGAGAGGCAGATGTCAGGTCTTATAGGAGGACTTGTAGTCTCTGGTCAGAAAATTTGACTTTCTTTTAAATAAAGTGAATAAAGCTAATGAAAGGTTTTAGAAAGGGAGCAATGTGTGGACCTTATTTGGAATCTGTTTTTAAAAACCACTTATGAGAAACCTAAAAATTTCAACACCAGTTGGATATTTGATATTACGGAATTATTGTTATTTTTTTATTGTGCTTGAGTTTTTAAAGGTCTATCTTTATTTTAATAAATTTACTTATTTATTTATTGGCTGTGTTGGGTCTTTGTTGCTGCGTGCAGGCTTTCTCCAGTTGTGGAGAGCAGGGGTTACTCTTTGTTGTGGTGCATGGGCTTCTCACTGCAGGGGCTTCTCTTGTTGTGGAACATGGGCTCTAGGCGTGTGGGTTTCAGTAGTTGTGGCACGTGGGCTCAGTAGTTGTGGCATGTGGGCTCTAGAGTGCAGGCTCAGTAGTTGTGGCACATAGGCTTAGTTGCTCTGTGGCATGTGAGATCTTCCTGGGCCAGGGCTCGAACCCGTGTCCCTTGGATTGGCAGGCAGATTCTTAACCACTGTGCCACCAGGGAAGTCCCTATTATTTTCTCTTTTATTCCTTGCAAATTATGTTAAACTGTCACTTGTCCATTTGAATGTATTGTTTGTGTCTCTATGGTGTATGTTAACACATTCCTTGAATGATTTCTCTTTTTCTTACAAATTGTAAAAATTTGGATCCAAGGGCTTGATGAGATTTGATTTTTTATTTTATTTTTATTTTTTTATTTTTTCCTTTTTATTTATTTATTTTTGGGGGGTACACCAAGTTCAATCATCTGTTTTTATACACATATCCCTGTACTCCCTCCCTCCCACGACTCCCCCCCACCCTCCCCGTCGCAGTCCTCTAAGGCATCGTCCATCCTCGAGTTGGACTCCCTTTGTTATACAGCAACTTCCCACTGGATATCTGTTTTACAGTTGGTAGTATATATATGTCTATGCTACTCTCTCACTTCGTCTCAGCTTCCCCTTCACCGCCCTCCCCCGCAAACCTTGAGTTCTCCAGTCCATTCTCTGCATCTGCGTCCTTGTTCTTGTCTTGTCACTGAGTTCATCAGTACCATTTGTAGATTCCGTATATATGAGTTAGCCTACAATATTTGTCTTTCTCTTTCTGACTTATTTCACTCTGTATGACAGACTCTAGGTCTATCCACCTCATTACATATAGCTCCATCTCATTCCTTTTTATAGCTGAGTAATATTCCATTGTATATATATGCCACATCTTCTTTATCCATTCATTTGTTGATGGGCATTTAGGTTGCTTCCATGTCCTGGCTATTGTAAATAGTGCTGCAATAAATATTATGGTACATGTTTCTTTTCGGATTATGGTTTTCTTTGGGTAGATGCCCAGTAGTAGGATTACTGGATCATATGGTAGTTCTATTTGTAGTTTTTTAAGGAACTTCCAAACTGTTTTCCATAGTGGCTGTACCAACGTACATTCCCACCAACAGTGCAGGAGCGTTCCCTTTTCTCCACACCCTCTCCAACATTTGTTGTTTCCAGATTTTGTGATGATGGCCATTCTGATTGGTGTGAGGTGATACCTCATTGTGGCTTTGACTTGCATTTCTCTGATGATTGGTGATGTTGAGCATCTTTTCATGTGTTTGTTGGCCATCTGTATGTCTTCTTTGGAGAAATGTCTATTTAGGTCTTCCACCCATTTGTGGATAGGGTTATTTGCTTTTTTGGTATTAAGCTGCATGAGCTGCTTGTATATTTTGGAGGTTAATCCTTTTTCCGTTGTTTCGTAGGCAACTATTTTTTCCCATTCTGAGGGTTGCCTTCTTGTCTTGTTTATGGTTTCTTTTGCTGTGCAAAAGCTTTTAAGTTTCATGAGGTCCCATTTGTTTATTCTTGATTTTATTTCCATTATTCTAGGAGGTAGGTCAAAAAGGATCTTGCTTTGATGTATGTCATAGAGTGTTCTGCCTTTGTTTTCCTCTAGGAGTTTTATAGTATCTGGCCTTACATGTAGGTCTTTAATCCATTTTGAGTTGATTTTTTTTTTTTGAGAAGATTACTTAATAGGTATTCTATCAGCAGGCACATAAAGTCTACTTATCTCTGTTTTTGTGATGTTAGCAGCTGTTGATATTTACATTTAGTTCAAGTTGGAAATGGTGATACTCATCATTCTTTCTTCAGTTTTTAGCCACAGTGATCCTAAAGTGAGAAATTGCTCTTCATTTGTCCTTTGGTTACCCAGTGAGTGGTACAGTTTGAATAGAAAAGGCAGGGTAAATGCTTTGTTCTTTTCCTTTATTTCACTTTTCATAGTAGTGAGTTGGTAGGTGTTTCAGTGTATCATAGTGGTTTTTCTTTTGTGTTTTGGCTGCGTCGGGTCTTAGTTTTGGTGCATGGGCTTCTCTCTAGTTGTGGCTTGCAGGTTTTTTCTTCTTCTAGTTGTGACGCTTGGGCTCCTGGGCACGTGGGCTCTGTAGTTGTGGCTCATGGGCTTAGTGGCCCCACGGTATGTGGAATCTTAGTTCCCCGACCAGGGATCGAACCCATGTCCTCTGTATTGCAGGATGGATTCTTTACTGCTGGACTGCCAGGGATGTCCCTATAGTTATTATTTTTATTGATGCTCAAATTATAATGGTCAGCAGGAGCCTCTTCAAGTTAGCCCTCAAGTCCTTTAACAAGATGCTGGTTGTCTTTGATAGCTTTCTTACAATCTGCAATAATTAAATGTTCTTGCATTGTCTGATATACGTCTAATCTGAGACTTGGAATCAGCTAGTTCTCCAAGTGTATAGTATTTGGAAATAACTGTTAGTATTTTACTTAAATTTATTTTATAGTAGCCTATTAAGCCTACTTGATTTATATATAGCCTTTTAAATTGTTCCCTTTAGTTCTTGAGATATGAATTTTCTTACTTGTTTTGCCCCTTTACCACCATGATTTTAGGCATTTGGGGAATTTCTTTCTTTTGAATTCAGGTATGTATTAAGGCATTTTTTTTTAAAATGTTGTTTGTCTTATACAATCTTTTGATCTGTTTGGAGTGAGGGGGTGGTTCCTTGCATTAATTAAATCACCATGTTGAGTAAAGTTCCCCTATTGCTATTCCATTTGGGATAAACATGTTCTTAGAATGTCAGAAATGACCTCATCTGTGGCTAAAGTGAAAACTGCTTACTTTCCTAGTGTTTTTGTGTTTTCCCTAGATACTTTCTGTTTGGTTTTTATTGGTAACCTTATATAAATATTATGGCTAAGGTCAGTTTTGCTTCTGTGTATTTGACTTATTTCAACCTGTAGTTTGGATGGGGGAAAGAGGAATGGAATATTTTTTTTCCTTTTGTAGTATTTCACCATTTTTAGCTTGGAAACAGAAGGAAAAGGCAGGAAGGTTGCTGTGGAATTGTGTGAACTTGTAGGGGCTGAAATTAAAAGCACCAAAGAAACTTGTCTTCTAAGATTCCTTCTACCTCATGTGTTAGTGTGGGTCTGAATTCTGTTGAATTTCTTTTTTTCCTGCATGGATGGGTGTGAGGGACATATAGATGTTATGGTTGTAGTTTTATAAAATACGCCAGGCAGCAAATTCTAGTGCTGTTTAGAAAGAAAAAGAAGAAAGCAATGAGAACATGGGCAAACAGTTCTTACTAAGCCCTAAAATGTATCACTTTTATTCATCCATACAGAAAACAAGCATGAGGCCAAGAGGAGGCGAACAGAGAGAGTTAGGCGAGAGAAGATAAATTCTACAGTAAATAAGGATTTAGAAAACAGAAAGAGGTCTCGAAGTAACAGCCATTCAGATCATATCAGACGAGGAAGAGGAAGACCTAAAAGTGCATCTGCCAAAAAACATGAGGAAGAAAGAGGTATGAGTAAATCCAAGCAGTTTTGTTTTGTTTTCAAGTATTAAAGTTTTCTGAGATCTTATTTAGATAGTAGTGAAGAAAGTATTTGGTAGGCATCGAATTCTTGGACTTAAAATTCCAACTCATATTTTAGTTTATAAAAACATTTCCTCTCAGGTAGACTCTTGTTTTTAAAAAGTCACATAAAATTAATTCTTATTGGAAAACTAAAGACTTAAATTAGGTAAAATTCACCTTGCTATAAACTGATGATAGTAAAGTTCAGAGATAATAATAATTTGTGTATGACATTCTGGCTAAGTTTGGTAAAAGTCATTTTTTTTTAAAGATAAATCTGAGTTCTGTTAAGACTTATTTCAAAGTATTATACTGTGAGTTTTTTTTTTTTTTTTTTTTTTTTTTTTTTATACTGTGAGTTTTAAAAATTTATTATTGAAAGTGTTCTTCAGTGTGAATTTTTAAATTGCTCTTATTGTGTTCCCTATTTTGAGGCAGCTTTTGGATAGTAAGGTGAATTCTTCTTGGTCTAAAATGTATTCATATTCTCCTTATGGATTTTCTCTTCTAAGTAGTGTGTCTACCAATAACTTGTTTGTAACCATCAACTAAAACTTTAGCTTCTCTTTTTCTTTGATTTATACAACTTTTAAAAAAACCTTTTAGTGTGGAAAATTTAAAAGATTACACAAAAGTAAAAAGAATAGTATAATGAACCCCATATGCCCATGAATATCTTTTTAAAAGTGAGACTTTCAAGCCAGTAATTAAATGAAGAAGAGATAGTTTTTATAATTCTTTAAAAATCTCTATCAAGTAAATCAACTGTACAATTAAAAACAAATAACATTATTGTTAGACACCACAAAAACTTCTATTAAAATAATGTCATTTTCAGTGAAATGCATTTATAATTTCTTACATTATTTGTGAGTTATGCTTTGCTTTTTCAGGTATTCAGTCTTAGATATGGAGGTGTTCAAGCATAAATGTATTTTAGACATTGAGAATTTTCTAACTGTACACCATTTCTCTCTGCTTTGTGTGCTTCTATTGGAATAAAATTACTGCTCTTAGGGAAAATAACTTCACTGGTATAGCTTTTATCAAAGTTAAAGATTTCTTAATATTGTATGGCTAAAGGATTAAAGGTTTATAATGTCTTTGACTGTATTCTGTGAAGACTGTGCTTAGATACTCCTTAATTCCTTGGGTAATTTTACTGCTTTTTCCTCTTTCCTTCTATTATGCGGATCTTCCAGAGAGTTTGTTTTCTCACCTTGAATGTGCTTCTTTAACAGTGGGATGATCAGAAAATATATGCTAAAGACTGGTTTCAGAAGGGAAACTAGGTAAAGAAAAGTCAACAAAGAAAAAAAAAGAGGGAAATACTGCTTGGCCCAGAAAACAGAACATTCTTTACAGTTGAAGTAAAGGGAATATAGCCCAAAGAATGGAAAAGGAATGCTTCTGGTTGTGGGTCAGAGGAGATGAGAAAATAGATAATGACAGTCTTTTATTTGGGGAAACAAAGGCTCTGTAGTTGTGCTAGGACTCTATACATGCAGATTTGGATATTTTATCTTACGTTAACTTGAAAAAGGAGGCATTTATTTTGCTATTAATTTTTTCAGGTAATTTTAGTTTATTATAGAAAAGTTTTAAGAAAGCTGTTTCTAGAATAACATATGCTTTTAATACAAACAGGGATGACCTCAAGGAAGTTTTTGTATAATAAAATAGAATCTTTTAACGTAGGCTAGGGGCAGGGGCAGTCAGCAAACTTTTTCTGTATAGTGCCAGATATAGATATTTTAGGCTTTATGGGCTATACAGTCTCTGTCATAGCTACTCTGCTCTGTCATTGTGTCTGGAAAGGAGCCGTAGAGAATATGTAAATGAATGGGCATGGTTGTATTCCAGTAAGACTTTATAAAAACAGGTGGCAGGCCAGATTTTGCCCCGGGCTGTATTTTACCATGTTTTCTACATATAATACCAACAGGCAATATGGACTTTTGAAATGTCTATATATTTTAGAATAGACTTCTTTGATATGCTTCTTAGTGTTTAAGTAGCTACTTAAATTCAGTATTTATTGATTCCCAGCTCATAGGGCACTTGAAGAATTTGAAGCAAGCTTTACCTTTGTTTTAATAAGGAAAACCTGACAATATGTCTAAAAGCACATTTTTAATTGACTTTATTGTTTTCTATATTTTGAAAAAAATTAGGAAGAATAAAGAATGAAAGGGAGATTTTTTTAGACATTTAGATAACAACATTATTATAAAAGCTGACTATTAAACTTAATTTTGATTGGTTTCAAATAAGTCTTCATTTTATATGTGGGGGTATGATTATTCTGGATATTAGTAATGCAGGAGTGACATTTTGACTGATTAAAATATATTGGGCAATTCTGAATATCTTATTAATGAACGTAGAGAATTAATGTAGACTTAGAGAATTAATGTAGACTTCAAGTTAGAGATGGTAGATTGAATAAACACTCTGCGCCCTCCTCAAATCCTAGTAAAATGACAGGAAAGGGATTTTTTTTTTAAAGGGCAAAGTCCCACAAGGACAAGGAATGGGAGAAGCAGCCAAATTCTGGAAAGTGATAACTTCTTTAGCAGACCCAAGAGACCTAAATTATAAGCTCCTTTGAGGAAAGCCAAGAAAGAAACTGATTTTCATTTCACATCTGCCTTAAGGTCAGGAATTTTTGCATCAGTTATGTCTGGAAGTATAGAGATGAAGGTGAAGCTAAAAACAAGATAATTTGAAAGTCTGTGTTTTAATAGCCTGCTAGGGCTGTTTACCCTTCCTCCAAGTTCATCCTTTGAAAAAGTTAAAGCAAAACAGAGTCTCTGGTCTAATAAACACCAGGCATCATTGAGGACAGGGGTACCAAATTAAGATGAGGAAGATAGGTGAAAATTGGAGATGGCAAATATTGAGTTCTCTAGTTAGGCTTTTTCATAAAGGATAAGGAAAAAAACAGGGAGGAGGAAAAAAATTAAAACTACCATTAATATTCTTCATAAGAGAAGATGTGGTAGTCATAAAACAAGAACAAGATGATGTTTGAAAGGAAGTTGCAGATATCAAAAAAGTCCCTGGAAAATGAACTTTAAAATGAGAGTCTCAAAAAATATACATATGTATTTTTATGTCTATATGATTTGCAGAAATGTAAAACTTTAACACAAGGGTTACAACAAAATTGAAGAAATGTACCAGAATGTATAGAAATAGGAAAAGAGATGAAGAAATAGAATAGGAAATATAAGAGATTTAGAGGACCAGTTTGAGGTCAACATCTGTAAATAATCAATGTTGCAGAAAAAGAACAGAAGATGACGGAGAAGGAAGTCATCAGTGAAATAATTCAAGTAGTTTTCCCAAACATGAAGGACATTGAGTTTCTATATTGAAATGCCTAACCAAATTATTCCCAGACCAATGAATGGTTAAAACTAGATATTATGCCAAAGCACATGATCATAAATTATCTCTCTCTGGTTAAAGGGAAAATCCTTCAAGTGTTCAGAGAAAATAATCAGAATGGTGCAGTGGAATACTACCCAGCAAGGAACAAACTACTCATGTCTGAAAAACATCAATGAATTTCAAAAACACGTTGAATAAAAGAAGCTAGACACAAAACAGTACATACTATATGATACCACTTACATGAAGTTCAAGAACAGGCAAAGTGAATCTGTCGTGGTAGAACAATGGTTGCTGGTGGGGTGGGGAGGGATTGACTGGAGAGCGGCATGAGGAATTTTCTGTACCTTGACTTTGTTATGGATCATCCAGTTGTGCATTTAAGGTCTGTATGTTTCACTGTATGTAAATTTAGCATTAACTTAAAAAATAAGTATAAAACGTGGTATAGGGTTTTCTTAACAGTGGCACCAGTAGTTGAAAGACAGTATTTTGCCTTTAAAATACTAAGAGGAAATCTTCAAGTCTTTACTCAATCACACTATTAACTAGTGTGAAGAAAGACTAAGGATACTTTCTGATATTCAGGGTCTCAAAAGATTTGCTATCCATACTCCCTTTCTCAGGAAGCTACTGCAAGATATATGACATCAGTGAAGAAGTAAACCAAGAAAGTATTCTGGACCTAGGACACAGGGTCCAACTTAAGAGAGAGATGAGAATCTCTACAATGATGTTGACGAAAGATCTCAAGATGATAATTGTGCAATAGGCCTAGAAAGCAACCATTTCAGATTGGAGGGTATCAGAAGACTTTTCTTGAAGAATTTCTTCAATAAGATAAAATTGATGTGTGTAAACATTCTGAAAGATTTAATCCAACTAGAAGAGAGTTTGGGTTCAATTAATAATGAAAACTAAGCAAATGAAAGAAGAGAGTATCTTCATTGAAAACAATGTACAGGAAAAATGAAATTTTACATAGTGAAAAATGTAAACACACAATATCGATCTCATCAAAATGGTAATATAACTATAATGGGAAGATGTGATAAGAAGAGTATGGTGGGAGAAATAGTCAGAAAACAATAAATCCTAATTTTTCATGGTGGAAAGTCAATTAATAATGTCTAAAACCAAAATCCAGGATGCTGTATACGATAAATATGTTATTTAGGTAAAAATCAAAAGGAATACCTGAAAAAGCAGTTTCATTTGAAAAGTGGGAAATGTGCATGAAGGGAGAAGGACTTCTGGTTTTTTTTTTTTAACAAGTTTTGTAAAAAATAATTTGACTCTAAACTATATACGTTTAACTTTGATTAAAAAGTCAAAACAAAACAGCCAGACAAAAGTGGAATCATAGTAGAGCCTGAAAAAATAATTTGGGAGAATATACACAAAGATGTTAATTGTGATTTTAGCTGGCTCGTGAAATAATAGGTGATTTTTCTTTCTTTTTTCTTTTTCTGTATTTTTCAAAATTTCTACCGTGAGCTTGGATTGCACTTGTAATCAAGTGGGGAAAAGTAGAGATATACGTTGGTTTTTCTTTTTCTGTAGCAGGGCTAAGGTGAAGAACGTAATATATCCATAAAGGCACCATTGATGTTCAGAAGGGTCCATCTTCAGGGTGAGGAAATTTATTCTGATTGAGACAGTGAGCGCATGCTAGTGAGGAGAAAGAAATACTTGAGATTCTTACAGAAATGATATCAGTATTACACTGTGTGTACAGAAATATACTCTCCATTTAGTCTTAGAATTGAGTTAATGGCATTTTAGTAATTCCTTTGTGTAATTTAAAAATTTCAGTTCAGTAGCATAATACTTTATAACATGTAGTGTACATTGAAGTATTATATACAGTATTGTCATTTAAAGGAATGTTGAAAACTTTAAAAAAAATACTACATCATGCCTTCGTATTAAAAGCTTTCCCTTTTTCTTTTAACAGAGAAACAGGAAAAGGAAATTGACATCTATGCTAACCTCTCTGATGAAAAGGCTTTCGTGTTTTCAGTCGCCTTGGCAGAAATAAATAGAAAAATTATTAATCAAAGACTTATTCTCTGATGTTTGTCTGCAGAATGTGTTGAAACTTTCTTCAGGATTGCATCAGCAATTCTCAAACAGTTATGGACTCTCAGGAGCATTTTGACTGCATCAATAAGGGCCATTGATTGTTTTTTTTCTTTATCATTTAGCCTGCCACACTTTGGGAGCAAAGCTGTAGGCTTGGACTGTTCTGGGATTTCCTTATTTACCAAGGAGTACTGTCAGTGTTTTGTGTTTGGGATATAGTATATTTACCCCCTCCGCCCTTAAAAAAAAAGGGGAGAAAAGGAAAAAAGCTGGATGGCTATTAAACGATTAAGGGATAGGGTTGGGAGTGGAATTATCAAGACTAGAGAAATAAAATGATAGTTTGTAGGTTTGCCACCAGAGATGCAATATTTTAGATACTTTGAAAAAGAGTGACTTTAAAAATATGTATTTCAGATTTTCAGCACTAACCTTGCATATTTGCAGTTCATTTAATAAACTGGCAATTGATATTTTTTTGAAAGGGGAATTAATAATATAAACTGTCAATTTTGTCTTAAATTGATTTTTTTCTTGGCCTTTATTTTTATGACTTAATGTATCAGTTATATTTTAGAAGCTACTTTCTAGACAGTTTGGAAGTTTGGGTGCTATATGAAGAAAAACATTTAAGGATATATCATACTTATATAAACACCTTGTTTTCTTGAATGTAATTTATTTATTGGTTAAAAAAATACTTTTTTGCTCTCAAGATGGTGCCTGTTAACCTAAACATAAAGTATATTTATTACATGCAAAATATTTCTTAGATAGCCACTTTTAAGCAGTAATGTTCTTTCTGAATGGATGTTCATTTACACATCCTGAAAATTATTTAAATTGTTACTCAACCTCACTCCGGAGGAAAAAATAAACCTTAATATTGAAACTAATAGATTAAATAGTGTGATATAAGCTTTTTGTTCCAGTGAAGTTTGTGAAGTGTATTTAAATTATTAATTTTCTAGTGTTAAATAATAATTGTTTATAGTTGATTTATTTTATACTCAGTGCTTTTGCATTTTTATATATCGATTTAATGCTTAACATATTCAAACTTGATAATGACTTTCCTTATTTTAAGTCAACTGTGGCCTCTTCCCACCCCCATCTGTTTGGAAGTCCTAAACAGTTAGACTTGGCCCTTACTTAAGAGAATTTTTCTTTCAGTTTCAGCAACAGCATTGTCAGCTTCAGCCTGAGTCTCCCATTACCTCCCGGAAGAAAAGAGGTTTACATTTTTTTCTACTTTATTTAAATGGTAGCCAGCAGAGGGAGCTTAAGTGGTACTCTAGGTAGGATGTAGGATTTTCCTAAGAATGCCTTTTTGCTCAATCCCCATATTTACCTGCAAGTACTACTTCAATTATCCTGTATGCATTTTAAAGCCCTAGTAATAAAGTTTATTCCCAGGAATGTTAATGTGATTTTATCTATGAAATATAAGAAAACTTTAAATTTTGAGGAAAAAAGTTAAAACGATTAATATCTAAAAATGCTTATGAACTGGGCTTCCTAGGTGGCGCAGTGGTTAAGAATCCGCCTGACAATGCAGAGGTCACGGGTTCGATCCCAGCTCCAGGAAGATCCCACATGCCACGGAGCAACTAAGCTCCTGTGCCCAAAAAAAAAAAAAATGCTTATGAACTTATACAGGCATACCTCCAAGATATTGTGGGTTCAGATCCAGACCCCTGCAATAAAAGCAAATATTGCAGTACAGCAAGTCACATGAATTTTTTGGTTTCCCAGTGCATATAATGTTATGTTTATACTGTACTGTAGTTTATTAAATGTGCAATAGCATTGTCTTTAAAAATGTATACACCTTAATTTCAAAAATACTTAATTGCTAAAAAATGCTAACCATCATCTGAAACGTCAGCGAGTCATAATCTTTGCTGGTGGAGGGTCTTACCTTGATGTTGATGGCTGCTGACTGTCAGGGTGAAAGTTGAGGTGGTTGTGGCAATTTCTTAAAGTAAGGCAACAGTGAAGTCTACCTCACTGACTGACTCTTGCTTTCGTGAACAATTTCTCTGTAGCATGTGATGCTGTTTGATACCGTTTTACCCATAGTAGAACTTCTTTCAGAATTGGAGTCAGTCCTCTCAAACCCTGCCCTGCTTTATTAACTAAGTTTATGTAATATTCTGTTCATCTCGGTAATCTTCACAGCATCTTCACTAGGGGTAGAGTCCATCTCAAGAAACCACTTTCTTTACTCATTCATACAAAGTAACTCCTCATTTGTTAAAGTTAGGTCATGAGATTACAACAATTCAGTCACATCTTTAGGCTCCGCTTCTGATTGTAGTTCTCTTGCTGTTTCTACCACATCTTCGGTTACTTCCTCCACTGAAGTCTTGTAATCCTCTAGGTCATCCATGATGGTTGAAATCAACTTCTTCCAGACTCCTGTGTATGTTGATATTTTGACTGCTTCCCATGAATCACAAATGTTCTTAATGGCTTCTGGAGTGGTGAATCCTTTCCAGGTTTTCAGTTTACCCTGATCCATCAGAGGAATCACTGTCTGTGGCAGCTATAGCCTTATGAAATGTATTTCTCAAATAATAAGGCTTGAAATTTGAAATTACCCCTTTATCCATGACCTGCAGAATGGATGTTATGTTAGCAGGCATGAAAACAATATTAATCTTGCTTGTACATCAGCATCAGAGCTCTGGAGTGACCAAGGTGCATTGTCAGTGAACATTAATATTTTGAAAGGAATCTTACTCTGAGGAGTAGGTCTCAACAGTGGGCTCTAAATAGTAAACCATGTTGTAAACAGATGTACTGTCATCCAGGCTTTGTTTTTCCATTTATAGAGCATGGGCAGAGTGAATTTAGCATAATTTTAAAGGGTCCTAAGGTTTTCAGAATGGTAAATGAGTATTGGCTTCAATTTAAAGTCATTCTGCTGCGTTAACCCCTAACAAGAGAGTCCTTTGAAGCTTTGATGGCAGGCGTTGAGTTGTCTTTAGCATGAAAGTCCTAGATGGCATCTTTCATTATAAGGCTGTTTCGTCTACATTGAAAATCTGTTGTTTAGTGTAGCCATCTTTGTTAATTAACTTAGATCTTCTGGATAACTTGTTATAGCTTTTGCATCAGCACATGCTGCTTCACCTTGCATTTTTATGTTACTGGAGACAGCTTCTTTCCATAAACCTCATGAACCAACTTCTGCTGCCTTCAAACTTTCTTCCACTCCCTCACCTCTCAGCCTTCATAGAATTGAAGAGAGTTAGGGCCTTGCTCTGGATTATGTTTTGGCTAAATGTTGTGGCTGGTTTGATCTTCTGTCCATAAGGAAGATCTTTATATCAGGCATAAGGCTGTTTCTCTTTCTTATCATTTATGTGTTCCCTGGAGTAGCACTTTTAATTTCCTTCAAGAAGTTTTCCTTTGCATTCACAACTTGGCTAACTGGTGCAAGAGACCTAGCTTTCACCCTGTCTTGACTTGCGACATGATTTCCTCACTGAGCTTAATCATTTCTAGCTTTTGATATAAAGTGAGAGATGTGACTTCCTTTTACTTGAACACTTAGAGTCCATTTAGAGGTATTAATTGACCTAATTTCAATATTGTTGCATCTCATTATAGGGAGGTCAGGGCAGAGGGAGGAAGACGGGGAATGGCCAGTTGGTGGAGTGGTCAGAATACACATATTTATTAAGGTTGTCATCTTTTGTTGTCACAGTTCATGGCACTCCAAAACAATTACAGTAGTAACATCAAAGATCACTGATTGTCGTTCAACATAACAAATATAAAAATAATGAGAAAGTTCAAAATATTGTGAGAATTACCAAAGTTGACACAGACACACAAAGTGAGCAAATGGTGGTGTAAAAATGGCACCTATAGACTTGCTTAATGTAGGATTGCCACAAGGCTTCAGTTTGTTAAAAAAAAAAAAAAGGGCAGCATCTGCGAAGCTCAATAAAAGTACACCTACACCTATTTAGGTCCCCAGGAAAAGCAAGAACAGCTTATGGAGTAGGCATCTCTTTTAAGAATTATTGATGTTAGAGTCAATCCATTTAAAGCTGAAGACCCTTAGAGGAAAGTAATGTTAAAATAGTCATTGGATACAATAAGGGAAGAGGCTGGTGACCAGGCTGGAGTTTGTCACTTAGAAATGTAATTGTATTGGATGTTCAAATGTTAAAAAAATTTTTAAAATTCTTTGATGGAGGGGCAAATTAGGCTTTCCCTCTTTGTGATGTAACCTATTTAACCAGTTTCTTTAAAAATTGTATTCACTGATAAGTATGTATATAAGCTGTCTTATTATAAAGCTGAATTTGTCTAGGCATGTTGTAGTGGTCTCAGGAAATAGTACTTTGTCACTGGTGTTGAAGAAACCTCTCTTGTCAGCAAATGTCCTAAAAGTATAATTGTAGTAATTTAATTACATAATCCAAAATTTGTTCTGCTCTAATATTTATAAGTGATATGGTTATTCAAAATGTCCTGAAATGACTCCATAATTAGATTAGATCTGTTGAAGGTATGTTCACTCTTAAATGTGAGCAATATTAAATAAAAGTTATTTGGGGGCTGTTAGGCTAACCTATACAAATTTGTATGTTTACTTTCCCACCCAATCCTATGCTATTCCAGAATGTTTTGGGGGGCACTTGAATGCTCGAGATCTGATTTTGTGTGCTTGGGTTTTATTTTTTAATTTTTTTTAAAGTGTGAACATTTCTTGTATTTTTATGGGCAGGTGTAAATTATCTAAAACGGAAATACTGCAGATTACTACTGTGGCAGTCAGTGGAAATGATCACACAGCTTGAGACAATTTATATCATGATGAAATAAAAATTTTAATTACACGACTTAGAAATTTAGCCAAAGTAAATTCACATTTAAATTTAAATTTCAGAAATACTTTAAAAAATAATAATGGTATGACATCGGTGTTGCTTCCTAAAAGTGCTATTAGAAGTGTTTTTCCCAAGATAATTCCAGTGGAAAAGCACTTGACTTTCTGAACTCTGGCAATTGCACTTGATTCTCCAGTTCTTACTGCAGAAATGTCTTAGCAATATATTTAATTTTTACTTTCCTCTCAACCTGCATGTTTGGCCTTTAAATTTGGAGAAATTAAGCTCTTTACATACTTCATACAAAAGTATTAATCAAATTTGATTCTGCACACAAAATATGCTCATGATACAGGTAGTCTCTCACACTGCCAAATTTAATGTGTTCTTCCATAAAACATGTGTCTATTATGATTTGAAGTTCGTTTAAAATTATTATTTTGGGACTTCCCTTGCGGTCCAGTGGTTAAGGCTTTGCGCTTCCACTGCAGAGGACACAGATTCAATCCCTGGTCAGGTAACTGAGATCCTACATGTCACACAGCATGGCCCAAAAGAAGAAAATAAAAAATGTAAAACAATATATATAATTTCCATTTTACCTTCTGGTTTTCCTTTGATACCTTATTTTCTTGAAGTTTCACTAGCATTTTCTATCCTTTTTAGCCTTTAACATTTTTTATAAATGAACCTCATTTCAATTAATTAAAATTTTTTATGTGTTTGTAGCTGGTGTTTTTTTTCCCCCTTTTACTACTGTTATATGCCTTGTTTTGTTTTTAATCTATCTATATACATACAGGTTTATATATTTTACTTTTTAAAGTTAATTTTTATGTGCTGTTTAACCCACTTAGTTTATTAGTGGAATTTATTGCTCAAAGACTACAATTACAAGTAATGAGTACTCTAACATACAAAGCAAACTCTGGATTAAAATGTATAAGACACATAATGAAGCTCTAGTCTGGACTGGAACAGTTCTTTTTTACCACAGTCAAATATTTTCTTTTTGTATTCTTAAGGAATCTGTTTTATCCTCTTATTGTTGATGGGTCCCCCTCACCACCTCCTTAATGTTTTATTAGTTTGCAATCTGTGTTCCTTTTATTTCTTATTCTTGCCTTATTGCACTAGCAAGGATTGCAGTACAGTGTTGAAAAAGAATGGTGAGAGAGGAGACCCTTGCCTTAATTCCAATATTGGAGTGGTGGTGGTGGTAAATATCCAGTATTACAGCATTAAGTATGATGTTAACTGTAGATTTTTGTTGTAGAATACTCCTTATCAAATTAAGGAAATTCCCATCTATCACTGTGTGCTGAGATTGGTTGGTTGGTTTGTTTTTAATCTGTTGTGTTTAAGTCCTAGTCTTATTATGTAAAATGAGAGGAAGGACATGCTTCCTCCTTCCAACATTTTGCAGTTACATTAAACTTTCCTATGAAATGACCCTAGTTTATTTTTAAATTTTTTAAATTTTATTGATTTACAATGTTGTGTTAGTTTCAGTTGTACAATAAAGTGATTCAGTTGTGTGTGTGTGTGTGTGTGTGTATCCTGTGTCAGATTATTTTCCCTTACAGGTTTTTTTAAAATTTTTGTTGGAATACAGTTGATTTACAATGTTGTGTTTCAGTTGTACAGCAAAGTGATTCAGATATATATGTGTGTGTGTGTGTGTGTGTGTGTGTGTGTGTGTGTATATATATACACACACACACACATATCCTATGTTACATTCGTTTTCTGTATAGGTTTCTCTTTTTTCTTTTTTTTTTAATTTTTGTTGGAATATAGTTGATTTAAAATGTTCTGTTAGTTTCAGGTGTAAAGCAAAGTGAATCAGTTATATATAGACATATATCCACTACTTTTAAAAGATTCTTTTCCCATATAGGCTATTACAGAGTAGAGCTCCCTGTGCTGTACAGTAGGTCCTTATTAGTTATCTGTTTTATATATGGTAGTGTGTGTATGTCAATACCAATCTCCAAATTTACCCCCTTACCCCCAGTAACCATAAGTTTTCTACATCTGTGACTGTTTCTGTTCTGTAAATAAGTTCATTTGTACCCTTTTTAAGATTCCACATATAAGCAATATCATATGATATTTGTCTTTGTCTGACTTACTTCATTCAGTATGACAATCTCTAGGTCCATCTATGTTGCTAAAAATGACATCTTGTTCTTTTTTATAGCAGAGTAATAGTCCATTGTATATATGTACCACATCTTTATCTATTCATCTGTCAGTGGACATTTAGGTTGCTTCCACGCCCTGGGTATTGTAAATAGTGCTGCAATGAACATTGGGGTACATGTATCTTTTTGAATTATGGTTTTCTGTAGTTATATGCCCAGGAGTAGTGTTGCTGGGTCATATGGTAGTTCTATTTTTAGTTTTTTAAGGAATCTCCATGCTGTTCTCCATAGCAGCTGTACCGATTTACATTCCTACCAACAGTGTAGGAGGGTTCCCTTTTCTCCACACCCTCTCCAGTATTGTTTGCAGATTTTTTGATGATGGCCATTCTGACCAGTATGAGGTAATATCTCATTGTAGTTTTGATTTGCATTTCTCTAATGATTAGTGATGTTGAGAATCTTTTCATGTGCTTTTTGGCCATTTGTGTGTCTTCTTTGGAGAAATGTCTGTTTAGATCTTCCATTTTTTGATTGGGTTGTATTTTTCATATTGAGCTGCATGAGCCTTTTGTATATCTTGGAGAGTAATCCCTTGTTGGTTGCTTTGTTTGCAAATATTTTCTCCCATTCTGAGGGTTGTCTTTGTTTTGTTTATGGTTTCCTTTGCTGTGCAAAAGCTTTCAAGTTTCACTGGGTCTCATTTGTTTATTCTTGTTTGTATTTCCATTATTGTAGGTGGTGGATCACAAAAGATCTTGCTGCAGTTTATGTCAGAGACTGTTTTTCTATGTTTTCCTTTAAGAGTTTTACAGTATCTGTGTCTTTAATCTGTTTTGAGTTTATTTTGGTGTGTGGTGTTAGGGAGTGCTCTAATTTCATTCTTTAACATGTAACTGTCTAATCCTTTAAGTTTAATTAGATCCTATTTGTTTATTTTTATTTTCATTTCCATCACTCTAGGTGGTGGGTCAAAAAAGATCTTGCTGTGATTTATGTCAGAGTGTTCTGCCTGTTTTCTTCTAAGAGTTTTATAGTATCCTGCCTTACATTTAGGTCTTTAATCCATTTTGAGTTTATTTTTGTGTGTGGTGTTAGGGAGTGTTCTAATTTCATTCTTTTACATGTAGCTGTCTACTTTTCCCAGCACCACTTATTGAAGAGACTGTCTTTCCTCCATTGAATATTCTTGCCTTGTTTGTCATAGGTTAGGTGATCATAGGTGCGGGGTTTACTTCTGGACTTGCAATCCTTGATCTTTATTTCTGTTTTTGTGCCAGCACCATACTGTTTTGATGATTATAGCTTTGTAGTATAGTCAGAAGATAGGGCGCCTGATTCCTCCAACTGTGTTGTGTTGTTTTGTTTTTGTTTTATTAAGATTGCTTTGGCTATTCAGGGTCTTTTGTGTTTCCATACAATTTTTAAAATACATTAGTTTTATTTATTTATTTATTGGCTGCATTGGGTCTTCATTGCTGCACATGGGCTTTCTCTAGTTGCGGTGAGTAGGGGCTACTCTTCATTGTGGTGTGGTGGCTTCCGTTGTTGTGGAGCATGGGCTCTAGGCATGTGGGCTTCAGTAGTTGTGGCAGACAGGCTCAGTAGTTGTGGCACATGGGCTTAGTTGCTCCATGGCATGTGGAATCTTCCTGGCCCAGGGCTCGAACCCTTGTCCCCTGCATTGGCAGGCAGATTCTTAACCACTGTGCCACCTAGGAAGTCCCAAATTTAAAAAATTTTGTTCTAGTTCTGTGAAAAATGCCACTGGTAATTTAATAGGAATTGCATTGAATCTGTAGATTGCTTTGGGTAGTATGGTCGTTTTCACAATATTGATTCTTCCAATCCAAGAACTTGGTATATCTCTCCATCTGTTTGTGTCTTTGATTTCTTTCATCATATGTTTTTTTTTTTTCTTTGTTTCTTTGTTTCTCTCTCTTTCTCTCTTTCTTGGCTGTATTGGGTCTTTGTTGCTGCACATGGGCTTTCTCTAGTTGTGGCGAATGGGCTCTGCTCTTCGTTGCAGTGGGCAGGCTTCTCATTGCCTGAAGGCACACAGGCTTCAGTAGTTGTGGCTCTTGCAGGCTCAGTAGTTGTGGTGCACTGGTTTAGTTGCTCCATAGCATGTGGGATCTTCCTGGACCAGGGATCAAACCCGTGTCCCCTGCATTGGTAGGTGGTTTCTTAACCACTGCGCCACCAGGGAGGTCCCCATGTGTTTGTTTTTTACATTTTTTTCCCCTGTAATTGATTTTTAATTTCATAGGATTGTCACTGGAAATGATGCTTGATATGATTTCAGTTTTCTTAAATTTACCAAGTCTTGGTTCATGATACAGGATGTGATCTATCCTGGAGAATGTTTTGCGTGCATTTGAGAAGAAAATGTATTTTGAACTTCCCTGGTGGTCCAGTGGTTAAGAATCTACCTGCCAATGCAGGGGATATGGTTTCGAACCCTGGTTCAGGAAGATCCTACACATCATGGAGCAACTAAACCACTGCACCACAACTACTGAGCCCATGCTCTAGAGCCCACGAGCCATAACTACTGAGCCAGTGTGCCGCAACTACTGGAGCCTGTGCACCTAGAGCCTATGCTTCGCAGCAAGGGAAGCCACCACAGTGAAAAGTCTGTGCACCTCAGTGAACAGTAGCCCCTGCTTGCCACAAGTAGAGAAAGCCCATGCACAGCACTGAAGACCCAGGGCAGCCAAAGGAAGGAAGGAAGGAAGAGGGGGAGGGGGAGGAAGGGTATTCTGCTGCTTTTGGATAGAATGTCCTATAAACATCAGTGAAGTCTATCTGGTCTAATGTATCATTTAAGGATTGTGTTTCCTTATTAATTTTCTGTCTGGGTGGTCTGTCCATTGGTGTAAGTGGGGTGGTAAAGTCCTCCACTGTTGTTGTGTTACTGTCGATTTCCTATAGCTGTTAGCATTTGCCTTATATATTGAGGTGCTCCTATGTTGGTTGCATATACATTTACAATTGTTATATCTTCTTCTTGGATTGATCACTTGATCATTATGTAGTGTCCTTCCTTGTCTCTTGTAACAGTCTTTAAAGTCTGTTTTGTCTGATAAGAGTATTGCTACTCCAGCTTTCTTTTGATTTCCATTTACATTGAATATCTTTTTCCATCCCCTCACTTTCAGTCTGTATATACCCCTAGGTCTGAAGTGGATCTCTTGTAGACAGCATTATATACGGGTCTTGTTTTTTGTATCCATTCAAGCAGTGTGTGTCTTTTGCTTGGAGCATTTAGTTCATGTACATTTATTGTGATTATTGATATGTATGTTCCTATTGCCATTTTCTTAATTGCTTTGGGTTTGTTTTTGTAGGTCTTTTTTTCTTCCCTTCCTCTTTTGTTCTCTTGTGGTTTGATGACCATCTTTAGTGTTGTTTAGGTTGCTTTTTCTTTTGTCTGTGTGTATCTATTATAGTTTTTTGGTTTCCCATGAGGTTTTAATAAAGCAGTCTATATGTATACAAGGTTATTTTAATGTTGCTGGTCTCTTAATTTCAAATGCAATTCCCATTTCCTGCAGTTGTACTCCTCTTCTCACCATTGCTGGTTTTGATATCATAGCTGTATATGGGTAATTTCCTGCTTTTACTGTATGTTTGCCTTTACCAGTGAGCTTTCCCATGTGTGATTTCCTTGTTTCTAGTTTTGTGCCCCCCTCCACCTAGAGAAGTAACTTTAGCATTTGTTGTGAAGCTAGTTTGGTGGTGCTGAATTCTCTTAGCTTTTGCTTGTCTGTGGAGCTTTTAATCTCTCCATGAGTCTGAATGGGAGCCTTGCTGGGTAGAGTAGTCTTTGTTGTAGGTTTTTCCCTTTCATCACTGTATATATGGTCCACTCACTTCTGGCCTGCAGAGTTTCTGCTGAAAAATCATCTGATAACCTTATGAGGATTCTCTTGTATGTTATTTCTTGCTCTTCCCTTATTTCTTTTAATATTTTTCTTTGTATTTAATTTTTATTACTTTGGTTAATGTGTCCCCCAGTGTGTTCCTCCTTGGGTTTATCCTGTGTGGGACTCTCTGTGCTTCCTGGACTTGGGTGACTATTTCCTTTCCCAAGCTAAGAAAGTGTTTTGACTATAAGCTCTTCAAATATTTTCTCAGGTCCTTTCTCTTTCTCTTCTTCTGGGACCCCTATAATTCGAATGTTGGTGCATTTAATGTTGTTGCAGAGGTCTCTGAGGCTGTCCTCAATTTTTTCCATTATTCTGTTCTGTGACAGTGATTTCCGCTATTCTATTTTCCAGCTCACTTGTCTGTTTTGCCTCAGTTGTTCTACTAATGATTCCTTCTAGTGTATTTTTCAGTTCAATTATTGTATTGTTCATCTCTGTTTGCTCTTTAGTTCTCATAGGTCCTTATTAAACATTTCTCATATCTTCTCGATCTGTGCCTCCATGTTTTCCCTGAGATCTTGGATCATCTTTACTATCATTACTCTGAATTCTTTTTCAGGTAGATTGGTTGTCTCCTCTTTGTTTAATTGTTCTTGTAGGTTTTTATCTTGCTCTTTCATCTGCAAAATATTTCTCTGTTGTTTCATTTTGTCTAACTTACTGTATTTGTGGTCTACTTTTCGCAGGCTGCAGGTTCATAGTTCCTCTTGCTTCTGATGTCTGCCCCCTGGTGGGTGAAGTTGGCCCAGGGGCTTGTGCAGGCTTCTTGGTGGAAGGGACTGGTGCCTGCCCTCTGGTAGGTGGGGCTGAGTCTTGTCCCTCTGATGGGCAGGACCATGTCAAGGGGTGTGCTTTGGGTTGGCTGTGAGCTTAGTACGGCTTTAGGCAGCCTGTCTGCTGATAGATGGGTTGTGTTCCTTTCTTGCTGGTTTGGCCTAAGACGTTCCAGCACTGGAGCCTGCAGGCTGTTGGGTGGGGCTAGTTCTTGGTGCCGAAGTGGGGACCTCTGGGAGAGCTCATACCAATTAATATACATTGAGGTCTCTGCTACCAGTCTGCTTGCTCCCACAGTGAGCTACAGCCAACCCTCACCTCCCCAGGAGACCCTCCAAGACCCCTAGACAGGTCTAGCCCAGGTTCCTATAGAGGTACCACACTGTACTGGGTCCCAGTGCACGTGAGACCTTGTGTTCACCCTCCAAGAGTGGAGTTCCTGTTTCTCCCCAATGGCCTTTAAGGCTAAATGCTCTGGCAAGTTCTTCCTCCCAATGCCAGACGCTCAGACTGTTTTGGAGGGCTATTTTTATGTGAGAACATCCCTATGTGGCCTATGTTGGTTTATTTTATTTTATTTATTCATTTATTTTGGTGGTAGGGCTGTTTTTAGTATGGATGACTGCCCCCTCTTTCCTCAGTGTGCTAACTGTTATCCCCTTGATATGGGGTTTGAGTGCTTGTGGTGACCAGAGTCTGCTCTGGATGTTGAGTGGGACCTCCATTTTGCTCTGGTTTCACTGCCCTCTCGGGTTGGGGTCTTCTCCCTTTTTGGAGTAGAGGCCCCCAGATCTGTTTCTTAGCTGTGTTTCTGAATTGTGGTATGAGGTAGGCACTTGCACTGGGAGAGAAGCCAAAGTATTTCTTCTCTGGAAATACTGAGTTCATCTATGAGTGTGCATCTGAGAGTTTGCTCTGTTGTGTCCCCTTTCGCCCATTGTGCCAGGCTCACAAAATACCGTTGTTGGCACTGCTCTTAGTCCCACCTTAACTGCCAGCAATTGGCCCTGGTGACTCTCAGGCATTGTTTTCACCAGGCCACCACCACAGATCCACTGAGGTCAGGTCCCAGGACTGCAGTAAGTCATGCACCTGGACCCACTATGGGAGCTTCGGAAGCAGCTCAGACTCTGGCCTGGCCCAACCCCCATATATATGTGCCCATAAAGCCCTCAGATGCTAAAGCAGACCCATCTCAGCTAGGAGCACTTGTTGTCCATTCAGATGTTCTACAGGAGCTAAATTATGAAGCCATCAGCTGAAGTGTAACTCTGTGGTTCACACAGCCACAAGCAGAGATTTCGGCTTTTCTTCCTTACTCACACAGCCCCTAGGGCTGAGCTGTGGTTTCAGCCCCACTTCTGGGCAGATTTCCTACTGGCTGGAGCTAGCTGCATCCTCCTGCCACAGCAGGGGGAGGTGCTGAGGTCCGCTGGCAAATTTCCTAGTGGCAGGAGCTATCCACACCCTATCAGGACAGTGGGGCAGGTCCTGGCACCCGCTGGTGGATTTCCTAGTGGCAGGAGCTATCAGCACCCTCCCAGCACCTGTGTGCTGAGTTTTTAATGAATAGGTGTTGAATGTCAGATGAGTTTTCCACATAAATTGATAGGAGTTTTTTTCCTTTAGACTGTTGATATGGCGGATCACATTGATTGACTTTAAAAAAACGAAACAAAACATTTATTTAAATATTTGTTTATTTGGCTGTACCAGGTCCTGGTTGTGGCACGTCGGTTCTAGTTCCCTGACCAGGGATCAAATTCTAGCCCCCTGCATTGAGAGCGTGGAGTCCTAGCCACTGGACCACAAGGGAAGTCCCTGATTGACTTTTTGTTTATTGAAACCAGACCTGCATTTCTGGTACAAACCTTATTTGATTGTGTTTTATTATTTTTTTTATATATTAATGAATTCCACTTGCTAATATTTTCTTGAGGATTTTTTTTTCTTTTTGGCCACACCATGCAGCTTGTGGGATTTTAGTTTCCTGACTAGGGATTAAACCTGCACCCTTGGCAGTGAAAGTGCAGAGTCCTAACCACTGGACCACAAAGGAATTGCCTCTTGAGATTTTTATGTCTGTATTCATGAAGGATATTGAACTGTAGTGTTTTTGTACTGTCTTTATCTGGCTTTAGAATCAGATGATACTGGTTTCATAAAATGGATTAGGAAGTATTCCATTCTTTTCTGTTTTTTTGGAAAAGATTGTGTAGAATTAAAGTTACTCTTTAAATGTTTGGCAGAATTTGCCATTGAAACCATTGGGGCCTAGAGATTTCTATTTCAAAAGGATTTTACTATCAATTCAGTTTCTTTTTTAAAATTTTATTTATTTATTTATTTATTTATTTTGGTTGTGCTGGGTCTTAGTTGTGGCAGGTGGGCTCCTTAGTTGCAGCTCATGAACTTCTTAATTGTGGCATGCATGTGGGATCTAGTTCCCCGATCTGGGATTGAACCCGGGTCCACTGTACTGCACCATCAAGGAAGTCCCTCAATTCAGTTTCTTTAATCATTACTGAACAATTCCAATTATCTATTTCTATTTGGAATGAGTTTTGGTAGTTTGTGATTTTCAAAGAGTTGGTCTGTTTCATCTAAGCTGTTGAATTTATGTTTATAGAATTGTTTATAGTATTCCCTTTCTTTTTTATCTTTTGTGGTTAGTGATATTCCCTCCTTCATTCTTTATGTTAGTAGTTTGTGTCTTCTTTTTTTCTTTTGTCAGTCTTACTAGAAATTTATTGATTGTATTGCTTTTTCGAAGAACCAGATGTGGTTTGTTGATATTCTCTGTTGTTTTCTGTTTTACATTTCATTAATTTCTGCTCTTTATTATTTCCTCCCTTCTGCTTGCTTTGGGTTTATTTGCTCCCCTTTTTCTGTTTTCTTATTGTTGATTACTGAGAAAAATCTCAATACTTTTCTAGCAGAAGCATATAATGCTATAAATTTGCCTTTAAGCACTATACTTGCTTTATCCCCCCAATTTTGTTCTGTTTTCATTTTTGTTCAGTTCAGAACATTTTCTAGTTTTCCTTGGTATTTTTTCTTTAGTATCCAAAGGTTTGGACACGTTTCCAGTTATCTTTCTGTTACTGATTTTTAGTTTAATTTTATTATCATCAGAGAACATATTTTATATGATTTCAGTTCTTTTAAAATTGTTAGTTTATTAGGACCTAAGATATGGTCTGTCCTTGCTAAGTGTTCCATGTGCTCTTGAGAAGAATGTGGACTTTGCTGATATTGTTCAGGTTTGTATCCTTGTTGATTTTCTACTACCATTATCTATTACTGAGAGACTGTTAAAATCTCCAACTATAATTATGGAATCTGTCTACTTCTTTTTGTTCTGTCAATTTTTGCATCATGTATTTTGAAGCTCTGTATGACTGTCATTATGTCTTGGTGAATTGACCCTTTTATCATTAAATATTTCTGTATTTTTGGTAATTATCTTTGCTCTGTAGTACTTGGTTCCAATATTGATACCTTATAACCAATTCACTTTTCTTTTAGTTAGTGTTTGCATGGTACATCTTTTCCATCCTTTTACTTTTTTTTAAATATAAATTTATTTATTTATTTTCTTTATTGGCTGCATTGGGTCTTCATTGCTGCGAGTAGGGGCTACTCTTCGTTGTGGTGCGCAGGCTCCTCATTGTAGTGGTTTCTCTTGTTGCAGAGCACCAGCTCCAGGTGTGTGGACTTCAGTAGTTGTGGCACACAGACTCAATAGTTGTGGCTCATGGGCTCTAGAGTGCAGGCTCAATAGTTGTGGCACAGGGGCTTAGTTGCTCTGTGGCATGTGGTATCTTCCCAGAGCAGGGCCCAAACCTGTGTCCCCTGCATTGGCAGGCGGATCCTCAACAACTGCGCCACCTAGGAAGTCCCAGCCATCCTTTTACTTTTAACCTACCTCTATAATTATATTTGAAGTGAATTTCTTGTAGAGGGCATATAGTGGTTTATGTTTTAATCATTTTGACAATCTCTGTATTTTAATTGATTTATTTAGACCATTTGTATTTAATTTTATGTTTGGGTTTAGATGTGCCATTTTATTGTTTTCATTATGATTTCTCTCTTTTCTTCTGCTTCCCTTTTCCTGACCTTTTTGGATTTCTTGAATATTTTTTAGTATTCTGTTTATTTTTTGCATTTTTTGGAGTAACATCTCTTTGAATGGTGTTTTTTTGTTTGTTTTTTTGGGGGTTTTTTTTTTTTAGTGGTTGCTATGGGTGCCCTAAACATACTTAACTTTTACAGTTTACTAAAAATCAGTATTTTTTTAGTTCAAGTGGAATGTAGAAAACTTATGACCATTTATATCCCTTTATCTTCTCTTTCTGTTATGGCTGTCCTATAAATTGTAAAACCTATCAGATAATATTGTGTATTTTGTTTACAGTTATTGTACATATTTTTAAGAACTCAAGAGGAGAACAGTACATTATATTTACCTGGATATTTATCATTTCAGTTGCTCTTCTTGATTCCTGATGTTCTAAATTTCCACTGCTATTATGTCCTTTCCACCTGGAAAATTTTTAGCATTTAAAGAGCTGATCTGCTGGCAATTAATTCTTATAGTTTACCTTCATCTGAGAATGTCTTTGTTTTAATTCATGAAAGATATTTTTGCAGGATTAAAATTCTAGGTTGATTGTACCTCAATAAAAGTTCTTAAAAAAAAATTCTAGGTTGGCATTTCTCCTTTCAGCACATTAAAAATTCCATCACTTCCTCCTGGCCTACATAGTTTCTGATGAGAATTTCATAAGTTTTCATCTGTATTGTGTTATTCTTCTCTGGCTGCTTTCAAGAGTCCTTCTCTTTAGCAGTGTGATTATGATGTGTGTGGGTGTGGATTTCTTTGAATTTATCCAAATTGGGATTTGCTGAGCTTCTTGAATGTGTAAGTACATATTTTTCACTAAACATGTATACAGTTTTCAACTACTCAAATATTTTTTTCTGTTCCATCTCCTTTCTCCTCTCCTAAGCCTCCAATGATACAAATATTAGACTTTTTTTGGTATTGTCTCAGATCCCAGGGAATCTTCTCATTTTTCAGTCTTTTTTTTTTCTTTGCTCAGATTGGATAATTTCTATTTACCTTTTTCAAGTTCACAAGGTCACTGACTCTTTACCCTTTTGTTTCTGTTCTGCTGAGTCCCTCCAGTGAATTTCCTATATTTATTTTTTGTTTCTAAAATTGCAATTTGGTTTTTCTTTGTATCTTCTATTCCTTTCCTGAAACTTTCTTTCCATTTGTTTCAAAAGTGTTCTTCCTTAGCATATGGTCATAATAGGTGCTTTAACATTTTCCTCTGGTTATTGTAACATTTGTGTCATGTTATGATTTGTTTCTGCTGATTGTTGAGGTTTTTTGTTTTTTTGAGAGTTGAAGATGCATGTATTTTTGTTTATTTGTTTTTTGGTCTTTACTATATGTTTTTGGTTCTTGGTGTGCTGAGTAATTTTGTATTTCTTCCCTGACATTTTGAATTTTGTGTTTGAATATCTGGATAACTAAGGATAACATTAATTTTGGTTGCTTTACTAAGCAATCAGCCAGGTTAGTTTCAGGCTGCACATTCTGATGTGCCTTTGTGAGCTGTAGTTCCAATATCAGTTTAATTTCTTAAGTCTTTGCAGTACTATTTTTATCAGTCCTGCATGTGTCCTAATCAGTGGCAAGTCTGAGGCCTGAGCAGTAGTCTGTTACTCACTTTTCAAAACTTGTGCTATGCTGTTTAGGATCAGATCCATGCATGTGCAGCTTAGAGGTGAGCCCAGTAATAAACTATTTTATGAAATAACACTTCATTTTCTACTTTTCACAACCTTCTTCACATTTTTTGGCTTCCTAGGGCCTCATTCCCAGTCCATCATCCAGAAAGCTGAGGCTTTAGTTTCTCTCCTCTGTTGTGTGCTGACTACATCTGTGGTCAAGAGGTAAAAAGACAGGGAAGAAAAGCAGTGTGGATTTTCCAGTGCTCTTGGGATTGTCTCTCTTCTGGTGAGAGAGAAGGGATCCACTCACTCTGAACCCTCTGGAATTTAGGTGCCTTCCTAGATGTGACTGCTGTGGTATTATCTGGCAGCTTGGGTGGTAGAGAAGGGAGAAAAGAAGAAAAAAATTGAGAGACAGACATAGCCTACTATCTCTGACCTCTAGGAATCCGCTTTCCCACTCTTCAGTTCAGAAAGGGAGGTCTTCTGTTGTCTCCTTTTGTGGGCACTTGGTGCATACTTCTGTGTTTCAGAAGTGCATACTTCTGCCTTTGGGTCCAGGCCAGTTGATAACTTCAGAAAAAGAACTATGAAGTTTTCAACATTTCTGTGGAATTTAGAATTCGAGTCTGCTTCCCCAATTGGCCTACTAACATTTACATTTCAGAGTCCTCAGGTACATGCTTCATGCATTCTGTCTAGAATTTAAAGTTACATTCAGTGGGAGAGACAGGCATGTACTTATTTTACTTCTTTGGACTTGGAACCCCACAGCTATTTTTTTCTTTTTTAAAAGACTATTTATTTGGTTGCACTGGGTCTTAGTTGTGGCAGGTGGGCTCTGTAGTTGTGGCATATGGGCTCCTTAGTTGTGGCATGTGGGTTCTAGAGTGCAGGCTAGCAGTTGTGGTACATGGGCTTAGCAGTTGTGACATGCATGTGGGATCTAGTTCCATGACCAGGGATCAAACCCAGGCCCCCTGCAATTAGGAGTGCAGACAAAATTGTCGCTGTCCAATATGCTTTGCAAAATGATGCTTGTATAATGCTGCATCTCTAACCTGAGTGTTTAGTGCATCAGTTTGGTGGCATTGTTCTTTATGGCAGTGGACTTCAGTCTGGGAAGTGAAGACTTTCCAGAAGGATACACAGGTATTGATAATTTTTTTAAGACTTTTATTGAGATCTACTTCACACACCATACAATTCACCCATTGCAAGTATAGCTTTCAGTTGTTTTGGTGTGTTATGTTATTTTAAGAAATTATGATAAAATATGCAAAATTTGCCATAATTTTAACCATTTTTAAAATGTATTTGTTTGCTTATTTATTTATTTATTTATTCTATTGGCTGTGTTGAGTCTTCATTGCTGTGCACAGGTTTTCTCTAGTTGTGCGGAGCGGGGGCTACTCTTTGTTTTGGTGCATGGGCTTTTCATTGCAGTGGCTTCTCTTGTTGCAGAGCATGGACTCTAGATGCGTGGGCTTTAGTAGTTGTGGCTTGTGGGTTCTAGAGTGCAGGCTAGCAGTTGTGGCACATGGGCTTATTTGCTCCGTGACGTGTGGGATCTTCCTGGACCAGGGATTGAACCTGTGTCCCCTGCATTGTCAAGTAGATTCTTAACCACTGCACCACCAGAGAAATCCCTTTTAACCACTTTTAAGTGTAGATTTCAATGACATTAATTACATTCACAGTGACATCCATTATCACCATCAATTTCCAAAAGTTTTTCATCACTTTAAATAGAAACTATGTAAGCATTTGGCAACAACTTCCCATTCTTCCTTTTCCTAGCCCATGATAAGTCTTAACCTACTTTGTCTCTATGAATTTTCTTATTCTAGGTATTTCATATGAGTAGAAGTGTACATACTTTTGACAAAGTACAACATTTTTGTGTGTGTGTGATAAAAATGCTCAACAAGTTGGGTATAGAAGAAACATACCTCAAAACAATAAAGGCCATATATGCAAGCCCACAGCCAACATTATACTCAGTGGTGAAAGATGTGAAAGCTTTTCTTCTAAGGTCAGGTTCAAGAGAGGTGTGCCCACTCCCACCATTCCTATTCCTAGAAGTCCTTGTCAGAGCAATCAGGCAAGGAAAAAATAAAAGCATCCAAACAAGAAAGGAAGAAGTAAAACTGCCTTTGTTTCCAGATGATATGATCTTACAAAATTAAGGAGGGCACAAACAAATGGAAAGATACCCTGTGTTCATGGATTGGAAGAATTCATATTGTTAAAATGTCTGTAATACCCAAAGCCATCTATAGATTCCAAGCAATCTCTATCATAATTCCAATGGCATTTTTCATGGAAATAGAAAAAATATTATGAAATTTATCACAAAGACCCCGTATAATAGCCAAAGCTGTCCTGAGAAAGAACGAAGTCAGAGGTATCACATTTCCTGACTTCAAACTATACTACAAAGCTATAGTAATCAAAGCAGTCTGTTACTTGCATACAAATAGACACATAGACCAATGGAACAGAATTGAGATCCCAGAAATAAATCCCCGTATATACAGTCAACTAATATTTGAGCAGAGAGGCGAGAATACTCAGTGGGGAAAGAGTAGTCTTCAGTAAATGGTGTAGGGAAAACTGAGTAACTACATGTAGAAGGATGAAATTGGACCCCTGTATTATACCACTCACAAAAATGAACTAGAAATGGATCAGAGACTTAAAATTAAGGCTGGAAACCATAAAACTCCTAGAAGAAGATATAGGCTGTGAGGTCCTTGACATCAGGCTTGGTTTTGGATTTGACACAAAAATCAAAGGCAACAAAAGCAAAAATAAACAAGTGGCACGACATCAAACTAAAAAGTTTCTGCACAGCAAAGGAAACCATCAACAAAATTAAAAGGCAACCTATTGAACAGGAGGAAGTTTTTGTAAATCATCTATCTGATAATGTGTTAATATCTAAAATATGTAAATAACAATAGCAAAAAATTTTAAAAAGCTTAAAATGATTAAAATATGGGCAGAAGAATTGAATAGACAGTTTTTCAATGAAGACATACAGGTGGCCAACAGATACATTAAAAATGTTCTCAACATCACTAAACATCAGGGAAATGCAAATCAAATCCATAATGAGATACCACCTCACACCAGATAGATTGGCTGTTATCAAAAAGACATGAGAGAAATTTTGGCTAGGGTGTGGAGAAAAGGAAACCCTGGTACACTTTTGGTGGGAATGCAAATTGTCATAGCTACTATGGAAAACGGTATGGAGATTCCTCAAAAAATTAAAAACAAAACTGTATAATCCAGGAATCCCACTTCTGGGTATATATCCAAAGAAATTGAAATCAGGATTTTGTAGATATATGCACATTCTCATTTCATTGCAACATTACTCACAGTAGCCAAGATAATGAAACAATCCAAGTGTCCATCCATGGATGAATGGATAAAGGAGATGTACATATATACATGCACAATGGAATATTATTCTGCCATGAGAAACATGAAAATCCTGCCATTTGTGACAACATGGAAGGAACTTGAGAGCATCAAGATAAGTGAAATGTCAGATGGAGAAAGATAAATACTATATGATTTCACTTATACATGGAATCTTAAAGAAAGAATGAATTCAATGATACAGAAAACAGATTGGTGATTACCAAAGGTAGGAGATGGGGTGGGTGGGTGAGATGGATGAAGGGGTCAAAAGGCACAAACTTCCAGTTATAAAACAAATAAGGTATGGGATGTAATGTACAGCATGGTGACTGTACTTTATAATACTCTATTGTATAATTGAAAGTTGCCAAGAGAGTAACACTTACAAGTTCTCATCACACACACACACACAAATTGTGTGTGGGGATAGATGTTAACTAGACTTATGGGGTGTGTATGATCATTTCACAATATACACAAATATCAAATCATTATGTTGTACACCTGAAACTAATGTAATGTCATAAGTCAATTGTATCTCAATTAAAAATAATAAGAGCTAACACCAATCCTTCTCAAACTTCTAAAAAATAGAAGGGGAAACACATCCTATCTCATTCTACAAGCTTAGCATTACCCTGATGCCAAAAGCCAGATGAAGACATCACAAGAAAAGAAAATTACAAACAAATATGCCCAAATCCTCAACAAAATACTAGCAAACTGAATCCAACAGCACATTGAAAGCATTATGCATCATGATCAAGTGGAATTTATCCCAGGAATTCAAGGGTAGTTCAAAATATAACAATCAATCAATCTCATTAGCAGAATAAAAGAAAAAACCCACATTATCATCTCAATGCCCAAAAGGAATTTGACAAAATTTAACACCTTTCATGATAAAACTTTTAGAAAACTAAGAATAGAAGAGAACTTCCTCAACATGGTAGAGAGATTTATGAAAAACAAGCTGATATACTCAATGGTTAAAAAAAAAACTACAAGCTTTCTCCCTAAGTGTCATTGGGAGTGACAAGAATTCCCAATTTTTAAAAAAATTATGTTTTTTAATTTTTAAAAAAATTTTTTATTGGGGTATAGTTGATTTACAATGTTGTGTTAGTTCCAGGTGCACAGCAAAATGTTATACATATATCCACTCTTTATTTTAGATTCTTTTCCCATATAGGCCATTACAGAATATTGAGTAGAGTGCCCTGTGCTATACAGTAGGTCCTTATTAGTTATTTATTTTAGTGTGGATATGTCAATCCCAATCTTCCAACTTATCCCTCTCCCTCCTTACCCTCTGGTAACCATTTATTTTCTACCTCTGTAACTCTATTTCTGTTTTGTAGATAAGTTTATTTGTACCCGTTTTTTTTAGATTCCACATATAAGTGATATCATACGATATATGTACTTCATTCTCTTTTATGACTGAGTAATATTCCATTGTATATATGTACCACATCTTCTTTATCCATTCCTCTGTTGATTATGTTTTTCTCCAGATATATGCCCAGGAGTGGGATTGCTGGATCATATGGTAGCCCTATTTTTAGTTTTTTTAAGGAACCTCCATACCGTTCTCTATAATGGCTGTATCAGTTTACATTCCCACCAACAGTGTAGGGGGTTCCCTTTTCTCCACACCCTCTCCAGCATTTATTGTTTGTAGACTTTTTGATGATGGCCATTCTGACTGATGTGAGGTGATACCTCATTGTAGTTTTGATTTTCATTTCTCTAATAATTAGTGATGTTGAGCATCTTTTTAAGGTTGGGCGGGTACTATAAAATTCTTAGAGGAAAACAGAGAAAACGTTCTCTGACATGAATCACAGCAAGATCTTTTTTGATCCACGTCCTAGAGTTATGAAAATAAAAACAAAAATAAATAAATGTGACGTAATTAAACGTAAAAGCTTTTGCACAGCAAAGGAAACCATAAACAAAGCAGAAAGACAACCCTCAGAATGGGACAAAATATTTGCAAATGAAGCAACCAACAAGGGATTAATCTCCAAAATATACAAGTAGCTCATGTGGCTCAGTATCAAAAAAACAAACAACCCAATCAAAAAATGAGTGGAAGATCTGAATAGACATTTCTCCAAAGAAGACATACAGATGGTTAAAAGCACATGAAAAGAATTCCCACTTTTGCTGCTACAACATTGTACTGGAGGTTCTAGCCAGAGTGATGAAAAAAGAGAAAAAAACATGAAAATTGGGAAGAAGCAAAACTGTATCTGTGTGCATACAACATGATCCTATACATAGGAAATCCAAAAGAATCCACAAGAAAGCCACTACAGCCACCATTCAGCAAAGATGATCATATGATTTTTATCTTTCATTTTGTTAATGTGGTGTATCACATTGATTTATTTATAGATGTTGAGTCATCCTTGCCTCCCTGGAGTAAATCTCCCTTGATTGTGGTGTCTGTTCATTTTAATGTACAGTTGAATTTGGTTTGCTAATATTTTGTTGAGAATTTTTACATCTAAGAACATCAGGAATATTGGCCTTTGATTTTCTTGTAGTGTCCTGATTGGTTTTGGTATCAAGATAATGCTGGCCTTGTACAAATGAATTTGGAAGTGTCCCATCCTCTTCAATTCCTTGGAAGAGTTTGAGAAGGTTTGGTATTAATTCTTTTCTAAATGTTTGGTAGAATTCACTAGTGAAGCCATCTCGTCCTAGACTTTTCATTATTGGGAGGTTTTTAATAACTCAATTTCCTACTAGTAACTGGTTTGTGTAGATTTTCTGTTTCTTCATATTCAGTCTTCTAGGTTGTATTTATCTAGGAATTTATACATTTCTTCTATGTTGTCCAATTTGTTGATATATAAGTATTCATAGTAGCCTCTTATGATCTTCTGTAGCTCTGTGATATCAGTTGTAATGTCTCCTCTATCATTTCTATTTTTAAAAAATTTGAGTCCTTTCTCTTATTTCTTGGTAAGTCCAGCTAAAAAGTTGTCTATTTTGTTTATGTGTCAAAAAATCAGCTTAGTTTCATTTATCTTTTCTATTGTCTTTTCTTCTCTTTCATTTATTTGTACTTCAATCTTTGTTGTTTCTTTCTTTCTTCTAACTTTGGGTTTAGTTTGTTCTTTTTCTACTTCCTGAAAGTGTAAAGTAAGGTTGTTTTTTTGAGATCTCCTGTGTCTTAATATGGGCTTTTATCGCTATTAACTGCCCCCTTAGAACTGCTTTTGCAGCATTTCATAGGTTTGATATGTTGTGCTTCAGTTTTCCAGTTGTGGCACGTGGGCCCAGTAGTTGTGGCTCGCAGGGTCTAGAGTGCAGGCTCCATAGTTGTGGTGTATGGGCTTAGTTGCTCTGCGGCACGTGGGATCTTCCTAGACCAGGGATCGAGCCCGCGTCCCCTGCATTGGCAGGTGTATTCTTAACCACTGCACCACCAGGGAAGTCCTGATTTTAATGTTAATAAATTTGTTGTCTTGTTTTGTGACCTATCATGTGATCTACTCTGGAGAATGTTCAATTTGTGCTTGAGAATAATTTGTATTCTGGTGCTGTTGGATGGAATGTTTTATGTTTGTTAGGTCATTTGGTCTAAAGTATGATCAAGTCCAACATTTATTTGTTGATTTTTCTGTCTAGATGATCTAGCCATTGTTGAAAATGGAGTATTGAAGTCTGCCTACTAGCTTGTATTGTTGTTTGTTTCTCCCTTCAGATCTGATAGTATTTGCTTAATATATATTTAGGTACTCTGATGTTGGGTGTATATATACTTATATTTCTTATATTTCCTTGATGAATTGACCCTCTTATCATCATATAATGACTGTCTTCGTCTCTTGTTACCATTTTTGGCCTAAAACTTATTTTGTCTGCTGTTAGTATAGCTACCCCTTTTCTCTTTTTGTTTCCACTTGCATAGAATACCTTTTGCTATTCCCTTACTTTGAATCTGTCTTAGATTCTGAGGTGAGTCTTTTGTAAGTAGCGCATTGTTGGCTCTTTTCTTAATCTGTCCAGCCACTCTATGCCTTTTTAATTGGAGAATTCAATCCATTGACATTTAGAGTAATTGATAGGTGAGAACTTGTTTAAAACCATCTTATTGCTTTCTGGCTGTTTTGTTTTAGTTTGGTTTTGATTTATTTATTTATTTATTTATTTTGGCTGCACCTGGTCTTAGTTGTAGCATGTGGACTTCTTAGTTGCAGCATTTGAACTCTTAGTTGCGCATGCATGTGGGATCTAGTTCCCATACCAGGGATTGAACCCAGGCCCCTTGCATTGGGAGCAGGATGTTGTCTTATGCACTGGACCACCAGGGAAGTCCCTCTGGCTGTTTTACAGTTTCTTTCTTTCTTTTTTTCTTCCTCCCTGTTGTCATCTTTTGTTGATCTCACAATGTACATTTTTAAATTGTGTATCCTTTAACAAATGGTTGAAGTTATACTTATTTTTAATTCTTTTGTTCTTTAACTTTTATTCTAGAGTTAAGTAGTTAGCACATCACCATTTTACAGTATTAGGGTATCCTGAATCTGATTATTTGCTTACCTTTACCAGTGTGTTGTATATTTTCATGTTACTAATACGCATCCTTTTGTTTCAGTTTGAAGGACTCCTTTTAGTGTTTCTTGTAAGGCAGATTCAGTGGTGATGAATTCCCTCAACTTTTGTTTATTAGGGAAAGTTTTAATTTTGCCTTCAATTCTGAAGGACTGTTTTGCTGGGTTAAGTATTCTTGGTTGGCAGTTTATTTCTTTTAGCACTTTGAATATATTATCTCATTCTCTCCTGGGCTGTAAGGTTTCTGCTGAGACATCCACTGATACCCTTATGAGGGTTCCCTTGTGTGAGAGAGAAAAGAGATGGTTCTCTCTTGCTTCTTTATGTTTGTTTGTTTGTTTGTTTTTTGGCTGTGCTGTGCAGCATGTGGGATCTTGGTTCCCTGACTAGGGATTGAACCCATGCCCCCTGCAGTGGAATCACAGAGTCTTAACCACTGAGATGCCAGAGAAATCCTCTCTTGCTTCTTTTAAAATTCTCTCTTTGCCTTTGGTTTTGGACACTTTTATTACTGTATCCCTCAGAGAAAAATGTTCTGGATTAAGATTTTGAGATTTGCTTCATGAACTTGGATGGCCAAATCGCTCCCCATATTTGGGAATTCCTCAGCCATTATTTATTGAAATAAGCTTTCTACTCCTTTCTCCCCTAGCACACATTTTTTTTTTTTGATGGGGTCCCATAAGTTCTGTATGCTTTCTACATTCCTTTTCATTCTTTTTTCTTTCTGCTCTTCTGTTTGTACAATTTCAATCAACCTGCCCTCTAGATCACCAATTCACTCTTCTGCTTGTTCAAGTCTGCTCTTGAAGCTTTCTGTTCAATTCTTTATTTCAGTCACTGTATTCTCCAGCTCCAGATTTTCTGTTTGGTTCTTTTTTTTTTTTTTTTTTTTTTAATGTTTTCTCTCGTTTTTGAGTTTCTCATTTTGTTCTTGTATTGTTTTCCTTATAGCATTAAATTTTTCATGTGTTCTCTTGTAGCTCTCTGAGTATTCATAGAATAATTATTTTGAATTCTTTGTCAGGCAATTCCTGGATTTCCATTTCTTTGGGGTCAGATACTGGAATTTTACTGTATTCCTTTGGTGGAAACATGCTTCCTCTGATTCTCCATGATCCCTGTAGTGTTGTATACGTATCTGCACATTTGAAAAAACAGTCACCTCCTCCAGACTTTATAAACTGATTTTGTTAAGGGGAGCCTTCTACCTGCTGATAGTGACCCTTACTGGTTATACTGTGACCCTGGTCTAGGGATGCATAATGCCATGTGGAAAGGTGCATGGTGGCACTGGATCCAATGGTATATGATATCTCTTTGGCTCCAGCACACTGGGGTCCACAGTATTGACAACTGTGTGGTCCTTGGCAAGTACTGCAGGAATTCTGCTGTGGCTTTGAAAACTTTTGGGCTCCTAAGTGGCACCTTCAAGACTGGTAGCAGGGCAGGCAGTGGTGATGGTTGGAGCCAGTGGTGTGCACATACTTGGTGCAGGGGCCAGCTGCAGGTGCCTAAGTAGTGACAGAGAGGGGCAGAGCAGATAGGACTGGGGCCACCTGTAGGCTCACTGGCATTTGTAGGGGTTGTTTTTATGCCAGCACCATACTGTTTTGATTACTATAGCTTTATAGTATAGCTTAAAATCAGGAAATGTGATGCCTCCTGCTTTGTTCTTCTTTCTCAGCATTTATTTGGACATTCAGGGACTTTTGTGTTTCTGTATAAGTTTTAGGAGTCTTTCATTTGTTTGCTTTTATTTCTGTCAAAAAATGCCATTGGAATCTTGATAGGAATTGCATTGACTCTATTGGTGGTTTTTGGTAGTATTAACGTTTTAACAATATTAAGTCTTCCAGTCCATGAACATTGGCTACCTTTTCGTTTATCTGTTTTCTTCAATTTCTTTCACCAATGTCTTGTAGTTTTCAGAGTAGAGCTCAAATTATTCCTCATTTAATTTTTTTGATGCTACTATAAATGGGATTGACATATTTTTTCTTTTTCAGAAAATTCATTGTTAGTGTATAGAAATGCTATTGCTTTTTGTATATTAATTTTATATCCTGCAACTTTACTGAATTCATTGATTAGATCTAATGGCTTTTTAGTTGAGTCTTTAGGATTTTCTATATGTATAATCATGTCATCTGCAAGCAAAGACAGGTTACTTTTTCCTTTCCAATTTTGATACATTTTATTTCTTTTTCTGACCTGATTGCTCTAACTAGGACTTCCAGTACTATATTGAATGGAGTGGTGAGAGTGGGCATGTTCTCTTGTTTCTGATCTTAGAGGAAAAACTTCTTCTAACATGTTAGAAGTGGGCTTGTCACATATAGCCTTTGTTATGTTGAGATATGTTTCTTCTGACTGAATTGTTAACAGTTTTATCATGAATGGGTGTGGGATTTTGTCAAGTTCTTTATCTGTATCTGTGGATTTGATCATATAATTCTTTTCTTTCATTCTATTAATGTGGTATATCACATTGATTGATTTATGTATGTTGAACCATCCTTGCATCCTAGGGATAAATTCCATTTGATCATGGTGAATGACCCTTTTAATGTGCTGCCAAATTCAGTTTGCTAGTACTTTATTGAGAATTTTTACATCTGTATTCATCAAGGATATTGGTTTGTAGTTTTCTAATGTTCTTTTCTGATTTTTGGTATCAGGATAATGCTGGCCTTGTAAAATGAGTTTGGGAGTGTTCCTCCTCATTTTTTGTTTTTGTTTGTTTGCAACTTTAATATGATGCCTATTGCTTTAATTTTTTAAAAATTTTGTCTCAGTTTATCTTTTTCTTTCAGTTTTATTGAGATATAATTGGTGTACAACACTGTATAAGTTTAAGGTGTATAGCATAATGATTTGACTTACATTCGTCATGAAATGATTAGCAAAGTAAGTTTAGTGAACATCCACATCTCATATAGATATAAAATTAAAGAAATAGAAAAAATAATTTTCCTGTGATGAGAACTCTTAGGATTTACTCTCTTAACAACTTTCACATATAATATACAGCAGTGTTAATTATATTTATCATATCATGCATTACATCCTAAGTACTTATTTACCTTATAACTGGAAGTTTGTACCTTTTAACCACCTTCATTCAATTTCCCCTCCCCCCACCTCCTGCCTCTCATAATCATAAATCTGATCTCTTTTTCTATGAATTTGTTTGGTATTTATTTATTTATTTATCTATTTTATTGGCTGTCTTTTTTGCTGTGCATGGGCTTTCTTTAGTTGCAGTGAATGGGGGCTACTCTTCGTTGTGGTGCACAGCTCCTCACTGCCGTGGCTTCTCTTGTTGTGGAGCATGGGCTCTAGGTGCATAGGCTTCAGTAGTTGCAGCACATGGGCTCAATAGTTGTGGCTCATGGGCTTTAAAGCACAGGCTCAATAGTTGTGGCACACGGGCTTAGTTGCTGTGCAGCATGTGGGATCTTCCTGGAGCAGGGATCGAACCCATGTCCCCTGCATTGGCAGGGGGATTCTTAACCACTGCGCCTCCTAGGAAGCCCAATTTGTTTGGTTTTGAAGTATAATTGACCTACAACACGGTGTTAGTTCCTGTTACACAACATAGTGATATGATATTTCTATACATTTCAAAATGATCACCACATAAAGTCTGGTTGTGATTTGTCACCATATAAAGATAGTTATTGATTGCATTCCCCACACTATACGTGTAATACCTGTGACTCATTTATTTTGCAACTGGAAGTTTGTACCCCTTAATCTCCTTCACTATTTTCTCCCCTTACCCCCACGTCTCTAGCAACCACCTATTTGTTCTCTCTAGCTGTAACTCTATTTCTGTTTTGTCGTGTTTGTTCATTTGTTGTTTAGACTCTACATATAAGTGAAATCATACAGTATTTCTCTTTCTCTTATTTCACTTAACACAATACCCTGTAGTTCCATCCATGTTGTCACAAGTGGCAAGATTTCATTCATTTCTATGGCTGAGTAATATTCCATTGTGTATATATACCACATCTTCCCTATCCATTCATCTATTTTATTTATTTATTTACTTACTTACTTACTTACTTTATTTATTTATTGGCTATGTTGGGTCTTCATTGCTGCACACAGGCTTTTCTCTAGTTGTGGCAAGCAGGGGCTACTCTTTGTTGTGGTGCACGGGCTCTTCATTGCCATGGCTTCTCTTGTTGAGGAGCATGGGCTCTAGGCACATGGGCTTCAATAGTTGTGGCTCATGAGCTCTAAAGCACAGGCTCAATAGTTGTGGCACATGGGCTTATTTCCTGCATGGCATGTGGGATCTTCCTGGGGCAGGTATAGAACCCGTGTTCCCGGCATTAGCAGGTGGATTCTTAACCACTGCGCTACCTAGGAAGCCCTATCCATTCATCTATTGACTGGCACTTAGGTTGCTTCCATATCTTGGCTATTGTAAATAATGTTGCAATGAACATATGGGTGCATATATTTTTTTCTAATTAATATTTTTCATTTTCTTCATATAAATACCCAGGATTGGAATTGCTGGATCATATGATAGTTCTATTTTTAGTTTTGTTAGGAGTCTCCATACTGTTTTCCATAATGGCTGCACCAATTTACACTCCCCACCAACAGCACACAAAGGTTCCCTTTTCTCCACATCCTTGTGAGCACTTGTTTTTTGTTGTCTTTTTGATAATAGTCATTCTGACTGGTGTGAAGTGATTTCTTATTGTGGTTTTGATTTGCTTTTCCCTGCTGATTAGTGATTTTGAGCATCTTTTCTTGTTCCTGTTAGCCATCTGTGTGTTTTCCCTTCTCTTTTATTTTTTGGAAGATTGTGAGAAGGATTGGTGTTAATCCTTCGAATGTTTGGTAAAACTCAGCAGTAGAGGCATCCTGTCCTGGGCTTTTTTTGTTGTTGTTGGGAGATTTCTTATTACTAACTCAATTTCCTTACTAGTAGTTGGTCTATTCAGATTTTTAATTTATTCTTGATTCACTCTTTTTTTAAAAAATAAATGTATTTATTTATTTATTTATTGGCTGTGTTGGGTCTTTGTTGCTATACAGGGGCTTTCTCTAGCTTTGGTGAGCAGGGATTACTCTTCATTGTGGTGCACGGGCTCCTCATTGTGGTGGCTTCTCTTGTTGTGGAGCACAGTCTGTAGGCACATGGGCTTCAGTAGTTGTGGCACACAGGCTCAATAGTTGTGGCTCATGGGCTCTAGAGTGCAGGCTCAATAGTTGTGACACACAGGCTTAGTTGCTCTGTGGCATGTGGTATCTTCCTGGGGCAGGGATTGAACCCGTGTCCCCTGCATTGGCAGGTGGATTCTTAACCACTGTGCCACCTAGGAAGTCCTTTTGTTTCACTCTTGATAACTTGTATGTTTCTTAGAATTCTTCTATTTCTTCTAGGTTGTCCAGTTTTTTTGGTGTATAGTTTTTCATAGTAGCTTCTTATTGTTCTTTGAATTTTTGTTTTATTGGTTGTAAAGTCTCCTTTTCATTTATAATTTTGTTGATTTGAGTCCCCTCTCCTTTTTCCTTAGGTTAGTCTAGTTAATGGTTTGTCAATTTTATTTTTTCAAAGACCCAACTCTTAATTCTGTTAATCTTTTCTGTTATTTTTATGTCCTCTCTTTCATTTATTAATGCTTTAATCTTATTATGTCCTTTTTTCCGCTATCTGTGGGCACAGTTTATTCTTCTTTTTCTAGTTCTTTAAGGCATAGAATTAGGTTGTTTATTTGGGATCTTTTTTGCTTCTTAACATAGGCATTGATTGTTATGAATTTCCCTCTTAGCACTGCTTTTGCTGCATCCCATAAGTGCTGATATATTTAGTTTCCATTTTTGTTTGTCTCAATAAGGTTTAAAATTTCACCTTTAGTTTCTTCTTTTATCCATTGGTTGTTCAGGAGAATGTTGTTTAATTTCCATGTGTTCATTAATTTTCCAGTTATTCTCTTGTTATTGATGTCTAGTTTCATACCATTGTGATCAGAGAAGATACTTGGTATTATTTCAGTCTTCTTGAATTTGCTAAGGCTTGTTTTGCAGCCTAACATGTGGTCTGCCCTAGGAAATATTCCATGTACACTTCAGAATAATGCGTATTCTGTTTTTGTCATTGGATAGAAAGTTCTATATGTTGTCTATTAGGTTCATTTGGTCTATAGTGTAGTTCAAGTCTGCTGTTTCCTTATTGATTCTCAGGGTGGTCTATTCATTGTTGAGAGTGGGGTATTAAAGTCTAACTAATGTTGTAATACTGTTTCTCTCTCTCTCTTTTGGCTCTGTTAGTTTTTGCTTTATATATTTAGGTGCTCCCATTATGGGCACATAAATACTTATAATTGTTATGTCTTCTTGATGGATTGACCTCCTTTATCATAATGTAATGACCTTCTTTGTCTCTTTTTACCATTTTAAAATTAAAGTCTATTTTGTCTGATAGAAGTGTAACTACCCCACTTTTTTTCTAAAAAAAAGAAAAAAAGCTATTTAGCTATTCTGTCTTTTGATTGGAGAATTTAATCCATTTATGTTTAAAGTAATTATTGATAAGTAAGGATGTACTATTGACATTTTGTTAATTGTTTTCTGGTTGTTTTATAAATCAATTTTTCCTTGTTTCTTATCCTGCCCTCTTTTTTCATGCTTTGATGTCTTTTGTATCAGAATGTTTGACTTTATTATGTCCCTTTGTGTAATTGCTACAGGTTTTCCCCTTGTGGATACCATGACACTTACATAAAATATCTTAAAATTATAACATCCTGTTTTAAGCTGATAGCAACTTAACTTCAATAGAATTTCTAAAATTTACACTTTTTCTTCTCCTGCCCTTCACATCTATGTTATTGCTGTTAAATTTACATATTTTCCTATTGTGTAATTAATAACAGATTATTGTAGTTATGGTTATTTTTAATACATTCAGTTTTTTAACTTTTAAAACTTGAGTTGTAAGTGAATTATGCACCATCATTAGCAAATTACAGAGTCTAACTTTGTACATTTACCATTAGCAGTGAGTTTTACACTACCTTTTAATGATGTTACTTAGTGTCCTTTACTTCCACTCAGAGAATTTCCTTTAGCATACCTAGGTCTAGTGGTAATGAATTCTATCACTTTTGTTTGTTCAAGAAAGTCTTTATCCCTCCTTCATTTCTGAAGGACAGCTTCACTGGTTGTAGTGTTCTTGGCTGACAGTTTTTTCTTTCAATATTTTGAATGTGTTGTCCCATTCTCTCCTGGCCTGATATGTTTCTGTTGAGAAGTCTGGCTTTAGTCTTATGTGGGTTCTGCTGTGTGTAATTTCTCTCTTTTCTTTTGCTGATTTAAAAATTCCTTCTTTGTCTTTGACTTTTGATAATTTAATATAACATATCTTGGTGTGGCCCTATTTGGGTTCAACCTTTCTTTGGACCTCATGGATCTGGATGTCCATTCAGCCATTTTGCTTTAAATATACTTTCTATCATTTCCTCTTTCTCTTCTCCTTCTGGAATTCTCATAAAGGGCATTTTTTTTCATTGTGTCCCATAAGTCACTAGATTTTTGTCACTCTGTCTCATTCTTTTTTCTTTTTTCTTCTCTGACTGGATAATTTCTAATGTCCTATCTTTCAGGTCACTGATTCTCTCTTCTGCATGGTTGAGTCTGCTTTTGAGGCTCTCTAATGAATTCTTCAAACTCTAGGATTTCTGTGTGATTGTTTTAGTTGTTTCTACTGCTTTGTTGAACTTGTTTTGTTCATGCATTGTTTTCCTAATTTCTTTTAGCTGTTTGCCTGTGTTTTCTTGTAGTTTACTCAACTTTAAGGGAATTATTCTGAATTCTTTGTCTGACAGTTTAAAAATCTCTCTTTAAATCAATTATTAGAACTTTATTAGTTTCCTTTGGTCGTGTCACATTTACTTAGTTTTTCATGATCCTTGATTCCTTATGTTCACATCTGCATATGTGAATACTTGAATTTCTCTTCCAGGCTTATCAAGGTTTGCTTTGGAAGAGACAGCTCTTCCCCAGTCAACTCAGTTTAGGTTTCTGGGCATGTCTGCTGGTAGCGTCCTTGGGCAGGTCTGCTGGTAGCATCCTTGGGCAGGTGGGGCCTGTTATTATGGTCTGTTTTTCTGGGAGATAACTGTTGGGTTCTGAGGTTGGGTTGGGAGTGGTGCCACTGGCTGAGAACAGTTGGGTAAAAGTGCTGGCTTGGTTCCCTACCCAAATGAGGCTGTAGGATGGGCTCTGTGGTTGCCTGGATTCTCTGGTCAGGCTTATTAGATGGTCAGAACTGGGTACTAAATTTAGTAGTAGACAGGGCTATGAATTAGCTTCTCTGCCCTGGCAGGGCAGTAACGTGGGACCCAGGCCTGTGTTGCTTGTTGTTTGGGGACCTGAATCAGGTGAGAGGATGCCCTGAATTCTCTGATCAGGTGAGGCCACTGGTTTTGCTCTGCAGATGGGGAAATCTACAAGCTGTGCCTCTGTTCAAATGCTCCTGTAAGCAGGGCTGTTGGATTGTCTATGAAGTGTCCTGTCTGCTCAGATTTCCCAGTCAGGCAGATTTGAGACTGTATTTAGCAATGAGCAGGCCTACGAATCAGTTTCTCTGCCCAGGCACAGTGGGAGAAGCAGCTCTAAAGCTGGTAGAGCTCTTTGTTGTCTTAATTCAAGCTGATCTGCTCTGCCTGCCCTTCCCTTGGCTTGAGCACCACTGGGCCACACAGCTTGCAGGTGTTTTCACCAGCCCTTCTGGTCACATGGGGCCAGGAGGGTAAGAGGTCTTTAATGTGGGGTTTTATATTAATGTGAGTTGTGTTTAATGCATCACATTCCTTAGTCTGAGTAAAATATTCTAATGTAGCAAATACACAGTCACCTAGAATCTGGCTTTCTGTAGGTATTTGATTAGGAGTATCCAGTGATGATATTTTGCATGTCTCTCTTGCCACATCATGTCCTTTTTACTAATGGAAATAAAGCCGTTAGTGCTGTTAGAAAGATTAGAGAACCAATTCCAGAAAATCCAAAATCCATTTCAAAAACTCATCCTTAAGATTCTGTTCCTCTAGAACCACTCCTGGTATCAAAGTCTTTATCAGTCAGGGTTCAACTAGAGAAGCAGAAACAGAAGTAGATATATGCTAAGAGATTTATCACAAATAATTGGTTTACATGATTGAGGGGGCTGGCTAGGCAAGTCTGAAATCCACAGGGCAGGCCATCATGAAGGGCAGGTTGGAACTCTTGGCCATGAGGTGAAGCTGCTGTCCACAAATGGAATTTATTTGGGGAAGCAGAGTATGTAGTATAGTGCCTGGAAGGTGGTTAAAAAAAAAAAAATAGCACCAGTAATTATTACATAAAAGAGAGTAAAGTAGAAGAGCAAAAATAGGCTTTTAGAGTCATGGAGTTGATCTTTTTACCACTCTGTCTTCATTATATCTGGGATTGATATATTCCTTTTTAAGTAGGGAAAAGAACTTCTAAACCTCCCAACCCCTGTCCTTATTGGGAAGTCAAGGAAAGCTTGGGTTATAACTAGGATTATCTTTAATTAGATCTTTGGCACTGTACCTTGCTGGGTTCTTTGACAGCTGAGTAATGTTTACAATGGTGGAACCTTGCAAAATCAGGGACTCAATTCTTGACCACAAATTTCAGGCACTGATAATAAAGCCCCAGGGATATAGGAGGTAGCTAAGGATTGACTCTTTTCCTCCTTTCTCATTTCCCTAAGACAACAGTTTGATGATTGGGACAGGCTTGAATCCCAATGAGAAAAATCTATCAGATCCTTAGAGGGATGGTAAGGTCCTTGCTTGAATATCTGCACTTCCATTTAGCCTTCCTAGTGATAATCCCATTTGTTTGGGCATTATCTCTATCAATTGACTGTACTTTGTAATCCGCACTTTTCTAAGTCTTCTCTAATCTTCTGCTAGGGACATAAGCTCTTGGATTGTCCCTAACTCAACTCTCCACATTTTTTGTAGTTGATAATAAGTGTTCACATGATAGACCTTTCACTTGGCTGTAATATGCCCTCCACATATATCTTGGTCTGTAAAGCTTTCTAGACATTACTACTGCATGGGACTGACTAGGGAACTTACCTGCCCAAGGTCATTCTTATTGGCCATGTGACCTTGAACAAGTGTATAAATTGTTCTTATAATTAGAAAAAAAACCCAATAAAGTTAAAACAGCATGAAGTTAAAAAAAAGTTATTTTGACAGAGATTAGGATGGTGGTCACCAGGGGCTGAGGAGTGGGGACATTGAGAAGATGCTGTTTAAGGGTACCAACTTACAACTAGTAGATAAATAAGTTCTGAAAATGTGATGCACAACACAGGGATTATAGTCAACAATACTGTATTACAAACTTCCAAATTGTAAGAAACTAAATCTTAGCTATTCTCACTACAAAAAAGAAATTACAAATATGTGCCGTGATAAAGGTGTTAGCTAGCACCACTGTAGTAATCATATGGCAATATATAAATGAATCAAACCAACACATTGTACAACTTAAACTATACAGTGTTGTATGTCAGTTTTATCTCCATAAAAAAAGGAAAAATATACCTGAACAACTTTTTTAAAAAAGTTATTTTGGACTTATTTAGACATAGAAGCAATGACAATAGGAATGGCTATGGCTGAATTCACTCATGTGGATTGATAACCACATAACAAACTGCTGTCTGGGTGCTGGTCAGACACTATTGATTGTGAGATGCACATGAATTTCAGAAATGCTACAATGTGAAAAATGAAAAAGTACACTTAAGGTTAATGAAAGTTATTCTGTTTCCCTTCAGCCAAGCCTCTAGAATGTAAAAACTTCATTTTCTTGATGTAGTCACATGTCTTTGATACATGAATTTTTGTAAAATAATTTCCTTCTATTCAAGACTTCAGGTCTTTAAATCTTCCTAGCATTAGGAGAAAATACCTTGGCTGAGGCAAGTGTTCGTTGTTGATTATCATCTCAGGCAATAGTAGAGGCTCTGTGATTGAGCTACTGAGCATACATATTTGGTCTTTTTCATTTTATTAGATGGAAAGCAGACTGAAAGTTATATCCCTCCTACAGAGATGTATGCTATTTGATACTTAGCCATGATTTCATAACACTTTAAATTTCATCTCAGTGTTGTATAAAGAACAACATCTTGGAGTCAAACAGACTTAGGTTTATATTCTGCTACCTACTAGCCATGTGACTAGGTACATTATGTCACCTTCCTAGGCCTCAGTTGCCTTATCTGTAACCTGATAATAGATTAAATAGATAATGTATTTAAAGTGTAAAATATTTGCCTATAATAGCTGTCCAGTAAACCATATTTTGATGAAAGTGATGTTCTACTGGAGAGCTAAGAATATGTTCTCTGGAAAGCTAGATGTCAAGCTTGGCAGCAGTGTTGCTAGAGCCTTGCTTGGAGTCAGTCTGGTCTGGAAGCATTGTTTGCTCTTAGGTCACTCCTCAAGAAATGGTGAGGTGACTTTACTTTTAGGCAAAGACAATTAGTACTAATAAATGCCATGTTGTTCAACGGCAACATTATATTAATCTGAAAGCAAAAGGAAATGTTGGGAATGCAAAAAAGAATAGTTTTGACTATCTGAGAAGGATTTTGAAACAGAAATTTAGGCATGAATAAAATTATTCATTCATTTGTGAAAGATGTATTTAGTACCTTCTCAGTGCTAGGTGCTCTGCTAGGTCCTGGGAACACAGTACCTATGTGTTCTAGTGAAGAATGCAGACAAGGGCCTGTCCTTGTGGAGCTTACACTGAGGGGAGGAGTAGGGATATGCAATAACAAGTAAACAATTTTTAAGAAAAGAAAATTACATAATGCTACTTAAGATCTGGTGGTAAGGAAAGGCTTCTCTGAGATGGTGACATTTCATGTGAAATCTGAATGACAAGGAGTGATTTTTCTTATCCTTTGGGTTCATTGAGCTTCTTGTATATGTGGATTTATAGGTTTGGAAGTTTTTTGGCCATTATTTCATTCCCTCTCTTTTGGAGACTCTGATTATACATACGTTAGGCCTCCTGAAGTCCCATATCTCACTAATGCTTTTGTCTTTTCTTTCTTTCTTTTCTTTTTTTAAAGTCTTTTTTTTTTTTTGGTATTTCTTTTTGGATAGTTTCCATTGCTTTGTCTTCAAGTTCACTAATTTTTTCTTCTGCAACATTTAACCTGCCTTTAATTCCATCCAGTGTATTTATTATCTCAGATGTTGTAGTTTTCATTTCTAGAATTTCATTTTGAGGCTTTTTAATATCTTCCATGTCTCTACTTAATACATTCCACTTTTTCTCTAGCTTTCTGGAAACTGCAGCAGTCATGCAGTTCACCTTGTTTGTTCCCCATCTCTCATGCATCACTGCCCTTTATTGCCTGATGGCTAATGTCTTGAGAACTGTTCTTTCATATATTTTGTCCAGATGTTTAGTTGTTTCAGGTAGTAGGGTAGGGACTTGCCTGGTGGTCCAGTGCATAGGACTCTGCGCTCCCAATTCAGGGGGGCCAGGTTCAACCCCTGGTTGGGGAACTAGATCCCACATGCATGCCACAGCTAAGAGTTTACATGCCACATCCAAGAAGTCTGCATGCCGTAACTAAGGGTTCACATGCCATAACTAAGAAGTCCTCATGCAACTAAAAGATTCCACATGCTGCAACTAAAAAAAAAAAAAAAAAAAAGATAGTAGGGTAAATACAGTCCTCACTCCATCTTGGCTGAAAGTAGAAGTGTCCTGCCTCTATTATTTAGATCATAATTATTCTCAGGTTTTAATATGTACAAAAAGGCCGCATATTGGTTTTAACTGTTCCTGTCAATAGAAAACATATTAGAGTCTGATTGTACATGTTTTCCTGATGTGTGATAAAGCACATGCCATTTCTTTGGTCTCTGAACTAATCTTTGTTCAGAATCTATTAACAACATAACCATCAAAAAGCTCTAATATTTTTCTTTTTTTAAAAAATTAAAATTCCATCTGTTTTAACCAGTAAGAGAAATTTGCTTCAAAGCCTTTTGGTATTTATTATGCTATTAGGCTATGATGGCATCACATTCCTGGGCTGAGCTACTTTATGGCATTATACATGGCCCAAGGACTCTAGAAGCCTATTTTAGTTTTATGTGGGTTGAGATGGATTTATGTTTTTTAAAATTGTGGTTAAAGTCTACATAACAAAATTTACCATTTTAACCATTTTTAAGTATATAATTCAGTGACATAAATTACATTCACACTGATGTATAACAATAACCACTATCTATATCTGAAGCTTTTCATCATACCAAAGAGACTCTGTACTCATCAAACAATAACTCCCCATTCCCTCCTCCCCCCACCTCCTGGTGATCTTTATTCTACTTTCCTTCTTTGTGAATTTGCCTAGTCTAGGTACCTCATATGAGTGGAATCATACATTTGTCCTTTAGTATCTGGCTTATTTCACTTAGAATAATACTTAAGATTCATCCATATTGTAGCATGTGTATCAGAATTTTATTCCTTCTTAAGGCTGAATAATATTCCCTCGTATGTATATAACGTATTTGTTTATTCATCTGTTGATGGACATTTGGGTTGTTTCTACCTTTTAGCTATTGTGAATAATACTGCTGTGAACATGAGTAAACAAGTATTTACTCTCAGTTTTTTTGGGTATGTGCCTAAGAGTGGAATTGCTGGATCACATGGTAATTTTATAATTTTTGAGAAATCACCACACTGTTTTACATAATGGCTGCGCTATTTTACATTCCTACCAGCAAAACACAAAGGTTCCAATTTCTCCACATTCTCACTAACACTTGTTTTTCTTTTCTTTTTCTCTTCCTTCCTTCATTTTTTAAAAAAGCAGTACCCATTCTAATGGGTGTGAAGTGGTATCTCATTGTGGTTTTGATTTTCATTTCCCTAATGACTGGTGATATTGAACACTTTTTCAAGTAGTTACTGGCTATTGTATATTTATTCAAATCCTTTGCCCATTTTTGAATTGGGCTGTTTGGTTTTTGGGGAGAATTATATGCACAAATCTATCTTGCTTCAAAGATCTTCTGGGAGTTTTAATATTTGTTTGGTGTTTTTTTTAAAATAAATTTATTTATTTATTGGCTGTGTTGGGTTGTCATTGCTGCATGTGGGCTTTCTCTAGTTGCCGTTATCAAGGGCTACTCTTCATTGTGGTGCTCAGGCTCCTCATTGTGGAGGCTTCTCTTGTTGCAGAGCATGGGCTCTAGGTGCGAGGGCTTCAGTAGTTGCAGCACATGGGCTCAATAATTGTGGCTCATGGGCTCTAGCGCGCAGCCTCCATAGTTGTGGTACACAGGCTTAGCTGCTCCACAGCATTTGGGATCTTCCTGGGGCAAGGCTCGAACCCGTGTCCCCTGCATTGGCAGGCAGATTCTTAACCACTGTGCCACCTAGGAAGTCCCTCGTTTGGTATTTTCTATCTAACATATCTAGAAATTGCTCCACAGAAATTTTTTTTCATGTTTCTATGACAGTGGCGTGACAGTGGCAGATCTTTCTTTGTAATAGATGAAGCAGACAGTGATTCCAAGTTACTTCCCACGTGTCTGGGCTGTTTTCAGCGTTCTCCTATTGTTTCTATATGGCAAACTTCCAGAAAAGAATCGTTGACTAGACTAATTGCAAGTGATTTGTGTGTGAGACTCCCAAGGCTCCAGTGATAGACCTGTTAAACTTCACTTTTCTTTGGGGTAAAAAATTTTATCTCAGTGAAATACAAAACATAAACAAAACAAACAAAGACACCTTCACTCTTTGGTTGCTAATTAGACTTGCAAATGAGAAATTCACTTTCTAAATTTCACATCGTTATTGAGAGAATTTGCTTCTGCTCCAGCAACGGCAGCTCTGACACAGGTTTGCCACGTTCCTCTTTTAACCCAAAAACTACAGCCCAAGAGCTACATAAATTTGGTGCTAGAGATATTGATAATTGTAACCAACTTCTGACCTTCATTAGGATGCTCAGGGTTAAAAGTTTTAAGTGTGATTCTGAAGCTGTAGAAATATAAAACACATTTAAAAATGTCAAACATGTTTGTAACTAAAGAATCAGTTGAACACATCTGAGTACACTTGTTTATGTCTTTTATGGTAGTGCTAACATTTGAGTGCAAATAAATGGAACAATAGCAGAAACAATAGAAAAGAACTACCATTTAGAAGTACTCACTATGTCCGGGGCATCATGCCAAATACTCTCCATTTTGATCATGTTTAATAATTGCAAATCAGGAAAATGAAGCTCAAGGATTCAAGAAAGTTGCTCAGGTTACATACTTGGGAAGTGGCAGAGACTGGTTACAAAGCCAGGTCAGTGTGACTCCCAACCTCATAACAGAAATCCAACAGCTTGTTAAATGGAAGAGAAACAGGGAAATACATTTCAAGTAGCTTAATATTATTGCAACTGGCTGAAGACATAGACATCATCTAGAAAATAGGAGATTTAAGTAGTTTTTTTTTTAACTGTGTTGGGAATGTTACATAAAAATGCAGAAAGCCAATTGCTCATCTTAACCTTCCTATTGGTTGCTGGTGTCTTCTCTAAGTGTGTTGCAGTTTTTCTTTTCATATTCAAATTTTGGATTAAAATATTTTGTTTATGTTTTGATTGGCTTTTATATCAACTATTATGGTCTCCTCATTGGCCTTACCACCACTTTCTGAACAAAATGCTACAAATAGTCTCCTTTCCTTAAAGTTCTTACCACGCCCCCATCTTTCAACTCTAAGCCTTGACTGCTTCCCTAAACCTGTCTTTAATGGATTCTGTTTCTTCATATGAGGTTTGAAAGTCTCCAGTTAATCTACTTTTGCCTATATTATAGTTCTTGGTTCTTGACAACCATATTTTTGAGACTTTTGTCTTATACTTTCTCATTTGTGGCCTTTCTTGGGGTTTTGGGGGCTTTTTTCTACCGTCTTTTTGAATTTATGGGAATTCATGGCCTTTCTCTTTTAGGTTGACGCCTAAAGACTTTCTCTAGAATCTCTCTTACTAGACCAGCTTTCAGCTTTCTAGAATGGAAAAACCAGTTGTTTCAAATTGATCAGAAATCTACTCTTGGATCAGTCAGTCATGACCAGTTGGGTAGGGACCAGAATCCCATAGTACAGACATGGCTGCTGGGAGTCTACTGATATAGACTATGTTAGGGGCATTCCTGGAGAAGGCAGAATGTTTACTAGCCAGGTACTCATCTAAGAGGTGCTTTCTACACTCTGTAGACCAGGGCATTGTAAAAAGTTATGATGTCCTTGTAAATAAGATAGAGAAACATGAGCTGAATCCTGGGGAATTGGGTGCAATTGTAAGTAACTGAACAACCAAATCCAAAGAAGGTGTACTGATGTTAGCCGAAGGCAGGTTATTAGTGATAAGCTGAAAGGCTCTGCTCACCCTGCCCTGAGTTCAGCATTTCTCTCAGTGATTCAGATGAGCTATCCCTAGAATGCAAGTGCCCACATGAACAGAGGCTATGGCCCTGAGTTTCTTGGTGCCATCAAGACACATTAAGAAAGTGATAGTCATTTGTCATTTTCTGGCCACCCTCAACTCCCATTCCTGAGTATACTACCCTCCAGTCTTAATGGGACTCCCATTAGAGCTCCCCTGGAAATGAGTGATGCAAAGATGGGGAAGTGGCTGGAGTTCACTCATCCCTCCACTCCCACTCCCAGCCTTTTCTCTATTCTTTTCTCCTGAGACTCCATTTACTGAACATTGGACTTTTGGATTTTATCTGTTCTTTCACATTTTCTCTCTTTTTATCCTATGCTCTAGGCGATTTCTTCTATTTTATATTATGATTTGTGAACATTTTATTTCTGCTATCATATTTTAAATCTCTAATTGCTTCTCTGATTATTCTTTTTTCTAATCCACCTCTTCTTTATAAAACCTTTCTTAAATCACTTTGAGTCAAGTTTTCTTCTATTCCCTCATTGTCTTTGTTTCCACCAGAATTTGTTTTTCATGTTTATATAGCTTGGTCTTTCCTCTCCAGTTGCTGGATCTGCTAATATCTTGGTGATCTTTGCTTGTCTGGTCATATTTAAGAAAGAAGGTCCATGCAAGTGGGGTGACATCTCTCCAATGATCATTCTGACTGGGTGCTCTAGACATGAGGTGGAAGAGTCAAGTGGGAACTCATTTTTAGGTTGAGCCCACCTGATGGCCAGAATGAGAACTTTACTGTGAGACATCAAATTGATGACTAAAAACCTTAGATTCTCCAATATGGAGAATTAATTTCTTTAAAGAAGAGCTGTCAGGGACTCGTTTGTTTACTTTTGCCTGAGGGCAAATGCCAGCTGCCTGTACTTACTGGGTATGAGGGAGGGACTGGAGGGTGGAAGTGGGTGGTGGAGAAAAGCAGGTGGGTTACAGTTGATCCACCTTCAGAGCTTGCCGGGTTCCCCAGGCTGACTGGAAACGCTCCTCAGCAGTCCTCATAGCTTGTCCTGGGCTGGCTGTCTAAGGCATCTTTTACCCGTTAACCCTCTTCCACCAACTTTCTGGCTTCCAAGTATATGGCAGCTATCTCATGCCCAAATGATACCTCCTTACTCTGTTCTCCTTCAGGTATTTCTCCTTTGTGCATTTCTGTTCCTTTAGTACAAAGAGTCAAGGCAGAGAGAGCATGTCTATTTCATTAATGAAAAACAACAATACACATTTACTGTTTGTTATCCCACAAGTAATATTTCTAGCAAAAGAACTATAAATTAATGTAATGGTTCCATCAAAACAAATACATTATTTTTTATTGGTTAAAAAAACTGTACAAGTAATATATAAAAACATGCTCCTTATAAAAATGCAAATACAAAAACATGTAGACTATAAAGGGAATCTGGCTTTTCTCTTCTTTTTTTCCCCAACCCAATTCTGCTCTTTTCCCAGGAAGTAACTGCTGTTAATAACTAGGTATGTATCCTTGACTATTGCTAATGTATTTATATATCTGTATCTGTCTGGTTATCAGGCTGTTTGTCTTTTTTATTTCAATAGGATCAAATTTTATGTGTTGTATTGTGAATTTTAACTTGGCCATATGTCTTGGATATCTTTTCATGACAGTAGATGTAGAGCTATCATTCTTTCCCCTGCTGGTTGACATTTAAGTAGTTTGCAGTTTTTCTTTTTCAGAAAGGCAAAATCTATTACTTTCTTGTTTCACTGACCCTTAGCATGTTTTCCACTCAAATTGAGAAATCCTTGTCATATCTGTAAAGAATCCCAGTGGATTAAATTGAAAAAACCTGACTGGATGAAATATAACAAGTTGAACAGATCATAATATATGATAATATTTAGAAGTACAACACTAAAGCTTCTTTATTAAAATTTATATTATCCTACCCCAGTTAATGATTGTAACAGAATCAAATCACATTTATTTTGCTCAGAGTTAAGGAGGCAAACCAGCTTGCATGTCATCTCTCAAACATACTAATAACAAATGCCCAGATTTAAAACGTCCTTGTTTTTTTCCTACTGTTCTTTTCCTACCATTTCCTGCCTTTTTTCTTAGTTTATTCACCATGCTCTAAACTCTTGATTTATTGCTCATTCTTTTTGTTATGGGTCTTGAAACTGAAATCAGTTTACTCTCAAGAGAATCATTAGATTGTTAATTTCCAAATGAATCATCTTTATAAGAATGCATAAAAATATCTATGAGAAAATATACATTTTGGGGACCCAGATCCACACCTGCCCTGGAGAAAGGTCACGTTCTCCACTTTTTTTTTCATCTTTATTGGAGTATAATTGCTTTACAATATCCTGTTAGTTTCTGCTGTACAACAAAGTGAATCAGCTATATGTATACTAACCCCTCCCTCTTGGGCTTCCCTCCCACCCTCCCTAACCCACCCATTTAGGTCTTCACAAAGCATTGAGCTGATCTTGCTGTGCTCTGCAGCAGCTTCTCACTAGTCATCTATTTTACATTTTGAAGAGCAGAAATCCTCCTGCGTGGCCAGTTCTGGCAGGTCCTTATATTGTTCCATACCAAAAGATTTTGAGAGTTCTATGCTTGGTTAGCACTGACTTTCCTTGGCTCTGTGGCAGAATGACACCACACCCCCACACACACACCCCCACACCCCTACCCCCATTTTCACATTTCTTCATCTGTAGAAAACTGGTGCTCACTGGTCTCCCCTCTGTAAGGTTGGATCAGAACTCCAGCTTACACTCTGCTTTTAACAAATTCACCAAGCACTAAACTATGTTCAGGCACTGTTGTATGCATTTCACATTCATTATCTCATTTAATCCTCAAAATAATCCCACAGATTAGATTTAGAGAGATTAAGGTACTTGCTTAAAGTCACACAGTATCCATTCATTTGTTGATGGGCATTTAGGTTGCTTCCATGTCCTGTCTATTGTAAATAGTGCTGCAGTAAACATTATGGTACAAGTTTCTTTTGGGATTATGGTTTTCTTTGGGTATATGCCCAGGAGTGGGATTACTGGATCATATGGTAGTTCTATTTGTAGTTTTTTAAGGAACCTCCAAATTGTTTTCCATAGTGGCTGTACCAACTTACAGTCCCACCAACAGTGCAGGAGAGTGGATACAGAAGATGTGACATATATATACAATGGAATATTACTCAGCGATAAAAAGGGATGAGATGGAGCTATATGTAATGAGGTGGATAGAACTACAATCTGTCATACAGAGTGAAGTAAGTCAGAAAGAGAAGGACAAATATTGTATGCTAACTCACATATACGGAATCTAAAAATGGTACTGATGAACTCAGTGACAAGAACAAGGAAGCAGATACAGAGAATGGACTGGAGAACTCGAGGTATGGGAGGGGGCGGGGGGTGAAGGGGAAACTGAGAAGAAGCGAGAGAGTAGCACAGACATATATATACTACCAACTGTAAAATAGTCAGTGGGAAGTTGTTGTATAACAAAGGGAGTCCAACTCGAGGATGGAAGATGCCTTAGAGGACTGGGGCAGGGAGGGTGGGGGGGACTCGAGGGGGGGGGCGTCAAGGAAGGGAGGGAATATGGGGATATGTGTATAAAAACAGTTGATTGAACCTGGTGTACCCCCAAAAAAATAAAATAAAAAAAAAAAAAAAAAAAAAAAAGTCACACAGTAAGTGGTAGAACGCTGGACTTCAAACCTGGGTCTGCTTCGCACCAAAGCTTAAGCTCTGACCTCTGTGCTATACATTCACCACTCAGCCAATGAACCCTCATGAGTGCGTGAGAAGAGAAACCTGAAGGCACTACCCACTAGATGAGTGGCTGGGAGGCTAGATGATGGCCCCCCAAAAGGTAGTCACCTCCTCATCTCTGGAACCTCTGAATGTTGCTTTATGTGGTAAAAAAGGACTTATGCAAATGTGATTAAGTTAAGAACCTTGAAATGGGAAGAGTATCCTGGATTATCCAGGTGGAACCTAAATACAGTCACATATATCGTCATAAAAGGGCGGCAGGGGATCTGACACACACACAGCAGAGTTGGTAAGGCAGTGTGATCGTGGAGGCAGAGACAGCAGTGATCAGCCACAAACCAAGAAACGCCAGCTGCTACTAGAAGCTGGAAAAGGCAAGGAACGATGTTCCCCTGGAGCCTCCAGAGAAAGCACAGCCCTAATGACACCTTGGTTTGGCCCAGCGATTCTGGTTTCAGACTTCTGGCCTCCAGAACTATGAGAAAATAAGTTTCTGTTGTTTTAAGCCACTAAGTTTGTGGTAATTTGTTATGGCAATCACAGGTGACTTTGTGACCTCTCTAGTGCAGTTTCCTTATCTGTAAAATAAGGATATTAATGGTGATACCTAGAATTGAAAAAAAAAAAAAGAATGTAAAGTGCTAGCATTTTCCTATCACAAGGTAAATGCTCCACAGAGCTATTATCACTTGCAGGATCTGATAGGAATATGTGTGGGGTGTTTTGGGAGCCCATGGGAAGGAAGGGCACTTAACCCAGCCTCTAGTTCATAAAATGCACATGACCATCCATTACGTAAGGTTAACAAAAAAGTTGAAGTTAATTAAAAATGACAGTGTATTGGCATTTATTGACCAAATGACAGAGAGTTCACAAAAAAACCTCCACCCCTAATTTCTAAGAGTGACTGCAACCATCAGAGAAACTTTTCAGGTGGTATCTCTTATTACCTGGTGGATGCCCCAGCGACTTTCTTATTTTTCTGGAGGTGATTCTGAATGGTCATTCCAGGACACGTTAATTAATGAACCATAAAAATAAACACTGCAACTGGAAACTGGAAGTGTAAATTCAGTTGCCTATCAGGAATGTAATCTGTGACCATCACACTTTGTCCACAGAAATGAGCAGAGGGAGGGCTGGGCTGGTCCAGGGGCCTGGTGCCCAGGCTTGTAAGGATTATTTCTCCCTGAGGGCTGCACTGAAGCTGGGCCAGGGAGTTTGCCTTTGAGCTGTTCCCATTTGTTCATCCAGCTCCTGGAGAGACGTCACTGACTTCGTTATGGGTTGTTCTGGGCTAGTAATGGAGGAGTTAGCAGGATGGCCTGGAGTGGCTCTCAGCGGGCTGGTGCCAGCTGACACATGCCACTTAGGTTTCCAAGGAGCCAAGCTGTCCCCACTCACGCATGGCTGATGCACTTGTGGCTAAATGCAGTGCTGCCAGGGCCCCAGGCCAGAATCAGGGCAGGAAATAGAATACCACCTCCATCACCAGGGAAACAGTGGTCTGCGTGCATGATTTAAACTGGGGCCAACAAGAAAGCTCGAAGGCAGGGTCAGCAGAGGAAGGGAGACCAGAGGGTGGCTTGCATGGATTCTGTCTTGGGTTATAACTGTTGACAAGCCACTTAGCTGCCCCCATGTTTAAGTTTATTTTCATATAAGATGGAGGTAACAATATTTACGCATCTCACTGGGGACTTATGAAAACAACGTTTCTGACAGACCGCTCGGGATCCATGGATGGAAGGTGGTATGTAAGTGCAGATGGTAAACTTACTGTATGTGTGTGTTTTCAGCAAGTGCATTAGGGCATGTAGACCCTCGGAAAACACATTTAGACTCTGACCAAAAGCAAACAATAATAAAAACTAACAATTTTAAGTGCATGGATTTGTCTTTGGTTTTGTGCAGGATTTGGGGGAATTGCATGTGTAATTCAGACTTCAAGACTGTTTTCAAACATTGCTGTGATTATTAATACTTACGGCTCAAGTCATTTGAGAGTGCTGTCGTTGTTGATTGTTTCCAAACATTTGCCAACTTTGCTCTAAAAAATTCCCAAATTAATTCTACTCTATAGTTTATGAGTTGCACGTGGAGTCTGGAACTTTTGTTCCCAAGTTGGAAAGGGGCAAAAATCTATTTAAAAGCCAAAGTACAAAGAGGAATCCTTGCTTTATCCCCTGGGGGTTTACTGTTTCTGAGGAGTCCTGAGTATGTTACATATACATTTGTTCTGTTCATTTAAGGTTAAGTGATGATTGAGCTCTGACCTCCCTTTAAGGTTAAGTGATTGAGCTCTGACCTCCCTCTGACCTCCCTAAATGTTGTTTTCTGTCACTTGGGTTCCTGAGGGAGTCTGTCAGTCTGTTCTTGGTTAATTAAACCTCTCTCTGGTACATATTGTCTGTCTAGAATAATTCCTGTGGGTCCAGGTGAATGGTAACTATTATAGAAAAATGTATAATAACACAAATAATACACTTAAAAATTAGAATGATTATATAAATGGAAAATAGAAAAGAAAGATCATCTGTAATTCTCTCATGCAGTATTAACCATACTGGCATATATGTATATTTTAAACAAAAATGGGATTCTAATGTATGTACTTGCTGTTTTGTGACCTGCTTTGGGGGTGAAGCCTTTACCTATTGGATCTGGGAGGAACACCATAGATCCTCAGAGTGTCTGGCCCGCAGTGGGGAAGGGGTCCTGCTTCAGTTGCGGGCATGGCATGTAAATGGTGGAATGAAGGCCTCAGAGTTTCAGTCAGCACTTGCAAAACGAGTTTTAAAGACTTGTTCTCTCAGTTGTCACTCCACTTCCTTAGCGCTCCTGTGTTTTGGCAACAGCCTACATCCCAGAACTGGTAAACACTTGCTGATTTTAGCTTCTGTGCAGATGATGATTCTGTTCACAGAACTTGATTAAGGCATGGTTTACATGCAGCACAATGTACAAATCTTACACAACTGTATGCACACATGCATGAACCAATGTGACAACCACCCAGGATATAAAACATCTCCAACATCCGAGAAGTGGCTTTGTGTCCCTTCTGAGTCAATTCCTCCTACCTCTAGGTAATCATTCCGTCCATTCTTAGACACTAATTTTATCATGTTATTTCCCACCTGAAAACATTCCACAGGATTATTGTGTCTTTATCTTGCTCCTTTGAGTCTAAATGTCTCTCCTTGACTTTCCAGGTCCGCTTTCTACTTTTTTTAAAAAAATAAATTTATTTATTTATTATTTATTTATTGGCTGCATTGGGTCTTCATTGCTGCACACAGGCCTTCTTTAGTTGCTGCGAAGGGGGGCTACTCTTCGTTGCTGTGCGCGGGTTTCTCTTGTTGTGGAGCATGGGCTCTAGATGCACGGGCTTCAGTAGTTGTGGCACATGGGCTCAGTAGTTGTGACTTGCGGGCTCTAGAGTGCAGGCTCAGTAGTTGTGGCACACAGGCTTAGCTGCTCTATGGCATGTGGGATCTTCCTGGACCAGGGATCAAACCCGTATCCCCCACATTGGCAGGCGAATTCTTAACCACTGCACCACCAGGGACGTCCCCAGGTCCACTTTCTTAAGAGTCCTGCCTGCTGAATCATTTGGGCCTCCATTGACATGTCCTGGCCCGAGGCCAGTCTCTGCAATGTCACTCCCATCTGCCAGGCTCCACCTGGAGCTTTGTTCACTCTGTGCCCTCACCTTTCCCTGGCCTCTCCGAATCTCACCCATCCTTCAAGGCTCAGCTCAAGTCCTATTTCTGGCAAGAAGTCCTTTCACTTTGCCAAACTTGTTTCCAATTTCTTTACCTCCCTCTTATACCCTGAAGTGGCCCAGGTCTGCCACTCCCTAAGCCCAGGCCCTGCTCCCCATCTATCTCTCCCCCTCTTCCCTTCCCCTTCTTGGTACTTTGCTACCAGCTCACCAAATTCTCTCCTCCATACCTCAGGTTCCACCCATTTTTCAGATTTGACACCAAAAATCCTGAGACCAGGCTCTCCTCCAAGGGTAGGGATAGGTTGAGAGGAGAGAATTTGAGCAGATGAAGATGGAATTCTTTTTCTCAGGTACAGAAGGGCTGGAAACACTGGTGTATCATGTAATTCTGCCCCATCCCACCCATGTCCTTCTCACCCAGAAGTTAGTGGCCATCTCACCTTCTCTGTTGTTCCAGTGGGTTAACTTTGCTCCCTGACCAAACTTCTGAGTTTCCCATGGCACACGCAGAGTTCAGAGCTCACAAGAGCCAGCACAATCAAGGGATTTAAATAATATATTGCAGCTAAAGTGCTTAGCACAGGGTCTGCCATAGTCAGGCTCAGAGCTAATATCAAAAGCCTGCAACCCCTACTGTGATTCCTGTCAAGCCAGGTGTGTTGGGGATCCCAAAGCGATTGTCATTGTGTGTGTGTGTGTGTGTGTTGTGTGTGTGGTCAGAAACCCTACCTACTACAGTGAACACAGGCCCTGGCGCCAAGGCCAGCTCTGCACTGACTCTCCCTGGGACCCTCAGTCTCTTCACGAGTAAAATAAGAATCATAGTCCATGCACCTCAGATGAACATAAGTGTGAGCACGCATCAAAGCACTTTGTAGGTGGGGACACCTTACCGGTGTGAGCCGGTAGAAGGACAGGCAATACAGTGTGTTGGCATGAAACTGGTTGGCCTAGTTCCAACTTGCAAATATGCTTGTGTTTCTGAATTGGCAGTTGGCAAACCCAGTCCCCCAGAGACAAAGTCAGGCTCTAGACAAGATGTTTCAGTTAGACTCCTTCAGCTGTAAGCAGCCTCAGGAGTCTGGCTGCCTGCATTGATATACAGGGTCTTACACTGACTTTGGAAAGTGGCTTCATCATTCCAAGCCTCAGTTTACTTGTCTGTGAAATGGGATAATACTCTCTTCCTCTTAGAATTGTTGTGAGGGGCAAAAGTGATTTCTGTGAAGGTATAGCACAGTGCCTGACATGTAGAAATGCTTGATAAATGTTAGTGCTTTTATTATTTTCTAATAAGTGTTGCTCTGTACATGTTGAATGAATGAATAGCTGCTGGTATGGATTTGGCTTATGAGGGTGCTTTTTATTCTTCTCTGGTATTTTCAGGCTGATTCCATCTGATCGTGCTTGGCTGGGAACAATTTTGACTTGGCATGTGGGAAAGGAATTGACAAAATAAAAAGGCTTCAACCAGGGGTAGGAATGCTGACTACAGAAGACAGTGAGATCCTGGGAGCAAACCCACCAGCCACCTGAGAGCTAGCAGAGGACTTCCCTGAGGCCAGGCCAGTCATGCAGCTGTCATTTCCCTCTCTGCTTCTTCAGAGAGGCCAACTTGACTTTGGTTTTATTCCCAAGCACAGTTCCTGGATTCATCCTGGCAGGACTGTGGCTGTCTTTCTGGATAGCCAGATGAGATAAGCTGTAGACATTTTTCTTTGAAAGAATAAGCAACCAATGTAGTATTGGGGGTCCCTGCCCTGTGGCCCCCTCCTCATCTCCTCAGACAACTGTCAGAGCTGAGCCTGTGGGCAAAGGCCAATTTCATGAGACACACACCCTTCTCAAACCCAGAGAGCGGTGTGGAGAGTTCCATGGCCACTCTGAGGGCAACAGTTTTGTTATTTGGTCCTGTCTTTGCCTTTGACTTAGTCCGTGACCTTCAGAAAGTCCCTTCCCCTCTCTGGGTCTCAGACCCTCCATCTACAAAATGAGGGAGTTGACCCTTACAGGCTCTAAAGTGCCTCCTGTTTCTGAAAGTGGCAGAGTGGTGTGAGTTATTGTTACTGAGTCCAAGCTCGCCCTGCTCGCCACACAATAGGCCAACGAATCGGAGACGAGGTGTTGAGGCAAGGAATACAGCTTTATTCGGAAAAGCCGGCAGACCAAGACGATGGCAAACTCACGTCTGTCAAAAAACCATCTTGCCTGAGTTAGAATTCAGGTTTCTTTTATACTAAAAAGGGAAGGGGTGTTGTTGGTTACTGCAGATGTCCTACTGCCAGAGTCCTTTGTCCTTGCAGTTGTCCATGTAGGTCAGTCAGGTCATGACGTTCCTGTAAACCTCCAACAAGGCAAATGTTATTCTTTGTTCTGAAAGTTTAATGAATGGAAAAGTGTTATACCTTTAAAGGTCAGAGGTGCGAGAATGGGCTATCCTGTATATTTCAGGCTATAAAGCAACATTCTAAACTTGTAGCAAAAGCAACAGAATGCGAAGGTTAATGTAAAACTAACAGATCCAACATGGAGTCCAGTTTAGCTCTTCCCTGTAACATTATCAACCTGGGTTAGAATTCTGGCTCCACTGTTTTCTGACTCTGTGGCCTTGGGTGAGCCCCATAAGTTCTTTAGATGGATCCCCCTCTGTAAAATGGGGATGATAAATAGTAATCTAGACATTTGCAGCTAAAGTGCTTAGCATAGGATCTGCCCATGGTCAAGTTCAGGAAAGCAAGCTAATATCAAAAGCCTGCATCCCCTTCTCTGATTCCTGTCAGCCAGGCCAGGTGAGTTGGGGCCCTGGAGTGACATGTGTGTGTGTGTGTGTCTGTCTGTCTGTCTGTGGACCCGTGCCAGTGTGTGTGTGGAGGGCTTGGCCTCCCCCAGGGCACTCTGGGAAGGTCTGTCCAGGGAGCCTCCCTGAGGGCAACAGCTGAGTTGGAGCAGGCAGCTCATTCAGCAGAAGCTGCAGGTCACGGCCTTCTCCTCAAGGCCCCAGTCTTTGGGGCTCTAGATATCTTCATTGCTTCCTGAGTAGTTTTACTTGAAGAGGTAATAGCTGGTTCTTCCCAGCCTGGAGGTAACTAAGCAGGTTCCCAGCCAGATTGCAAGCAGACCCCGTGAAGAAAAGCAACTTGTTGTGTTGCTGTGCATGGCTTTGCTCTGCCCTGGAGGGCTGCCTGAAGGCAAGGAGTCCCAGCTCTTCTCCTGCGCCCCTGCACCAGGATTCTGGGTTTTGAACTCAGGTCAGCTCTGTCCTAGGACTCCCGCACTTCTTTCTTCTCTCCTTGGACCACACGGTGTTTGTTTTACACTGGACACTCTGCTAAGTGATGCAGGAAGTAGGCCCCCAGGGAGGCAGATACTGCCTAGCAAAGCAGATAACCAAGTGAAGCCTCTGGATGCCTCTGGGGCCTGGGGCAGGCTCAGAGATAAGCGGAAATGCCAGGCTTATCGCTGCTGCGGCCCAAGTTCTAGAGAAGCCATCCTGGCCGGCCCACCTCGTTCCCAGGGCTCCGGGCAGTCGGGCATCTCCAGGCAGAGTAAACACTGGGTTGGCACAGCCACAGCAGCAGGACGGGGACTCTGTGCCCCACTCCGGCACTTCGCAGTCCCAGCGCCAGAGGCCAGCAGCGGGCGTCGGATTACACCCAGATATTTGCGGTAAGCAGGCTGGTCTGCTTTGAAGTAGGAGCCTGAGGAATAATTGCTAGGTTCAAGGGACTAAGGGAGTCTCAGTGACAATTGTCCCCCAGGTCTGGATGCTCTTGAACCAAGAAACTCAATCAGCAGGAAGCTTTGGTTGATGGGTACAGCCTGGGGATAGTCAGCACGACGCCTTTCCTGGCTAATGTGGGGTGTAGCGGGCAGAGAAGGCCAAGGGGCAGCTAACCCCGAAGTTGTCCACGTTGAACCCTGAGAGACTTTCTGAGGTTCTGTTTCATCTCTGGTTTCCTTTCAGGAGTAAGTGCAGCTTCGGGGAGGATGTGTCTGCACTTTCTGAGTGCATATCAGCTAATGGTGCATGCGGGGAGGTGGCCTGGGCCAGGCCAGGTGACTGGGGGAGCTGATTTAGGACTGGGAAGACACCCCCTCGTCCTCCTGCCCCCACCCCACAATGAGGCAACTGAGTACACTGCCATCCTTGTTGGCTGACTCTCTGGGGTGGGATGGGCGTGGTGAGGGGTGGTGAGTTCCAGTCTCTACTATTTTCATGTACTTGCCATGTGTACTTACCAGGTGCTGTGCTAAGTGTTTTACTTACCTGAATACTCAAATAGCACTGAGGTTATTGCACTGTTATGAGCCCCTTTTACAAATGAGGAAAGCTGTGTTCACGGAGGTTAAGTTCCAGGTATGTGACTGGCTCACACAAGCACTTAGGTATGAAAGCAGGTAAGTACACCTTTCCTCAAGATACGTGGCCTCCATCTCTCAGAAAATTGTCATGATATTTGATTTTTTTAAAACAAGACCCTTCACTGCCTTGTGCGGCCGCACTTGTTATAAATCCGCAAACCTACAGTGTCTACCACATGTCAGCTAGATGTTGTGCCCTTGAGCTGTGCAAAACCTGCTTTCCATCCTGCTCCCCAGCGGCAAACACATTGAAGTCCTCGAGCTGCTTCTCCTGGTGTTTGCCTCCACTTCTCGCCTCAATAATTTTGTTCCTTACCTATGGACTCCCTCTCAAGAGAAATGAAGATCGAGCTCTCCCCATTTTCCCTTCTCAACTCTCGTAATACATGTATCACTATTTTAACTTAATAAAGTATTTACTTCATTATGGCACAACATTATATAACATATATATAAAAAGTAATATTATAGTATATAAATATTATTCACTGAAAATTCAATCATGTACTTTAATTTCATTCTTTCCTGAACTCTGATTTTCTTGGAGGCTCTGATTTCTTTTGTTCCCCCTTTGCCCTGTTGTCAGCGTCATACTGCTGGCTGTGCGCCAAGCTCTGTTCCCCTGTGCCTTGCAAGCATTCTCAAGTGACCCCCCTGACAACTCCACGAAGTGAGTACATTGTTATTATGTTACAGCCCAGGAAGTACAGACTCAGAGAGGCTAAATAAACTGGCCCAGGGTTCTGCCTGAAAACTGGCAGAGGCAGGAGTTAAATCCAGATAGTCTGACCCTAGGCCCCATCCTCTTAACATTTTACTACCTGTTTAATTATATTATATTGTATACTGTTTCCCACCCCCTCTGAAGTCCTCCTTTTTGGGGACGCTCCATCTTCCTGCTTCAACTATGGGCCTATGTTGAAGCTGTTGTTTCCTGAAGCTCTTTTTTTTTATTTGTTTAGTCCCTAGTTTTGCTGGTGTTTATCCTCCAAGCAGCTTCCATAGAAAGGGCGCGTACATTTTTTTACATCTTGGAAAGTCTTAAAACTCTTCATTCTGTCCTCTGACAATGGCACAGTGTCTTCAAAATACTAATTCTCGCTCATCCAGAATTTTACATACAACCTGTCATGCCACATCCAGTTGTTTCTAGGATGAGAAGTCTGGTGTCATTCTGATTCCAGTTCTTTGATATGTGATTTTTTTTCTTTTAAATTTCAGGGAGCTTTTATAATCTGCTCTTTATTCCTCTGTTCTAAAGTTGCATAATGTCTGTAGTGTTTCTTTGATAAATTCCTTCCCTCTTTCTTTCATTTCTCCTATCGAACTCAAATTAATTAGATATAAGACCAGCTGGATCCACTGTCTCTCTTTCTTATCTTTTCTCTCCTAATGTACACATCTTCATCTTTCAGTTCTATTTTCTGGAATATTAGCTTAACTTTGTTTTCTAATGCCTATATTGGATTTTTAAATGTTAACATTCGTATTTGTAAATCCCAAGACCTCTCTTTTAGTCTATGCTTGTTCTTTTTCCATAACATCCTCTTCTTTTTTAACGGGTAGAACAATCTTTCACACTTTTCTGTGGTTACTGAGGACCGTTTTTGAAACTTTCTTCTGTTTCTTGTTTTCTTTGTTTCTGCCATATTTCTGTTTATTTGTTTTGAGCTCCCCTTTTCATCTTGGGGGCTTTCTTTGAATACCTGGTGATTCTTTTTTTCTGTGCATATTTCAGAATAAGGCACAAAAACCGGAGTGGGTGGCTGAGGCTTGTTGACTGCTTGGCTTTATTGAGGATCAGATGAGGAGCTCCCAAGGGAGCCCACAGTCAGTGCATAGAACTGTTGTTTTGTAGACTGCTACATCTCTCCAGAAACAGATCTCTGATCTGCCTGGAGGGTGAGGAAGAAGAGCTATAGTTTTGGATGGACTCCTCAGCCTTGCATTTCTGCTCCCTTCTTCCTCCACCTGGGGTCTCAGTTTCCACAGGCCTCTCTGGGGTTCTTGAAGGAAAACTGGCTCTGTCACCAGAAAGATGAGGGAAGAGACTTGGGGTTCAGTGCACACTGACTGCAGCCTATGGCAAACAGAGGTCGACCTGTGTTTTTCCGGGAGTGGATCAGCTGTCGGTCCTCACCTAGGAAAGATGACATGCCATTGCACTTGCTACTCTGTACACCCAGCTTGGCTGCCTCTTCTCTGGGCTGCATTCTCTTGACTTGGTGGGTAGCATGCCTCCCTTGTCCTTTGGACAAGCACTGTTGCCCAAAAAGAATTGCCCATGACTCTTGCTGTGCCCTCTAAATCAGGGAGTTGGAGAGAAGCCATGCACCAGCCCTCAGAGAACCCACGTGCTCATAAACTCATTTCTTCTGGAGGCCGAGAAATGAAAGGGATTCAAAACTCGTCTTCCTGGCTGCTCTTTTTCATCAAAGATGCCTAAGGACTTGTCCTGTCGGCATATTCTGAGCTTTCTCACAGAGGGTCCCAGAGCTTACTTCTGGGAATTGTAAGAGCTTCCTGCACTCTGCTCATTTGATTGTTCGGGGAAACCCCAGCCTCCTCCTTCCACAATTCTCCCGGTGGTCAGCCCAGCCTCCTGCTCCTGCTGGAGCCTCCTTAGTTCATTCCTTCCATATAGTTGCTTTGAATACCTATGTGCCAGGCACGCTGGTGCATTGGGGATCAAGGCAAGCCAAAGAGGCACTTTTCTGGCCTCAGGGGCCTTCAAGGTGGTTCCGAAACAGTGGATGACGTTGTTCGCAGTAAACGAGCTGCCTTGCAATTACTTGTCGCTTAAGGGAGACCTGGGGCACATCCTTGTATAATTTAAATAATTAGCTTTTGATAAAAATAGGTGTCTGGGACATTTATTTGTGTCCTCTGTTTTCACCTAGACTTTCAAGTTATCTTCCCAGGCTTTGTTAACCCAGGACTTGCCTGGATGCAGGCGGCTCTGAAGATCTCTAGAGCAGCGGTCACAGTGAAGCAGCCTGTGCCAAGCATTGGTGGGAACCATCTCCCAGACATGGCATCTGTCTCTTTAGACTGTGGGCACTTCCTTTCACAAAGATTATTGGCACCTACTGTAGGACAGATGTTGTGCTGGGTGTTAGACTTCCAGAGACTTCTCTAGGTGGACACTTCCCAAAGTTTGATCCAGGAGATGGTAGTTCCACAGGGAAGTATTACACAGGAAGTGCAGGGGACGGAGTGAGTCCCTAGTCAGATGCTGGTTTCTTTCTGTGGCAGATGAGATCCTGCTGAGGTGCACAGTGAATCCCCAGGAGGGACTGGAGCCCGGTGTGCCCCAACATTCTTTTTCCAAGGAGAGTTTATCTGTATGTTTTAAATCACTGTAAATGTAACAGAGCGGCACTCTTCTGAGCATGCTCTGGGCCATTCCACCAATGACACCCAGTCTGTGCTCCTGAAATGTGTCTGGATTTCCACATGGGCTGCTAAGGCAGCTGTCCCGACAGAGGCGGGTGGCGAGGGGTTTGTGGTCAAGCTGCACATTATGTTTACCCTTCACCTGCAGCTTTAGACAGCAAAATGATCCCAAGGTGCTTTTAGGTGTCAGAGTTCCAGGTCACATTTATTCTCGTAATTGCTTTTATTCAGAAGGAGGGAGTTTAGGGGATGCCTCCCTGGTGCCGGCCTTCCCCAGAGCCGCACTATCCTCAGGAGGTCGCGTGCAGGGCCGCCTTGGACAGAGTCCCTTTCTGGCCTTGCTTTCTCTCTATGAGGGCCTGGTCGCAAGTGGTGTCAGTGGACCGCTCCGCGGCAGCCTCGGGCTCTCTGGTGTCCTACCCCACCTTAGTGTCAGCTTAAGCATGTCCTTCTGTATTGATTGATGCTTCTGTAAAAGTTTCATTTGAACCAAGGGTTTCTGAGGCTAAAATATTGGGAAACCACAGGAAACACAGGCCCCCTTGCTCTCTAGGGCCCTACTGTGTCTGTTTCAGTTTAGAGACTGGTTGCCTGATGCCTGTGTCGTCATCCTTGGGGGAGAATGGGGTCGCTGGCAAATGCTCCCCAGAGGGCTCTGCGAGGAACGTGACCTGTGGGATGACACTTGGCAAGTAACCTAGGCCATTGGCCCTCACTTCTATTTTTAGGTACAAGTGACTAGTGACTGGGGGCCCCATGTGGGGAGGGACCTGCAGATGCACTCCACAGCAGCCTAAATACCTTAGGGGCATCAGCAAAGTAGGGGCACCAAAATTTTGTTTTTAATTTGCAGAAGCATCAAATTTTTCCTCATGGCAAAAATCAGAACTTTGTTGAATGGCCTCACGTTTCTTTCTGTTTTGGTCTTGCTTCTTATTGTGAATTGGATGTGTATGTGGTGGGTGGGACCCATCCGCTCCTCAGCGCTTTGGGCCTCTAAAGCCCTTACTCTGCCCTGTATCCCTGAGGCCCCCTTGTAGAGTCCAGCGTTCAGGACACTACCTAAAGGATCCCTTTCCTTCTAACCTTTAGTTTCAGCTACACAAACTTTGCCTGCCCTGGGCAGATTCTTAAAATATTTGCCCATCAGCAGCCTCTCAGAGAGGAATGTTAAATGCTGCCATGATGTCAAAGGGGCCCCCAAGGAGAAGGGCCTGGGCCAAGCCCAGCCTGTCACTCATGGCCACCGAAGAGTAGGAGATAAGCAAAGGCAACGGCTTGGAGAGAGCCTGGTCCTCTGCGCTCCCTGAACAACCCAGGCGAGCCTTAGCTAAACAACAATGAACTTCCAGGCACCGCTACCCAAGTGAAAGCCAGAGGTGTGCAGCTCTTCCAATTCCTCGCCCTTGGCAAGTCTTCGTCAGGATGTCAGGAGCCCCCAAGGAGAGTTTGGGGGCCCAGGGGCTGCCGGGGTTGGGCAAGGCCTGCTTAACCACCATGGACAAAAAGCTTAACATGCTGAATGAGAAGGTCGACAAACTCTTACATTTCCAAGAAGATGTCATGGAGAAACTGCAGTGCGTGTACCGAGGTATGGGCCACCTGGAGCAAGGCCTACACCGGCTGGAGGCGTCCCGAGTTCCGGGTCCTGCTGGGGCTGACTGCACTCCCCCGGCTGACACGCAGGCTGGGTGGCCGGAGGTCCTGGAGCTGGTGAGGGCCGGGCAGCAGGATGCCGCCCATCAGGGCGCCAGGCTCGAAGCCCTCTTCCGGATGGTGGTGGCTGTGGACAAGGCCATAGCTTTGGTGGGGGCCGTGCTCCAGAACTCGAAGGTGGTGGATTTTATCATGCAAGGGAGTGTCCCCTGGAGGAAGGGAAGCCTGGCCGACAGCCCTGCGGAGGTTGGTTCCTGCTTCCCTGCCCCGGTGCCCGTCTGGCTGGAAGGGAGGCTCGGGGCCCTGTTGGGGAGACCAGACAGGAAACTAGTCTTAGGAGAGCTGGAAGGCTGTTGTCCCCTCTTGTGCCTCCTGTGTGACCTGTTGATGGGAATGAGGAGAGATGGAAGCTTAAAGCCTGTAGGTGGGTTTGCAGACAGGGCAGGATAGGTGGATTTCTCCCCGGGAAAGGGAGAGGCAGTGCCCTGGCAAAGACTGTGGGGCCCTGGGCAGTGCAGGGCACCTAGGAGTCGGGGATGAATGAGCCATTAGGGAGAGTAGGGCAGTTACACTTCTTTGACATCCCAGGAACTTCTCTTCTCCTTACACCTGAGGTGGGAGAGAGTGGGAAGCGCTCAGTTTGCCCTGACAGAGCCACCTTCAGAAACCCAGACCTCCCTCCCTTCCTGTCCCCAACCTTGTGCTCTGTCCCTGAGTGGGTGGAGAGTGCAGCTGCCTGTGGGGAGATGAGTGTTGACAGTGACCCACGGGGGACACAGGCTGGAGCCGGAGCCTGGGGGTGGAGTGTGGCATTTCTGGGAGCAGCTGTTCCCAAGGGTTGCATAATCAGACTCACTGGCTAATGGAAGCTTGGCTGGTGTGTGTGTGTGTGTGTGTGTGTGTGTGTGTATGTGTGTGTGTGTGTGTGTGTGTGTGTGTGTGTGTAGAGGTAACACTCTGGAAACAGCGAAGGGTAAGCCACCTAGCAACGCTCAGATGGCCTGGAGCCACCCTTTCAGATCTCTGCAGTTTCTCCTCTGCGCAGAATCTGTGCTTAAACTCTGTGTCAGAGACTGAGGCTTTCAGGAGCAAGGCTGCAGAAGTTTGCCTTCCCTCCTCACACGCAGCCATGCCAGAACTCCCTCTGCAGACCCCTTCCCCTCCCCGCCCTGAGGCTTCTGCAGAGCTGGCCCCTCCCACCCCAGCTCCCTGCTCCCTGTACCTCTTCTGAGAGTCAGACCTGCACCAGAGATTGACCTTCTGCTCTTAACACTGATAACAAACCTGGGCTTTAAAACAGAAAATAAATCTAATTTATGCACATGATAAAAAAACAGTCTCCCTCCTACTTCATCCCCCAGTCCCTGGGACAACCCTCCTCCCCAAACAATCATAGGAGCCAGTTTCCTGTGGAACCTTCCAGATAGAGTCTGTTTATCTATAAGCACATTGGTATACACACCACCCTCTTTGTTTTATTTTAACTCAAATATTATTCACGTTGTACTGGCCTGGATTTTTTTTAACAGTGTATTTTGGGCATTGTTTCATATTTATAGCTAGAAGGCTTCCTCGTTCTTATTCTTTAAGCTGCAGGGAGCTGTTTTTGAGGCTGTGTCTTAATTTGTTAATCAGTCCCATATCATTGTTTGTTTCTATTGTTTCTCATTTTAGCTATTATAAATAATGATGCAGTAACTGTCCATGGAAGTGTGACTTTATCTATATGACACACTCCTAGAAGTCGCAATGCTAAGCCAAAGAGTAAATTTATACAATAAATAAAGCCAAACCAATCTTCAAAGAAGTTATTCTAATTCAATAACGTATGGGAATGCTTATTGCCCATTTTTGCTAACAGAGCATATCATCCAGTTTTTGATTTTTTTGCCTGTCTGGCGGATGAAAACATCTTATTATGCATGTGTTTCTTAAGAAACATTTTCATATAAAAACTGTCAAACATTTATAAAAATAGAGATTAGTATAATGAACCCTGTGAGTCCGTAACTGGAGGCTGATGTTTCCCATCCACTTCCCTCTTTCCGGATTATTTTGAGGAAAATCTGGGACGTTAGATCATTTGTTCCGTAAGCATTTCAGCATATATTGGGTTGGCCAAAAATTCGCTCAGGGTTTTCCAGACAATGTTATGGAAAACCCCAAACGAACTTTTTGGCCAACCCAATATCTCTAACACAAAATGGTTCTTTAAAAAAAAAAAAATTATCATGATACCATTATCATGTCTAAAAGGTGAATGGTAACTTGATGTTACCAGTCAGTTTTCAAATGTCCCTGATCGGCTTATGCCTTATTTATTTTTTTAATTTGTTTATTTGAGTTAAAATCCAACTAAGGCAATTGGTTATATGTCTCTTAAAGCCAATTCTCTTTAAAAAATTCTTAAAATTAAAAAAAAAAAAACAACTTTTTGTTTGCTCATGGCCTTTTCCCTCTTTTCTATTTCCATTTTTGCCTCTTTCTTGATTTGTAAGAACTCTTCATATATTAGTGAAACTAGCTGTCACATGTGTTGCAGATATTTAGGCATTACTAGATAAGGCAAAGTCATGGAACTTTCTGTTTTTTGAGTTCTTGCCTCAGTTCTTGCCTGTGATTGATCTGGCATGTGATTGATCTCCCTTCCGGTCTTTGTGTTTAATACACATGTCAGTAACTATGCACAGGCCTGGTCTAGTCTCTCAGTCAGGCTGTCAGCTCCTTACCGACTGTGAGGCCTCTGCTTCCTTCTGTGTGCTGGCAGGGCTGGCCATTAAATGGCTGAGACCGAGCCCCAGCTATTTAACACACGGGCAATGCTGAAAACAGTGCATTGTGGAGACTTTCTGGAGATCCTTTTTGTATTTCCTAGAAGAGTAGGGGCATAGCAATTTGTGGAATTGAATTCAGTCCTAGCACTGGCTGCCAGGACTTCGTGAAGCTCCTCCTCAGGTCTGGAGTGCCCAGTGGCATTTCGTTTGGTTGTAACAATGAATCGGATTATTACTGAAAGCGATGTGCTCTCTCATGGACAGGGTCAGGCTCAGCCAGGATGCGCAGAATCAGTCAAGCCGCTCAGAAGGTGTCAGTCCTCCAGAGGCCTAGGTGTTTGGGGTCTAGCCTCCTTCTTCTGGATGCTTCAGACAAGGCAGGAACCAAAAGGTTGAGCCTTGAAGTCAAAATCCAGCTCTGCGTGTGTGTGTGTGTGTGTGTGTGTGTGTGTGTGTGTGTGTGTGTTCGCACACATCTCTCTCCACCAAAGACAGAGGGAGGGAGAAGACAGTCTGAGCGCCACAAGGTCTGCCAAAGGACAGTCTGTTCAAGTCTTTCTCTACTGGTGGGTGAAACAGGAGGCAGCTGTGATAATGTTTCCAGTTCCCCCAACCACAGGAGTGGCAGAACAGAGTCTGTAGAAAGACATCAAGGGAGAGGTCTATGAGGAGAAGAGCATCTAGGTCACATCGACGATGCTGCGTGATAACCATAATGACAGCAGCTGGCGTTTACTTATCAAGTGTCCCCACGTGTCACGTTGTTACCATTAAGAGGGCAAAGCTCGCTGCTCTGGAATCCCAAAGACATGAGCTGGAAACAGGGCTGAGAAAAGTGGGCACAGTGTAGGAAAAACAGTGGAACCAACCTGGAACCAAGCAGATCCTTACGTACCACTGCCCACTCCCACTCCAAGCACAAAGGCCCCTCCATGTCCCCTGCCTATTGTTTGTGGACAAGCTGAAGTCTCCTTGGCCTCCCTTAGTCACAAAAGAGCAGGCCCAAGCAGCTAATGATTAGGACAATAGAGTCACAGTCTCAGCTAACTGCATAATGGCCAGACTGCAGCCATAACATGAGCTGCTCCAACTTGAACAGTACTGAGTCTATGGCTAGCAGAGTTCCAAGAACTGGCCTCTTTGTGGGCATCAACATAATTATAATTTGTTCTGCCCGTATATGTAAATGGGCATCTGCAATTGTCAACAGAGAAAGGCTGCAGACCCACTCTAAGAGTACAGTGTCCTATGTCAGCACGAAGTTACAGAAGACGCACCTTCACCCATAACCCCATACAAATGGAATGATTTTCTGACAAGTGGGGATTTGTAAGCAGCCTTTGGTAGGAAAGAGCTCTTTGCAGGAAAGAACTCTCTGCAGGAGGCCCCTTTTGTCTTGTCACTAAACTTAAACTGGGCACCTCCATGCTCTACTCATCTCTGGCTCAAGCACAACTTTCAAATCTTTTGATCACACAATACCTTGCCTGACATGTTGGTTCTTTCTGTAGCTCAAAGAAGTAGAAATGAAGAATAAGTAATTAACAGATGACCAGATCTCTTCCCTAGCTTCCCCTTCAGTAAACTCCCAGACTGTGTGAACAAACTGAACAAGATAGCATCGACAAGCGAGAAGCCTGCTTATAGTGGGGGATGGCAATGACTCTGACCCCTTACCTCAATGATTAACTGAGATTACTTCTCTCTTTCCTTTAAAAATTTTCATGGCTGAGCAGATCTTTGGAGGTGGTTTTGGGGGGACACTGAGTCCACTATCTCCCCAGATTGCTGACATTCTGATTAAAAGCAACTTTACTTTCTACCAACATTTGCCTCTCTCAAGTATTGATTTTTGAGCAACAAGCAGCTGGATCTGATTTGGTAACAAACCTAACCTTCATCCTTAGGGTCAGGGAGACATGCAAGAGAGGTGAGGGCTATGGTGCCTTAGTTAGAGGGAACTGATCCAGCTGAGTTTTGCAATGTGGGCCTGGCGTTGCCAGGTCTTCAGATTTTTTTTTCCCAGAGAAGCTGGGAACCTAGAATTTTTTTCTAATCAGTTTTAAAAAGGTATAATTTACATACAATAAACTACACATACACACACTAAATATGCACATTTTAAGTATATAGTTCAACAAATGTATTTACCCTAATAACTACCACCACGATCAAAATGTAGAACAATTCTATAACCCCAAAAGGGAACTTAGAATTTTGATGTAAAAATCTCTGAGATTTAAAATGGTGATAACAAATTTAAAAATGTTAAATGCTGTGCAATCCAAACAAAATGAGAGCTCTTTGGGGCCTCTGTGGCCAAGGCAGGAGAAAATGCCTTCATTCTCTGGCCTGAGACCAGACCTGCTTCTGTGACAAGTGCTTAGGAGGAATATTAGGGGCCATATCAGTCAGAGGCTCAGCAGCACCAGGGGGCCCAGCAAGGGTCAGGACACCTAGAAATACTTGCACTTGGAAATACGGAGAGTTCTGGATGATTTCAGGAGCATGAGCACATGCACTGGTCTGTTGTGGACCATTCAGTTAAGGAAAAGCTGCTGAGAGCCTCTCTGGGTGGGCTCCGAGAATCCTTACATGATCAGCTCTGTCTGTCTCAGACAGGACAAAATCACCAGAGCTATTGAGCACTTCCCATGTGCTGGGAGCACCTCTCAGGAAATTAACTCCCCCAATCCTCCCACTAGCTCTACAAGTAGATAATATGACTCTCTCTCTTTCACAGATGAGGAAAGTGAGATGCAGATAAGTTGAGGATCTTGGCCAAGTGGTGAAGGTGGGGTTTAAGCCCAACAAGTCTGGCTCAAGGGTCCTGTCCTGTAAAGAGGCAACCATGGGATCCACCCATCTAGCGCCCAGGCAGACTTTATTAATTGATAGTGGCACTATCCCCCTGCAAGCATGGATTTATCTGGCTTGAGTATCCAACCAAGCCAACATGGTAATAGCCATGACCAATTCATCTATATTGACACTTTAAGATTAAATGTATTTTCCATACCTGGTCTATTATTTTGAGGTCTGGTCTATTTCAATCGCCCTTGTCAGTGACTAGGTCTGCCCTGCAATGCGGTGACCCATTAGAAAGGACTTGGTGACCTTGGGAGAGCTCAGTGTCCTTGTCTCCAAAATGACAATAGTCATGTGTACCCTCTCGTATTACTGTGAGACTAGGTGAAATAACCTAAGTGCTTCTATTTAAGCACAAGGTAGGTACTCAACAAATATCTGTGGCCTGAATCATGATGTTGATGATGATGCTAGTTGTTATGGTTATTCTTTTAGAACAAAGAGCGAGTGGAAGAGAAAGGAGCAAAACCAAAGCACACGCTGAGCACCAGAGGTGTGCAAGCCGAGCTCAGGAGGCCTTGGGAAGGTGAGTGGGGCCCTGTTTGCTTTATCCCACATACATACCTAATTTCAGAATAAAAATACCACCATCACCGCCATCACCACCAAAGTGATTGCTGAAGAACTGTTGAAGCTTCTTTTCCTTCCTTTTTTTTTTTTTTTTTGGCAGTTATTTTTGTCCTTTATGTTTATTCTACTCTGTATTGCTATGTTTATTTACTTTGCTTTAAATTTTTATGGATGGCTTTTTTTAAGTTTAATTTTCTTTTATAATTTTGCATATTTACATGGTTCCAAAGTCAAATTGACAAAACAAGATATATTAAGAGAAGTCTAGCTTCTATGTATGTTCCCTGCATCCTGTTTTCTTCCCCACATATGTAACCATTTAAAAAAGTTTGTCTTATCTTATCTTTGAGGTCCAGTCTCTTTAGACCACACTGTAAGTGGTTATACATGCACGTGTGCATGCTCACACACACACACAGGCTCCCTTCTTAGACAAATATAAGCATACCCTACGCTTCTCCACCTTGCTTTTCTCCACCAGTATATCCTGAGATCACTCCATAGCCGCATATAGAGATCTTAGTTTCTCCTTTTTTATGCCTGGGCGGCCCTGGTTTAGTCAACCAACCCCTCTCCTGATGGTCACTTGGGTTTTTTCCAGTCTGCCTATTATAAACATGGTAGACTGAATGGCCTTCTGCATATCCTTCACGATATCTTTGGGATAGGCTCTTCCAAATGGGAGAACATTTTTATCCTGCTTATTTTCCTATAGAGAGCCAGAAGGTGGACCTGCCAGAGGGGACCGTGGAGAGGCTGTCCCCCATCAGTGCTTCGGGGATAGGATCTGACCTCCTTACCCAGGCAGAGGCCTCACCAGAACGGGTGCGCCCAGAGGTGGAAGTCAAAGCTCCTGGAGCAGCCATCGAGAACCCTGGGACTGGCCTGGAATTGTCTGTGGTGTCTGAAAGGGTCAGTGAGGCTCCCGCTGGCCAGGAGGCTGCATCTGGTGCAGGACGAGGAACATTGTCTAGTAGGCCTGACCCTCAGCCCTCGGAGGAGGGCATGAGGCTGACTCCAGTGCCACCAGCCCAGGCCAAGGCAGCTCACAGGGGTGGAGAAACACCTCCAAGGTAAGAGACGTGTCTTCGAGCTGGGCAAGGGAAGGAATTAACTGCAGCCCCTGGGCTGGAGCCTGGCTAAGGGGCCAGGTGCTCCTGTTGAGTGTCCACTGTGTGTGCAGCGCTGGCCAGCCTCGAGAGGGGAGGACGGGAGAAGGCCAAGGCCCTCCTTTCGGGAGCCTAGAGCACTGGTTCTTACCTGGCACCCATCAGAATTATGGGAAGGAATTGTTTAGATACAAATGCCTAGAGATTCTGATTTATTCGGTCTGGAGTGAGGCTCAAGTACTGTTTATTTGTTTGTGTTTAAAGCTCCCCAGGTGAGTCCCACATGGAACAAGACTGAGAGCAGCAGTAGTAGCTATAATAAAACTTAAAAATGTTCAGTGAACACATCCCGGGTGCCAGTCATTGGCTGAACATTTCACAGACATCATCTCATTTTATTCCCACAACATCCCCAAGAGGCAAGTGTGGTTAGTGTCCCCAATTTATTTATGAGGAAACAGGGCCAGGTTGCCCAAGGCCACAAAGCCAGGGATTCAGAGTTGGAATCTGAATCCAGGTGCTTGTTTGTTTACTATTGAAGTATAGTTGATTTACAATATTATGTTAGTTTCAGGTATACAGCAGAGTGATCAGAAGTTTTATAGTTTATAGTCTGTTACAAGTAATTATAAGCTAATGACTATAATTCCCTGTGTTATATAATATATCCTTGTTGTTGATCTAGTTTATACATAGTGGTTTATATCTCTTAATCCCCTACTCCTAATGAGTACCTCCCCCTTTTGCTCTCCCCACTGGTAACCAGTAGTTTGTTCTCTGTATCTATGAGTCTGTTTCTCTTTTGCTGTATATCTTCATTTGTATTATTTTTTAGATTCTACATGTGATATCATACAGTAATTCTTTTTCTGTGTGACTCATTTCACTAAGTACAATATTCTCTAGTTGTATCCACATTGCTGCAAATGGCAGAATTTCATTCTTTTTTATGGCTGAGTAATATTCCATTGTACATATATACCACAACTTCTTTATCCATTTATCAGGAGATGGACACTTGGATTGCTTCCGTGTCTTGGCTATTGTAAATAGTGCTGCTATGAACTTTGGGGCACATGTATCTTTTCAAATTAATGGTTTTGCTTTTTCTGGATATATACCCAAGATTGGAATTGCTGGGTCATATGGTAGTTCTATTTTTAGTTTTTTGAGGAACCTCAATACTGTTTTTCATAGTCACTGCACCAATTTACATTCCCACTAACAGTGTATGAGTTCCTTTTTCTCCATATCTTTGCCAACATTAGTTATTTGTGGTCTTTTTGAGGATAACTGTTCTGACAGGTGTGAGGTAATGTCTCATTGTTTTGATTTGCACTTCTCTAATAATTAGAAACATTGGTCATCTTTTCATGTGCTTTTTGGCCACCTGTATGTTTTCTTTGGAGAAATGTCTTCTGCCCATATTTTCATTGGGCTGTTTGCTTTTTCACATTGAGTTGTATGGGCTATTTATATATTTTGGATATTAACCCCTTGTTGATTGTATCACCTGCAAATATTTTCTTCCATTTAGTAGGTTGTCCTTTCATTTTTCAGTGCTTTCCTTTGCTGTGCAAAAGCTTTTAATTTTAATTAGGCCTCATTTGTTTGATTTTTTGTTTGCTTTTTTGCTTTTATTTCTTTTGACTTAGGAGACAGTTCCAAAGAGAAAAAAGGTGCTATGATTTACATTATAGGCTGAACATTCTTTTCCAGGAGTTTTATGGTTTGAGGTCTTATATTTAGGTCTTTAATCGATTTTGAGTTTATTTTTGTATATGGTGTGAGAAAGTAGTCCAGTTTGATTCTTTTGCATGTAGCTGTTGAGTTTTCCCCAATGGTGTTTATTGAGGAGGCTGTCTTTTTCCCCAATGTATATTCTTGCTTTCTTTGTCATAGATTAATTGACCATGGGTTTATTTCTGGACTGTCTATTCTGTTCTACTGATCTATGTGTCTGTTTTTGTGCCAGTATCATGCTGTTTGATTACTGTAGCTTTGTAATGTAGCCTGAAGTCTGGGAGGGTGATACCTCCAGCTTTGTTCTTTTTTATCAAGATTGCTTTGGAAATTCAAGGTCTTTTGTGGTTTCATATGAATTTTAGAATTATTTGTTCTCATTCTGTAAAAAATTTTATGGGTATTTTGATAAAGATTGCATTAAATCTGTAGATTGCTTTGGGTAGTATGGCCATTTTAACAATATTAATTCTTCCAATACAAGAGCATGGAATATCTTTCCATTTCTTTGTATCATCTTTGATTTCCTTCATCAATGTTTTATAGTTTACAGAATATAGGTCTTTTACCTCCTTGGTTAAGTTCCTTCCTAGGTATTTTTAAAATGTGATTTTAAAAGCAATTGTTTTTTACTTTCTCTTTCTGATAGTTCACCATTAGTGTATAGAAAAGCTACAGATTTCTGTATACTAATCTTGTATCTTGCAACTTTGTTGAATTCTCTTATTAGTTTTTATAGTTTTTGGGTGGAGACTTTAGGGCTTTCTATTTAAAGTATCATGTCATCTGCAAATAGTGACAGCTTTACTTCTTTCCTTCCAATTTGGTTGCCTCTTATTTCTTTTTCTAGTCTGATTGCTGTGGCTAGGACTTCTAATACTATGTTAAGGACAAGAGGAAAGAGTGGGATCCTTGTCTTGTTCCTGAATTTAGAGGAAAGGCTTTTAGCTTCTCACCACTGAGTATGATGTTAGCTGTGAGTTTGTCTTAAATGGCCTTTATTATGTTGAGATATGTTCTCTCTATACACACTTTGATGATAGTTTTTATCATGATTGGATGTTGAATTTTGTCAGATGCTTTTTTAGACATCTGTTGAGATGATTATGTGATTTTTATTCTTCCCTTTGTTAATATGATGTATCGCATTGATTTGCAAACATTGAACCATCTTTGGATCTCTGGAATAAATCCCACTTGATCATGGTGTGTGATCCTTTTTATATATTGTTGGATTTAGTTTGTTAATATTTTGTTGAGGATTTTTGCATCATATTTATCAAAAATACTGCCCTATAATTTGCTTTTTTGTAGTGTCTTTTAATGGTGACCTCCTAGAATGCATTTTGGAGTGTTCCACCCTCTTCAAGTTTCTGGAATAGTTTGAGAAGGATAAGCACTAGTTATTTTTTATAGAATACAAAAGAGAATTACCCTGCGAAGCCATCCGATCCTGGACTTTTGTTTGCTGGGAGTTTTTTTTTTTTTAATTACAAATTCAATTTCACTACTCGTGATCAGCCTATTCAAATTGTCTGTTTCTTCTTTTTTTAAATTAATTAATTAATTAAGTTTATTGGCTGTGTTGGGTCTTCATTGCTGCACATGGGCTTTCTCTAGTAGTGGCAAGTGGAGGCTACTCTTTCTTGTGGTGCACGGGCTTCTCATTGCGGTGGCCTCTCTTGTTGCAGAGCACAGGCTCTAGGCTCCTGGGCTTCAGTTGTTGTAGCACATGGGCTCAATAGTTGTGGCTCATGGGCTCTAGAGCACAGGCTCAATAGTTATGGTGCATGGGCTTAGTTGCTCTGCGGCATGTGGAATCTTCCTGGGGCAGGGATCAAACCCATGTCCCCTGCATTAGCAGGCGGATTCTTACCCACTGCACCACCTAGGAAGTCCTGTCTGTTTGTTCTTGATTCAGTCTTGGCAGGTTGTATGCTTCTGGAAATTTGTCCATTTGTTTTAGGTTCTAGGTTGTCCAATTTGTTCATGTATGTTGTTCACATATGTTGTTCACATATATTCAATAGGTTGTCCAATTTGTTCACATATATTGTAAAATTTGTTCACATAGTATTTTCATGATATTTTGTAGTTCTGTGGTATCGGTTATTATTTCTCCTCTTTCATTTTTTTTAATTGAAGTATAGTTGATCAATGTGTTACTTTCTGCTGTACAGCAAAGTGATTCAAATATATATACATATATACATACATACATATATAGGTATACATACATTCTTTTTTAAAACATTCTTTTCCATTATAGTTTATCATAGGATATTGAATATAGTTCTCTGTGCTATACAGTAGGACCTTATCCTCTTTCATTTCTTATTTTGTTTATTTGGGTCCTCTCTCCTTTCTTCTTGATGGGCATGGTTAGAGATTTATCAATTTTGTTTGTCTTTTCAAAAAAACCTGCTCTTTGTTTCATTGATCTTTTCTATTGTGTTTTGATCTCTATTTTATTTATTTCCTCTCTAATTTTTATTTTTTCATTCCTTCTGCTGACTTAGGGCTTTGTTTTTTTGTTTTTCTAATTCCTTTAGTTGGTAGTTTAGGTTGCTTGGTTGCTTGACACTTTTCTTGTTTCGTGAGGAAGGCCTGTATTGCTATCAACTTCCTGCTTAGAACTGCTTTTGCTGCATCCCATAGGTTTTGGAGTGTGGTGTTTCCATTTTCATTTGTCTCAAGGTATTTTCTGATTTCCTCTTTAATTTCATCATTGACCCATTGGATTCTTAGTAGTGTGTTGTTTAGTCTCCACATGTTTGTTCTAGTCCCATTTTTCTTTCTGTAATTGGTTTCTAATTTCATACCATTGTGGCTGGAGAAAATGCCTGAATACATATTCTTTTCAAGTGTACATGGAATGTTCTCCAGGATAGATCACATGCTAGGCCACAAAACAAGTCTCAAAAACTTTAAGAGGATGGATCTAGGTTTTTGGACTCCAGAATCTGTTCCCCTAATCACTGCACCATCCTCTTTCTTCACATCAGCATTTAGTTAAGTCCTAAATACTATGCTGGGAGGTTGGTGTAGGCTGAATCAATCCAGGGGGCTTTCAGGAGGATTATGCTTGGAGTCCTGCAGGTGGGGCTGTGTCCTAACCTCAGGACTCAGCTTCAGGACCTGCCCTCAGCAGACATGGTACAGGAGAATGAAGAGCCAGAACCTGCTGACTCTTAGGTCCTAGCTAGCCCTGTGTCCTCCAGCAGTGTTTTCCAGGGGCAATGCATCCTGACCCCCGTGCAGCCCATTGAAGGGCTTCCTGGGCTTCTCTCTAAGGGGCCTGGTGCCCTTCTGCACCTGCCCTTGGCTGTCCTGACCTGTAACTGAGCCCTCCAAGGCCTGGCGCAGGGAGGGGAGTGGGTATCTGTGTATGCTGTGGTGGCTGGCAGGGAAGCCCAGATCCTTTGTCTCCTGTGTTCTGGAAGGAAATGTGAGTCCCCAGGAGACCTAACCAGCTGGAGGGAGGGATTCCTGGCAGGCATCCCTGGATCCTGGCCAGGGCTCTAAATGTGGAATCTAGGGTGGGGGTGAACTTCCCATGAACCTGTTAGGGGCTCTAAAAAGATTCTGGGTGAGGGGGAAGGTCTGTATGTCAGTTTCAACCCTGAGCTGAATTTCAGACACATCAGACTGAGCTCAGAAAGTGGGGAGATCACTGCCCACCCTCCCTCACCTAGAACAGGGGTATGTCTTGAGGAAAATGGGTTTGAACTCAAGCTTTGGCTCTGATTGGCAGTTGCGGCCTGTGTAGAGTATCCTGAGGCCCTTGCTGGACTTGGTGGGACAGAGTGCTGCAATTGATTAGCAGTGCTTTTCCTGGGTGTGCTTCACAGGAAGTGGGGAAGCCTTGGACACTCAGAGTGGCATGGGGATGCGTGGCAGTGCCTCGGGGTCATCTTATGCCCCCAGGTATGAAGACTAAGGGGAACACAATGACTATTGGCCTCCTTAGGTGGCCATCTGACCACCTGGATATTCTTCCAGTAAGTGGCTTTCTGCAGTTTCCCATGTCCCTTGGTTAAGATGAGGTCTGGGGACTTCCTAGGTGACACAGCAGTTAAGAATCCACCTGCCAATGCAGGGGACATGGGTTCGAGCCCTGCTCCAGGAAGATCCCACATGCCACAGAGCAACTAAGCCCGTGTGCCACAACTACTGAGCCTGCGCTCTAGAGCCTGTGAGCCACAACCATTGAGCCCATGTGCTGCAACAACTGAAGCCCACACACCTAGAGCCCATGCTCTATGACAAGACAAGCCATCACAATGAGGAGCCCGTGCATCACAATGAAGAGTAGCCCCTACTTGCTGCAACTAGAGAAAGCCCACATGCAGAAACGAAGACCCAACGCAACCAATAAAAATAAATAAATAAATACATACATACATAGTTTATTTATTTTTTTAAAAAAAGGCAAGGCCTGAGCTGGACTTGGATGCCACCCTTCCCATCCTATCCTGTCATCACCAAGCTATCCTCGCTCCTGAGGGAGGATCAGAGGAATTTACCACCTCCCACCTAAGGCTTAGCCGTGAATAGGCTGCCGAACCAGGTGCATTCAGGAGCAGGCATTGCTCTCAGAGGACGTGCAGCAGCTCAGAGAAGGGGCCTGGGCCTCCGGCTGCTAGAGAAAGCCTTAACTGAAAAAAAAAAAAAAAAAAAAAAAAAGTGGTGGTTAAAAAACTTGTAACCTAAAAAAAAAAAAAAAAAACTTGTAACCTAAAATTTACCATCTTAACCATTTTTAAGTCTGTAGTTCAATAGTGTTCAGTCTATTCAAGCTGTTGTGACACAGATCTCCAGAACTTTTCTGTCTTGTAAAGCTGAAGCTCTGTTACCATCTGATACCTTCCCCGCAGATCATACTAACCACCATCCCACTTTCTGTCTCTGTGAATCTGACTGTTCTAGGTCCTTCATGTAGTTCATTCATTCATGTGTGTGGAACCAGTCTTTCTGTCACTGGCTTATTTCACTCAGCATAATGTCCTTGAGGTTCATCCAGGTCAGAACTTCCTTCCTTTTTAAGGACGAATGACCTTCCATTGTATGTATGTGCTGCATTTCATTTATCCATTCATCCATCAGTGGGCTGCTTCCACATTTGGCTGTTATGAATAATGCTGCTAGGAACATGGCTGTACAAATCTCTTTGAGATTCTGCTTTCAATTCTTTTGGATATATTTCCAGAAGTGGGATTTTACATTTCTGAGGAACCGCTATACTGATTGCCACAGTGGCTGCACCATTTTAGGCTTCACTGTTAGAACCTCCCACGTTTGTACTTTCCTTTCTTAGTCGACTCTCAGCACATATGTGAGGTGTTACTGTCGCCGTTTGACAGGAGAGGTTGTTGAGGCTGGACTTTCCCAAACGCAGCCCTGTCCAGCAACCTGGTGGCAGAACTACAACCAGGATGGAGGCCGCCTGGCTCCCTCCTGAGACTCAGTCCACCCCAGACCCTCAGCCCTTCACCTCTGCCCCAACACACATAGACCCCCTCAGTGGGGCTGTGAGGGGCAGTCAGAGGGCAGCTCTGAGAGGGAGGGTCTGAAGGGTCAGGGTCCTTCCCTCTGAACGTCAGGGTTTAGAAGGTCTTCCTGACCTCCAGCGGGGGTCCCAAACCACACTGCTGCTTGGTCTGGGTAACAAACATAGGGGTGAAGTGGGCCCGGTGGCATTGCCCAGTGGCTCGGGGGGCCTGTGGGGAGGCAGAGAGTTTCCTCAGCTGTGTAAGCTCACAGGCCCAGCACAGCCAGGACTGTTTATTCAGGAGAAACAGAAAGTCCAGAGACATCTGGTGCCCACTGCCCAGCCCCCATCCAGCACAGGTTGCTTCAGGTCTTCCCTGGATGCTGATCTAGTGGGGTCCTGAGAGCTGGTGGCACCATTGTCACTGAAGCCAGCCTCTCCCCTGGTGTCCTGTCTGGGCAGAGAGGCTAAGGGGTTGGAATCTGCTGGTTTCAATCACAAGCTAACTCTTACTATTATTATAAGAACACAAAGGGCCCTTTTTATAGATGAGAAAACTGAGGCTAAGAGGCAGTAGTAGGCATTTGAACCCAGGTCTGTTCTGACTCGAGTTCTTACTTTTAACCTCGGGGCCACATTTCTCTCTGCCCCAGGATCTCCATCCACGTGCAGGAGACGGATACCCCTGGGGAGCTGCTTGTGACACGGGGGAGCAGCCTCAGAACCACACCCCCTGCAGAGGCTGAAGCGGCTGCCCATCCAGGTGAGCAGGACCCACCTGGGCCCAGGTGCTGCCCCCAGGCCCCTGGGACTGAGTCAGGAAAACATATCCCCAAAGGAGCCAGTGTGTTTTCCCCACTGCGGAAGCGGAACAGCGATGGGGGAGCAAAAGCCAAAGAGAAGCAGGGGCCTGGGGCCGAGCCCACCATGGCACCAAGCAGGGCCAGGAGGGACAAGGGAGCCGATGCCAGGGTCCCAGACCCGCAGCAGGACACAGGCCCAGGAGCAGGGAACCCTGAGCCTGGGAAGGACTGCACAGCCAGGGGCACGGGCAGAGCTGAAGCAGGAAGGAGGACGCCCCCAGGAGCTGAGGCAGGAAGCCTGGTTCTTGGTAAGTGAGGCCGTTGCTGTGTGCCCCGAGGTGAGTGATTTTGAAAAGCCTCCTCTGGGAGGCCTCCCTCAAGCTTCCAGGGAGAGAGAGTGTGGGTCTTGGTGAGTCCAAGACTGAAAACAGCCTGCCAGCACATCCCAGGGCTGGAGACCAAGGCACGGAGATGTAGCAAGCTGAGCTCATGTTGGCTGTAGCCATTGGAGAGGAGGGAACCCATGGGGCTCAACTGGGTGGATTTCTCAAAGCCACCTGCCTGCCCGATACTATTGGTATCATTCTGGATTGAGACGGGAGAGGCTACTGCTAAAAGCAAATCCATTAACTGGTGTATATAATCCACTATCAGCCATTTGCACCCAGTGGGCTGTCTCTCATCCAGGATCAGGAAGCGGCTGCTGACCTGCTTTATGTCCCAATAGTGATGGGAGGCGTCCTTGTGTTTCTGTGACCCAAAGGGCGTCAACTCCTCCAGCCCTTAGGGCCACAGCCTCTTTGGTCCGGGCGCTCATCCCGTATGGCTGCAGGAAGGATACCCTTTGCTGACTCCCTGTCCCAGAATTTCTGGAGGTCCGTGAGGAAGGGCTGAGTATTCTGCAGGTCATCCTGGTCCCCTTGCCACTTCCGGGCTCTGCAGTTGCCCTGTGTTGTGCTCTGACTTCTCTGGCTGCTTCCTTTCTCCTCGTATGACCTGGTCCAGATGTGGACACAGGCCTCCCTAAATTCCTGAAACACAGCTGGCAGCAGGCTGTGACTGTGGCGTCTTTCCTGAGACTTGAGATGGTGATAAAGCCAGTGTTAGATGAGGATTCGCTGTGAGCCGAGCCTCCGGCATTTGTGGTGGTGTTTACCCTCACAGGCCTGTGGACTGGGGACACGTGAAACAGAGGAGAGGCTGAGAAACACGCTTAAGGCCACCGGGTCAGGGCTGACAGAACCAGGATCTGACCGTCAGGCTCCAGAACCTTGTGTGTAAACCTTGTGAACAGAAGGCAGTTACTTTGCAGCGAAGGCGTCTTCAGACTGGAATTCTAGATGTGGATTCCCTGTGACACACCCAGAATCCAGGCTTTCCAAGGGCCCAGAAAACAACAAAACCGTGCAAATGTTACCCCTTGTAGTCTAGGGCTTGGGCTCATCTTTGCAGACACAGAAAAAGATACACAACATGCTCTCAAAGCAAATTCAGTTTTCTACTTTGAGGAGCAGGAAGTTGCTTGTAAGGCAAACTAAGAGGAAAGAGCAGGTTTCCCCTGCTCCAGGCCCAGGGTTGCGGAGTTCATGGAGTTGTCCCTGGAACGCTCTGCGTGCTCCCTGGATAAGCCCCCAAGAAACCGGCAGAAGCTGTTTTTGAACCACGTGGGGCTGGGACTGCAGGTGGCGGGTGGGGCCGGGGGGAGCTGAGAGGTGGAGGCTGCACAAAGGAGGCTCACAGGCTGCTGTCTCCTGAACAGACGACAGTCCAGCCCCACCAGCCCCTTTCGAGCACCGGGTGGTGAGCGTCAGGGAGCCCTCGACCTCAGCAGGCTACACAGTGTGCCAGCACGAAGTCCTGGGAGGGTAAGTGGGCCCTCTGCCTTGATGAGGGGTGGGGCAACTGGACAACTGGGTGCTGCTGACGAGTCTCAGGAGCTGAGTGATGGAGCCACAGCTAGGAGTGGGGTGTCCCATAAAGCCTAAGAGCAAGCGGAGAGCTGGCGGAGAGCTTGCAGAGAGTGGATGAGGGGATATCTGTGGGCTGCAGGAGGGCCTGTATGGTGTGAGTGAGATGAAGTGTAGGGTGCAGGAGGCCCACAGTGCGGGCCTGGGACCCGTATGCTGGAGGTGGCATGAGAGCCGACATGCACCGGGGTAAGAGGGATGTCCTCCAGGATGCAGGATGGCCAGGGTGCTGTGGGTGGGGGGACACCATTTGGGGGGGACCTCCTCTGGGGTTCAGGACAGCCTGGGTTCTGTGGGTGGGGAGGACACCCCCTGAGGTGCAGGATGGCCTGGGTGCTGTGGGTGAGTGGGACAGCTGGAATGCAGGAGAGCCCACACGTATGGGGTGAAGAAGCTCTTCTCCAGGCTCAAGTAGCCTGTGTGGTGCGGGGGTGGTGACTGTGATACCTCTGGGGTGCACGGTAATCCCTGTGGTGTGTGTGGAGCAGAGGTAAGACCGGAAAGCCCAGGGTCCAGGATGGGGCTCGCTCACCACATGTGGGATGTGCTGCTGGGGCTCTGAGCCTGCTGTGTCATTGTGTCTCCGCAGGGGCCGGTTTGGCCAGGTCCACAGATGCACAGAGAAGGCCACGGGCCTCGCGCTGGCGGCCAAGATCATCAAAGTAAAGAGTGCGAAGGACCGGGTGAGGTTTCTGCCCCAAGCCAGCGGGTGCCCCAAGCCAAGCTCAGGACTCCTTCACTTCCCTCTGGGCCCCTCCACTCTGAGCAGGAAACAGCCAAGCCACCTTTCCTGCCTCTTTTCCATGACTTACACACTGCAGTCAGCAGGTCACCTTACACCCTGGGCAACAGGGTCCTCCTGGACCTCCAGGGTTCCTTTTTGGGCCTCAGGTTTCCTATCTGTGAAATGGGTGGGTCCCTTCTGTTTTAAGAAGCTGGTGTGGGTGGTGAGTTGAGGTAACCTGGTGTGCGAACAGGAAATGAGGATGCAGGGTGGGTGTGGGTGTGTGTCTTGGGAGGTGCAGCTGACTTCTCTTCCTGACCCATTTCTTGGAAACTCCTGTCCCCTTTGGCTCCACCAGGACGATGTGAAGAACGAGATTAACATCATGAACCAGCTCAGCCATGTGAACCTGATCCAGCTCTACGATGCCTTTGAAAGCAAGAACAGCTTTACCCTTGTCATGGAGTAGTGAGTCTGGGAGGCCGGGCCAGGGCTTGGGGTGGGGCTGGGAGCCAAGGTTCCAGCAAAACTCTCCCTTTCCTTTCCCCTCTCTGTGACACCCAGGAAATGTCATCACCTCCTCTGTCTGACCTCCAGTATAGAGCACAGAGGACAAAGCCATGTGTCACAAACCAGCAGCCAGTGAGCCTGATTTGACCTGCAGATATTGATTTGGCCTACACAATTTTTAGTAACTTTGATTTAGTTGTTAACAGTTGGAAATTGGGAAATTTCACGTTAAAACCTAGGTATCTAGCTTTTCTTGCAAGTATAAAAGCTCTAGTAATGTTGTATCTGCATTTCCAGTTGGAAATGGTGTAATGGAGCTCATAGTAACTGACCTTTGTAGACAGGGCAACCAATTTCCAATTTGCTGTAGTTCCCACCACTTCCAACTACCCATGACACTGAGGTTAAGGGCTCAGGGGACGTTTATTATTGTGCTTGCGTTGCTATTTTCCTTCCGGTAGGGCTGAGGAGGGTGAAACATTTGTCATGCCAGTTCTCTATAAAAAGTGGAAAAACAAAAGTTAGACTAAGGGCTATGTGTTCTAAGAAAAGTTTTGTCTCATATCTGGTCTTATTGGTCCACTTAGGGTTCTTGCCATGTAGGTACTAATTGGCCCCTGTAGGCCAATGAGTTTACAGCCTTGGCCTAGTATATCAAGAGTGAGTATCCAGAGTGAGCCTTGGATGATCAACACTGCAGACAAGCCCCAGTCTCCCATTTGGCCCACCACTTCCTTTTTACCGCCCATACTCTGAGCTGGGAATGGATCAGAGCAAGGGTCCCCATAAAACCCCAGATGGCAGTAGTGTGCTTGGGCTCACCTGGTGATGAGTGGACCAGTCCTCTGAGAGCCTTGCTCAGTCAGTGCCTGCCTTTCCCTTTGCCCTGGCAGTGTGGATGGGGGTGAGCTCTTTGATCGGATCACGGAAGAAAAGTACCACCTGACTGAACTGGATGTGATCTTGTTCACCAAGCAGATCTGCGAGGGTGTGCATTACCTCCATCAGCACTACGTCCTGCACTTGGACCTCAAGGTCAGGCTCCGCCCTGGGCATGTGGTGGGTGGGTGCCCAGGTTCCTGAGCCTCTGCTGCTCGCTCATCTTTGAGAGCTCTGTCAGCACACAAACCAGCTTCCATTCCTGGCTCTGCCGTTGCCTAATTCTGGTGTCTAGGGCAGGCCGAGTTTCTGAGCCTCAGTTCCTCCAACTGTGAAATGTGAAATTTAGTGTTGTTTGAAGATCAAATGATACAATAATATTTTTTCCATAAAGAATCTCTAAGATTAGTTTTTAAAAATTAAAATAGAAACATATGCATGTGGTAACAAATGTAGACAATATAGACGTGTATAAAATGCACAGTGAAAGTTCTTCCCACCTAGTCCCTGTGCTGAGAGGTCTTCTGTATTAGCAATTTGGCCTGACAGACAAACACACACAAAGGGGAGCATACTCTACACCTCATTTTTAAACTTGCCTTTTTAGTTAACAGTATATTGTAGACCTCTTTTCTCATTCTCTTTAAGGGCTGTGATAGAGTCCATTGAATGGGTGCATTACAGCTTCTTTTGTCTACTTGACAAAAAGTAAGCACATGGTAGCCATTCTTTTCTTTCCTTTTTGCACATGGGTTTATTTCTGGGATGTCTGTTCTGTTCCATTGATCTGTGTGTCTGTTTTTATGCTGCTATCGTACTATTTTGATTAGTGTAGCCTAGTAATAGTTTCAAATCAGGAAGTGTGATGCCTCCAATTTTGTTCTTCTTCCTCAAGATTGCTTTGGCTACTCAGGGTCTTTTGTGGTTCCATACAAATTTTAGATTGTTTGTTCTATTTCTGTGAAAATTGCTGTTGGAATTTTGATAAGGATTGCCTTCAGTCTGTAGATTGCTGTGGGTAGTGAGGACATTTTAATAGTGTTTATCCTTCCAATCTAATAGCACAGGGTATCTTTCCATTTATTTATGTCTTCTTTAATTTCATCAATATCTTATAGTTTTCAGTGTATAGATCTTTCACCAACTTGTTAAATTTATTCCTAAGTATTTTTTGATCAGTTGTAAATGGGACTGTTTTCTAAATTTCCCTTGCTAATAGTTTCTTGTTAGTGTATAGAAATACAACTGATTTTTGTATATTGCTTTTGTATTCTGAAAATCTACTGAATTTGTTTATATCAGTGTTTTGGTGAAGTCTTTAGTGTTTTTCTTTTTTTACCTTATTATTTTTGGTTGCATTGGGTCTTTGTTGCTCTGCGTACGCTTTATCTAGTTACTGTGAGCAGGGGCTACTCTTCATTGTGGTGTGTAGGCTTCTTATTGTGGTGGCTTCTCTTGTTGTGGAGCACAGGCTCTAGGCATGCAGGCTTCAGTAGCTGTGGCTCATGGGCTCAGCAGTTGTGGTGCACGGGCTTAGTTGCTCTGCGGCATGTGGGATCTTCCTGGTCCAGGGATCAAACCCATGTCGCCTGCATTGGCAGGCGGATTCTTAACCTCTGTGCCACCAGGGAAGTCCAATGTTTTCTATATATAATATCATGTCATCTGCAAATAGTGACAGTTTTACTTCTTTCTTTCTTTCTGAGTTGGATACCTTTTATTTCTTTTTCTTGCCTAATTACTGTGGGTATGGCTTCCGATACTGTGTTGAATAAAAGTGGTAAGGGTGGACATCTTTGTCTTGTTCCTGATCTTAGAGGAAAAGCTTCCAGTTTTTCACCTTTGAGTATGTTATCTATGGGCTTGTTATATATGACCTTTATTATGTTAAGGTATGTTCCCTCTATACCTTGTTTGTTGACAGTTTTTATCATGAAATGGATATTGAATTTTAAGTACTTTTTCTGCATCTATTGGGATGATTGCATGATTTTTATTTTTCATTTTGTTAATGTGGTGTATCACATGGAATGATTTGCATATGTTGAACCATCTTTGCATCCCTGGAATAAATACCATTTGATCATGGTATATAATCCTTTTAGGTATTGTTGAATTTAGTTTGTTAATATTTTGTTGAGAATTTATACAGCTATGTTTATCAGGTATATTGGTCTGTAATTTTCTTCTCTTGTAATATCCTTGTCTGGTTTTGGTATCAGGGTAATGCTGGCCTTATAAAATGAGTTTGGAAGTATTCCCTCCTCTTCTATTTTTTTGGTAGAGTTTGAGAAGGATTGGTACTAATTTTTCTTTAAATGATTTATAAAATTCACCAGTGAAGCCATCTGGTCCTGGACTTTTGTTCGTTGGGAGATTTTTGATTACTGGTAATTGGTCTGTCCAAATTTTCTATTTCTTAGTGACTTGGTCTTGTCAAGTTGTTCTGATTCTAGAATTAATTCATTTATTCTAGGTTGTCCAATTTGTTGGCACATAATTGTTCATGATAATCTCTTATGATCCTTTATATTTTTGTGGTATCAGTTGTAACATCTCTTTTGTTTCTAATTTTACTCAAGTTCTCTGTCTCCCCCACCCCCTTTTTTGGTAAGTCTAACTAAAGTCTTTTTTTTATTTCATCTTTAAATTTTTTTCCCAGTTTTACTGAGATATATTTGATGTATAACATTGTTTTTGTTTAAGGTATACAATGTAATTGTTGATATATGTACACACAGCAAAATGATACCACAGTAAGTTTAGTTAATATACATCACCTCACATGGTTACGATTTTTTTCCTTGTGATAAGAACTTTCAAGATCTCCTCTTTTAATAACTTTCATATATACAATACAGTATTATTAACTATAGTCAGCATCCTGTACATTATAGCCTCAGAACTTATTTATTTTATAACTGGAAACTTGTACCTTTGACCTCACCCATTTCCCCTCCCCCCCACCCCCCAGCTCTGTCAACCACTAATTTGTTCTCTGTTCATATGAGTTCTGTTTTTTTTTTTTTAGATTCTACTTATAACTGAGATCATAGAATAAGTGTCTTTCTCTGTCTGACTTATTTCACTTAGCATAATGCCATCAAGTTCTATGTTGTCACAAATGGCAGAATTTCCTTCCTTTTTTATGGATGAATAATATTCCATTGTGTGTATATACCAAATTTAAAAAATCCATTCATCTGTTGATGGACACTTAAGTTGTATCCATATCTTGACTATTGTAAATAATGCTGCAATGAACTTGAGGATGTAAATATCTCTTCAAGATAGTGATTTGGTTTCCTTTGGATATATACCTGGAAATGGAATTGCTAGATCACATGGTAGTTCTACTTTTAATTTTTTGAGGAAACTTCACACTGTTTCCATAGTGGCTGTAACAATTTATTAATGCATTCTCACAAACAGTGCACAATGGTTCCCTTTTCTCTACATCCTCACCACACTTGTTATCTCTTATTTTTTTGATGACAGCCATTCTAACAGGTCATATCTCACCATGGTTTTGATTTTCATGGTGGCCATTTCTGTGTTTTTTCTACTCTTCTGGAACAACAGGAGAATATTTCTCTACAACCCCTGTCAGGAATTTCAGTGGCTCCTCACAGAAGATGGGAAGTGGGTTGGCTGGACCTACATGTGTACACATTGCTTCTTCTCACAATCTTTCCTGATTGACATCAGAGTGTAAGGTTGTGGTACTATGAAAAATGGTGGGCGTGGTGGGGAATTGGCCTCAGGCTTCCCTGCTTACTAGAGCGAGTTCCAGAGCCTCTGGACAAGCTGCTTGTGGGATAAGCAGTTAGAAAAAGCTAGGATTCTGCTCTGTGATTCAGGGTCAATAAACAGCCTTTGGGGCAATGCCTGTGACACTACAGCAGGAGACAATTATTGCCAAGATCTGTTTCCCAGCCAGAAGTAGGGCCTGTGTTAGTTCAGCCCCTTTCTAGCCAGGAAATCTTGCATAAGTTTCTTGATCTTATTGATTGATTTTGCATAAACTCATCAATTGACTATTGGAGAATGATAATACCTACCTCCTAGGAATGCTGGTTGAATTAAAATATGGACAAAGAGCTCAGAGCTGCAGTGTCCAATATAATAGACACTAGCCACATTTAACTTTTTTTTTCTTCTTTCTTTCTTTTTTTTTTGGACCACACTGTGCAGCATCTTAGTTCCCCAACCAGGGACTGAGCCCATGCACCCTGCAGTAGAAGCATGGAGTCTTCACCACTGGACTATCAGGGAGGCCCCACATTTGACTACTAAGCACTTGAAATATGACTAGTGTGACTGAGGAACTGAATTTTAAATTTTATTCATTTTAATTAATTTAAATTTAAAACCTGACACTTGATTAAATTATTAAAACATTAAGTATATTTGGAGTAACTTCAGTATGTTAATTTGCTTTTCAAAAGCTATAAATTTCACAAAATCTAAATACAAATAATTCATGAGATCTAAATACATCTAAAGTATTTCTGATGAAAATTTAGTGTCTGAATTGAGATGTACTATAAATGTAAAATGCACACCAGACTTCAAAGGCAATATGATAAAAATAATGGAAAATATCTCATCAATATTTTTTATTTCGATAACCTATTGGAATGATAGTGTTTTTGATATATTGAGCTAAATAAAATCATTATTAAAGTTAAATTTTAGAAAATACTCTGAGATAAATGAAAATGAGAACACAACATGCCAAAACTTATGGGGGCGCATCTAAACTAGGAATGAAATTTGTAGCTGCAAATACATATTAAAAAGATCTCAAATCAATAATCTAACATTCCACCTTAAGAAACTAGAAAAAGAAAAGCAAGTTAAACTCAAAGCAAGCAGAGGATGCAAATAAGAAAGATTAGAGCAGAAATAATTGAAACAGAGAACAGAGAAATAGTAGAGAAAATCAATGAAACCAAAAGTTGGTTCTTTGAAAACATCAATAAATTGACGTCTTTAGCTATATTGAACTAGAGAGAAAGAGAGAAGACTCAGATTACTGAAATGAATGAAATGAAAGAGGGGACATCACTACCAAGCCTTGCAGAAATAAAAAAAGATTGTAAGGGAATATTATGAAAAATTGTATGCCAGTAAATTAGATAATCTAGATAAAATGGACAAATTCCCTAAAAAGACACAAACTTCTGAAAACTGATTCAAGAAGGAATAGAAAATCTGAATACACTTATAACAAGTTAAAACAATCAAATTAGAATAAAAAACTACCCACAAAGAAAAGCCTAGACCCATATGGCTTCATTGGTGAATTCTACCAAAAGAATTAACACCAATCCTTCACAAACTGTTCCAAAAATTAGAAGGAAACACTTCCTCACTCATTTTATGAGACCAGACTTATCCTGATTCCAAAACCAGGCAGACATCACTTCTTGTGTTGAAACTATAGCCCAATATCCCTTATGAATATAGATGTAAAAATTTTCAATAAAATATTAGTAAACTGAATACAGTAACACATAAAAAGGATTATACACATCACAAAGTGGAATTTGTCCCAAGAATGCAAGGTTGGTTTAACATGAAAAATCAATCAATGTAATGTGCCATATTAAAAGAATAAAGGACAATATCACATGATCATTTTAGTAGCTGCAGAAAAGGCACTTGACAGAATCAAACAACTTTTCATGATGAAAACACTAAACAAATGAGGCATAGAAAAGAACTTCTTTAAGCTGATAACGTCCAGATTATCTATGAAAAACCCACAGCTGATATTAAACTTAATGGTAAAATATTGACTGCTTTCCTTTTAAGATCAGGAACAAGACACAGATGTATATTCTTGCCATTTCTATTAAACATTGTACTCGTGGTTCTAACCAGGGCAATTTGGCAAGAAAATAAAAGGCATCCAGATTGGAGAGGAAGAAGTAAAATTCTATTCACAGATGACATGATTTTGTGTATAGAAAATCCTAAGGAGGGTGGAGGGAAACTATTAGAACTAATAAATGAGTTTGTCAGTGTTGCAGGCTGTAAGATATAAAAATCAATTGTATTTCATACATTAGCAATCGACAATCTGTAAATAAAATTAAGAAAATGATTTCATTTACAGTAGCATCAGAAAGAATAAAATACTTAGAAATGAATTTAACCAAAAGATATATAAACCTTATATTCTGAAATCTATGAAACATTGTTGAAAGAACTTGAAGATGATATAAGTAAATGGAAAGACATCCCATGTTCATAAATCAGAAAACCTAATATTGTTAAGATGGCAATACTCTCCAAAATGATCTATATGTTCAATGCAATCCTATCAAAATCACAGCTGGCATATTTGCAGAAATTAATGATCTAATCCTAAAATTCAGGTGGAAATTCATGGGACCCAGAACAGCAAAAACAATCTTGAAAAAGACGAACGAAGTTGGAGGACTCACATTTCCCAATTTCAAAACTTACTGCTAAGCTACAGAAATTAAAACTGTGTTATGATGTAAGGACAGACAGACAGATCAGTGGAATACAGCTGAGAGTCCAGAATTAAATCCTTATATTGTGGTCAATGGATTTTTGAAAACAGTGCCATGACAATTTGATGGGCAAAGAATACTCTTTTCAACAAATGGTGCTGGGACACCATGCTTGATATCCACATGAAAGTTGAACCCCTACCTCATACTATATACAAAAATTAACTCGAAATGGATATAGACCTAAATGTAAGAGCTAAAACTATAAAATTCTTAGAAGAAAGCATAGGAGTATATTATATGTGACTCAAAAGCACAAGCTAGAAAAGTTGATAAATTGGACTTCATCAAAATTTAAAACCTTAATGCTTCAAAGGACACCATCATGAAAATGAAATGACAGCCCACAGAAGGGGGGAGAAAATATTTTCAAATTATATATCTGATAAAGGAATTGTATCTAAGGCATGTAAAGAACTCTTACAACTCAATGAGAAAGACAAATTTGAAAATGGGCAAAGGATTTGAATAGACATGTATCCAGTGAAGATATAAAAATGGCCAGAAAGCGCATGAAAACATCATTAGTCAAAGGGAAATGTAAATCAAAACTGCAATGAGGTACTATTTCACACCCATTGGATTAGCTAAAATAAAAAATAAAAAATGGCAGACAAGAAGTGTTAGCTAGGATTTGGAGAAATTGGAACTCTTGTATATTGCTGGTGGGATTGTAAAGTTGTGCATCCACTTTAGAAAACAATTTGGCAGCTCCCATAATGTTAAACATAGACTTATCATATGACCCAGCAATTTCACTTCTAGGCATTTACTAGAACTGAAAACATAAGCCAACACAAAAAATTGTACACAAACGTCCTTAGCAGCATTATGCATAATAGCCAAAAAGTAGAAACAACCCTGATGTTTACTAACTGATGAATAGATAAACAAAATATGGTAGGTACTGTCCTTACAATGAATATTATTCAGCCATGAAAATGAATCAGGTATTGCTGTATGGATTAACCTTCAAAACATTATGCTGAGTGAAAGAAATCAGATGCAAAAGGTCACGTATTTATGATTCCATTAATGAAATGCCCAGAATAGGCCAGTCTACAGAGACAGAAAATACATTAGTGGTTGCCAGGAGTTGTGGATGAGGAGGATGGAGAGTGACTGCTGATGAGTATGGGTTTTTTTTTAAGTGATGAAAATGCTCTAAAATTAGATAGTGGTGAACTATCTAGTGAAAACCACTGAATTGTACACTTTAAAATGGTAATTTTTATGAGCCCATCATTATTATTTGTTTATTATTTATATTTCAATAATGCTTTTATGAAAATTAAGTTCACCTGTTTCTTTTTACTAATTTAATGTGGCTATTAGAAAATTTTGAATTATATATGGAGCTCACATATTTCTGTTGGACAGTGTCACTCTAGACCTTATAAAGAAGACACAAAGATGTTTAACCATCATTTTCCTGAACCTATCCGGGGAATCTCACGGCCCCACTGCAACATAAAGAGCAGTAAAGCCTTCTTTTGGGAGAATAGTACCCGACATTTGCTTCATAAGCTGTAAAGTTTTTAGTGCATATTCTTCACACCCTCCCAGGAAGAAGGCAGGAAGGGGTTATTATTCCCATTTTACAGATGGAGACACTGAGATTTCCGGAATGGGAAAGTACTCATCTAGGGCCAGGGACCCTGGTAATGGACCCCTGGACCTCAGACACTGGCCTTAGGTCTCCAGGTCATTTGTACCATAAGCCCTCCATGTACCCTCAACCCCTACCCCCATCCAACTTTGTCTGGCACAAGCAATAAGAATCGTTCCAGTCTCCCTCAGGGCCTCCAAGCTGATCTGAAACACTTAAGAGAAGTGTGTCGAGTCCACCACCTCCATCCCATGGGTCACAGCGGTCACCACAAAATGGCAGGTTGACTTTGGCAGCTCTGATTGCTTGACCAGACGGCGGCAGATTTGGTCTCACCCCTGAGGTTCTGATGTAATTGGTGAGAGTTGGGGCCTGGGTGTGGGGACTTTTGAGGATTCCCCTGATGATTCTAGCTTGTGGCCGGGTTTGGAACCACCACCCCAAGCCAATGGTCTCAAACAAGCATCTTGTGGGCCAAATCTGCATCCCAGACGTGTCATGTTTGACTCCCACACATGATGAATGCATGTTTAAGTTGGATTAATTTGTCAACATTTAAAAGCATGGAATCTTTACTCACACCTGCATTTCTGGCTTCCCTTGAGGACTGAGGAATTCTAGCGACTGGACCTGCGTTCCTGTGTGGTGGCCAGTGGCTGGAGCTGAGCAGTGGCTGCCCCTTGACACAGGGCAGGAGTCCTCCAGTTCCCCACAGTCGACACCATTCCTTACTGTCTCACACTAGCCCACCTCATTTATTTTTAGTGTCTATCCATCCCTGTAGGGCTGCCCTGTAGGGCTTTCCCTTGCAGGCTGAGAAACTGAGGCCTATCGACAAATAAGCGTGGGGGCTCAGACCTTCTTAGCTGTTGATTAAGCTACACAAACTTCTCTTTCTCTCCCAGCCTGAGAACATACTGTGTGTCAATCAGACAGGACACCAAATTAAGATCATTGACTTCGGGCTGGCCAGAAGGTAAGGGAGTTGTATCTTGGTACTCTGACAGAACTCCTTGGGAACTCTTGGTGGCTCTCTTGGACGTGCTCACCCACAGCTCAGCCAGTTTTTGAGTTTGGGGACTGATGTGAGCACACTCTCTCGCTGAGGCTGGTGGCCTTCACAAAGACTGTGTAGGCAGGCCTCGCTATTACCCTTGTTATAACCGCCCAGGGCGCATTGGTACTGCGGGCTCTGCTTCTCCTTGAAAGGCTGTGGGATTAACTGTACTTCAGACCACCTGTGTGAGCAGAGAGGCGAGTGATAGGTAAAGGGGAGTCCCTGAATGGGGGGCTGGGCAGCTCATTCTATCCATTCCCCAGGCCTCCTGAGGCCAAGATGTACCGGGCTGTGTGATGCATTCGTCACCAACCTGCCCCTCCAGAGAATGATGAGGTTAAATAGGAAAGTGCCTTTGTGACTGTGTAGGATGGTGCCTTGGGTAAGTGGTTCTGGGCACTCGGGACTGGGTTAGATCTTGGTAAAATGGTGACACAGTGTGGTGCCTGCTCATATGGGCAGTTAGGAAGTTTAAATGACATAATACATCAGCAGTGCAGACCCAGCCTATGAGGGTGGTTAGGTTCTCAAGGTTCAGTGCATAAAGTGAACATCATATCTAATTTAAAAAACATCGTAAAGTCCCTTAAAATGCCTAAAGCCTACTGAAGTATAGAGTTTTACTGTTGGATCCTGTGCAGTCTCACGGGTGATGAACACCGTGCATCTGCAGGGCTCTTGCCGTGGTGTGCACACCCGGTGGTGTGGCTGTAGCAGACCCTTGGCACTGGGGAGGGCATCCACAGTCTATAACTGTATCCTCATCCTCCACGCTTCCTCCAGAATTCTGTTTCCACCAAGAATGACATTTCTCTGAGAATCACATACTTTCTAGATAGGTCTTCACACCACAGCTGAATATTAAAATCTTGAAATTTTCTCTTACTCTAATGGTGGTTTTCCACAAAGAAGCTGTTTTTGTCACTTCATGAGACTTGCAGCATCTTCCTCTCCGTCCACAAGGGGGACGACGGGGAGCCTCAGCCCCATGGAGGCAGAGCTGCTTGCCTGAGCTCAGCCCCTGGTGTCCAGCATCTGCCTCCCAGAGGTGGCATCCAAAACCACAATGGTGGGCTTCCTAGGTCACTTCTCCACTGGTTGGAGAGGTAAATGTTACCTCTTTGCAGGTGTGAAAAGTGCATTTTCAGTGCCCCACACGATGGATGGGAGGTTAAGTGTGGCGTTGTTAGAGTAACAGCAGAGGGAAGTTCTTTTCATCCCACTGTACCTTCAGCATCCCCATTACACAGCATATTGTATTTCATGAACAATACCAAATCCTCCAACGCAAATGCTTAAAAATCACACTCAATCCATAAGGTAAAAAAATTGCTTAATATTTTCCCAAATAATGTGTAAAATTGGGATGCTTCCTAAACACTTGCACATCTTATACACCAGGGCGTGTTTTGCAACCTATTTTTCATGTCTCTGCCTGCCCCACAAAGAGCCTTTTTAACCATTTCTTTCCTAATCCCCAGATCCCCTCCTCATGAACTGTAATGCCACAGGTGTATTGTGTATCTGTGTAGGTACTGTGGCCCTTTGGAGAGCCCTAGATCATTGTAATAGCTAAGATTTTTTTGCCCTCCTCACAAGAAGCACTGTTCCTTCACTGTGGGGCAATATATTCTTCATTGAGACTGCACACACCGTGTCTGCAGGACCCTCCCAAATGCCAGGGGACCAATTACCAAATGAGGATTTACAGTGACACACTGTGAATTCAGAGCAAGAAGTAACAACTGAGGTTCCTGGAGTCTGGGAAGGCTTCTCTGAGCAGCCAGAAGAGATGAAGGGACAGGGTTTTGTTACCTGCAGGCAGCAGTGTGCTGGTAAATGTTTAACAACCTGCTGCGGCTGGAGCGTGAGAGGAGGTGGGGTTGCTTTGTTGATTTCCAGCTACCAACATGATGTCACTGGCTGCAGAGTTGGGAGGAGACATGCAGAATTGGCTCTCGTACACCCGTGAGAACCGGCTCCAGCACGACTGTGTGTGGAGGGGAGGCAGGAAGGATAGTGTGAGTTAGGGGCCGAGAACAGGATATGCACGTGCATGAGCAGGCTGGCCTGGGGGAAGCAGGAGCCGCGGGTGGGGGAAGAAGATGCAGCAGAAGATGAGGGCGCTAACGGAGCATCCTGAGTAGGGAGGCTCAGAGCTTGGAATGGTATCCTGTAGGCCACTGAGTCTCAGCTGGTGGAAGGTGAAAAGGGCTGTAGCCCAATTTACCAAAAACAAAAACAAAAACAATTAGTCAAAACCTACCCCCAATACACACTACTATATATAAAATAGGTAACCAAGGGCCTACTTATAGCACAGGGAACTATAGTCAATATTTTGTAATGACCTATAATGGAAAAGAATGTAAAAAATAATATATATATAAAACCGAATCACTTTGCTTTACACCTGACACAAACACAACATTGTAAATCAGCTTTATTTCAATAAAAAATTTTAAAAAATCTATCCCATCTCTCAGATAAATTTGTTAATCTGGTTAAGGGCATTAATGGCAATAATTTTGCTGACAGGACCAGAGGTGGAGGGCAAGTTCAAGAAAATAAATACAGGGAGCATAGTTTTTAGTTTTTATTTTATTTTTATTTATTTTTTATTTTTTTACTTTTTGGCCTACGGCATATGGGATCTTAGTTCCCCGACCAGGGATCGAACCCCCGCCCCCTGCAATGGAAGCACATAGTCTTAACCACTGGACCATGAGGGAAGTCCCAAGGAACCATATTTAAGAGACAGCCACCCAAGAAAAACTGCTGGGCACTGGAGAAGTGCAGGTGTCAGAAAACATGGTACTCGGGAAATTGCACTTGGTGGAACTGAACCAACAGGTTCAAAGGTTCTGGCTGTGAGATGAAAGGGAAACATCAAAAACTCAATAGTCTGGCAAACTGGTCATTCAGCAAAAAGATTGTTTGGCAGATTGGTTTTTGCCAAATTGGCCTGCTTCCTGGGAAGTGTGTCCTTCTAAGAGGAGGGACCTGTGGGTGGAATGTGCAGGGTAAGAGAGCATGCTTTATGCTCCGGAATAGCTAAATGTTTGTAAAGAGGGAGGAAATGACAAATTTTCCCCATAACACGAACTGTAGAAAGTACAGTTGTATTTCTGGGTGGGGCTGTGAGAAGGTGCTGAAATTGTGAGTGGAGGTATGAACCCCAGTATTGTGGGGCCGTACAGAGGCTCTGACATCCAGCAAGAGGGACCAGTTTTACACCAGGCTGGGTGATGAGAGTCATCAGTGGGTCTACGTAGGGACATGTCAAGGGGTTGAGGATAGAGACAAAATGGGAAGTATCTTTAAGCTTGGTCTCCAGAATGCTGGGTGCAGGGATGTGCCTCCTGACTCCCAGTCCAGTGCCCAGATTGGAACCTAAGTCCATTTCATCAGATCCTTTGGCAGTGCAAGGAGGTGCCTATCCCAAACCTTATGAGGCTGTGACCTCATATGGACCTTATGATCACAGAGAGCCTTGTGCTGGGAATCTGGAGAGGGGGTCTCAGTGGATATTTTGACACAGCTTTGGGGTGGATGGATCAGTTAACTATTGCCACAGTACTGTTGTATAAAAAATCACCCCCAAATGCAGTGACTTAAAACAGCAATTGTTTATTTTCTTCCACACATTTTTGAGTCAGCTGGGAAATTGGTATGCTGGACCCAACTTATACTAGCTCATAATAAGGAATCTTGTAAGCCAGTTGTTAAACGTGGCCATTATTAAAAATTAAATTGCACAAGCTTATGATTAAAGAAATTATATTGAAAACAAAGATATTACATTTTGAAAACCTAACACTTCCTAATTATTTTACTGCATTTCACTATTATTTATGCTCATGAGGTTATTTATGCCTGTTGTTATCTATATGGTGGAAAGACTATGGAATAGTGAGCAATTCCCATCTCTTCCCAACTCTTCATTCAGTGACATCGTGATGGTACTTTGAAATCAGACATGGTGAAATCAGTGTTTACACTACTGGCAAATGCTACAAATCAGGACTTAGTCCATAGTTTAAATTAAGGTTCACTCTTAGTGTTGTACATTCTATGGGTTTGGACAAATGTATGATGACATGTATTCATCATTATAGTATCATACAAAGTATCTTCACTGCCCTAAAAATCCCCTGTGCTTCACCTGTTTGTCTCTCCCTCCTCCCTAACCCCTGGCAACCACTGATCTTTTTACTATCTCCATAGTTTTGCCTTTTCCAGAATGTCATATGTTTGGAATTATATAGTATATAGCCTTTTCAGACTGGCTTCTTTCACTTAGTAATACGCTTTTAAGGTTCTTCCATGTCTTTTCATGGCTTGATGGTTCTTTTTTTTATTTATTTTTTTTAAGTGTTGAATACTATTCCATTGTTTGGATGTACCACACTTTATATTATCCACGCACCAACTGAAGGACAACTTTGTTGCTGTCCATTAAATTTTAGCTAAAGATTTTCTTCTTTTTCAAGAGTGATTCTAAAAACCAACTTTCACTAACCCCTTCTCCATTCAGCCATCAATTCTCTTCCTAGCCTTCCTTAAACTTTATGTCCAGAATACTTTTTCTAGTGTTTTTTCTTTTTGTAATTGTATAAAATGCACATAACATAAAATTTACCATGTTAGCAATTTTTAAGATTAGTTACAGTAGTCTTTAAGTATGTTCATATTGTTCTGCAACCAATCTCCAGAGCCCTTTTTACCTTGCAAAACTGAAACTCTGTACCCATTAAACAACTACCCCTCATTTTCCTCCTGCCTCCAGCCGCTGGAAACCATCATCCTACTTTCTGTCTCTGAATTGACTACTCTGGGAACCTCATATAAGTGGAATCATAGAGTATTTCTCTTTTTGGCTTATTTCACTTATTGTAATGTCCTCGAGGTTCATCCATATTACAGCATGTGTCAGAATTTCCTTTTTTTTTTTTAAGGGTGAATAATATTCTATTGCATGGATATACCACATTTTGTTTATCCATTGACCTGTTGATGGACACTTGGGTTGCTTCCACCTTTTGGCTATTCTAAATAATTGCTGCTATGAACATGGGTGTATAAATATCTCTTCAAGACTCTGCTTTTAATTCTTTTGGATATATACCCAGACGTAGGATTCCTGGATCATATGGTAGTTCTTTAAAAAAATTTTTTTGAAGAACTGCCATACTGTTTTCCATAGCAGCTGTACCATCTTACTTTCCTACTAACAAGGGTTCTAATTTCTTCACATCCTAGTCAAAACCTGCTATTTTCTATTTTATTTTCTGATGGTGTGAGGTAATATCTCATTGTGGTTTTGATTTGCATTTCCCTCATGATCAGTGATGTCGAGCATTTTGCCTCTTTCTATAACTCCTACCATCTTCCCTTTAACCACTCTGCACAACAGAGCAGTCCTCCCCAGCTTCTACCCAGTTTGTTTGTGCTCATTCATGCAGGCCAAATAAGATATACTGATCTTCCCTTCTTTTCAGATTGTAAATACCTGGAGGAGGAGGAGGACTGTGGTTTTCTTGCTCTCCGCAGTGACTTCAGTCTGCATTTAGGGCCTGGGTGTGTGATGATTTCCCAGTGAACCATGTGTGGTAGGATGTGAGGTCCAGAAAACATGGCTGGCAGCAAGGGTTGAGGAGTGTTCAGCTCCCACCAGGAACTGGCCTGGCACCTATATCTTCTCTTGGGGCTTACTTCCACTGTCTTCTGCACCTCTACTCCCCAGGTACAAGCCTCGGGAGAAGCTGAAGGTGAACTTCGGCACTCCCGAGTTCCTGGCCCCGGAAGTCGTCAATTACGAGTTTGTCTCCTTCCCAACGGACATGTGGAGTGTGGGAGTCATCACCTACATGCTGTGAGTGCCCAGGGGCCTGGCTCCCCGCTGGGGATGGAGGCCATTTATCTTAGTTTGGGTATCCTCAGAAGCAGCAAAAATTTGAGTGCGAGGCATTGATTGGGGAGGCATCCCCAAAAACACCAACAGAGAAGTGGGGAAGGAAGGCAGCTAGTAAAGTGTGTGTTGTGGAGTCAGTAACCACTGTGGGCAACTGGAATTTCATCCTGTGGGGACCCTGGGGCCGACCGTGGGACACCCGCTCAGAGCTAGTCCAGCTGAGGGGGGAGGGGCTTGGGGTATTTAAACACTGACTCTAATCAATTGTTGCTGGTGGGCTGGTCCCAGAGTTACTAATTCCCTGAAACTCCTGGGTGGATAAATCAGCTTCCACTGGAGAGAAAACCCTCTGGCAAAGAAATACAGGTGCTGCTGTGCACGTGGGGCTGGAATGCACTGAAGCGGTAAGGGGGTGAGCCGGAAGGGCAGGGCGTGGCTCCTGCGTCTTCTAACCTTGTCCCTCTGCCCCATGCTCCCTATTTTCTGTGGGCTGAGGAAGCAGAGTTAGGATGGGTTGAGAGGAGATCTGTGCACAGACCAACTGTCCTTCTCTGTCTCCAACTGTGGACATCCCTCAGCTATTTCCTCAGAGGCCCAATAAAATCAAGCTTTGCTCCTAGTCTTATTATTATGGTTTAAATCTTTCCCCACGCTTCGTGTGTGTGCTGCATCAGGTGGAGGAATCCTGTGGTCCAAGGCCAGCTAGTAAGGTTGTCCGGTCTCTCTGCCTGCCTCCCTGAGGCCTGGGTAGTCTCAGAGACAAGCCCAGCTATTTTAATATTCAGTCAAATGTACCTGATAAATGGGCATATTAGGTTGGGCCCCAATTTACTCTTTACTTCAGGGTAAGAGGGAACGTGGTGAGCATGATCAGGGACTTCTTCCAACACTCTTCCTGCCATCAATTTTTCAATCCTTCTTCCACTTCCTCCCTTTATCAAGCGTACTGGATTTCTCCTGTGGAGAGGCAATAGCAGTGCTTTTCTTTTGAACCCCCTTGGTTCTGGTTAGTTCCGCTTGACATTGTTAAGAGTCTTCCCTATCTTGTCAATGTGTGTTGGTAAGTGTGGCGTCCACATACTGACGGTCCTTTCTCTCCTCTGTAGACTCAGTGGTTTGTCCCCATTTCTAGGGGAAACAGATGCAGAGACCATGAATTTCATTGTGAACTGCAGCTGGGATTTTGATGCTGACAGCTTTGAAGGGCTGTCAGAGGAGGCCAAGGACTTTGTCTCCAGGTTGCTGGTCAAAGAGAAGAGGTACCTTTTATTGCTTGTCACCCATGAGCCATTCTGATGGTGACCATCCATCTGGGTGCTGTGGAAATCAGGCTGGTGCTGGACAGGGCTGCTGAAGCGAATGGTCCTTGCTTCCTGTACACCGATTCTGTCCAGGATTTCTTAGTCTGCTATTTCTTTGGGGGGAAAAAAGGTAGCAGGGAAAGGGACAAAGGAAATCAATTAAAAAAGCAATCATCTAGGAGCATAAAATCCAGACAGAGTTTTAGAAAGGACCATATTTACAAATTAGGCCTATTTCCAAGTTATCACTTTTTATAGGCTAATGTTGAAAAAAAATTGAGATATGAAGTTGTTATTCCACAGAATAAAAGACAGAAAACCTTATTTCTTGGTGATGAAGACCTACTGGTTTTCAGTAGCTATATCAAGGTCATGGGTTGCGCTGGTGAGTTTTCCGATACTCAGACATATGGGACAAGTGGTGGGGCCCAAGATCTGAACTCTGAGACCTCTCGTTCCCTTGGCCTTGACTGTTTTGTTTCCTCCTGATTGTGAAAAGTTATGTGAGAGGAAAAACATTTTATAATTCAGATGAACATGTTGACATTATTCTCTATGAAGAAAGATGAGCTTCTTTCAAAGCTCATGTTCTTTTACTTCTTAAGAGCAATTCCAGGCACAGCTGGCCCTCCTACTGTCCTGCCTTGATTCCTCAGCTCTCTCTGGGAGGTGGTGATTAATCACTGGGAAACGTTCCCTCAATAGAGGTCAGGGAACATTTTGCTGACGACGTTCTTGTACTTTTAAGGGTGGGAATTTTAGGTAGTAGGAGGTCTTTTTTTTTAGTACATGGCATGAATCTGCCCAAATGATTAATCTGTTCCACTGACTCAGCTTCCTACCAATTGAACAGATTTTGGACAGTCAGGAAAAGGCAACCCCAACTAAAAGTCTCACCTGCTGTTTGATTTCACAGCTGCAGAATGAGTGCCACACAGTGCCTGAAACATGAGTGGCTGAATAACTTGCCTGCCAAAGCTTCAAAATCAAAAGTTCGTCTCAAATCCCAGCTGTTGCTACAGAAATACATGGCTCAGAGGAAATGGAAGGTATCTGTTTTCCTTTTAGTAAAAGCAGCATTTGTCTTCTTAAAATGTCCTTTGAAAGACGTGTGCTACGTTTTTACTTACATTTTGATTCTAAATAGATTATTTAGGGGGAAAAGTTTCATGTCAAAACCTGTTACCATAATTAAAAAATGCCACAGACCAAAAGTGACTGGCATAAAAATAGCATTTAATTCATACTTATGTGAACACTTGAAGTGATAGAATGAAGTTTGAGCATATGTTCTCAATGACCATCGCAGTGAAGTGCTCAGAACTAACTGCCTGTAGCTTGAGGATGATTCCTCCATATTTTAGAAACAGGGCCTAGGAAAGCCCTATTAGGCTTTAAAAGCTTTATAATTTTGTTTACAACAGAAGTCTTTGCAACTGTGGATATAAAATGTATCTTAAAAACAATTGTCCTCCAGGGAAGTGACTTTCCAACATTTTGGCTTAGATCCTCAATGAAAAACAAAACCAAAATGCTTCACCCAGAGAGCTAGTATACAAGTCTATGTATACTCACACACACACGTGAAACAAACATACTGTGATATTGCTCCACAGAGTGTGATGCACTCTGATATTTTCTGTTCTATGATATTTAGTTTCATTAAAGAGAATTGCTAGTCATGCCCCACCAATTTGATTTCATGACCCGCTATTGGGTTGTGAGTTACAATTTGAAAAATACCATTCTAGGGTGCTCCATTTTTCACATGAAAAGGGTAGGATAACATATTTTCTCACTTCAAACTTGCTCCAAACATGCCCCTGAAAGTCATGTGACTGTTTTACTATAATTTTGCTAGAATCTTGTTTTCCCCTTGTTATCAATTTTAAACAAACACAAGTGGCTAAACTTAAGCAAGACCTTTTATTGTTTCTTCTTGTCTAAAAATATGCATTTTTCCCTTCTTTTTTTCTCTCCTTACCTTAAGAAACACTTCTACGTGGTGACTGCTGCCAACAGGTTAAGGAAATTTCCAACTTCTCCCTAATTCTCAACTCTGCTGCTTCCATGGGCCCAGAAATTACTGAGACTGGTGGTGAAGTCATGACTGAAGATTTTTAATAACCTGGCCTGCCACTATTTTGTAAACAAACAAACAAACAAAAGGTTATGGCTGTTGCCTTCCTTGTGGTTGAAAAGTGGCTATAAAGAAAGTGACCTGAGAACTTTTTCCTGCCTTATAAAATCACTACGTTGCAATGCTGTGATTACTTTTCAAGTGTACCTACTTTTGGTGATAAGCATAGGCATGCTTTAGTTAGGTGGGAAAGCTTCTACTTTGCATATGTCCAATTTAAAGCCTAAGCTTACTCTGGTTAAAGAACCCAGTGGACTATCACACAGGGCATGTTAGTCAGTGTTACCTCCTCCAGTGCAAAGAATTCCTGGCATTTTGGTTTGTTCAAGTGTGAGCTGACATTTTGTACTACATTTGTTGCTCTAGTGTGAAACAATGTGGATGTAGGGCAGAGATCCTCAAACTTGTTTTAACTTGTGCTCCCTTTGGAGAATCAAAACATGCTTCCTTTAATATCCTTTGAAATTTCAAATATACTGTCATGGCTAAATCAGAGCAATGATAGTTTTGAATATGCTTTTAAAATCCATACATACCTCTCCCTTCTCCTAATTCTGCCCTGTTCTGACATTGGCAGTCTCCCTCCTGATCTCTCTTCCTCAGTTATGAATCTATGGTCTAGTAAGTCTGGGAACTGATACATAATATGTGAAAGATGAGAATGTAATGACATTCGGCTTTCTGAGAGAAACACAGAAATGATGCACCATGAGAAAACAAATGAAAACTGCTCTCCTACTGCTTTATCATCACTTAACTAACTTCATGAAATGATTAACAAGGAGTACTTTATTATTCAAAAGTAAACAATCCTTTTAATTTCCTCACTTCCTAACCTGATTTCTGTGCTATTCCCATGATCTTCTTGGGCTAGCAGTTTTTAGTCACTTTTAGTTTTTAATTAGCGATGTAACAGTTTCACAGCCTTTCAGGATTTTTGTCCCATAATAAAAACTTGTGGGTTTTTTTGGGGGGGGTTTTGTTGTTGTTTTGTTTTGTTTGTTTGTTTGTTTGTTTTTTGGTAGAGGACATGGGTGTGGGGAGAAAGGCAGACGATGGAGAGGTTAATCCTCCTGCTGCATTTCTTTCTGTTGGGAAGCTAAGCTTTTCAGTATCATCACATGTAGGCCTGCTCTAAGCTGGCCGGCTAGTAGATGAATATCAGACGAGATGGCTGCTGGAAACCTCCCTTTCACGAGCCAGTAACAGTGATTTGGTGAAATGCTTTATTTTTAAGGTGTTTCGAAGGCAGCCTCCAGAAGGAGCTAGAGAGGACATCTATAGTTCTATCTATAGTGTGGTGACTCTTCCCTTCCATGGGACTTCACATTCTTGCGGAATGCTATGAATCTTCTTCTCAGAAAAATGTACAGTTAGTTATCCTGATCTAGAGCACCACTGCCTAACCGAAATATAATAGGAGCCATATACATAATTTTAAAATCTCTGATAGCGTCTCTAAAAAATAACTGGTAAAATTAATGTTAATAATTTAACATAATATATCAAAACCTATTTCAACATGTAATCAATATAAAAATTATTGATTTTCTTTTTTTCATACTAAGTCTCCAAAATCTGGTGTGTATTTTACACTTAAAATACATGTCTGTTCAGATTCTAGGTTTTTATCAGACACACAATTTGTATTTAGATTTCATAAAATTTACTGTGGAAAAATATACTCACATACTCAAGTTGTTCGAAGCATCTTAAATGTTTTCTAGTATTTTTACATTTAATTAAAATGAAATAAAATTCAAAATTCAGTTCTACACTTGCACATTTTAAGTGCTTAATAGCCATATATGGTTAGTAGCTTCTATATAAGACAGAGCAAATCCAGAGAAAATCCAATAGCTATCAAATTTTAATTTTTCCCCCTATATGCTGTTATTCTCTACCTAGACAAACAACTTTTCTCCAAAGTTCCTTTGAGGGATTTATTTAGGCTGGGCCCACATAAGTGAGAAGTATTGCAAATTAGTCTCCCTTATTTGAAATTCAAGGGAGTTTTTATGAAGCTTTAATTTTCTGGATATTTTTAGTTCTCTGCTGGTGTGTATTTAACTCAAAATTTTTTTAGATTGCAACTTTGCTAGTATTAACTATTTCTAATGGGATTTTTTTAATTTGAATGAACAGTCATTGAAAACTGCTGGGAAATCAACTATACTCCAATAAAAAATAAAAATTTAAAAAAAAAAGAAAGAAAACTGCTGGGCAGAGGAACTCTGAAAGGTAGTCAGGACCACTTTTTTCACCTATCAGATTTGGTGAAGGTGTGGGGAAGATGGAAGTTTTCACTTTTGATGCCTGTGTACCAAAGTAAAAGTCATGCCCATACTTGCACCCAGCAATTCCATTTCTAGAAATTGATCCCTCAGCAATACTTGAACAAGTGGGCAGAGATGTATGCAAAATGACGTTTACTGTAGTAAAATGGCCCATATAGGTTGAAAACAACCTATATGTGCCTATCAGTATGGGTTTAAATTTTTCCACATACATACAGGAGGTTACCTAATAGCTGTTAAAGATAGATTTTGATGTACTGCTTTTTATTATGAAAAAAATTATGCAACATATATATGGTATTATCCCATTCATGGACAGACATGCTTATACGTGCATTAAAACTTTTTAGGTTATGCAAGAAACTTAACAGTGGGGTGTGGAAAGTGGGTGATGGGGAGAGAGGGGTTTCCACTTTTCACTTTATTACTTTCTGAATCATTTGAACTTTTTTAACAATAAGCATGTATCGCTTTTATAATTAAAAATTAACAACCCATTGTCAAGTGTGGACCTTGTCTTGACCCTGATTCAAGCAAATAAACAATAAAAAGATATTTCAGAGACATCCAGGGAAATTTAATTCTAAAGTGCATATTTGATGATAGAATTTCTATTAATATCATGAGGTATGATAATGGTAATGTGGTTATAATGTGGGTTAAGTGACTTCAGGAAAAAGGCAGACATAGTTAACCAAGTGTGGCAAAATCTTAGCTGTTGGGTTTGCGTAGTCAGTATGGGGTATCATTATACTGTCCTCTGGTAAACAGGTATATATTTGTTATATACATTTGAAAACTTTCATGATAAAACATTTTTTAATCAGTTATATAAGCCAAGAGGAGCTGTTAAAGAAATGAGCTTCCAAAAAAGTCTTTACAATAGTACTGAAATATATGGACCCACTAAGTAGTATGCTTCCATCGCTGGGGTATGAATGTGTTGGAAAATTGTAAAGGATTCCCGTCCTAGGAGGGCATTTGGACAAGACTGCTTTAAGGCAATTCTTCTATCCCACAACTAGTTTAAGAAATAACCAAGTACCTACTACATTCCAAATAATCAAAATAGTTACCATCACCTGCTTTTAAAGGCACAGAAGGAAAGGTCACAAACAATACTTATATTTACTCTTATGAAATCAACAGAGATAAGGCAACCTTAGGAATGGGAGAAAATATTTGCAATCAATTTTTTTAATAGAGGGTTAATATTTACACTATATGAAGAACAACTCAACAATAAAAAAAACCACATTAAAAAAATGGGCAAAGGACTTGAACAGACATTTTCCCAAATGGCCAACAAGTACCTGAAAAAGTGCTCACTAATCATTAGGGGAATGTAAAACCACAATGAGATACCACCACACACACATTTAGGATGGCTACTAACAAAAGAAACAGAAAATAAGTGTTGGCCATGATGTGGAGAAATTGGAACCCTTGTGCAATGTTGGTGGGAATGTAATATGATGCAGCTGCTATGGAAAACAGTATGGTAGTTCCTCAAAATTTAAAAATAGAATTATCATGACCCAGCAATGTCACTTTTGGGTAAATGCCCAAAAGAATAGAAAGCTGGGTCTCCAAGAGACTCATATACATGTCTACAGCAGCACTATTCACAAGAGCCAAGAGGTGAAAAGCAACCTAAATGTTCATTGACAGATGAATGGATAAACAAAGTGTGGTATATCCACACGATGGAAAATTATTCAGCCTTAAAAAGGAAAGAAATTTTGACACATGCCATAATATGGATGAACCTCAAGGACATTATGAAAAGTGAAAAAAACAAGTCACAAAAAAGTACTGTATGATTCCACTTAGATGAAGTATCTAGCTAGAATAGTCAAATTCAGAGACAGAGGCAGAATGGTGGTTGCCAGAGACTGGGGGATGGAGGAACGGGAGTTGTTTAATGGATTTCATGGGTAAAGTCAGCATCGCAAGATGAAGAATTCTGGAGATCACATAACAATGTGAATGTACTTAACACTACTGAACTGGACTCTTAAAAATTATTTAGTAAATTTTATACATATTTTACCACAATTTTTTTAAAAAAGTGAATGTGCTTTAATTTTACCTGGTGATGAATAGATTGCTTTTGACTCAAAGCTAGAATCTAAATCTTGGCATCAAAATCAAATTATATACCTTCTTAAAATAAATGAGGAAAAGACTCATCCATTTTAGATCAAAGTAATAGAAACACTATTTAGTGAATGCCAAGTGTCGCACACTTTACAAATATTACCTTTAATTCTCATGAGGGAGATAATATTTACATTTTATAAACAGGAAAACTGAAACTCATTAAGGTTGTAAAATTTTCTTAGGGTATAAGTGCAGAGTCAGAATTTAAATGCAAATATGGAAAGTCTGGAGGGGGGTGGAGTCAAGATGGCCATATGGGAGGACGTGGAGTTCAAGTCTCACCACAATGGGAGGAACCCTCAAGCCACTGGGTAGGACGTGGGGGAGGGGAGGGATGGGGGAGAAGTGGAGACTGGACAGACCCACACTTCTGAGGGGTGGCTGGGAGAGGGGAGGGGTTCCCATGCCTGGAGGGACCCTCGGGGGCTTGGAGGATCAGGGGGGAGCATGCCTATCGTTTCCCCTGCCCAATCAGGCCCAGGAAGACTGCTAGGCTCCCAGGCTGGGTCCCCCACCTTCCGAGGCCTCCTTTGGGTTGCGTGGGTCCTAGGGGCATAGGAGGGAGGGAGGAGGGGGGGAAGAGAAGGAGAGGGGGATGGGTGGGGGAACCTTCCAGGATCAGAGGACCAGGGGAGGCATGGAGGGCGTTTTCCCCTGCCCACTTGGGCCTGGGAAACCTGCTGGGCTCCCAGGCCTGATCCTTCATTCTCTGAGCCCCACTCCAGGCTGCTTTGGTCCTAGGGCCATAGGAGGGAGGCAGGGGGAAAAGAGGGAGAGGATGACAGGCAGGGACCCTCCAGGACTGGAGGATCAGGGGAGGCATGGAGAGCATTTCCCACACCCACTCGGCCCCAGGAAGCCTGGGGCCCCTGGGTCTAGTCCCCTGCCTTCTGGGGCCCCTTCCAGCTGTGTGGATCCTAGGGGCATGGTAGGGGGGAAAGGAAGAGAAGCCAATGGGGAGGGACCCATCAGAATTGGAGGATGGGGGAAACGTGCCTATCATTTCCCCTGCCCACTTGGGAGGGGAGGCTGCTGGGGTCCTGGACCTGGTCCTCTGCCCCCAAGACCAGAGGCACTCCTGGGTCCCTCCTGCATTGTTGAGCCTAAGCCCCACCCCCATCCCCCAGGGCCTTTTCCAGCCCTGTGGGTCATAAGCATAGGCCCCAGCCACTGCCTAAACCCCACCCCTGCCTAGCCCCACCCCCCACAGCTAGGCCTTTTCTGGCTTTTTTTTTTTCCATTGTGGTTTTGTTTTACCTTCTGGTTGTTGTTTCATCTGTGTTTTAATTTTCTTAAACATATCTGTTAGTTTTCTAATCTTATTGTATTTTTTACCCTTTGTTATTTTTCTGCTCCTTTTTTTCTTTCTTTTTTTTTGCTGCCCTGTGTGGATTGTGGGATCTTGGTGCATAAGCTGGGGGTTGGGCCTGAGCTCCTGCAGTGGGAACTCAAGTCTGAACCACTGGACTAATAGAGAACCTCAGAACCCAAGGAATATTCATCAGAGTGAGGTCTCCGGGAGGTCCTCACCTCAACACTAAGACCCAGCTCTACCCAACAGTCTACAAACTCCAGTGCTTGAAGCCTTAGGCCAAACAACCAGTAAGACAGGAACACAATCCCACCCATCAAAAACAAACAAACAAACAAACAACAAAAAAAATGTCACAGATGAAGGAATAAGGTAAAAACCTATAAGACCAAATAAATGAAGAGAAAATAGGCAACCTACCTGAAAAAGAATTCAGAGTAATGATAGTAAAGATGATCCAGAATCTCGGAAATAGAATGGAGGCACAGATTCAGAAAATACAAGAAATATTTAACAAAGATCTAGAACTAAAGAACAAGCAGAGATGAACAACACAATAACTGAAATGAAAATACACTAGAAGGAATCAATAACAGAATAACTAAGGCAGAAGAATGAATAAGTGAGATGGAAGACAGATTGGTGGAAACAACTGCCGAGGAGCAGAATAATAAAAAAAAAAAAGAATGAAAAGAATTGAAGACAATCTCAGAGACCACTGGGACAACACTAAATGCACCAACATTCGAATTATAGGGGTCCCAGAAGAAGAAGAGAAAAAGAAAGGGTTTGAGAAAATATTCGAGGAGATTATAGTTGAAAACTTCCCTAACGTGGGAAAGGAAATAGCCATCCAAGTCCAGGAAGCAGAGAGAGTCCCATACAGGATAAACCCTAGGAGAAACACACTAAGACACACATTAATCAAACTAACAGAAATTAAATTCAAAGAAAAAATATTAAAAGCAGCAAAGGAAAAGCAAAAAATAACATACTAAGGAATCCCCATAAGGTTATCAGCTGATTTCTGAGTAGAAACTCTGCAGGCCAGAAGGGAGTGGCAGGATATACTTAAAGTGATGAAAGAGAAAAACCTACAACCAAGATTACTCCACCCAGCAAGGAGCTCATTCAGATTCAATGGAGAAATCAAAAACTTTATAGACAAACAAAAGCTAAGAGAATTCAGCACCACCAGATCAGTCTTACAACAAATGCTAAAGGAAAATTCTCTAGGCGGGAAACACAAGAGAAGAAAACGACCCACAAAAACAAACCCCAAACAATTAAGAAAATGGTAATAGAAAACATACATATCAATAATAACCTTGAATGTAAGTGGATTAAATGCTCCAACCGAAAGAAATAGGCTGGCTGAATATATACAAAAACAAGACCCACATATATGCTGTCTACAAGAGACTGACTTCAGACCTAGGGACACAAACAGACTGAAAGTGAAGGGGTGGAAAAAGATATTCCATGCAAATGGAAATCAAAAGAAAGCTGGAGTAGCAATACTCATGTCAGATAAAATAGACTTTAAAATAGACTGTTACAAGAGATAAGGAAGGACACTACATAATGCTCAAGGGATCAATCCAAGAAGAAGATACAGCAATTATAAATATTTATGCACCCAACATAGGAGCACCTCAATACATAAGGCAAATGCTAACAGCCATAAAAGAAGAAATTGACAGTAACACAATAATGGTAGGGGACTTTAACACACCATTTACATCAACGGACAGATCATACAAACAGAAAATAAATAAGGAAACACAAGCTTTAAATGACACAATAGACCTCATAGATTTCATTGATATTTATAGGACATTCAACCCAAAAATGGCAGAATACACTTTCTTCTCAAGTGCACAGGGAACATTCTCCAGGATAGATCACATCTTGGGTCACAAATCAAGCCTTCAAAAATTTAAGAAAATTGAAATTGTATCAAGCATCTTCTCTGACCACAACACTATGAGATTAGAAATCAATTACTGGAAAAAAACTGTAAAATATGCAAATACATTGAGGCTAAACAGTGTGCTACTAAATAACCAAGAGATCACCGAAGAAATCAAAGGATAAATTTAAAAAATACATAGAAACAAATGACAATGAAAACACAATAACCCAAAACCTATGGGACGCAGCAAAAGCAGTTCTAAAAGGGAAGTTGATAGCAATTCAATCTCACCTCAAGAAACAAGAAAAATCTCAAACAATCTAACCTTACACCTAAAGCAATTAGAGAAAGAAGAACAAAGAAAACCCAAAGTCAGTAGAAGGAAAGAAATTATAAAGATGAGAGCAGAAATAAAAGAAATACAAATGAAGAAAACAATAGCAAAGATCAATAAAACTAAAAGTTGGTTTTTTGAGAAGATAAACAAAATTGATAAACCTTTAGCCAGACTCATCAAGAAAAAAAGGGGGAGGATTCAAATCAATAGAAATAGAAATGAAAAAGGAGAAATCACAACTGACACCACAGAAATACAAAGGATTATAAGAGATTACCACAAACAAATATATGCCAATAAAATGGACAACCTTGAAGAAATGGACAAATTTTTGGAAAGGTACCATTTTCCGAAACTGAACCAGGAAGAATTAGAAAATATAAACAGACCTATCATAAGTAGTGAAATTTAAACTGTAATTAAAAATCTTCCAACAAACAAAAGTCCAGGACCAGATGGCTTCACAGGCAAATTCTATCAAACATTTAGAGAAGAGCTAACACCTATCCTTCTCAAACTCTTCCAAAAAATCACAAAGGGAGGAACACTCCCAAATTCATCCTATGAGGCCATCAACACCCTGAGACCAAAACCAGACAAAGATATCACAAAAAAAGAAAATTACAGACCAATATCACTGATGAACATAGATGCAAAAATCCTCAACCAAATATTAACAAACAGAATCCAACAATACATTAAAAGGATCATACACCATGATCAAGTGGGATTTATCCCAGGAATGCAAGGATTCTTTGGTATATGCAAATCAATCAATGTTATACACCATATTAACAAATTAAGGAATAAAACCCATTTGATCATCTCAATAGATGCAGAAAAAGCTTTTGACAAAATTCAACACCCATTTATGAAAAAAACTGTCCAGAAAATGGGCACAGAGGGAACCTACCTCAACATAATAAAGGCCATATATGACAAACCCACAGCAATATTGCTCTCAATAGTGAAAAACTGAAAGCATTTCCACTAAGATCAGGAACAAGACAAGGTTGTCCAGTCTCGCCACTCTTATTCAATATAGTTTTGGAAGTCCTAGCCATGGCAATCAGAGAAGAAAAAGAAATAAAAGGAATACAAATTGAAAAAGAAGTAAAACTGTCACTATTTGCAGATGACATGATACTATACACAGAAAATCCTAAAGATGCCACCAGAAAATGACTAGAACTAATAAATGAATTTGGTAAAGTTGCAGGATACAAAATTAATGCACAGAAATCTCTTGCATTCCTATACATTAACATCAAAAAATCAGAAAGAGAAATTAAGGAAACAACCCCATTTACCATGCAACAAAAAGAATAAAGTACCTATGAATAAACCTACCTAAGGAGGCAAAAGACTTGTACTCAGAAAACTATAAAACACTGATAGAAGAAATCAAAGATGACAAACAGATGGAGAAATATACCATGCTCTTGGATTGGAAGAATCAATATTATGAAAAATGACTGTACTACCCAAAGCAATCTACATAGTCAATGCAATCCCTATCAAATTACCAATGGCATTCTTCAGAGAATTAGAACAAAAAATTTTACAATTTGTATGGAAACGCAAAAGACCCCAAATAGCCAAAGCAATCTTGAGAAAGAAAAACGAAGCTGGAGAAATCAAGCTCCCCAACTTCAAACTATGCTACAAAGCTACAGTAATCAAGACAGTATGGTATTGGCACAAAAACAGAAATATAGATGGTTCAGGATAGAAAGCCCAGAGATAAACCCAAGCATGTATGGTCACCTAACTTATGACAAAGAAAGCAAGAACATACAATGGAGAAAAGACAGTCTTTTCAATAAGTGGTGCTGGGAAAATTGGGCAGCTACATGTAAAAGAATGAAATTGGAACACTTCCTAACACCATACCCAAAAATAAACTCAAAATGGATTAAAGATCTAAATGTAAGGCCAGACACTATAAAACTCTTAGAGGAAAACATAGGCAGAACACTCTACGACATAAACGACAGCAAGATCCTTTTTGACCCACCTCCCAGAGTAATGGAAATAAAAACAAAAATAAACAAATGGGACCTAATGAAACTTAAAAGCTTTTGCACAGCAAAGGAAATCATAAAGAAGACAAAAAGCCCTCAGAATGGGAGAAAATACTTGCAAACAAAGCAACTGACAAAGGATTAATCTCCAAAATATACAAGGAGCTCATGGAGTTCAATATCAAAAAAACAAACAACCCCATCCAAAAAATGGGCAGAAGACCTTAAGAGACATTTCTCCAAAGATCTACAGATGGCCAACAAACACATAAAAAGATGCTCAACATCACTAATCATTAGAGAAACGCAAATCAAAACCACAATGATGGATCACCTCACAACAGTCAGAGTAGCCATCATCAAATAATCTAGAAACAATAAATGCTGGAAAGGGTGTAGAGAAAAGGGAACCCTCCTGCACTATTGGTGGGAATGCAAATTGATATAGCCACTATGCAGAACAGTATGGAGGTTCCTTAAAAAACTAAAAACAGAGTTACCATATGATCCAGCAATCCCGCTACTGGGCATATACCCTGAGAAAACCATAATTCAAAAAGAAACATGTACCACAATGTTCACTGAAGCACTATTTACAATAGCCAGGACATGGAAGCAACCTAAATGCTCATCAACAGATGAATGGATAAAGAAGATGTGGCACATATATACAATGTAATATTACTCAGCCATAAAAATGAGATTGAGTTATTTGTAATGAGGTGGATGGACCTAGAGACTGTCATACAGACTGAAGTTAGAAAGAAAAAAACAAATACTGTATGCATATATATGGAATCCAGAAAAATGGTACTGATGAACCTAGTGGCAGGATGGGAATAGAGACACAGATGTAGAGAACAGACTTGAGGACACAGGGGAAAGGGGAGGCTGGGACGAAGTGAGAGAGTAGTATTGACATATATACACTACCAAATGTAAAATAGATAGCTAGTGGGAAGCTGTTACACAGCACAAGAGATCAGCTTGGTGCTTTGTGACAAGCTAGAAGGGTGGGATAGGGATGGTGAGAGGAAGGCTCAAGAGGGAGAGGATATGGGGATACATGTGTACATATAGCTGATTCACTTTGTTGTACAGCGGAAACTAATACAACATTGTAAAGCAATTATACTCCAATAAAGATGAAAAAAAATAATAAATGCAAGTGCATGTGGTTCCAAAGCTCACATTCATTCCCCTCTACCATATGGCTGTGGGACATCATGCCTGTGTCTGGGTCACTTGATTATAGCATTTCTCTAACCTTAGCTTGCTAAGTGTCTAGAACTAAAAGGGACAGGGAAATAAAGAGAAATCACTCCTTCAGTCACTCCTGTTCTATGCAGCAGGTATTATACATTATTTACAGCAGATAGAAGGCAACCACTATCATTATTGATACCGTTCTGATTAGGTTTTAAAAACTTGGATGTAAGCACTTTATTCTTCATGACAATATTTAATTAGATTATGCATTCTTATTTAAAATATGTATTTATTTACTTATTTGGCTATGCTAGGTCCTAGTTGCAGCACGCATCTTTTAGTTGCGCATGTGAACACTTAGTTGTGGCATGTGGGATCTAGTTTCCTGACCAGAGATCGAACCTGGGCCCCCTGCATTGGGAGCATGGAGTCTCAGTCATTGGACCACCAGGGACGTCCCCTAGATCATCTATTCTGGCATGACACCTCAAAGCCCCTAGCAACTTATCTTCCCAGGCCCTTTTCCACAGTTTTAAAATAAGTATTTAGTAAGGTTACATTTTTCAGTGTGTGGATATTAAAGACAATAAACCTTGGTCTCTTTCTTTTTTAAAGCATAAGTGACTTACAATATTATGTAAGTTTTAGGTGTATAGTGATTTGATTATTTCCATACATTATGAAATGATCACCAGTCTAGTTACCATCTGTCATCATACAGTGATTACAATATATTATTGACCATATTCCCTGTGTTGTACATTATATCCCCATGACATTTATTTTATAACTGGTGGTTTGTACCCTTAATCTCCCTCACCTATTTCACTCACCCCCTCTACCCTACCCCCCTCCCCTCTGGCAACCACCAATTTATTCTCTGTATCTATGAGTCTGTTTTGTCTATTCATTTTGTTTTTATTTTTTATTTTTTTGGGTGCATGAGCTTAGTTGCTCTGCGGCATGTGGGATCTTCCTAGAGCAGGGAACGAACCCATGTCCATTGCATTGGCAGGCGGATTCTTAACCACTGCGCCACCTAGGAAGCCCTGTTTTTTTAATTTTTAAAATTTATTTATTTATTGGCTGCATTGGGTCTTCGTTGCTGCACACGGGCTAGTTGTGGCAAGTGGGGGCTACTCTTCATTGTGGTGCATGGGCTCCTCACTGCAGTGGTTTCTCTTGCTGTGGAGCACGGGCCCTAGGCAAGTGGGCTTCAGGAGTTGTGGCACACAGGCTCAATACGCAAGCTCCATAGTTGTGGCGCACGGGCTTAGCTGCTCCACAGCACATGGGGTCTTCCTGGAACAGGGATCGAACCCATGTCCGCTGCATTGGCAGGCAGATTCTTAACCACTGCGCCACCTAGGCAGTCCCTCATTTTGTTTTTAGATTCCACATGTAAGTAAGATCATATGCTATTTTTCTCTTATTTCACTTAGCATAATACTCTCTAGGTCCATCCATGTTGTTGCACTCTGGTCTGTTTCTTAATTTTTTAATATGATGCTAATGTATAATTAATTATGAGACCTCTGTTGTTTTCTATATTTTTACACATACAAAATACTCATACCAGGAGCTGTACTAAATGCTTTACATGTCAGATACTCCTCCAAATTATTTTATGAGGTAGACATTTTTATTCCTACTTATAGATGAGCCATGAAGAAGCTAATTAATTTGTTCAAGGTTCCACAGGTGGTAAGTGGCTGAGTAGGGTTTTAAACCCAGAAAGTCTGATACAAGAGTTTGTGCTCTGGGGAGCAGTATGGTTCAGTGTTCAGCAACCTGGGCTTTTTTCCTGCTAGAGGAGACGGCTTTCGGCATAGCAAGGATTCTCCTAAAGTGATAATAATTGCACCTTGAATGCATATAAAAATAATATTTATTAACTTAGGTTGTACCATATATTGATTTAGTCAAACCAAGAGATTTACACAAAAACTTAAGTAAAATCTTTAGACTCCATTCAGCCTGAATTTCATATTCTGGATAGGACAGGAGATTGTCTTTTACTTAAAACAAAAAAGCAAAATAGCTTCAATTATATTTTGTAGGAGAGTGCAGACCTGTGGGGAGCCAAGGCTGAGCCAACCAGGCACTGTGGCTAGTCTAATGAATTTGCTGCCCATGTCAGACCCAGCCTGCTCAGCCCCAGTGCTGGCTTCTTTGCTATTAAGGACAGGATCCTTGTTATAAAAGTACAAACAAATTTCCAAAGCCCTCACATCTTCCTTGAGGTGGCAGATGCACTGTTGGTTTGCAATACAAGCTAGTCTAGAAGCTGAAATCACTCTGTTGTAGCCTGTTGTGCTTTGGCAGCATTTTCCAAAATTTTCCTTTTCCACTCTTCATAATCCTGTGTCAGATCTTCATCCTTTTGCGGTTTATGTGGGATCTCTACTACATTCTCTATTTCTATGAGAAAAAAATTTTTTTTAATGTTTCAAATCCTTATGTTTAGAAATGAGTAAGAAGTAAGCTTGTTTACTTTAAAACGTCTATCTTAATTATAGCAATAAGGAATAAGATACCAAAATGAAAAGTGGAAACAGAAGTTAACACATCAGTTTTTCACTCTCCCTTACACTCCAAGCGTTCCAAAACATCTTCATGATAGCTAACATTTAGCAACCCCTGAACCAAGCACTTTAATCGTATTATCTCATTCAACCCTTGCCACAATTCTGTGAAATGGGTGCCAACATTAATCACATTTTATAGATTAGGAAATTGAGGCTCACAGAAATTCACATAGCCAATGGGTGGCAAAGCAGGATTTGAACCTAAGCAGTTTGGCTTCAGATGTATTCTTAATTACACAATACTTCTGTAAACTTCTGTAAACTACTGCTTGGAAAACTGGTCTTATCAAATGAGTCACTGCCAGGATTTAGTTAAAATCTGACTTTTTAAAAAATGAAGTATAGTTGATTTCAATGTTGTGTCAGTTTCTGGCGTACAGCAAAGTGATTGCTATACATATATATTCTTTTTCATATTCTTTTCCATTATGGTTTATCACAAGATATTGAATATGTGCTATACAGTAGGACCCTGCTGTTTACCCATCCTATTTATAATAAGTTTGCATCTGACAGTCCCAAACTCCCCCCTCCACCACCTTCCCTCTCCCTTCCCCCTTGGCAACCACAAGTCTGTTCTCCATGTCTGAGAGTCTGGAGTTTGTTTCTGTTTCGTAGATCTGTGCCATATTTTAGATTCCACATACTAGTGATATCATATGGTATCTGTCTTTCTCCTTCTGACTTATTTCACTCAGTATGATAATCTCTAAGTCTATCCATATTGCTGTAAATGTAAAATCTGACTCTTGTCAAGGCAAGCTGCTAAAGCAGCAAAGGGCTGTTCACTGCATTAAACCCACTGTACACTAATCCCATTGTACTTATTCCAATGTTCATCTGATGTTAATAATGCCTTACCCTTTACTGAAGGTTCAACCATTGTCTTCTTTTTCTTCCGCGGTGGAGTACCTGAATCTCCAGTCTCTCCTTTAAGGAGAAAAAAAAAAAGGTATCATCAGAGTTAATTTCTCTCCTATTTTCAATTTTAGTTTTGGGGCATATTTTGGATCACTAAAAATTATATGCCTTGACTGACCAAATATTAGGATACGGAAAAGGCAAACTATCTTGCCCTTCTCTTTTCTTCGGCTTTTCTTGTCAGACTTCAGAACAGAGAATCTATTTTCTAGGCATGAATTTACAGAATCACAGGGGTTTTTTTTGTTTGTTTCTGTTTTCTAGTTATTAAGCTACTTTATTTGAAAAATAGGAAAAAAAATAATTTTCTCACTAAAAACCGACCTCACCTACAGTAAATATATAATTCAGAAAGCAGCTAGTTTGCATGTTTGAAAACACTTAACTTTTACCAGCAGGTTTACATTTCCAAATGTCATTTTCAAATGATACGTTCTTGCAACATGGAATGAATACTCACTGTCGATCTGCTGCCCAATCTTCTCTAATTGTTTACAGAGTCGATCAAATATGGGTTTTTTTACACCGGATGTTGCTGCCATTTTATTTTTGTCCACTTTTAGCTTTAGAATCCTACAAAAGAATTTGATAAATTACTGTTCTTAAGATCAGTACCATTATCTTCTTTGGCCAACCAGTTATTAACTTATTTCCTTTCCACTCAGGCTTTATGAAGAGGCCCTAACTGTTTAATTTTCCCTTTACTTCAAACATATAACATTAGCTAAAACTATGCAAACTAATCATTTAAAGCTATTTATTTAGTTATTTATTGTACTGTGAGGGTTAAAATGAACATGGGATCTGATATGTAACAAATGGGGCACATAAAAGACATTTGCTGTTGTACTTCATGTCTTATAGAACTCTTTCTAGTAAATCTCAGACATTAATCTGCTGAATGACAATTACAACATTTTAAAGTATTTAACTCACTTTAAACACTTATGATGCTTATATTTATACTACTACAAGAATAAAAACTCCCTCCTTAATAACACTTCACAACAACCACTAATGAAAAATACAAAACAAACTTCTTATTTAAGATAACAGGCCCATTCAAACCTTTCTTTGCTCAGTGAAACTTCGTTTCAAAAGTGCGGCTGTGGGCTTCCTAGGTGGCGCAGTGGTTAAGAATCCGCCTGCCAATGCAGGGGACACAAGTTCGATCCCTGCTCCAGGAAGATCCCACATGCCACGGAGCAACTAAGCCCGTGTGCCAAAAAACAAACAAACAAAAAAAAACAAAAGTGCGGCTGTCAATACTGTTTTCTACAATAATAGCCATATACCCTCCATATATATATATACACACCTTTGTTGAATTATAGGGACATTTTCTATTAAGGCCAATTAATCACTAATAGTGGGACTTCCCTGCCAGTGCAGGGGACACAGGTTCGATCCCTGGTCTGGGAAGATTCCCACATGCTGCAGAGCAACTAAGCTCATGTGCCACAACTATTGAAGCCCCCATGCCTACAGCCTGTGCTCCGCAGCAAGAGAAGCCACTGCAATGAGAAGCCCACACACCGCAATGAAAATTAGCCCCCACTCGCAACTAGAGAAAGCCCATGTGCAGCAATGAAGACCCAAGGCAGCCAAAAAAATTAAATAGTAAAAAAAAAAAAAAAAAATCACTAATAGTAGCCAATGGACCCAAACACACCAAAATAAGTGGTTAGTAACAGACCTTTTCTTTAAGGACCAACTATATTTTGTTTTCTAAGGAGTTTTCCAGCAAGAGAAAACAAGACAACTTTAGACAAAGATAACAATTACTAATATTTACAGAGCAACATTTCAGTACACACATATATAACCTCAAAGATTCAAATTAAGAATTTATCATTGAGGGACTTCTCTGGTGGCACAGTGGTTAAGAATCTGCCTGCCAATGCAAGGCACACGGGTTCAATGCCTCATCTTGGAAGATCCCACATGCCTCAAAGCAACTAAGCCTGTGTGCCACAACTACTGAGCCTGTGCTCTAGAGCTCATGAGCCACAACTATTGAGCCCATGTGCCACAACTACTGAAGCCCATGTGCCTCGAGCCCATGCTCTGCAACAAGAGAAGCCACGGCAATGAGAAGACCACGCACCACAACAAAGAGTAGCCCCCACTCGCTGCAACTAGAGAAAGCCCACGCGCAGCAACAAAGACCCAATGCAGCCAAAAATAAGTAAATAAAAATTTAAAAAAAAAAGAATTTATCATTGAGATATTTTATAAATTACTTGAAAAAGAGCTGCAATCAGTACTGAAAAAAATGTGACTGGAAAATCACAACTAAGCACTGTTTTAATGACAGATTTCAAGACTTATAAAAGGCAGACCCTGAAATCAGAATATCGAGCATATATATATATATATTCTTGGGAACGAGAAATTTATTTATAAGTTATAGACTTTTCTGAATGTTAAAAGGAATACTTACTTGCATGCTGAAAGTAGTGCAGCAGTGGTGAAAAGCGGCCTGGATAAGTCAAGATCCACTTGCTGTGTTTGTGGAAGACTAGACTCGTAGCTAAATGAAAGCAGTGTTTGCAAAGTTATTTGTTAGAAAATATTATTTCAAAGGGACTGAAAATGCAAATGAGAACTTATAAAAATTTAAATGTATAAAATATGCATTCTGTCACTTCAGCATATTAGTTATTTTTCAAGACTGAAAAATACCAGGACATAGGATACTTCTGCTTTATGCGTCAGTATCGATTTTCAATTATAAGTGTCATACCTTTGCAGCATCTCTGAAGCCATGTTCACTGCTTCTGTACAGCTAAACTGTACAGCTAGGTCTCTTATGCCAATACTCGATTTCAGGCCCAGTAAACACTCAAAAGATTGAAGACAACTCTGATACATCTTCTTGTTCAAACCAGAAAGTTTAATTAAATAAGCCTTTGAAAGGAAAAACAGATGAATCATAAAAATCATAAGCACTCTATATTAGTGCCTTTAACACTTTAAAAAAGTTTAATAAGTCAACTTTTTAAAATTAATTAATTCTGTGGCAAGTCACTCTACCTAAAGGTTTAGCTTCATTTAGTTTAAAATCAGTAATCATGTCTGGAAAGTTAAGTACTGCTGGCAAGAAGTTCATGCTATAGAAAGGCAGTCACGCATGTGTGCAGATAATTTAAAATACAACATAGTGTTATGAATTAAAAAACATAGGAGACACATACGGTTACTTGAAGGATGTAATAGCAAGGCAGGGTCATTCTAAGACAAACAGGAGCTTGCTAGAAGAGCATTTCAGGTTAAAAAAAAAAAAAGGCAACGCATTTACAGAGTCAGTCATTACAGGGAGCCAACCCATGGGGAGCCAATGGTGGTTTTTAATGCCACTATTTTATCAATGTGCCATTATGTGGTAGGCACTGTGTTAAAAGCGTTACATATAGTACATTGTTTCCTCCTTACAATTATCCAGTGAAATGGATACCTTTATCCCCATTTGATGGATGAGGAAACTAGAGACTCAGAGCTAGTACTGGTGGTGTTGAGATTTGGTCTCAACATGTGAGTCTTGCCATAGCTTGGCACTCAACCACTGTGACACTGGAAGAAAAATAATAAGTGGGTTTTAAAGCATGTGATTTAGGAGGACAATACTAGTGGCAGTGTGGAAGACAGCCTTGTGTAAAGAAAAGAGGTGCTCAGGGAAACTATGTAGTAAAGAATAAAGAGAACACTGCAAAAAAAAATTTTTTTCTCCAACTCGACAAAATGGTTCTAAAGTTCATCTAGAATAATATATGAGAATAGCCAGGAAAATTCTAAAACACAGAGTTTTGATGGGGGCTAGTCCAATCAGAGATGAAAACATATGATTAAACTTCAGTGTTGCACCAGATTATTCGGACATTCGGTGGAACCTACTTACCCTGTCCAAGGGGCACTTCATGCAGGAAGCTGCAAGGTCCAGGCACATGACTGCATTGCTGGTTTCTGTGGTTCGTGCAGACAGGCCAACACACTTCACATGGGACAGTCGCAAGTACTCCTCTGCTTTCCTAAGCAACACATTCACTAAAACTCTCTCCCCAAAATTTGCCCAATATTTCGGTAAACAATGAATTCAGCCTGGTGGACTTCATTCTGACCCTAACTCCGATCCAAGTTTATTTGGGGCTGGGAATGACAGTCACATCCTCAGAGGGAGCACCGGGTTTTACAAGACAGAACAAGCCTTCTGACTCCAGACATCACTGTGATCAAGTACTTTCAGGCAAAAGTTAAGTTCTTGAAATCCTCCAAAAAAGGCCAACCCTTCTTTCAGCCTTCCATTACTGGAACAAGCATGAACTGTGACAGAGGCAGGCAGGTGAAACCAGGGTCCCTTCTTCCTCTAAATCAATGGTTCTCAAACTTTAGTGTACATGACAGTCACCTTGGGGCTTGTGAAAACAGACTGCTGATCCCAGACTGAGTCTCTGATCAGTAGTAGGCCTAGAGTGGGGCCCAAGAATGTGCATTTCCACCAAGTGCCAATAAGATACTGGTGCTGCTGGTCCAGGGACCACACTTTGAGAAGCACTGTTCTAAATGATTACGAGTCCAGGAGATCATACTTCAAATCTTTTAAGAAGTGCTCCTTTCCTTCCCTTCCTTCACCTGAAAGCCCAGGCACCAGGCCTAGCCCTGGCCTCCACAGTTTAGCTACTATATTTCTAACCCTGGGTCATGCAAAACTCCTTCCCATCTCCGGGCTTTTGCACAGGCTGCCTGTCCCTGCTTGGGACCTCTTCCCACACCTTCCCATGGTTGGCACCTTCTATAAATTGGGTCTCAGCTCCAAAGCACTCCGAGGCTTTCCCGCAAGTTTTGTTTGTTTGTTTAATTAAAGGCAGTCGCCAGGCCGCATTCCGCCCCACCGCCAGCAGCTCCGCACACCACCCGGTTTCGTTTCCTGCGTAGTCGCTGCCACCAGACACTGCCCTCCATGGGGTCTCTATCCCGTCTGTCTGCCTCAGCCGTAAACGCGCTCTCAATAAGTTTCAGGGAAACGACCCAAGTTCTCCGCCTCTCTCCCTTTCCCACCACCATGCGTCCCACAGTGCTAGCTGTTCCCAGGGGCGTCTACACTCGCCCCTCCGGCCAGCTCACAAAGCCCACTGTAGGGAGTTTTTCTTGATGTAGGGTCCAAATCCCGCCGTTGCGCGGGAAAAGCAAGGGCCTCGTCTGAGGAGGGTGCAGGGCCGCTGGGGTGTGCGCAGCCGGACTCACCTCAGCACCTCCGGTTCAGCGACGCCCAGGCGCGGGGCTAAACTCCGGATCACACCGGACTCCATCGCGCGGACAAGAGCTACACCCGCAAATAGCTGCGAGGCGACGAAACCCGCGCGCAAACGCCGCGCCTGCCAGTGAGGGCCGGGCCCACCCCCGCTGCATCTGGATTGGTTGGGACAAGAAGTTGCGACGGCCCCGAAAACCAATCCTGGTCTTCCTTCTGCGCGTGCGCGCTGCGAGTACGCGCCCCAAGGCAGAAGGTGAACGTGCTCCGGCGGCTTCGGCTTCTTCCATTCCTCACTTTTAGGCAGACTCAAACGCTGCCTCTCGCTCCTGCTGTCTCATTCCTGCCGCCGAGAGATACCCCGCTAACTCTGCATTGTCCCGCCCTCTCACACACTGTGGAGGGATTGGCTGGCGCCTAGGTTCGTCAATCCAGCGTCAAGTGACAAGGACCAATAAATACGCGAGACTTGAGGGGCCAATCAAGGAGCCGCCTGCAGGTCCGAAGGCGGAGCTAGAGGGGGCGGGGCTTGGAGGGGCCGCAGAGTCACCTGACCGCGGGAGGCTCAGCGCGGGGTGGGTGCTGCTTGCTGCAGGCTTAGGGGAGTCGCCATGGTGAGTGCTGAGGGGCGGCGGGCCCCGGGCTGACCCTTCTCCCAGCCACTGCTCACTCTCACCGCCTTGGAGCCGTGCAGGCGGAGTCGGGGCCCCGCAGCCGGGTCGGGGCTAATACCAGCCGGGCTTGGCCTGCGGGGCGGGGGAAGGCCGCAGGCGGGCAGATCCGGGCTCGGTGGGCGGCGGCGCCTGGCCGCGGCCGTTGCTCTTTGAGGGGGTGTCTCCGCTCGGTAGCTCTGGGGGTCCGTGAGGGCCTGCGGCCCCTGTGAGTGGAGTCGGCCACCGCCCAGCCTTGAGGGAATCCCGAGTGCGGGGTCTAGGCTTCTGGCTGGAACGGGGGCGTGCGGAGGGCCTGAGGCTCAGAGGTGGCGTTGGGACCCGCCCAGAGGCTGCTCTTTTGCTGGCGATTCCACCTTTGTGCCTGGTAGTGCTTTCTTGTCCCTTCCTTGTGCAGGAAGTACCATCCGAAGGGGCCTTAATGGTGCCTGCGCCTTTTTCGGCCTCATAGCCCCCTTCAATTGCAGCGTGTCAGAGAATTCTAGGGACTCGCTTACGTGAATTTCCTGGAAGGACTCGTGCTATCTGATATCCATTAGTTCTGAGAGATGGAAAGGAGACTGCTTGTTTCTTTTAACATTTGTTCGTTGGGCGTCCAGGCTGCCTTACTGACCTCCCCATTGATGAAATCCAACTGGAAGTAGGCATTCTCCTTAGCGCCTCTCCGTGCTGGCAGCAAATCGTGGTGTGGCTGTTGGCTGGTGAACTTGAACTTCCTCAAAATGTGAATCCTTGTGTCTAGTTTCCATAAAGGCAAGTTGTCACTTGCCTTTTATTAGCGTTTGGCATAGTCTGCACTGTGTAAGTAATGTTTTGGGGTGTTCGTGTGTAGTATGTCAGTTTTAGTTATCTCACTGCATTTTATGTAGACAGGCTTCTGAAAACCTGTAAGCCTGGAAACAGGCTTCACTTTAAATGTGTTAATGCCAGAAAGCAGAATGTTTGATATACATTACTTTCATATAATATGATGCCATACAAGGTGATTTTGCTTTTTTGTCAGAATTTTTAGTTGGGAATTGATTTAAGAATGGTGCAAAAATTAAACTAGGATTTGTCTGTTTCTCAGCATTTATGGATTGACATTTATAGTGTTCTATAATCAAAGCACTTACCCGAGGATCTACTATACATCGAGATTCTGTGCTTGATGAACCAATTTGGAGAAGTGAGCCAAACACACAATCCTGTCCTCGTGAATTTTACTGGGAAAGAAAACTTGAGTAGCAGTCTTGTCACATTCACTGTCTTTGTGACTTGGGCAAGTCACTCAGTCTTCTTTGAGTCTCTTTTTTGCATCCGAAAACAAATGTTGCCTCTTTGGCCCTTCCCAGTCCTAAAATTGTAGGATCCAGTTCAATTCATCATGCATCTTGTGTGCCTTCTATGTCATGGACTGTGCTGGGCACTGGAAACATAGCCCTCGCTTTCAAAGAACTTAAGAGTCTAGCAGGGAAGACATGCTTGTGGAACTTAATGTAATATAGTCTGAGGATTGCTTTGCTAGCACTGTCAACTCCATATTCTGCCTGGGGAGCTTGGGAAAGACTGGGAAGTAACATATGACCTGAGATTCAGAGGAAGGTGAGCAGAAATTCTCCAGGTGGAGGAGAAAGTGTGTTTCTCATAGATAAAGCTGGGAGAAGTGAATGCTCATGGTGTGTGCCATCATAGGATTCCTGGGGAAATTTATTGGTGAATGAAGTTGGAGACATTTTGGTATTAAAACATATGTTTGGATGTTCCCATCCCTTCATCATTCTTAGTTCTCCCTACTTCAGTTGCTATTTTGTGCCTTATCATCATTCTTAAAATAATACTTTCCTTAACATAATGAAATTCTGTATCTTTGTGAGACTGGTTATTTTCATTTTATAGTTGATTTACATTGCATTGTTAGATTACATCTACACATGAGTGGAGAGATTGACAAGTAAGTTTCTAGGATGGTTGGAGATAATTGCTGGTATCCAAGATGGATATAATAATAATGGTAACTCTTATATGAAGTGCTTATTACTAAGTACTAAGCACTTTCTAAGCACTTTTCGAGCTTTATCTGTGTCATTTCATGTATTACACATAACAGTGATGTAAGTACTCTTTAATTATCCTTGTTTTCTGAAAGAGGAAATGAAAGCACATTGTTTGAATGGAGAGTGCTTTTATAAGTGATAAGTTCGTAGTGACCTTTGTTTTCGCTGTACCTTTTAACTGTGTAGACTTGGGGGGGCTGTTTGGCTTGAGTCTCAAGCTAGAATGGGCCTGATTGCAAATGTTAATTTGATCTTGACTCTAGTGTTTTCATTTTTCTCTGATGGGTGTAGCTGCTATGTATAGAGTCATTTGTAAATGGAAAACCACTTCCATGAGTGAGGAGTCATTGGTTACCTGGCTTGTGTTTTAATGAGAGCATGTTCCTGTTATAACTGACACTACTCAGTGTAACACTTCCCAGGAAGGGCATCTGGATGCTCCTTTAGAATAGCCATTTGTATAATAACTACATTGTCTTACAAGTAATATGTAAAAATACATTTCTTTATTATAGCTTTATCTCTTCATTTGTAGCCTAAGTCTGTAATTTTCTACATTTTGTGTATATATATTTCTACTAATTTTAAACGCAGTTTATACAAAATAGAAAAATTCTGCTAATTTGTTTTACTGAATCTAGTCATTTCTATACAAATATTTTTGAATTGTTTGTAATCTCTTTATAACCAGTTTTATTTGCTATATAACTATACACAGTAGCCAAAAGGCAGAAACAACCCAAATATCCATCAGCAGACAAGTGGATAAACAAAACGGTATATACACACGCTGGAATATTATTTAGCCTTAGAAAGAAGGAAATTTTGACATATGCAGCAACATGGATGAGCCTTGAAAATATTATGCTAAGTGAAATAAGCTGGACACAAAAGGAAAAATATTGTGTGATTCCACTTATGTGGGGTCCTAGAGAAGTCAAACTCCTAGAGAAAGAAAGTAAAGTGGTGCGTTGCCTGGGGTGGGAATCAGGGGATGGGGAGTTACTGTTTAATGGACACAGAATTTCCTTTTGGAAAGATGAAAAAAGTTTTGGAGATCGATGGTGGCAGTGGTTGTACAACAGTGTAAATGTACTTAGTGCCACTGAACTGCACACTTAAAAATGATTAAAATGGCAAATTTTGTTATATGTTTTACCACAATAAAAATTATAAAAATTTCCTGATGCACCCTTACTTATCTCTAAGCTGGCCGTCTGAACCTAGTGAAATCCATTGATTCTAATAATTGTTAAATCTATTGCATCCAGAGGTAAAGAGCCAAAAATCCCAAACCATAACTTGGTCTCATTGAAGTTTTCAAAGGACCAGCCCGTGATGAATAGCGAATTTCATTGAGTCAGAATCCTTAAATGCTCATGTCCTTCTTGCCAACATTTTACACTGATAGTTCTGTTGTATAAATTAGTGTTCAGTTTAAAAGATACATAACTCTTTTCTTGAAATTTATTTATGCTTATGAAGAAGTATGGTCATCGGGAAACTCAGTTTACTACAGTTTGCCATAGGAAAAGATAAAGAGATGGTTGGCATTGCTTATTATTCAATTAATTTTTTTCTCTTTCTAAAATTAGACCAAGAAAGTATTTGATTTTTAGAAATGATTCTACTTCAGAGGTGAATTTTATGTGGTTTTTGTTAATCTCGAATTAAATGTTTTGATTATCTTTGATAATGGAGCAGGCCAGATTTAACTTTCATGTTTATATGTAAGTCCTTTCCTTCCAACTTCCTAGTTCATTGTGTAAGAGGCATTCTATCTTTAGTCATTCCTTTTTATTAAGGTGGAATTCACATAACATAAAATTGACCATTTTAAAGCGAACAATTCAGTGGCATTTCGTACATTCACAATGTTGTATGACTATCATCTCTGTCTAGTTTCAAAACATTTTTGTCACCTGGAAGGGAAACCCTGTGCTCATTAAACAGTTATTCATCCACTCTCCTTCCTGGTAACCACCAGTCTGCTTTCTATTTCTATGGATGATTTACCTATTCTAGATGCAAGCATACCTTGTTTTATTGTGCTTTGCTTTACTGCTTTTTTTTTTTTTTAAACAAGTTGAAGGTTTGTGGCAACCCTGCATCTAGCAAGTCTTTTGGCACCATTTTTCCAACAGCATTTGCTTACTTCGTGTCTTTGTGTCACGTTTTGATAATTCTCTCAATATTTCAAACTTTTTCATTATTATATTTGTCCTGGTGATCAGCAGCCTTTTTTTTTTAAGCTCTTCATTGGAGTATAATTGCTTTACACTCTCGTACCAGCTTATGGGGTATACCAAAGTGAATCAGCTGTATTTGATCAGCAATCTTTGATATTACAATTTGCGGTGACACGAACTGTGCCTATATAAGTCAGCAAACTTAATTGATAAATGTGTGTATTCTTACTTCCCCCTGACCAGCTGTTCCCCGTTACTCTCCCTCTCCTTGAGCCTCCCTATTCCCTGAGATACAATGGTATTGAAATTAGGCCAGTTAATAGCCCTACAGTGGCCTCTATGTGTTCAAGTGAAAGGAAGGGTTGCATGTTCTCACTTTAAGTCAAAAGCTGGAAATGATTAAGCTCAGTGAGGAAGGCATGTCAAAAGCTCGGCCTCTTGTACCAAACAGTTAGCCAAGTTGGGAATACAAAGGAAAAATTCTTGAAGGAAATTAAAAGTGCTACTCCAGTGAACACATGAATGATAAGAAGGTGAAACAGTCTCATGGCTGATATGAAGAAAGTTTTAGTGGTTTGGATAGATGATCAGACCAGCCACCACATTTCCTTAAGCCTAATCCATAGCAAGGCCCTCTCTTCTGTTCTGTGAAGGCTGGGAGAGGTAAGGAAGCTGCAAAAGAAAAGTTTGAAGCTAGCAGAGGTTGGTTCATGAGGTTTATGGAAAGAAGCCAGCTCCATACCAAAAAAATGCAAGGTGAAGTTGCAGATGCTGATGTAGAACATGTAACAAGTTATCCAGAAGGTCTAGATAAGACAGTTGATGGTGGCTACACTAAAACAGCAGATTTTCAATGTAGACAAAACGACCTTCTGTTGGAAGATGATGTCATCTAGGACTTTCATAGCTAGAGAGGAGAAGTTAATGTGTGACTTCAAGAACAGGCTGACTCTCTCATTAGGGGCTAATGCAGCTGATGGCTTTAAGTTGAAGTCAGTACTCATTTACCATTCCTAAAATCCTGGGGTCCTTATGAATTATGGGCCTGTGCCCGTAAATGGAAAAACAAAGCCTGGATGACAGCACATCTGTTTACAGTGTAGTTTACTGAATGTTTTAAGCTCACTGTTGAGACCTGTTGCTCAGAAAAAAAGGATTGCTTTCAAAGTATTAATGCTCATTCACAATGCACCTGGTCACCCAAGATTTCTGATGGAGATGCACAGTGAGATTAATAGTTTTCACACCAGATAACACAACATCCATTCTGATCAAGGAGTTATTTTGAATTTTAAGTGTTTCTATTTAAGAAATATATTTCATAAGGCTGTAGCTGCCATAGATAGTGATTCCTCTGATGAATCTGGGTAAAGTAAGTTGTACACCTTCTGGAAAGGATTCACTATTCTAGAAGCCATTAAGAACATTTAGTGATTCACGGGAAGAGGTCAAAATATCAACATACACAGGAGTTTGGAAGAAGTTGATTCCAGCCCTCATGGATGACCTTGATTGGTTTAAGACTTCAGTAGAGGAAGTAACTGAAGATGTGGTGGAAATAGCAAGAGAACTAGAATTAGAAGTAGAGCCTGAAGATGTGACTGAATTGGTGTAATCTCATGATCAAACTAACAGATGAGGAGTTGCTTCTTATGGATGAGTAAATAAAGTGGTTCCTGGAGGCGAAATCTGCTTCTGGTGAAGATACTGTGAAGATCACTGAAATAACAATAGAGGATTTAGAGTATTACATAAACTTAGTTGATAAAGCAGGGCAGGGTTTGAGAGAACTAACTCCAGTTTTGAAAGAAGTTCTATTACAAGTAAATGGTATCAAACAGCATCACATGCTACAGAGAAATCGTTCGTGAAAGCAAGAGTCAGTCAGTGAGGTAGACTCCACTGTTTTATTTTAAGAAATTGCCACGACCACCTCATCCTTCACCCTAATCAGTCAGCAGCCATCAGCATCAAGGCAAGATCCTCCACCAGCAAAGACTGTGACTTGCTGAAGTTTCAGATGATGGTTAGCATTTTTTAGCAGTTAAATATTTTTTAAATTAAGATATATATTTTTAAAGACATAATGCTATTGCACACATAATAAACTACTGTACAGTATAAACTGTACTGTAAATTTGTATGCACTGGGAAACCAAAAAATTCATATGACTTGCTTTACTGCAATATTTGCTTTATTGGTGTGGTCTGGAACCGAAGATGCAGTATCTCTGAGATATGCCTGTATTTCGTATCAATGGAGTCATACAATTTGTGGTCTTCACTCAGCGTAATGTTTTCTAGGTTAGTTCACATAGCATGTATCAATACTTCACTCCTTATGATTGAGTAATATTCCTTATATGTATATAACACAATTTGTTTATCCATTCATCTGTTGATTCTTTTAGTTATTTTTTATTAAAAACATAATCTAAAACCAGCTTATTCATTCATACAGTGAACATCTATGAAGCATCCATTATGTGTCAGGCAATGTGTTGGGTCCCAAGGATGTAAAAATGGTCATCATTTATAATTATAATGTGATACATGCTGTTGTAGGAGTGTAAACACAGTGTTGATACAATGTAAGGGATGGAATGGTTAATTCTGCTTGACAGGTAGATGTAATTCATTTTGCAAGCAGATTTTTCTGATGGCAAGGAGAACAGTATATAGATGTCTTTTGTCCATTATAACTGTAGATCTCTATATTTGAAATGATAAGGTAGGTCCTTGAGAGTACTCTTTATGATGTTCTACTGTAAGTCACAATGATTTTAGCTATTTTATTTCTAAACTGTGTAGTCCCTCATATATTGTCTAAGGGGATAAGTGTTTTCATAAACTCATTCCTTGATCTGCTTAAGAATAGACTAAGGTGCAGATGAAAAGTAGTTTAGAAAAAAGGAGGCTTTTAGGGATTTGGGTTAGACTATACTTATCGCCACAGATTGGTCATGTTTCAGTTGGATTCAGTGTATTAGCAGAATATAGGCAGCCATAAACTACCGCTTTATATGTCTTTGAAGCCAATCTGCTACAAGAATGTTGAGTCAGTTTATGAGAAGAAATTCTCTGCACATATTACTTTTCTTCTTCAGCAGTCTTACACTATTAACTTTAGCGATAGCACAGCTCTCTGTTCAGTTGTTAAAAATCAATAAATGAGTTTGAGATGTAGAACTGGAATGAGCCTTATATTAAAGCTTTGGAAATATAAACTATGGTGGGAACTATAGAAATAACAGATTTGCTAGAAGAGAGTGCTAATGAGACATTAATGGAAGGTTTTAAAAAAAAATTTTTCAGCCTACGACACAGCAGTCACCTCAGGATGAGCAGGAAAAGCTCTTGGATGAAGCCATACAGGCTGTGAAGGTCCAGTCATTCCAGATGAAGAGATGCCTGGTAAGAAGGAAATATGGGAAGCTCAGTCACAGCCTGCATGTTCCTAAGAATGCATATGCAGTGTTTTCTGAAGTTGTACAGCACTACTGCTCCTGGTAAATCTAATCTTCAGTCCCACCTCCCTCACACTGCTTGGAGCAATTTCAACAGATAGCCCTGTTGAATTATTTACTTACCTTTATATTTATGTTTTGAGATTGTCTGTCTTCCCTACCAGAATGTAAGCTCCATGAGGATGAGGGACCCTGCCTTCTATTTACACATCACTGTATTATCACCATACACTGACCTGAATTATTATTAGCCGCATTAGTTCTATACGTCAAACCTGAGGAGTACTTGACATATAATGGTTGCTTAATAAATATTGGTTGTACAAATGGATTTAAACGCTTTCAATTTGAATTATTCAGCTTTCCCTCCCTATCTTGAAGGCTTTTATTTCTGTCCTGGGTAGGTATATTCTTTGCAGGAACTATGTTAAAAATTATATATTTTCACATTCTGAAAGGGTAAGAGATTATCTGTGTAGAAACTATAGATTCTTTTGATTAAAATTTAAGAAATGAAACCAAATAGGCTGGTACTTCAAGTTATAAGTTGCTATGTTGATGATGTTAGTAATATCTGGCCTTTGTAAAGTGTCTTAGAGTTTCTAAAGCTTAGCAGTATGCTCTTTTAACCAGTCATGTCTGTTGTATTGCTTTTCTTGCAAACCAATTTGTAAAAACAAAACTCTTGGAATGGAGAAAATGGGTGGGCGTGGAGCTTGCTGTTGTTTGTCTCTTTCTGTGTATGAATAGTGTTTCCTGTGTCTAAAGGAATTGTCTGCATTTATGTGTTAAGTGGGACACATGGACGTTGTGAGGAGGAAAGCATACTTAAAGGAGTAGTCATTCCAGACATCTCTGAAGAGTATGTAACCTATGACCAAGCCAATGTCAGAATAGTATTTTGCTTCAAAAGAATCAGTATGCCAGTTCTCTTGATTGCAGGTAAAATATGAATTAATAGAGCTATAGTTTCATAGTTTCTAGGGGTTGTAAAGACTGGAGTTATTGCCAGGAAGTTTGCAGTCCTAGATAAGTGAGATTTGCTAAGCTTTGTAGCCCTGGTTAGGAATTATGTATCTTATTCTGTTCAGTAAAGAGAAGGCAAGGTGAAACTAAACTAGACTTTTATGTGATTAAAATAATTTAGGTTCTGTATACTTTTAAAACTGTTTAACAGATCCTTGATGAAAGAGTTTATATAACCAAGTTAAATGTTTATTAGATTAAGCATTCTCACCGATTCTCTTGGTATTTCTGTAGGACAAAAACAAGCTTATGGATGCTCTGAAACATGCTTCTAATATGCTTGGTGAACTCCGGACTTCTATGTTATCACCAAAGAGCTACTATGAACTTTGTATCTTTTGAATGTTGAAGAATAAACATTTTGGTCATACCTTTTTCTTGATAAGGCCATATTTTGTTTGTTCCTTAAGTTTTTCTCAAGCTGTATTTTTTTTCATTTTCTTAACCAAATAGTACTCCATCTCCATGCAAATGTGCTAAGTGAGAAAAAGAAAAACTTAGTATCAGAAACCCTTTTTCAATGTTTAGACTTCTTTAAGTGGGTTGTTGTTGTATTCAATTTTCAGACTCTCATGAAGGATATTGAAAGTATTAGGCAGTTGGTTCTTTAATGCTAGGATTTTGTCATGCAGGACTCCAAAATGGAAAGGAAATCAGTGATTTGCCATTTCAAAACCCTTTAGTAGTCTGGCAGGCAGTCTTGTTTTAATTGCTTTGCTTTACCAGACATCTTTTTAAAGCCCTTATTTTAAAGTAAGGAAAGCCCAGAAGAAATTCTGTCTTTACTTAATTTAAATATACTCTCTTACAATCCTAGCATTTAAGAAATTTGCCCAATATGGGAGTTCCCTGGTGGCCTAGTGGTTAGGATTCCAGGCTTTCACTGCCATGGCCCAGGTTTAGTCCCTGGTTGGGGAGCTGAGATCCCACAAGCCGTGTGATGCAGCCAAAAATAATAATAATAATTAAAAAAAATAAAATAAAATAAAGAAATGGCAATATTAAAAAAAAGGAAAAGAAAAAAAGAAATTTGCCCAATAATTTAATGACTCCAGCAAGTTGCAGAATATTGCTTAGGTTGACTTAGCTTTGAATCCTTAATGATAATTAAAAGATATGGCTATTTCTGATGAACTGCACTACTTGGAAGTTTACCTGACAGATGAGTTTGCTAAAGGAAGAAAAGTGGCAGATCTCTATGAACTTGTACAATATGCTGGAAACATTATCCCAAGGCTGTAAGTTATTAAGACTCCGAGGGCTTTTAAATCTGCATTTCCCACTTTTTGTTATATTCTTCAAAATCAGCAGCTTTTTTTAAACCAAATTTAAAGTTATTTAATTTCTTAACGAATAGAGGTTAACATTTTGATAGTGATTTTTTTAAGATTTTAGAATACAATTAATTTTACTTTTTATTAGATTATTGAGGAATTTTGGAAGTAGAAAAAATGGACATATTTTGTTTAATTTCTTGACTACTAGAAAAATTAATATCATGACAATTATAAGAGATCTAATGTGTTTAAAGGTGATGAGTTAAATAAGTAAATATGGTGTCAGTAAACAGTTATATTTTAAATCAGATTATAGTTTCATTTTGTAAGAGAAAACCTGCTCCCTGTCTTGTTTATTTAATGTTTATATACACCGTGTTTGGATATAATCAAATTCTTGACTTGAGTATTTTATTTCTAATCAAATGTTGCCTCATAATTCTTCTAGTTATCTGTTGATCACAGTTGGAGTTGTATATGTCAAGTCATTTCCTCAGTCCAGGAAAGATATTTTGAAAGATTTGGTAGAAATGTGCCGAGGTGTGCAGCATCCCTTAAGAGGTCTATTTCTTCGAAATTATCTGCTTCAGTGTACCAGAAACATCTTACCTGATGAAGGAGAGCCAACAGAGTAAGTGCTTTTCTTTCTGGATTTAGATGTATTTTTTTTTCTTGTAAAACATAAAAAAGTATAGAAAAGTATATAGAAGAAAATAAATATCAGTAATTCACCCCAGAGTCAGCCACTGGTAGCATTTTGTGTATAGATTTCCTTTGAGATGCAGAACTCCTCCATATATGTGGTGTGATACAAAAATGAAAATTATGAAAATTATGTGTGGATTTTTATAACCTACTTTTTTCATTTAACATAATTGACAGCATTTTTTCATTCCACATTGTCTTTGAAACTATGACTTTTTAAATGTTACATTTTGAAAATTATATTTGTGATAAAATAATGAAGCATGCTTAACTTTTTTTATGAGCTAGCCTGTTTTCATGTTGTTTCTTGAATGTCTGTCAGTTTTAATTTATCAGTTTCTAGTTACCCCTGAGTATAAGTGATTTTAATCATCTGTGTACACAAATTAGATATTAACTCCAAAACAACAACAAAAAGCTGTTCAGAGAGAGCCTTATCTCTTCTGTGACCAGTATTCCAGCTTCCGAGTCCATTGTGCTTTTGTCCCACAAAAACGGCAGATGGTCAGCCTGCTGTGATCTTCATCCGACTGGGTGAACTATTCATGTGACAGGTTCCCTTGACTGAGGAACTTAATTCCCTTTTTTTTAAAGTTTGTTTATTCATTTATTTCTAATGTGTGTATTTTAGTGGTTTTTAGTATATCTGCATCATTTCCTTTTCAAAAGGAAAACTTTAATAAAAATTTAACCATGCACATGACAAAAAATTTAATTGGTATAGAAAAGATAAAAATTTAACAGTGTAGAGAAGATGGTGAGGTTATTTGCTTTATTATGATATGACTCAGGTTTGAGCATTTAATTAGGCAATCAGCAAAAAATTTTGAAAACTACTAAATTCCCCATCTTAAGAGATATAAAAAGGAGGAAATACTTGGTATCTTCCTTTACAGAGCCTGCAAAGCTTATACTCCAATTGAAAACATAAAATATTCAACAATAAAATGATAACAGTGACTTTTTTAGGCTTTTTGAACTAATGGAATACAATTCCAAGAACAAGTTTAGTTGGCTCAGGAAAGGGAGTGGGGGGACAGCGTTTTGTCCCTTTAAACTTGAACTGTCCTCTCAGATATTTTTGTCTCGAGCCTATTCCCCTTGAAATTGAGCACTAAGCAGTGAAGTTGAAGGTTTTTGTAAAGCATTTGGTGTATAAAAGAGGTAAGAAGGAAATGTACAAAGAAGAGGAATAGTAGTAAATTGTTCCTATAATTTAAATACTGTATGTAAAGATTTTTCAAACTGTTTCTTTGCAGTGAAGAAACAACTGGTGATATCAGTGATTCCATGGATTTTGTACTACTCAACTTTGCAGAAATGAACAAACTCTGGGTTCGAATGCAGCATCAGGGACATAGCCGAGATAGAGAAAAAAGAGAACGAGAAAGACAAGAACTGAGAATTTTAGTGGGAACAAATTTGGTTCGCCTCAGTCAGTTGGAAGGTGTAAATGTGGAACGTTACAAACAGGTTTATATCTTTTTACTTCTCACCTTTTCTTATGTCATGAGATATAAATTGAAGTCTAATTTTTAAAATCAAAAATTTTTAAAATAATACTGCATTGAAAACCATTGACAATCAAAGAAGACAAACTAAAAGCTATATTTTGAGTTTGTATTTGTGGATTGGAACACTCAATATTATCAAGATACCAACTTTCTTTAAATTGAGATTTCATTTATTTTACTATAGATTTACTCTAAAGCTACAATAAGATAATGTGATATTGGTGAAAGGGATAAATCCATGCATCAGTGGAGAATAAATCAGGAATTAGCATACCTTTTCTGTAAAGGACCAGATAGTACATATTTTTTGGTTTTGAAGCCATATAGTTTGCAGCTACTGAATTTTGCCAGTGTAGTGCAAAAGCAGCCAAATACAATATGGAAACAATTTACAAAAATGAGCGTTAAACTAGATTTGCTGACCCCTAGAAGAGGTGACCCAGAATAGACCCACATGTATATAATCAATTATTGTTGATAAGGGTGCACAGGCAACCTTTTCAACAAGTGATTCTGGAACAGTTGGACATCTCTAAACAAACAAAGCCTCTGAACTTCGACCCATTCTCTTACTGTGTAGAGAAATTCAGAAATATTGATCAAAGTCATAAGTGTGGAATTTGTAACTATGAAGATTTTAGAAGGAAACACAAAGGAAATCTTTATAACCTTGAATTAGATAAAGCTTTCTTAGGACACAAAAAGCACAAACCATAAATGAAAAAAAACTGATATCATGGACTTTGACTTTTATGAGATAGAAACCTAGCATTTTTTATTTAAAAATTCTGTAAAATTTTAAAGTTTAGTGTAGAAATGAAGTATGGATCAGAAAAATCTAAAATATGATTTTTAAATTATTAGTTCAAATGTGTTATTAGAAGAGTGACTTAGGATTTTGAGAATAATTTTTTAACTCTTAAATTTTTTTTTTCTTTTTCAGATTGTTTTGACTGGCATATTGGAGCAAGTTGTGAATTGCAGGGATGCTTTGGCTCAAGAATATCTCATGGAGTGTATTATTCAGGTAGGTGAGAACATTTCAGGTTTTTAAAGAACTTATTTTATATTTCATTAATTTTCATTGTTTTGGAAAAAAAAATCTTGATTGAAGAGAAAGTAAGTTTTCCTGAATAAACCCCTTTCTCCTATTAATGTAACAACTTGGTCTTTGTATTGATGTGTTTTTCCCCTCAAAATGTAGGAAAGAGTAATCTCCAGGTTTTCTAGGTATCATTAGGTTTAGTTTAATTATAAGTGTACTTTGGTTAATAGAATATTTCTTTCTGGGGTTATGTTTAGAGAGGCTTAAAAGTGGTATATTTGAATTTGGTTGTATAAGATCAAAATGATTTTTTCCCCACTAATATGAACTTTAAATACTAAGTCCAGAATATAGCATGAAATGCTTTTACTAATTGGTTTTACTAATTGATTTTTTTTCTTTTTATAAATTTATTTAATTATCTATTTTATTTATTTATTGGTTGTGCTGGGTCTTCGTTGCTGCACATGGGCTTTCTCTAGTTGCTGAGAGCGGGGGCTACTCTTCATTGTGGTGCACAGGCTCCTCATTGTAGTGGCTTCTCTTGTGGAGCACGGGCCCTAGGCGCGTGGGCTTCAATAGTTGTGGCACATGGGCTCAGTAGTTGTGGCTTACAGGCTCTAAAGCACAGGCTCAATAGTTGTGGTGCACGGGCTTAGTTGCTCCATGGCATGTGGAATCTTCCCAAGGCAGGGCTTGAACCCGTGTCCCCTGCATTGGCAGGCAGATTCTTTACCACTGCACCACCTAGGAAGTCCTACTAATTGATTTTAATAATAACCCATTATGATTTGATTTTCAGGTTTTTCCTGATGAATTCCACCTTCAAACTTTGAATCCTTTTCTTCGGGCCTGTGCTGAGTTACACCAAAATGTAAATGTGAAAAACATAATCATTGCTTTAATTGATAGGTAAGAGTTTCCAACACTGAAGGGCAGATGTTCTGACTTGGGAATAATGAATTTAAAACACTTTCATGAATTCTTTTCTGTTACATCTTTATTAATGATTTTGATGTAGTTACACTAGTTCTGTAAGTCTGAGTATCTACTAAGTGCTTGTCTAGCTTATGCATGAAACAAGTTTAGCTCTTAATTGTATAGGGGGCATGGAGATAATATTTTTAATCTGTGCATTTAATTGGCATTTAAAGACATTATACAGACCCAACATTTAAATTTTGTAAATCCAAAAATCACTGAAGAGCAAAACTTGTTTTTTACCATGATGAAAGTTATCTTTCAGTGGGAACCAGTTTGATCTGGAATCTTCTTTATCAAGTAGGCATAAATAGAGATGATTAAGAATGTTCCCCTAGTGAGAAGAAAAGTATAAAAGAATGATGGGAAGGGAGGAAAAGTAATATATTGAAATAGGCAGAAAGTTAACATGGATTTATGAGCCAAATAATATTTCTGCCCTATGTATTCTGGAAAGTTATATACAGTTATATCTTCTTATCATATAAAGAATTGGGTGATTTTTTTTTTCCAGAAAAACAATCCCATCAAATCAATAATCCCTAATAAGTGTATGATATAAAAATACTGTACCAGCAAAAAAAAAAAAAAAAAAAAATGTTCAAGTAATCACTCTGTCATCATGTTTTTTAAAAGAAGAATTTTCAGTTATTAAAAATGTTAGTAAATCCCCTTTAAGTTTTACGTCTTTAGCTCTTGGTCTTTTTTAAAAGTATAAAACCTGGCCTTTGATGATAGCTTTGAGTACCTGCTGGGCACTAGTGTGTCCTGCTTGTGAGCATATACTCATTGACCTTATGAAACCAGAAACCCAAGTGAAGATTTATTTCTGCAAATACTTTTTACTATATTTTAAATATCTGTTATTAGTTATTTATTTAATTAATTAATTAATTAATTTTATTGGCTGTGTTGGGTCCTTTTTGCTGTGCCCAGGCTTTCTTTAGTTGCGGTGAGTGGGGGCTACTCTTCATTGTGGTGCGCAAGCTCCTCATTGCCATGGCTTCTCTTGTTGCGGAGCACGGGCTCTAGGTGCGTGGGCTTCAGTAGTTGCAGCACATGGGCTCAGTAGTTGTGGCTCACGGGCTTGGTTGCTCTGTGGCATGTGGGATCTTCCTGGAGCAGAGATCGAACCCATGTTCCCTGCATTGGCAGGTGGATTCTTAACCACTGCACCACCTAGGAAGCCCTGTTATTAAAGTCAGAATTTATATAGCAGAATTCTCCAAATTATCAGATCAGTCCTGGGCATTAAGAATTATACATTATTTGGGCATGCCCTTAATGGAAGTTAATAACTGGATTTTCCTATGTTGGGTGTAACGTCACTTAACCATTTCTATCAGTAGTGATTCTTCTGTGCAGAGCAAAGTGTGGGTCCGTTTGTAACCATGATAAACACTTAGTGATAATGGAACAGACATTATTTTGAATAGTTTAAGATGTGGTAAATAGAGGTTAACTTTGCTGCTAGTAGAATTAGTTGTGTTTTAAACTTTTCAGTAGTAAAAATGACTTATCTTAAATGACTATCTTAAGATAGTCTATGCACTTTTTATATTTTAAAGATTGAATACATTTGTCATGTTTAATACATTTCTATCTGTAGCTACTAAATTAGGTTTCAAAGAATTTGGCAGAATTGGCCTTTTGAAAATCTGTTGTGTAGGTATAAAGTAAGAATGCATTGAAATAAGGCATTGTTGGTAAAACTGTTCCATTAAAAATGAATTGAGGGGGCTTCCTTGGTGGTGCAGTGGTTAAGAATCCGCCTGCCAATGCTGGGGACATGGGTTTGATCTCTGGTCCGGGAAGATCCCACATGCCACAGAGCAACTAAGCCTGTGTGCCACAGCTACTGAGCCTGTGCTATAGAGCCCGAGAGCTACAACTACGGAGCCCACATGCCTCAACTACTGAAGCTCGTGTAGCTCGAGCCCATGCTCAGCAACAAGAGAAGCCACCACAATGAGAAGCCCGCCCACTACAATGAAGAGTAGCTCCCACTCCCCACAACTAGAGAAAGCCTGCACACAGCCATGAAGACCCAACACAGCCAATAAACAAACTAATAAATATTTTTTAAAAAAGAATTGAGGGAATGATCAGCTACGTTCCCTGTCCTTTTAAAAAATCTTTCTCGAAGAAAGGTTCTAGGAGAAATACACTTGGAGAAAATACAGAAAAGCATAAAGAATAAAATGTCATCCAGATCTCTATATCTTTTTAAGTAAAGATTATTTTCCTTTTTAGATTAGCTTTATTTGCTCACCGTGAAGATGGACCTGGAATCCCAACAGATATTAAACTTTTTGACATATTTTCACAGCAGGTGGCTACAGTAATACAGGTTTGTATATGGCTTTTCTCCTAAGTTCTCAAAACTTTCAAACTTCTCAGCTGGTAGATCCTTTTTAATTGTTTAAAATAAATTCCATGGTTTTCTAACATTCCAGTCTAGACAAGACATGCCTTCAGAGGATGTTGTATCTTTACAAGTCTCTCTCATTAATCTCGCTATGAAGTGTTATCCTGATCGTGTGGACTATGTTGATAAAGTTCTAGAAACGACAGTGGAGATATTTAATAAGCTCAACCTTGAACAGTAAGTCAAAGTTAAACATTTTTTAAAAGCTTTTGTAAAGTGTTTTTTTTGTCCCACATTTGATTTTCTTTTGCAATTCCGTTTTGAAATATTAGCGTTCATCTTGTTTTAAGCATTTGTTAGATAGACATGCTTGGTACTCACCAGGGCAGAAAGGGGCAACCAGCTACTTGGTTTTGTACATTGATCAAGTAGTGGCGCTTATAGACCATAGCAGTCTTCAGGAACCAGTGTCTCCAATTCAGACCTCTTTGTACATATGGGTGAGTTTTTAAACTGGTAAGGAAGCTATTTATATCAAGTGGTAGTTTCCATGAGTGATTCCTATAGATGAGTAAGTTGTGAAAAAATTAGGGAGGCATATATGTATTTAAGGTGTGGAAATTAAATTGGTTTAAAATTTTTTCTCCTTTGAGCTTTGATTTTGTTGTCTACTTGGATCTTCCTCAACTATGCTGTCCTAGATCTGTTGCATCCACTGTGGGCAGTTCTGATGCTGATATCTTTTCCCAGCTGTCCCCTACTGTCCCATCTTCCACTGCTTCTGAACGTGCAGTCAAGCTAGGGCCCCTCCTTCCCCTATATTATTCATTTCACCTCATGTAATCTTTCTCCTTTCCATCTCTCTTCCAGTGGTTTAGTTGTGTCCAGAGGATTTTTTCTTTTTCTTTTACCTCTGTTTATTCCCCACTTTTCTTTTTGTCACTCTCATTTTTTGTGAGCCGAGAAACATTCTAGATCTTGAATAAGTGATGTATCTCCCCCGACCCCAAGTGAGTTTTAAAGTAAAATTAGACAAAATAAAGAATTAGAAATCCCAACCTCTAAAACTCTCACAAATGCCTGGATATTCCTCAGTCCCCACAGAATGTTCCTAATTTCATCCTGCTTTTCCTTAGTTATCAACATCTGATGCAGAAGAAATAATTTATGTATTTTTCTAATTTGTTGAATTGCTAGTTTTGATGGCTTTTTCATTGTGAATATACAGTACTTATTGGCTGCCCTAGAAACCTAACTGCCACTTAAAATACTTCCCTTAGAAATACCATATTCTAGACAGTCATTTTAACTCCAGGTGTACAACCTATTCATGAATTGGAGATTAGCATAACTTATTGTATCAGTAGGACATTAATAGATGAATAAATGTTTGTATTTAGACAGACATCTGATAGACCTCTCTTGAAAGTCTTTGGGGTATTTTTGGGTGGTGTGATTCACTTGACCCATTTCCTTTAATATATAAATGAAAAATTTCAAATTTTTATGAATCAAGTGCTGTTCGTGTATATAAGAAGTTAATTTTATTCACTAAAGGGCTGCTGTTTTTCTTTTTGCAGTATTGCTACCAGTAGTGCAGTTTCAAAGGAGCTCACCAGACTTTTGAAGATACCAGTTGACACTTACAACAACATTTTAACGGTCTTGAAATTAAAACATTTTCACCCACTCTTTGAGTACTTCGACTATGAGTCCAGGAAGAGCATGAGTTGCTATGTGCTTAGTAATGTTCTGGATTATAACACAGAAATTGTCTCTCAAGACCAGGTAAGAGAATACCAACATGCTATATTAGAAAAAGAGATAGTGTAGTTATGGTTTTAGACCTTGAGACAGGCACATGAGATGGGAGGGGAAGGTAATTTACTACTAAAAAAATGTTACAAGTAGCTTATTCATTATATAAATGAGAAAATTGGAGATGTATACAGAAGAAATTATAAAATAACTAAAATCCCACCAGGAAGAGAATAACTACTGTTGATTAACATTTGGTTCATCTCTTCCTAGAATTTTTTCTGTATGTGTACCAACATATATATACTTCGGTGCAGAAGAAGGAATTATGTTGTTGATACTGTTGTAACTTTACGCAACCAGAAATACTTTTGTCAGTGGCATTATATGCTGATTATTTCACCTCAGTAGGTTTCTGTGTCTCCCATGCTACAGGTGGATTCCATAATGAATTTGGTGTCCACGTTGATTCAGGATCAGCCAGATCAACCTGTAGAAGACCCTGACCCAGAGGACTTTGCTGATGAGCAAAGCCTTGTGGGCAGATTCATTCATCTGCTACGGTCTGAGGACCCTGATCAGCAGTACTTGGTATAAGTTAACTCTTACTATACCCCTCCAGCAGCGCCTAGTGAAATCATGTGTAGATGTGTTTCAGATGGTCTGATCCACCTTGTGGTATTAAAAGGTTAATTGAAACTGAATAAGAGGTTAACTTAACTTTTACTTTATGGTTAAATGCATAATTGTTTGTAAACTGCTGGACCTCATGAAGAACAAGTTGGTTGCTGTAGTTTCTTTTGAAGACTTCTTAAGAATTGTAGAAAAGCCAATCTTCCTTTAGTTGGGTGTCCAGTAATCATTCCATGTTCATTTTCTTTTTGAACTGTGTGTTGCTTTTAGAATTGTTCAGTTGTTTTTCCTAATAAACTGTTAAAGTATGAGCAACAATCCTTATATTCAATTTTATAGAAGTTGTATGTGTTTGCCACATTGAAAATGTGTGAAGACTTTAAAATTGCCTTTTTCTTAACCCCTTTTTCCTAGCAAAGAACAATCAGATGAGATTCTTCCTTTCTTTATCATTAGTCTTCAGTAAACCTTGGTGAAATGAATAAAACTTGTTGCCTGAGTAGGAGTATTGGTGACTGATACCGGATAATTTATGTTTACGAAAGGTAGCACAGATGGCTGCCTAATTATTCTTTGGGCAAAGTAGTTTAACCATTGTTGGATGCATGAGGCTAAGTGTTAGTCTGCTGTAACAAAGAACACCTTTATTTGAGGCTGAGTCCTGACTTTCTTCTTGTGTTAACTTTGTCATAGTTGACACTCTTGTACTCCTTCATAACCATTGTGGCAGAAAGCTGATTTCTGTTGGTAGTGTGATAGTCTTCAACTTGGCTTAGTGTCGAACAGTCTGTGCGCTGCAGGTGATCTGTACCTAGTGGCTGGCCTGATTGTTCAAATGTTTTAACTGATTCCCTTATGTTTCTGTCACATACACACATGGCCTATGTGTGTTTTCATTTTTCGTTGTATACCAGATGTAGTATTTAGGAAGTATGCTTTCCACCTGTGGCCAGTTGGTTATGCCCTGTACAGAAACAGCTTTAAGGTGAGGATCATCAGCTCTGACTTCCCCAAGGGGGAATGCACCTCTTCCTATCTGTCTACCATTATCAGAGAAATTTATAAAACCTGAATGTGTCACACATATTAAAAATTATTTCATGAATTCTTGTAGTTTTTCTGAAACGAGGCATTTGTTTCCTAATGGCTCTTCTAAAGCGTATTACCATGTCTCTTGACTTAAATGGTCTTAACATTTTTCTGAAGTAAGAGGTATGATATACCAGCAATATGCAAATTTTTTGTATCATAATAATAGCCAATATTTTGAGTACATGCCTTGTGTTAGTACTGGTAACACTTTACATCTGTTACTTGATCTTCCCAGCAACCTTAAGAGAAATATACTACCCCATTTTTCGAATGAAACTTACAGCTAAGAGAAGGTAAATAGTACTTTGCCCAGGTTCACACAAATAGTAGGTATTAGAATCTACTTTTTTTTTTCAGCTGCGTTGGGTCTTTGTTGCTGCCCGTGGGCTTTTTCTAGTTGCAGCAAGAGGGGGCTACTCTGGTGTGCGGGCTTCTCATTGCAGTGGCTTCTCTTGCTGTGGAGCACAGGCTCTAGGTGCGTGGGCTTAAGTAGTTGTGGCTTGTGGGCTCAAGTAGTTGTGGCTTGTGGGCTCAGTAGTTGCGGCTCGCAGACTCTAGAATGCAGGCTCAGTTGTGGGGTGGGCTTAGTTGCTCCTTGGCATGTGGGATCTTCCCAGACCAGGGATCGAACCCATGTTCCCTGCATTGGCAGGTAGATTCTTAACCACTGTGCCACGAGGCAAGTCCCTAGAGTCTACTTTTAAATGTATCTGTATCTTCAGAGCTCTTTATCAACACAGTATACTTTTTACATATGTAATGAAAATATGTTTAAATCTGCATCTGCCCCTAACTAGCTGTGTAACTTTGGGTAAGTTATACACCTCTCTGAACCTCAGGCTTCCCCATTTGTGAATTGGGGTTAGTATCTGTCTCTAGGGTGATTGTGATGACTCAGCAAGATAAGAAATGTAAAAGTATACCAGGAAGCCTGGTGTATTGTATGTATTCAAAAAATGGGAGCAGTCATGATGGTTAGAGTTCCCATTTAATTTTACAAATGATTAACTATAGTTTCTATAATTACAGAAAAGATTAATGGGCTTTGTTTGTTTGTTTTGGTCAGATTTTAAACACAGCACGAAAACATTTTGGAGCTGGTGGAAATCAACGGATTCGCTTCACACTGCCACCTTTGGTATTTGCAGCTTATCAGCTGGCTTTTCGCTACAAAGAGAATTCTAAAGTGGTGGGTTTACTTTTTTCCCTTTTTCCTCTGTGTATGTGTTTTAGTTTATTATTATAGAAAATTTCAAACATACACAGACAATGGTGTTATAAAATCCCAGTTTCAATAATTCTCGATACATTACTCATCCTGTGTTAAGTATTACTATTGATAATAGTGATGTTGATCAGTTACATACATACAGAGTGATGTTGAAAGATTAAATTTATGCTAGAAGTTTTTCCTGTGTCTGAAGATCACTTGTGAGACATTGATAAGTTTATTACAGAATGGCTCAGAATGCTTTAGTTTTTCAAGAACGATTTTTTTTCTTGGAGTCTTTATAAAGTGACATTTTCTGAAGTGATGCAGTAATCTCATTCAGAGGTTGTAGTACATAACAAGTAAGATCTAATTCAGGTTAGCTTTGCCTAAAGAAAGGGCCCTGTGTTGCATAATTGCTTCTGTCTAAAAGCCTGTAATTGAATAATTTTATGAGTTGTATACATTTTTTAATGAGCTTAGTCCTTTTGCAAACAGAATTATGGCTGAGTCTTCAATGGTATACTTTTGTAGAAAATACCTTATAATCTGGGAGTTCCCTGGTTGTCCAGTGGTTAGGACTTGCCCTTTCACTGCCAAGGGCCTGAGTTTGATCCCTGGTTGGGGAACTAAAATCCCACAAGCTTCACAGCACAGGCCCCCCCCCCCCCCCCCCCAAACAAAAAACAAAAAACAAACAAAAAAACCCCACCTAGCTAATGTACCTGAAAGCGGGACAGTCAGGTCTATATTAAGGAGCAAACCTCAGTAAACTTAAATTTCTAATAATGGAGAAGCGAGGTTTCTTCAGTAGACCCACCAACATGACATAGCATGTCTATGGCCAGTTTTTATGAGGCCAGCCTCTCGTGCACTTCCTTTTTCCGCAGTATTTTGTGGATAGGTATTTGTGAATGTAACAATAGAAAAAGCAACTGACACGCACTTACTGTGTGCCATACACTATGCCAAGGACCATAAACTTGGATTATCACATTTAGTCCTTGTAAAAGTCTGTGACTATTCTCTTTTAAAAATGAAAAGAATCAATTGCATTAACAAGAAATTTGGATGGTCAAACATGGATAAAATATTTAACCTCACTAGTAATTATAACAGTGAACCTTTTTAGAAGTCAAACTGGTAAAGAAAAAAGAAAAATAAGGTTCAGCAATAGCAATGGTGTGATGAGAATTCATTCTCATCTAGTAATGGTGGGAATGTGAATTACTACAGTCTTTCTAGAAAATTCTGGCAGTATGTAACTAGAGCCTTAAAAAATGCAATATTTCCACTTCTAAAATTTATACTAAGGAAAAAATTAGGGATTCAATAAAGCTTTGTGTTTATAGACCATTTATTATATCACATTTATTTCCAAAAGGAAGAAGTTAAGTAAATTATACTATATCCAGTCTGGAATATTTCCTAGTGATTAAAATGATTTTAAATAACTTTAGTATCATGAGGAAAATTATGACAAAATAAGTGAAAGAAAAGAAGTCTTATACAAATTACATGCAGCATGAGCCCAATTTAACTCTAAAGTAGAAAACAAAACCATACACAAAGGCTCCCAGTTACATTATATTTGCACAGAGAAAAGGAAGGAAGACATTAACATCAGAGTGTTATCAGTGATTATTGCTGGGTTATAGATTTAGAGATAGTTTTAATTTTTTAAAGATTCTCTTGCTTGTTTTCCTAATGTTGTTCCATTTGGGAATATGTTGCTTTTTCTGATGAGAAAAAACAAATACCAAATATTAAAAATTGCAAAGCCAGTGACCTCAAATGAATGTGTTGAGAAGACATCCTGCTTGATTTCTCGTGTACTCCACACATGAGACAGAGAAGGTAGCAGGAAAATGGTGAACTCAGCTTTGTCCCTTTTCCTCATCTGTAGTTGTTTTATATAAAATGAATATTCAAGCAAGTTAATCTTGAACTTACAGTAATTTAACCTATTTTTTCTTGTTTTAGGATGACAAATGGGAAAAGAAATGCCAGAAGATTTTTTCATTTGCTCACCAGACTATCAGTGCTTTGATCAAAGCAGAGCTGGCAGAATTACCCTTAAGACTTTTTCTTCAAGGGGCTCTAGCTGCTGGAGAAATTGGTTTTGAAAATCATGAAACAGTAGCATATGAATTTATGTCCCAGGTGATGATCTGCTCTCTTTCTGGGGTGTTTAATCTGTTTGCTCTGTTTAGTCACCTGTCTGTAGTTAGTGATAGTGCACATGGATTTACTCTTCAATCTGAAACGCTGTGTCCTGGCTTGCAGTCCTCATTTTACCCCAGATAAAACTTAACTTGCAAAAAAACCAAAAACAAAACAAGTTTCTTTGTTGCAGCTTGTCAGCGTCTTTGTCTTGTGTCTCTCCAAGCAAGGGCACTGCGTATCCTGATCTGAATGACTCACAGGATGGGGCTTTGATGGGAAATGCTTTGGAAAATGCTCTAGTAGATGGTTGGTTCCTAAAGGTCACTTCTGCTTTGTTTGCACCAGGCATTTTCTCTGTATGAAGATGAAATCAGTGATTCCAAAGCACAGCTGGCTGCCATCACCTTGATCATTGGTACTTTTGAGAGGATGAAGTGCTTCAGTGAAGAAAATCACGAACCCTTGAGGACTCAGTGTGCTCTTGCTGCATCCAAACTTCTGAAGAAACCTGATCAGGGCCGAGCTGTGAGCACCTGTGCACATCTCTTCTGGTCTGGCAGAAACACAGACAAAAATGGGGAGGAGGTAAGGTGGGAAGTCATTCCCGACCAACAGTGTTAGAGGAGAGGGGATCATTGATAGGGAAACGCTGCTGTGGCCTTTTGCTGTGGAGGTTAAACATGGAGTGCTTGGAACTCTGACAAAGAAAATTGCTTTGTTTTGTTAAAAGAAATGAAATGGACAGCAGCATATGGAGAGTTACATCCTGTGGTGAAGCCTCCACTTTGAGGATTTTGTAACATAGCAAGTTTGTACCACTACCTTTAAAAAATATGCAAAATACATAAGTATAAAATATTTAACAAATATATAAAACAAATATTTGTTTTAAAATATAGCTGTGTACTTTAAAAAATGAAGATTTAAATTGGCTGTGTCCTTTTAAAATATGAAAGAGCCACTGTAGTATGTTTATTTCTTTGTGTGAAATGGTACATGTGTGATTCATTAATCTCTTTAATACTCCCTCTGTAATACTCCCCTCACTCCCTTTATTCTAGCTTCATGGCGGCAAGAGGGTAATGGAATGCCTGAAGAAAGCTCTAAAAATAGCAAATCAGTGCATGGACCCCTCTCTACAAGTGCAACTTTTTATAGAAATTCTGAACAGATATATCTATTTTTATGAAAAGGAAAATGATGCGGTAAGTGAATAATAAATTGTTGTTTTCCTTTCCTATGCTTAGATTCGATACATACAAAAGTTTAACATCCTGGATACTTTCTTTTTTACTTACAAGGGTCAGAGTTTGGAGAATCCACCTAGTGGTTTCTTTCATTCTCCAAAATTCTTCTCTATGTAGATGCATCCAGCAGAAGAGCTCATTATGTGCAAGAAAATTCTTATCTCTTTTGTTTATGAATATTTTATAAAAATAGTCACACTGTTTAAAAAATACAAAGTAATTTACAAATGCTGAATAGTAGGCTGATTTGTCGTCACATACAAGTGTAGAATAATTCCCAAATAAAGGATTGATCAATATTTGTAGGTTAAATAAAATTTTGCTTTTTTTTTTTACTGGTTTATGGTGTTCTGTATTTTCATTAAGTTTTTTTGTTGTTGTTTTGGATGAATGGCCAATTAGTTGTTGCTCAAACCAGGAATCATGTTCTTGTCTCTCTCTCTCTCTCTCTCTCTCTTTTTTTTTCATAATTATTCTGGTAACTGCTGAAAAGTAACACAAGCTCCTCAAAACATTTTTATTAAATTACGTTATTATTTTTTGTGGTACATGCTTGATCATGAAATTGTACATATTCTTTTGTAGGTCACGATTCAGGTTTTGAATCAGCTTATCCAGAAGATTCGAGAAGACCTCCCCAATCTAGAGTCCAGTGAAGAAACAGAGCAGATTAACAAACATTTTCATAACACACTGGAGCATTTGCGTTTGAGGCGGGAATCACCAGAATCTGAGGGGCCAATTTATGAGGGTCTCATCCTTTAAAAAGGAGCCAGGCTCACCATCCTCCTTTCCATGTACATCCAGTAAGGGTTTTATTATACTAGGCTTCCCTTCCATAGATTGTGCCTTTCAGAAATGCTGAGGTAGGTTTCCCGTTTCTTACCTGTGGTGTGTTTTACCCAGCACCTCCGGACACTCACCTTCAAGACCTTAATAAAAGTATTCACTTCATAAGTGTTCAGGTCTGTCTGATCACCCTAAGTAGCATGATTGATCTGCTATTTAAAATTCCTGTCATCTGTTTAAAAAAACAAGCAAAAAGCCAAAAAAACCCCATTTAACTCTGTTACTAATGAAGCTCTCCTTCCTTTTTTTCTGTTTTGTTTCATTGTTGAGTGTATAATTTCTTTCATTTCTTGGGAGTACTAACCCAAAAGTGTCTGTCCCTTTGTTCTGAGATTAATTTAGAGGAAAGGAATACTGTATGTGAAATTCAGCTTGGGCTTCTCCCGAAATGCAAGATAAGGCCATGTGTAATATTTTCCCTAAAATTAGAGTATATTAATGCATGTTTGAGAATTTTAAAGCACCATGGTCCAAACCAGAAGCTATATTTTGCATATTTGGACTCAGCCATCCATTAAGAACTTATGTTGTCCTCTGGACATATTTATCAAAATAATTTTGTTCTAAATAGTATAAAATAGAAAATTTGTGATCTATATAATTTATGTATAACCTTCATTGTTGTAAATTTAGGGGGAAATGCATCATACAATTATGATTTTTTTTTTCACCAGTGAAACAATAAAGTTGCTATTAACAATTTTGCACCTTTTTCCTTTCATACTATCTTGATTCATAAGAGGAGCTAGTAGAATATGTATGGAGTTTAATGTACATTCTCACATTCACAACACTCACTTGTTCAGCCATTCACTTGTTTTAAACACTTACTGAGCAAGGCATCATCTCCTCTTTCAGTCATGTTTACTCATTTGCTTTCTTTAGCCTTACTCTGCTTTCTTAAGCGTGATACCTCCACATAAACTCCCAAAAGCCTCCTGCCTATATTAGTTATCTATTGTGTGACAAATTATCTCAAAACTTAGTGTCTTAAAACAAACATTTATCTCACACTTCTCTGGATCAGCAATTTGGGAGCAGCTTAGCTGGGAATAAAATGGATTAACAGGATAGTGTGTGCAAATTTGGTTAAATTACATAAACTTCAGCCACAATGATTTTAAGCCTTAGAGAGGATACATCCACTGGAGATGGGTGTCACAAAACCATTTTTGTCAACTATTTTTACCTTCCTACACATCCCATGGACCAGTGATTTTCATGCTTTATTAAACATACAAATCACATGGAAGTCTTGTTAAAATGCAGATTCTGGAATTCACCAGGTCTGGGGTAGGGCCCAAGAGTATACATTTCTAATAAGCCCCCAGGTACCCCCCTGTATTGCGGGTGCAGGCACCACACTTTGAATAACAAAGTCCTAGATGGAAATTCCACAGACAACATTTTAACAATACTTGGAATAACTTGTTTCACTTGTTTCTTAGATGGTTCTCATGTTTCCTTGAAGCAAACACTAAGGAGAAGAGGGTGACAGTGGCCTAGGGAAGTGTTTACAACTGTCTTTCCTTTGTGGAGTATAAGGGACTTAAGCAGTCCAGTATAGGAGGCAATTCTGTCATATGTACTATATGACAGTAGATCTTGGCTTTTCTAGGGCATAGCAATTTGATGAATGCTTTTTGGAATTCAGTGTTACAGCAAGTGGGTGCAGAATAGAGTTGATAGCTGAATTCAGCCAAAGGAGCCAGAAGGACATCTCATGGAGTGGTGGACCCCTGTCCCATGACAGGCAACACAGATGATCATAAGCAAAATGTAGGCGGCCCAGCACAGGCACCCCGCCCCCCCCCCCCCCCCCCCCCCACGATAGCCAGCAACTTTCGCCACTTCCTAATGCTGGGAGAGCTGCAGTCTCCCAGCCACAGCGCTGGAGAGGGCCAGCTGCTTCTGGGTACTGCAGATCCTCTCACTGGCTCTGTAGTGGTTCTGTCACCAGCGTGCTGCTTTGGCTCCAGTGTCCATCCAGAGAGGCAGTAAATCTTGAATCTCAGGGACATCTGAGGAAAGACGCCTGTCCCTGGGGGAGAGGCTCCAGTCTCTCCTGCTGCCTCTCCTCTCAGTTGGCTTAAGAAATGTGATGTGTTCTTTTTTTTTTTCTTCTCTGTGAGATCATCTCCATGTTAACTTGGCTGGGGGCAATATTGTCACGCCTCAGGGAGGTACACTTCTGAATGTTGATACAGAGGCTCAAGATGAAGTAAGTGATGCTGAAGGGGGTGAAGAATTTGATGATGGAGGCCATCATCAGGAAGTACCGGTTATGGAAGAGCTCAGTGTAGCACTCCCCACGAGGCAGGATGCTCCCTTGGTTGCATCCTTGCAGCTGATGATGGCAGGCCCACAGAAGAGGAAGGCTGCTACCCATGCCGGCACCATTTTGAAGATGGTCTTCCTGGTCGTGTGTTTCTCAGCCCTGTAAGTCACCTATAGGGCAATGGCAGGGGCCGGCAAGAGGGCTGGTTGAGGCATCTTCACTCACTCAGGCTGATACGGCATAGTGCCAACAATGAGGCTGAATATTACTTGTTAAGATAGCCAGTGAGTAGGCGCTGGGTGGGTTCTATTTCCACATCAGCCTACTCTCTCCAGCTGTACTACGCCACTCTAGGTAGCCTCCTTGCAATGGGTGAAGAGCTCCCCTCCTGTGAAGAAAGCTAATGGTCTGTCCCTTTGGACATTAGTGCTATTCTTTCATGTATGAAAGCAAACATCTTACACACCTCCCAGAACATATATATATTATATACTCAACATCCACATGTGGAACAGCACTGTGTTACACTGAGCTTCCTCTTTCAACTTTAAGTACATCCTGTAACTATGTGCTCATTCAGTACTTTTACTCTTGACCAATTCAGTCCCCATTATAGTTCTTGTAGGTGGCACTAAGTCGCAGTGGCTAAGAGCAGAGGCTCTGTCTGGAGTCAGGTGGCTTGGATTCAAGTATCCAGTACCACTTAGCTAGCTGTTTGTCCTGGGCAGTGAACTTAACCTCAGTGGCCTCAGTTTCTTCATGTGTAAACTGGGACACTTTTACCACAAGGTTGGCATGACCCGATGTATATCAAGCTCATGTAAAGTTCTTAAAACAGTGTTTGACTTAAGCCCTCAGGGCTTCCTAGGTGGTGCAGTGGTTAAGAATCTGCCTGCCAATGCAGGGGACACAGGTTGATCCCTGCTCCAGGAAGATCCCACATGCTGCGGAGCAACTAAGCCCATGTGCCAGAACTAGTGAGCCTGTGCTTTAGAGCCTGTGAACCGCAACTATTGAGCCTGTGCCTAGAGCCCATGCTCCACAACAAGAGAAGCCACAGCAATGAGGAGCCCGTGCACCACAACGAAGAGTAGCCCCCCCCTTGCTGCAACTAAAAAAAGCCCAGGCAGCAACGAAGACCCAACATAGCCAATAAATAAATGAATAAATTTATTTAAAAAAAAAAGCCCTCAAATGTTGGCTATCATTATTATTGGGTATAAAAATATATGTATAAAAGCATGAAATAAAACTTCTTGGTCTTTTTTACCCCCTATATCTTTGGTGTATAGAAAAAGTTCTGAGATGGTGAGAGAGAACTAGAGAAATAAAAGGCTCTCTGAAGATTTGGGAGATGGACATTTCCCCCCAGCTGGGCTGCCATTCTGTAGACCCTTTCACAGTATGTCACTGAAAGAGAATACCCGCTCTTCACATGGGTCAATGTGGAATATTTAATACTGGTAATTAGGTAATTTCACCGAATATGCATGCAATGTACACATCTTTTAATTCAGAGCAAAAGAAACCTAATCACCAAGTGAGTATCCAAGCAATGCTTACTCTGAGCTCCTGGAAATTTAGAAAATGCCACTTTAGGCCACATTGGTACTTAGGAAATGATTCTGGTTACATACTGTCAGAATATGAGAAACAGTACTAAGAGTGGGAGACAAGGATGAGCAGGGCTAGAGTGGTGAGGAAAGGCAATGGGTCTCACACGCAGCTGTATCTTAATCACTTGAAGACATTAAAAAAGAAAGCCAATCTTGGGCCCCTCCCACACCAATTAAATCTAAGTAGATACTTTTTTTTTTTTTTAAAAAAGCTTCCCAAGTAGGTTCAGAACTGCAGCTGAAACTGAAACAAATCGTGTGGGTCCCACAGAGTTTACTTAGGAGAAGAGCCCAAACCTTGTTGCTATTTTCTAATTTTTCAATAGTGAACATAGATTACTTGTACAAAAGATAAAAGGAATTGTTTTTAAATCAAAGGGAAGTTATTCTTTTCACTTCTGGTTTTTTCCTCTGTCTCATTTAAGACTCATCTCTGCCCCTGCTGATTACTTTCTTTGGGTCTCAAGTGCACAATCCTCAAGTGCACAACTCTAGTTTCTACTTACCTTATGGGTAGGTGAGGACCAAAGGAGCTAATCATCATAGGGGTTAGAGCCACAGGGCTTTTCTGATAAGAGAAATGACTCACAGAGGTGCTATGATGAGCTGTGGTCACACAATGTGTGAGTGGCTAAATCAAGACTGGAACCCAGGTCTCCTGACTCCTGAGCCAGCGTAAAAGGTATCCCTGTGAGTGATCTGTCACTTGTGATTGCTTAGGCAAACCCTGCCCACTGCTGTCAGCCCTGGAAATGCAGAGGTAATCCCCTATTCAGAAGCAGGGACACTCCCCACCCAGCACTGTCCTGGGGGAGGCAGCCATGAACTCTTACCAGGGAGGGCAAGAAGCCACTTAGCACCCACATCACCTTTCCACTGGGCTGGAATTTGGATCTTATCTTCAGCTGAGGTTATGTTTACATTAATCCGCAAATAGGTCTAGCGCTGTTCCAGGCACTAGGAATACATCATCGAACAAGACAGGCCTCTGCCCCCTTAGAACTTGGGTTCTAGGCAGAGACAAACACAGACCCAGAAAAATAGTGTCAGGTGGTGGTGAGCATGATTATAGCAGGCAAGAGAGACTGGAGAGGGCCAGAGCTGCTCTCTGACATGGGTGACCCAAGGAAGGCCTCTCCGAGGGGGTGACAGTTGAGCAGAGGCCTGGAGGAACTCAGGGTGAGCCTATCCACAGAATGAGAACACTGGGTGGAAAGATAAAGGTGCCTTAATAGGACTTTAGATCTGCAGCCCATTCTGGACCCTATCATGACCAACCACAGCACCTGTAGTATACTGCATAATGATAAAAATAAATCCTGTGAAAGGCACAATTTATATTGCATTGTAACTGTTTTATTTGTTAAATGTAAGTAAACAGATCACAATATTCATAACCTGGTTTTTCGCATTTCTCTCTTTCTTTTCCTTTTGAATATTTCTGGTCCTGAAACTATATGGAAGTAGTGTGGTGGTACCAGCCAGCATCTCCAAACCTGGCCGCCCCCCATGCCCGGGGGGTTTATGTCATACCTCTGCCCTCTTACCGCCTGGTGACAGAGATGAACCTGTCGTAGCTGATAAGGACGGCGTTGAAGACTGAGGCGGTGCACACCAGGTAATCTGTCACCAGCCATAATTAACAGCCTCCTCCCGAATTTCCCCTTCCAGATCAGGACTTAGGAGATGAGCAGCGGGATGCAGAAGCCGCCTGCGGACGCGGGGGGCTGTGAAGGGGGGCCCGCCCGGCTGCCCGCTCTCGCCCGGACACGGGTGCTTCACGCGCCCCAACTCCCATGGGACACCTCCGAGCTCAGGAACCCCTCTCCAGGGCTGCTCCGAGGCCGCCGGCCACCACCCGCCAGGGCCGCAACTCAATCCACCAGCAGGTGGGCCACGGCCAAGCTGAGGAAGAAATTGCGGCGAAAGCGCAGGCTACGGTCCACGGCCAAGGCCGCCAAGACCTGCGTGTTGCCCAGCAGCGCGGCCACCGATGCTAAGTGGCCGGTGTGCGGCCCGGTGCAGCCCCCTACCCGGCCCCGCCCCGGGGCGCACATGTTGCTCGAAGCTTGAGGTCCGTGGCAGGGAGGCCGCGGGACCGGAGAGGGGAGGCTGGGACAGGATGCGCGCGGCCCTGTGTGAGCTAGGGGAGCAGAGGGAGAAGTACAGCGGAGGGGCGGGGAGGGGGCCCGCAGCGCGGACCCCGCTGGGCCTGGGAGGCGGGGCGCACTCGAGGCGCAGAGCACTGGCTCGCCGCTGCGCACTAAGCTGTCCTGGAGTCTTCCGAGCAAGTCCTTACTACTTTTTTTCCGAATAGGAGTAGTTTTGTTTTATTTCGAGGATAAAAGTAATAAGTGCACTTGTTTAAAAAATATATAGAAGGGCATAAAGTAGAAGTAAAATTTCCTACCATAGCTTCTCCAAGAGATACCCACTTTGAGCATTTTGGTTACATCCTTTTATACTTCAGACCCTAACCCTTCTCTCCCCTAATGGGGGGAGAAAGCGTATTAGATCTAAAAAAACAAAACAAAACAAAACAAAAATGGGGTTCAGCGGTCCTAAAGTTGTATAACCTGCTTTTTCTCCCTGGGAAAATCTGGACGTTTTGCCGCATCCATGTGAACTACGGATCACCATCATTATCGTTAATGCCCCCATCGTTTTTCCACTGCATGGACGAGCGTATTTGACCGATCCGTGGATGGGCAACTAACAGCTGTTTCTGAGTTTTGTTTGCTTGGTTTTGTTTGTTTGTGTACCTTTGTTCACCTGTCCAAAAAGTTCTTCATGAGAAATCAAGGGAAGCAGTATTGTTGGGACAGAGGAATGCACAGTTACTATTTTATGACACGTTGCCATGTTGCCATCCAGAAAAGTTGTTCTAATTTAAATTTAAATTTTCACAGTGGGTAGTGGTGGTGTGGGTGTTAGTTGTTTTCCCAGAGCCCCTTACCTCTCAGCCTGGCCCTTTGTTTCTCTAGCATAGAAGGTCCTTCCCCGTGGGGAACTGGCTCAGAGTAGACCACCTGTTAGGCCCACAGAATTGCGGTGGGGGAGAGACAGCCTTTCCCCCAGAGTGAGGGGGAGGAGTTACACTGGTGGGAGGCTGCACCTTAACACACTTGTCTCCTGGGTTGTGGCAGAATCTGGCAGGTAGCGCCCCTGTAGTTTGGGGTATGTGGGGCAAAGGAAAGGGAGCCATGTGAATTACACAGATGTATAGCTGTTTTATCTGTCCTGTTATTTGTCTTTTGCAGACTAATTTGCTCCAGTGATGGGAAAAGTGACGCAGTGTCATGGATGCATATTCTTGGACCACAGAGCTGGACCTGGCCCTTTGGGATCATTTTGCGCAGTGACTCTCAAACTTTTTGAACCACAACTCACCTAGGAAGTACTTTTTGCATTATAACTCAGTGTATTCACACACACACACACTCATGCACACACTGCACACATGTACATGTACACATATATCAATGAAGAAAAAGTGTGACAAACACAGTAATTGCCCTTTGTACGCTGCGTTCTGATACTTTTGGTTCTAGCCTATGTTTTGTTTTTAGTATAAAATATAATTAGCCTATATTTTATTATTAATGCTGGTCTTACCTACTACGTTTATTTCATAATCCTCAATCCTAACCTACATTTAAGAAGCAGTAATCTAGCTGAACCCACTCATGTGGGTAAACAGGTCAGAATGAGAACTCACCTAACGACATCCAGGGAGTCAGGGTAGAACAGAGCTAGAACTGGGATCTTCTGGGTCCAGGCTGAGTCTGACAGACGTGGCCAGTCAGGAGATGACTGTCTTTCTCTTGCGGACAATGACGCTTTTAGTTTTGGAAACAAAACTCTGATAATTGAGGAAGGAAGAAACAAGCCAGCGTTTGTCTCCTTTCTTGTCCACTGACTGCTTCTCCGTTTGCTGAAAAGATACTTTGGGGCTAATGCAAATGACACTTGCAGCTGGTTGGAGGTCCCCTCTCCCACCAATAGGAGCTGAGGGTCCCATCTAGGCCAGCCTCACCAGGAAAGGTGATGGCAGGTCAGGGCGAGGTTGCAGGAAGTTCTGTTGTCTGTATGTAGGAAGACAGGAGAATGGGTCTGGCAGGCATACACCTCTCCCTCCACATCAGCTACTGTGTGGCTGGGGACCAAGCTTAAGAATCAATTCCTGTTTGTTATGTATGTATGCTGTTTGTTTCAGCACCCAGAGCCTCAGGGATGGGGCCCATGCAAAGAGCCCCTGGTTGACACAGCTGCCCCGGTGGGCCTGGAAGGTAGAGTATCCAGCCAGAGGATTTATCCTTAAGCTTTGCCTTAATCAGTTCAGGCTACTATAACAGAATACCATAGGTTGGGTGGCTTAAAGAGCAAACATTTCTCACAGTTCTGGAGGCTGGGACATCCAACATTAAGGTGCTGGTGGGGGCTCACTTCCTGGTTTGCAGATGGTAGTCTTCTTCTTGTATCTTCACATAGTGGAGATACTTATTCCTCTTTTATAAGGACATTATTCCTTTATGAGGGCCCCACCATCGGTGACCTAATCTAACCCTAATTACCTCCCAAAGATGCCACTTCCAAATACCCTCATGTTGGGAATTAGGGTGTTGACATATGAATTTTGGCATGGGGGGGGACCCAACATTCAGTCCATAGCAAGCCTTAAGGTCCAATGGAATTTGCTTGCTAGGTTCTGGACTTGCTTGGAACCCATCACCCCTATGCCTGTCCTGCCATTGTAGTTTGTTTGTTTGTTTATTTATTTATTTAATCACACTGGGTCTCAGTTATGACAAGCAGGCTCCTTAGTTGCAGCTTGCTGGCTCCTTAGTTGTGGCATGCAAACTCTTAGTTGCGGCATGCACGTGAGATCTAGTTCCCCAACCAGGGATTGAACCTGGGCCCCCTACATTGGGAGTGTGGAGTCTTATCCACTGTGCCACCAGGGAAGTCCCACCATGGTAGTTTAGAATCAAATAACTTGTCTAGTTTCATAGGTTCATAGCTGGAGAGGAATTTTGCCTTAGGATGAATCACACATTGAGCCCTACCCATACCTGATTTAGATGATATTTAGATGAGTCTTTCGACTTTAGCGCTAATGCTGGAATGGGGGTGATTCCTGGGGCTCTTGGGGTGGAGGTGAATGTATTTTGTATGCAAGAAGTACATGAATTTTGGGAGACCACAGGGTGGAATGTTATGGATTGACTTGCATCGCCTTAAATTCATATATTGAGGCCCCTCACCCCCAATGTGACTAAATTTGAAAATTGGGCCATTAAATAGGTAATTAAGGTTAAATGGGATCATAAGGGTTGGGCCCTAATCTGATAGGACTGGTGTCCTTTTAAGAAGACAGGGAGACCAAAGATCTCCACCATCTCCTGCCACCTCACCCCCAGCAGCACAGAGGAAGGGTCACGTGTGGACACAGTGAGAAGGTAGCCATCTACAAGTCAGGAAGAGAGCCTTCACCAGAAATCAACTGTGACAACACCTTGATCTTAGACTTCCAGCCTCCAGAACTGTGAGAAAGTTAACTTATACTATTTAAGTTATCTAGTCTGTGGTGTTCCGTTATGGCAGTCTAAGCCAACTAAGATACTGTTACAGCACTTAGCAGGTGGATGGAGACCTTAGCCAAGTTTTACCTTCTCTGGGCTTCAGTTTCCTTCTATGTAAAAGGAGATAGTAGTAGTGCCTCTGTTACAGGGTTGGAGTCCATGAACATGTAGAAAGCATATGTGGCACATAGGTAAGTGTTCAGTAAATGGAACTGTAAGGATTGTTATTACCCATTTGGAGCATTATCACCAGGATGCTTGAAATTCTTGGCCCATTCTCTCCTTCTACTCAGCACATCTCAGCAGCCTCCCCCTGCTGGGTGTTCCCAGGAACACAGATATTTCAAATTTGCCCCCAGGAGGCATAACTGAGACACCAAATAGGTACAAAAAAGAAAAAGAAATCATTAACTGTTTTTTAAAGTGGAAGTAAATCAAACTATACTACAAAGCTACAGTAATCAAGACAATATGGTACCGGCACAAAAACAGGCATATAGATCAATGGAACAGGATAGAGAGCCCAGAAATAAACCCATGCACCTATGGTCAACTAATCTATGACAAAAGAGGCAAGAATATACAATGGAGAAAAGACAGTCTCTTCAATGAGTAGTGCTGGGAAAACTGGTCAGCTACATGTAAAAGAATGAAATGAGAACACTCCCTAATACCATACACAAAAATAAACTCAAAATGTATTAAAGACCTAAATCTAAGACTGGACAATATAAAACTCTTAGAGAAAAACATAGGAATAACACTCTTTGATGTATATTTCAACAAGATCTTTTTTGACCCACCTCCTAGAGTAATGGAAATAAAAACAAAAATAAACAAATGGGACCTAATGAAATTTAAAAGCTTTTGCACAGCAAAGTAAGCTATAAACAAGACAAAAAGACAACCCTCAGAATGGGAGAAAATATTTGCAAATGAATTAACTGACAAAGGGTGAACCTCCAAGATATGCAAGCAGCTCATGCAGCTCAATTAAAAAAAAACCCAATTAAAAAATGGGCAAAAGACCTAAATAGATGTTTCTCCAAAGAGGACATACAGATGGCCAAGAGGCACATGAAAAGCTGCTCAACATCACTAATTATTAAAGAAATGCAAATCAAAACTACAATGAGGTATCACCTCACACCGGTTAGAATGGGCATCATCAGAAAATTGACAAACAGTAAATGCTGGAGAGGGTGTGGAGAAAAGGGAACCCTCTTGCACTGTTGGTGCGAATGTAAATTGATGCGGCCACTATGGAGAATAGTAAGAGGGTTCCTTGAAAAACTAAAAATAGAACTACCATATAACCCAGAAATGCCACTACTGGGCATATACCCAGAGAAAACCATAATTCAAAAAAACATACAGGGCTTCCTAGGTGGCGCAGTGGTTGAGAATCCGCCTGCCAATGTGGGGGACACAGGGTCCATCCCTGCTCCAGGAAGATCCCACATGCCACGGAGCAACTAAGCCTGTGCACCACAGCTATTAAGCCTGCACTCTAGAGCCCATGAGCCACAACTGTTGAGCCCATGTGCTGCAACTACTGAAGCCCACGTGCCTAGAGAGCCCGTGCTCCGCAACAAGAGAAGCCATGGCAATGAGGAGACCGCACACCACAATGAAGAGTAGCCCCCACTCACCACAACTAAAAAGAAAGCCTGCGCACAGCAAAAAAAGACCCAACACAGTCAATAAAATTAAAAAAAAAAATAAATTTATATATATATAAAAAAGACACATGCACCCTAATGTTCATTGTAGCACTATTTACAATAGCTAGGTCATGGAAACAACCTAAATGTCCATCAACCGACGAATGGATAAAGATGTAGTACATATATACAATGGAATATTACTCAGCCATAAAAAGGAATGAAATTGGGACATTTGTAGAGACATAGATGGACCTAGAGACTGTCATACAGAGTGAAGTAAGTCAAAAAGAGAAAAACAAATATCATATATTAACACTTACGTGTGGAATCTTAAAAAAATGGTACAGATCAACTGGTTTGCAAGGCAGAAATAGAGACACAGGTGTAGAGAACAAACATATGGACACCAAGGGGGGAAAGTGGGGGGACGGGTTGGGGTGGCATAATTTGGGAGATTGGGATTGACATATATGCACTACTATGTATAAAATAGATAACTAAAGAAGTCCTGCTGCATAGCACAGGGAACTCTGCTTCACTTCGCTGTGCAGTAGAAACTAACACAACATTGTAAAACAACTATACCTCAATAAAAAAATAAATCAACTGAAAGTAAAAATGATCTTTACTATTGTTATTGTTGGTTTTTTTGGTGTCTGGGTTTCTTGCTTTGTAATGTGGAAGGAGTGGACTTCATTTCCCTGCCAGGCTGTGTGTGGCTTTTGCACATAGAAACAGAACAGGGAATGGAACGTGACACCTGGGTGGAGCTGCCTTCTCTAGTCCCTGGGCTCCCACAGGACTCTGTCCAGCATCTCAGCCCTCAAACTCATTCCTACTTCTATGTTCTCTCTCTTGAGAGTGGAGTAAGATTATGGCTTTAGTAACCAGACAGATGTGAGTTTGAATCCTGGCTTCACCACTTACTTATTGAGTGATCCTGAGCAAACTTCAGAACCTCTGAGTCTTCATTTGATCAGCTGTCAAATTGTTATAATAGTAACCGACAGCATTGTTGTAAAAATTATTGGACAATAGGTACATATGATATCGCGCAGGGCCCTGTGGGGCTCCTGGGCACAAAGCCTTTCTGTGTCTCCCATTTCTTTGATTATAGGAAACAGGCTTCATCATGACCTTCCCTGAGTTCCAACGGGCAGAGTCAAGCAACTGTTCATTAGGGATGGGAGGGGATATGAGGGCAGGGAGAAAGAGTCAAGAGCAGCCTTGGGGCAGGTCCTGTTTCCCCATCAACAGATACACACAAGAATATCTTTGAGCAATTTTGCAGATACTGAAATCCCCTCCAGGTAGCAGAAGTTAACGATTAACAATGGTATGCTGCTCACAAGCATGTAGACCCCAGACCAGTTGGACCTGAAGGTTAATGATGCCGACTCCTACTTACCTCACCACCAGCACATCAGAAGAAAGCAAGACTGTTACTGCCTTGATCCTTATTGCCTACCCCTGACCACGAGCCCCGACTGTAAGACCTCTTGCTATTCCCCACGGAGGGGGCACAGTTCTTGAGGTGCTAGCCTACTGTGTTCCTCCTTTGCCTGGCAAACTAATAAAGCTATCCTTTTCTACTTCACCCAAAACTCTGTCTCCGGGATTTGATTTGGCACCCGCGTACAGAGAAGCGGAGCTTTCGGCATCACATATTGCATGGCAATATGTACCAAATAAATAGTAGCTCTTGAAGCCAAGATGTCAGCGGAGGCCTCCAGGCCTCTTGAGTTGGAGATATGCTTCTTGAATCTTAGCATTCAAGAAGTGGGAGTGGGAGTGGGAGTGGGGCGGGGGGGGAGGGGAGGGGGAGTGGGAGTGGGGTGGGGGGAGGGGAGGGGGAGTGGGAGTGGGGCGGGGGGGAGGGGAGAGGGCAGGGTCTAAGACTTCCCCAAGATTCCTGCAAATTCACAGAGGCTTTTATTCCAAGAGTCAATCAGTTTGGCTTGGAATTCAGCTTCCTTTTGACTGTGGGTTGTTTCACACCTGTGCACTCCTCTTATGGGTCACGTCAACTCAAAAATGAAAGTCAGTCCTTTCCTTGATTTCCCCAAAAACCTATAAGATTTGGGAAAGAGATCGCAGGAGAGTTTAAATCTCAGAAGTATAAGCTTAGCAGCTTCGAATGGAAACTAGACATTCCTAGTCTTAAAATGCCTCCAGCTGCTCCCACCAGGGCATTTTTATGGACTACTTCACCCCTGCAGTGCCCCAGCATCACACTATCCCCGTAGCTCCTCCCTATCTACTTCTTTCTCTCAGAGCAAAACATATCTTCCCCTTTCTCATGACTATCAGTCTAGCCATCTCTCTCCATTTTCTAGCCTTCTGTTGATGCTTCTACGTAAAGCAGCTTATTAAACTATTTTCGGGATCAAAGATCATCTCTTCCTAAGAGAAATTCCTGTGGCAACTGAAATTTTTACCTCCCATCTCCTGAATTATTATTATTTTTTACTTTTTTTTTTTCAGTTAATTAATTTATTTATTCATTGGCTGTGTTGGGTCTTTGTTGCTGCACACAGGCTTTCTCTAGTTGTGGCAAGCAGGGCTAACTCTTTGTTGCAGTGCGCCGGCTCCAGGTGCGCAGGCTTCAGTAGTTGCGGCACGTGGTCCCCGCAGCTGTGGCTCGAGGGTTCTAGAGTGCAGGCCCAGCAGTTGTGGCACACGGGCCTAGCTGCTCCAAGGCATGTGGGATCTTCCCAGAACAGGGCTCGAACCTGGGTCCCCTGCATTGGTAGGTGGATTCTCAAACACTGCACCACCAGGGAAACCCTATTTTTTACTTTATTACAGAATAAAGCACAAAATTCTTTTTGTCTACCCCCCAAAAAAAGTCTCAATTAAAAACCTATTGATACTAATACAAGCTCAGTCAATAGCTGTTACACACCAACAAAAACCAAAAGAAATTTGTTGCAAAAAAATACCATTTAAGATGGCAAAAAAGACACAAATACTTATGAATAAGCCTAAAAAGAAATGTGTAAGAATAGTATGAAGAAAAAATGTTAACTTTATTGAAGACTTAGAAGAACCACCGATTAAATGTAGAGACTCATATTTCCTCAATTGTAAGACCCAACAGTGTAAATATATCAATACTTTCCAATAAATCTATAAATCCAATTTAATTCCAACTAAATTCCAAGAAGATTGTCAAGCAAATTCACATGGAAAAAAAAATGCCTCAAAATAGCCAAGACCTTCTTGAAAAAAGATCAAAGGGACTTGCCCTACTGTGTATCAAAATATCGTAACCCTACAGTGATTAAGATGGTTCAGGAATTAACATAAGAATGTATGTAAAATGTATGTGATTAAGATGGTTCATAAATTAACAAATACAAAAAAGAAGCAAAATGCAGGATCCAGAAGCATGTGATTATTGATGTAGTTTATGATAAAGAAGACATTTATTAGTGGGGAAAAAAAGACAGATTATACAATATTTTTTAAAATAAAGGGCTGAAATTTAGGTAAAAATATTAAACTGCTATCTTTTATACGAGGGAGAAAAATATTCCAGATAAATTTAGAAACTAAATGTAAAAATGAATAAAACTTTAAAAAGTATTTTAGGATAAATAGTCTTGGGTGGGGAAGACCTTGCTTAATCTAGAAACTATAGAGAAAAAGCTATGGAAACTATAGAAAATTATAGAGAAAAAAATTTGACTACAGTCAAAACTTACAGTTTAAAACTTCTGTAAAATGACAGATGCTGTCAGCAAAGTTAAAGGTAAGTGACACCAGATATAGAAAACAAACTCATGGCTACTAAAGGGGAAAAGGAAGAGGGAAGGGATAAATTAGGAGTTTGGAATTAGCAGATACACACTACTATATATAAAATAGATAAACAGCAAGTTCCTACTGTATAGCACAGGCAACTATAATCAATATCTTGTAATTTAATTTTCCACTATAATGGAAAAGAATCTGAAGAAGGATATATCTATATCTATATCTGAATCACTTTGCTATACACCAGAAACTAACACAACACTGTAAATCAACTATACTTAAATTAAAAAAGACACATATAATAGAAGTTACTTCCAAAGAATTAGTATCTAGAATATAAAGAGCACTTTTACAAATCAGTAAGAAGCAAACAAACAAAAATACCCAAGGAATATGAACAAATTATTTATAGAAGACTTACACATGACTTGTAAACATGTAAAATGATGTCACCATCACTAGTAATCAAGTTGAATGCAAATGCAAATGCAAATGAGGCAGTTTCTATAGTTCATGATGATTGGAATAATTTAAAATGATTGATAATAGCTGTGACTGACAAACATGCAGGAAAATGGATACTGTCTTACGGGTGGCAGTATAAACTCATATCAAAATGTAAAATTCTCATACTTTTTGACCCAGCAATTTCAGATTTAGACTCTATCAAGATAATCATATGTGTATAAGAATGTGTGTAAAAAGATGTTCATTTCAATACTTCTTAAAATTATGAAATGTGAAGTGACCTAAATATCCATCAATATGGTAGTGAATGAATAAAATAGGATCCATCCTGCAGTAGATTGTAAATCTGGTCACAAATACTTCCTCTCCTTGCATCTGTGCCTTTACAATGTGATGTTGCAAATAGCCCTGATAAAAGCTGGAGTCTCTTTATCCACTCTTTGAATCTGGCTTGGCAGTGTAACTTTTTTTTGAGTGATACATGCAGAGGCTTGAAAAGCTCTTTCATATTGGGGCCTGTCCTCTTGCTGCACTTGGAACCCTGACACTGCCGTGTGAATGAGCCTAAGCCAGCCTTCTGGAGAATGAGAGGCCACACGGAGACTGAGGCACACTGGCCACCAACCTCCAGAATATGGACAAGGTCATCCTAGACCGTCTGCCTCCAGCTGACCTGCCTGCTGACCACAGATGCATGAGAAAGCTCATTGGCAATCAGTCAAACTGGATCAGACCAGAAGAATTGTGCAGCTGACCTCTTTAAGCCACTAAGTTTTGGGGTAGTTTGTTTCACAGCAATAGATATTGATACCCATCCACACAATGAACTTTCATGGAGCAATTTGAAAGAAAGAGGGGAAAACGTGCGTGTTGGTATAATGTTGGCACAATGGAAAGCTTGCTAACACAAATTAATAATTGAAAAAACAAAGACCTTGTAATTCTATAAACTATCCTATAGACTTCCAACAAATTCCCCCTTTTCCCTGTTAGCCATTGTTGATTTCTGTTGTTTGTAGCCAGATAGCTTTATTCATAGTTGTCCCTGGTAAAGTAAGTTTGGAAAACCCCATGTTAAATGGTTCTTTATTTCAAGATTTGTCAGTGAATCCTTCAGGACGGGTAGTGTATGCAGCTGCCCCATTGTTATTTGACATTAATATCCCCTTCCCACGTTGCCTTAACATCCCTAGAGATTAACGGTTCATACAATGCACTTTGGGAAATGCTGTCCTATTTGTTCTTATGACAAATATCTTTACGGATTCTGCCACTCTCTCTGCCACTTTGCTGGAAGGCTTTCTCATTTGTGTATTGTGTTATGTCACCTGTCCTATTCTCTTCAAATTCATTGCCTGGAACCCATTACAATGAAACTTAATAGAAAATAGTCTCTGCTTTAAAAAACATTCCCCTGATTTTCCCCATGAATATTATTCCTTCTGTAGGCACATAATTATCACTTTGTCCAATATGCATGTATCAGGGCAAGGTGCTCTGTTTCAGAAAATTGAACCAACTTACACTATCTTGATGAAAAGATTGTGTTTGGGGCACATGGCCGTGGAAGAGAAGCGATCATGGGGAGATGAGGACTTGGAGCACTGGGCTTGGAGTTAGAAGTCCTGGATTGAAATGGTACCACTGGACCCTGGGAGGGTTGCTGAGCCCCAGTTTATTCAGTTTATCCGTAAATGACGATGGTATTATAGGGACATTACAGGGACCTTCTGGTGCTCTGAGAAACTGGTAAGGGTGAAAGTGTGTGGTGAAGGACAAAGAGCTGGACCTGAGGGTATCAGCCCTGGCCCTTGCATTTCTGCACAGCAGAAACCCAATCTGATGTGGCCAAACAGAAAAGTAAGGTAACCACTTGCATGACTGAAATATCCATAAGTATCCAGCAGAACTGGATCCAGGGGCTCCAGCAATACCATCAGGAACTGCTTCTCTCAGTTTTTCAACTGATTTTCTGTCTCGACTCTTACTAGAAGAAGGGATATGAATAACAAATGCCCACTAAAATGAGGGAAAGATCCACAGTCCTCACCACTCACTATTGACTTATGTCAGGATTTTGTTTACCTGACATAAGTGACCAGGATGTAACTTGCCAGGACCTTGGCCTGTGACTTTGAGACCTGTAATTAGTCCAAGAGTCAGGAAAAGAGGAGCCATCAGCCCAACCTCTGCCTGTTTCCCCGAACACTGGCTTTTAGCCAATTCCTTCTCTTCTTTTACCAGGAGATGAGGGTGTTGGGCACTTGAAGACAAACTCTGTATTTGGGAAGGTAGACAGGAGACATACAGCATGGCCATACTTAGTAAACATGGATGGAACTGGATTGGATGCCCCCTTTCAGTCACTGGCTCAAGTTCATGGTGTTCATGAATCCTTATTTGTAAAAAAAGGAATTTTGGTTTTTCCATTTGGTGGAAAGGAGTATCCCACTGTTGGAGAGAGGATGGAAGTGAGGGAGGGAGGGGAGAGAGGAAGAGGAAGAAGAAGGAAGAGGAGGAAAAGGAGAAGGAGAAGGAGGCGAATGAGAATGAGAAGAAGAAAGAGTAGGAAGAAGAGGAGGGAGAGGAGAAGAAGAAAAAGAAGGAGAAGGAAGAGAAGGAGGAGGTGTGGGAGGGGGAGGCAGGGAGGACAAGTAAAGAGGAGATGAAGGTGTGGAGATCCCTAGGCAGGCCACGGCTGGAGGAGCAGGCAGCAGTATGTTCCCTCAACGATTCCTTTTCTCCATAGGGTCTCTGTTCCTCCATGTTTTTGTGGGCATCAGTTTCCAGTTTTCAAACTTAATTTTATGGCTGTTAAAGTTATAAATATAAATAATTTTAAATTTATAAATTATAAATATAAATAATTTTAAATTTATAAATTATAAATAATGGAAGGCACCAAAAATTTCAAAGATGATGAAAAGTACTCCCTGATCCCATTGACTGACTGTCACCAGACGTTTGGCGCCCAGGCCTAGAGACCCTGCGAGGCCCTGGACCTGCCTGCCTCTAACCTTGCCTCTTACCACTCCTTGATCTTGCTGTGTTCCAGTTACAATGACCTTCGTCCTGCCTGGTCTTGTCCTTTAGCACAATTGTTGCCCTGCTGCCTGGAGTACTCTGCATACCCCTTCCCGAACCATCCCCCAAACCATCTCTTCATGGCTGGGTCTTTCAAATCTTTTAGGTCTTAACTCCAATGTTGAAGCCTCAATGTTTCCTTTCCCTGCCACCCAGTCACTTTCTAACGTATCACTGAACTCTTTTTTTATAGCCTTTACAACTACCAGGATGTTCATCTTCATTGGTTCACTTGTTTGTGGTCTCCCCCATCTCAGATGAAAGCTCCATAACAGCAAAGACATCCACCATTGTGCTGAACTCGATATTTATTGAACAACTGATCAATACTTTTTGCTTTACAAAGATTTTTCATATACATGAGATTGTCAACTCTCAGTTAAATGAAGGCATGGATTATGAAATACGTTTTCTAAGAAAAGGAGTGGAGGCCCAGAGAGGGAGGAAACTCCTCGAGGTTACAGAGCCAATCCTAAGTGGACATGGGCCTGGGACTCAAGTGTCCTAACATACAGTTCACTGTGGTCATTATTCTTCCTTGATGCTGTGCTGTAAGGTAAAGATGAGGATTTTTCATTTGCTTCTTTTCCTCTCTTGGCAAATATTCTCTTGGCCTATCTTCCCCGACCAAAGGAGAATTGATGACAAATTGGTTGGTTGGTCTTTTTCATAGGACCGCTTACCCATATTTTTTTCTGCAGTCTTGGACAGAAGGGCCTTTAATGACTTGACATGTACAGCCCCAAGAGCAGCAGGAGGGCTGGAGAAGGAGGAAAGTCAAGGACAGAGTTGCTCATAGGGTGAGTTAACCCAAAAGGTCAAGGCTGTCTTGGATTCATTGGTCTTTGGGAAAGTGTCTGTCAGGGAATTATCAGTCCTTTCCAGCAAGTTTCTGGATTATGGCATGCAGCAGTTGGATTGTTCTTCTCTTAGGCCAGTGGGTGTACAATTTGTTCAGTTGACTAATTCTCTAGTCCTTTCTACTCACCAACAAGGTTCACTTCCATCTATACAGGTGGAAACTTCCAGAGGCTGCCTTCTAGCTGTGCTCTGCAGCTAGAAGATGGGTGTGTGACCTGAACTGGCCAATGACATCCTAAGGGAAGTCTGCTGGCTGGAGAACAGGAGATTCTGGGAAAGAAATTAATCCAAGATAAAAGAGATGTGAAGGAGAAACTCTTTTCCCCTTTTTCGTGGTGATGGACGTTGCTATGTGGGATGTGATTCCTTGGGGCTACTTTGGCTTTCTTGCAACCATGAGGGGAACATTATCATTATCATGGTGAGGACAGCAGGGTGAAGTGATGGAGAGAGCCTGGACCTCAGTGACCTCATTGAGCCACTGAACCAAGCCTTGAGACTTCCTCTAGACATCTTGGAAAATAGGAGAATAAACATCCTTTTTGTTTAATGCATTTTTGGTTGGGTGTTCTCTGTCAAACTTGAAACAGCCAAGTATTCTAAAATTTTTCTGATTTAGTCTTAGAGAGTCCTACATACAAATTGCTGCGTTATTAAAAGGGGAACTGGGTTTTCCCAGGCCTTATCCAACTGTGGACAGGTAGAGGTCCTACTAATAGTAATAACCATTACCCTTTCACCAGTTCTGGTCCCCACCAGCATGGACAACCTCCTCACGTCCCCCTTTCATCCACCACAAAGTCGTGCCCAGTTATTTCTCAGTCTTTGGGCTTCTCAAGTGAGCTCAAGAAACAGTCCTATGTTTTGCTGCTTTCCTCACTTGTATTTGCTTCCCTGAAGCCTCTTAACGGTGTATCTTCGTGTTGTCACCCCTCCGTGTTAATGTTGGCAGAGCACTGAAGTGGAAGTGAAAAGGTTTGCTTCTCAGCTGAACTCCATCATAGACCCATGAAATGGCCCTGGATGAACTCTACCCCCGTCCGGGCTCCCGTCACCATCTGGACTATGAGGAGGTAGATGGACAGTCTCATCTATGAGGTGTGTCAGCAGTGAGGTGATGGGATCCCAAGCTCCTGTCCTCAGAACGTGGCTCTGCAGTGTATACCAGCTGGGAGCATAGTCCCTGTGTCACCTTCTGGGCTGACACATGAGCTTATGCTCTGTCTCCATCTGCCAGGCCAATGGGTGAAGCCAGGGCCTGCCAGGAGCCTGCTGAAGGTGGGTGCAGGCAACAAAGAGTTTTGCTGGTGCTGGGAAGCCTGAGAGGTGGCGGAGAGGGAGGTATGTGGGCAGGTGGCTCCTCCTTTGCAGCAAAATCCAGGACAAGGCCATCTGTCTGTGCTGGCAATGCAAACACTAGGGTTTTACCTTGTCAAAGTTTTGTTCTTGCCAAGACCTGAAGATGGAGTAGGCAGTTACTGGGGCCGGAGGGAGACAATGGAAGGGAGCACACCAGGCAGAGAGAATAGCAGGTACAATGGCCCTGAGGTGAGGAGAGTGTGATGTTTTAGCACCTGAGAGAAGTGAGGGAAAGAGTCATGGAGATGGGCTGGAGGAGGCAGGAGGCAGGCTGCTCAAGGTCCAGGTGGCCATGGAGAGGATGGTGAACCTGATTGTGAAACCAGGGGAAAGGCTCTGAAAGTCTTGAGGGGGACAAGGCTAGGTCTGTACTTTGCTGCAGTGAGGAGAAAGGGTAGAGCAGAGCCCAAGTGGACGTGTGGTGCTGGGTGGGAGGCTAACACAGTCACCTTGGCCAGAGGCAATGGTGCCTTGGGACTAGACTGGTGGGCAGAGATGGAGAGAAGAGGATAGGTTTGAAATACAGTTAGGAGGAAAAACCATTTGGCACTGACTTGGCTACAGAGGGTGTAGGAAAGGACATTACCAGAAGTAACTCCTTGATTTTTGATTCTGCAGCTTGAAAATGTGGTGTCATTGACAAGATGGGGAACTCTGGAGGAGGACGAGTCTACAGGGATGCTCAAGTTCAACTTGGGTATAATAAGCTCAAGGTCTGTTTGGACATTAAGTGGGGTTTTATTTGTGGGTTAAGTGGATCAATTGGTCATACAAGTTTTGCTGGCTGTGGTAAGCCATTGCGCCTGATTCTGAGAGCAATGAAAGACTTTGGAAGGTTTTAAGCAGCGCGGGACCTGCTTTTGACTTTAGTGTGAGAAGAGATTGAAAGGGAGCCAGAGAGAAGGTGGGGATCCTTGTGGGAGGTGAAGGCAGCTTTGAGTACATGGCAATCACAGCAGGAATGTTAAAGCGACCACTGAGAAGAGAAGAGAGCAGAGGGGCTCCTGGCTTCTCACTCTCCCATGGGGCGTGCGCAGCCTTACGCCCTCTAGACCTGGGTCTCCCCATTGAAAACAAGCACCCTGATCTATATCGTCAGGCTTCCTCATGCTCGGGCCCCCGAGCTCGTGATGGCTGCATCTGCTGCCCTTCAGGCCTCTCTCAAGAACAGATCAGCGTTTCCACTGCAGGGGAGGCTGCAGAAGGGTCTCTGCAGGAGAGAGGATTTGTAAGAGAGAGACAGGCACCAGTGTGCAGATGGCAGCTCTATAATTGCATTTCTGTGCCTCACAACTCCAAGAGCACTGCATCCTGGGGGTTTCTGGGTCCCCGCCAACTTAGCACAGAGGGAAATTATCTCCAAAACTGGTACAGGCTTCAACCTCAGTTCCAGGGAGACCAGGGCTGGGAAGGGGTGGCCTGCTGCACCCATGTGGAAGAGCTGTGAGGCCAAACCCCGCCCAGGGATGCAGTCTTGGGTGAGGATGGGGTTGGGTGCACTGGGTCCCCACATTGTTGGTTTATGTCAGTGTCTGCCAACTCTTACTGGTCCAAGACAACATAAATATAGAAATTAAGTTAACCTTTAGAAACATTATAGAAATTTGACAACAATTTTACTACTGTTGAATCCAGCAATAAAAAATGTGCGCTCATATTTTGTAGGTCTTTGTGCTTTTATTTCACTTTTCTAGTAATTCCTTTTTATTGTATATTAAAAAACATCCATCTGCAACAAATTGGAAATAAAAATGAACCCTGGTACTTCAGACCATATAGTGTGGGAAGTGCTGATCTAGGTTACCTTGGGCAATCATTCTCCCCCTCAAGGCCTCAGTTTCTCCACAAGTAAATAAATGATGAGCATTTTTAGAGGTTTAGGGGAGCTTTTGGCTCTGAATTCTTATCCATTTACTCTTTCATTGAAGACATATTTATATGCCCAATAAATAGATGCCCACTACTTTGTGCCAGGCACAGTATGAGATGCTCAGAATAAAATGGTGAGAAATACAGGAAGTGGCCTTTGCACCCTTACAGCTTATACTCTGGAGGGAGAAGGCAGATATTGACAAAAAAAGTTTAGTTACAGACTAGTGAGTGCAAGGAAAGGAAGGACTGGATCAACAGAGGAACGTGTCCTACCCTGAGGGTCCACGTGAGATTTCCTGGAGAAGGGATGTTTGAGCTGGAATCTGAGAGTTTTGTAGGAGATGATTAGGTGAGAAGATGGAGGAGGAAGAGTTCTCATATTTGCCCCTTGGATTCACTTTCTACTCTTCTCCATCACTGTGCCCCAGAGGGCTGACCTCCAGGGACTGAATCTCTAGGCTCTCACTTCCAAGTGGGTTTGGAGACATCCCCAAGAGGTGAGTGAGAGGGAGCCGATGAGGTTGTGACTCCCTTCCTGCCTGGAGTGGCATTCCTCTACTTATGGCCACAGCTCCTGTGTCAACCACAAGTCAGATCTCTGAACTGCAAGAAGCATAATTAACTGAGGGCCCTTGCTGCTGTGCTCTGAAATCCATCCCTGCATCACTCCAAGGCCGTGTCTTGCATGGGCTGCTCCCACCCTTTGACTCTGTGCAGTAGGGGTACTAAGGCATTCCTGGAAGACATGGGACTCCTTTGATGGCCAATTTTGGCTCCTGACAACCTTGACAACAGCAGTTAAGGATGATCCTACCCATCCTTCTTTCCTTCTATTCTTCATTTGTAGTCAGAATTATATCATGTCTGATGGTTCTCCCAGCCTTTCTGAGTTCCCTCCCCATTTTCTCTCTTAAGCATTTTCCCTAATAAGATCCTAGCATGTTTAATCTCATCTTGGCATTTGCTTCTTGGAGAACCTGCTTTTGTCAAGAGGCCCTCCATCTTCAGTTACCAGCTCACCAGTTCCCAGGAACTGTTCCCTCTTCGCTTCTTTAGGCCTAGTTGTGATTCCAGCTGTTGCTAGTCCCTGGATGGTGTTTCCCTTAGCCCTGCTTGCAACTTTTCAAGAAGTGCCATCATTAAACTCTACTAAATTACTGCTATAGAATGAATGTTTACGTCGCCCCCAAAATTCATGTGTTGAAACCTAATCCCCAATGCGATGGTATTTGGAGGTGGGTCTTTGAAAGGTGATAATGTCATGAGGGCAGAAATAGGAAGGAGACCCCCCAGGGATGATCCTTTGCCCCTTAACTATTTGAGGTCACAGTAAAAAGACAGCTTTCTATGAATCAGGAAGCAGGCTCTCATCAGACATGGAATCTGCTACCACCTTGATCCTGGACTTTTCAGCCTCTAGAACTGTGAGAAATAAGTTTCTGTTGTCTACAAGCCATCCAATTTATGGTATTTAGTTATAGCAGCCTGAATGGACTAAGACAGTTACCCCTTTTGAATGCACCACTTGTTTACTGCCAGGATTCTCACTGATACAGTATTTTGGCACAGGGAACAACCTGTGCAATCTTCTGATGTGTGGGAAGGCTTGGTGTGTGTGTGTGGAACTGAAGATGGTCAGTGTTGCTAACATACAGAGAGCAAGGAGGGCACGGGGAGAGAAATCCAGGATGACTTTGGTCTATATCTAAAAAGCATTGCAAAAAACCTTTGAATGATTTTAAGCAAAGAGGTAATAATATCACGCTTTCATATTGAAAAGATGATCTGGTTGTATGGCGAAGACTAGATTTGGGATGAGCACAGAGTGAATGGAGGGAGAGTAGTTAGAAGGCCATTGCGATGGTCCAGGTGAGAGATGACAGTAGCTTGGGCCAGGAAAATGGCAGTGACAATGGAGAGTAGGAAGTGGAATTGGCAGCACTCAAAGGTGGATTGGATACTGGAGTTCAGGAAGAGGGATAAGAATGACTCCTAGGCTTGAATGGAAAGACATAGGTGCCACAGTATCTATCTATCTATCATCTATCTATCTATCTATCTATCTATCTATCTATCTATCTATCAAGACATAGATACTGTACACTGGAAGAGGACCAGCTTTCGGGGGGTGGAGTGAGGAGGTCATGAGTTTGATCTTGGACATGCTGAATTTGAGGTACCACTGAGACTGCCAAGTGGAGAAACAAGTAAGCAGCTGAACCCAGGTCTGTACAATCAACAGAGGAGAGGTCTAGGGTGGAGACAGACATTTTGGTGTCATTTGCACATACATTGGCATGAAAGAGATTTCTTGGAAATAGAAGACAATCAGAGGAAACAAGGTTTGGGGATCTTCCTGACCTCAGATTTGGCAATGGATTCTTAGATGTGACATCAAAAACATGAACAGCAGAAGAAAAAATAAATTGGACTTCATCAAAATTAAAAGCATTTGTGCATCAAAAAAGTGAAAAGACAACTTATAGAATGGGAGAATTTGTTGGGAAATCATAAATCTGATGTGTTAAATATGCAGAATATATAAAGACTCCTGCAACTCAACAATAAAAGACAAACAACTCAATTTAAAAATGGGCAGGGAATTCCCTGGTGGTCCAGTGGTTAAAACTTCCACTGCAGGGGTCATGGGTTCAATCCCTGGCTGGAGAACTAAGACCCTATGCCCCATGGCTTGGCCAAAAAAAAAAAAAAAAGGGGCAAAGAATTTGAATAGATATACAAATGGTCAATAAGCATGTGAAAAAATGCTCAACATCATTTGTCCTTAGGGAAATACAAATGAAACCACAATGAGATACCACTTCACACCTACTAGGATGGTTATAAACAAAAATACAGAAAATAGTGTTGATGAGTGTTGGAGAAATTGGAACTCTTGTGAATTACTGGTAGGAATACAAATGGTGCAGCCTTTATGGAAAACAATATGATGGTTTTTCAAAAAGCTAAATATAGGATTAGCCATCAATTCTACTCCCAGGTATATGCTCAAAGGAATTGAAAGCAGGGACTCCAGCAGACACTTGTATGCCAATGTTCATGGCAGCGTTATCCACAGTAGTTCAAAGATGGAATCAACTCAAGAATCCATCAACAAATAAAAAGATAAACAAAATGTGGCACATACATACAATAGAATATTACTCACTAATAAAGAAGAATAATGTTCTGATACATGTTGCAGCATGGATGACCCTCAAAAACATTATGCTATGTGAAATACAGCAGACACAAAGGGACAAATATTGCATAATCCTACTTATCTGAGGAACCTAGACTAGGCAATTTCATAGAAATGGAAAGGAGAACAGAGGTACCGGAGGCTGGAGGGAAGGCAAAACAGGGAGTTATTGTTAAATGGCTATAGTTTCTGTTTGGTGTGATGAAAAAGTTTTGGATTAGATGGTGGTGATGGCTATACAACAATGTGAATGTAATCGATGCTGCTGAATCATATACTAAAAAAATGATTAAAATGTAAAATTTTGTTATATACATTTTACCACAATTTAAAAAAATAAATATACCCAAACCATTGAATTGTACACTTTAAATGGGTGAATTGTATGACATGTGAATTATATCTGAATAAATCTGATTTTAAAAAAAGATTTTAGAGCTGAGCCTTAAGGAATTTCATCATATAATGTTTCAGTAGAGGAGAGTGGGCCTGCCAGCTGGCTGAGTATGAGCGGCCAAACTGATAGGAGCAAAACCTGGAGAGCAGTGTGTCACAGAAGTCCATGAAGAAAGTGCTTTAAGTATGTGGGAATGGCCAAGAGGCCAAACGCTCCTGCAAGGAAAGGCAATATGAAAGCCACAGACTAAGTTGGATTCAGCAAGATGGAGGTCATTGGTGAACTTGGTAAGAATTTCTTGGTGGAATGCCAAGGTCAGGATGTCATATTTTAGTGGGTTGAGTGAGTGGAAGGTGAAAAGTGGTAACACTGAGTGTAGTGACACTTTCTCTCTTCTCTCTCCTATACGGGGCTAAAGGTGGAGGCCTTGGCTGATTTTCCTCCTGATGGAGGTGAATGTCCAACCTCCATGCTTGCCCTGAGTCTCTGACTGGGTTCTCTCTAGGCTGGGTCCCAGATTTCTCTCAGACTTCACGGCCACTGCCAACTCCAGATTCCAGTATACTTTGCCTAAAAACTGACAGTGTGCTTCCCTAATGCTTTATTTTTGAAAATCAATAGGCGACCCTCACTTTATAACACAGAATAGCAAAACAGAGGTTGCCAAGGGTAGTGGAAAGAGGTCCAGAATGGGATTTAGTTTTGACTTGGCCATGAGCTCTGTGTGGCCCAGGCCCACAAAGATAAAGTAGGAGAGTCTGCTCTCCATGGTGCTGACCCGCATTGCCCACTGGAGGCTGGAACACGCTTGTCTTTTGGATTTGGGGAAGCATGTGATCCCCACACTCTTCTGTGTTTCCCTGCTGCCTTAGGCAAGCCCCCAACTTTCTATTGGCCTCAGGGTGTAACTAGGTGCTTTTCTATATTAAACACCTCTTGTTTTTACCTGCCAAGCATCCAGTCCTCTTCTGATGATTATACCTTTCCTTTCAGATTTTCCTTTCAGAAAGCACTTTTTTCCTCCTCTCAATCCATGGATGTGGGTGAGCACGTGTACCATATTGCCAGTTGAATCAGGGATAAAAGTGTGGTTTGTTGGGTTAGTAAGAGTCAACCTGGGATGTCTTTGGAAACTATTGGGAAAAAGGAGCTCTTTTCTTTGGGATTGCTGTATTGGGAGAACTTCTGGGGCCATGTCATACAAGGGCTGGCATAGGAGGAAATCTGAACTGAGAGATAGAGAGAAAGAGAGAAGGAGATGGAGAAAGTACTGGTAACACCATTTGAGCCCCTGGATGCAGATGTGTCTGAAATCAACATGCCCCTGAGATTTTTCAGGTGTGTGAGATAATTGATACTACTATTTTGACTAAACCATTTTGAATTGGATTTTTGTCACTTTAAATAAAGAGAATTCAACTAATACTGCCACAAGAGCCATTCTAGTTCTGTTGTTTTAGGAATTTACATTTCTTCACACCAGAGACATAATATTTAATGTCAGCTACAGTGGGTAGAAAGCAGTTACTTCTCTATGAATTCTTCTCAGAAATGAGGGATAGGATTTTTAAAAACAGCCCTTGTTATATAATTCATATACCATTAAAAGTGACTCATTTTTAAGTGTAAAATTCATTGATTTTTAGTAAGTTTATAGAGTTGTAAAATCCACTTTTGGGGGGGGAGTCAAGGAAGGGAGGGAATACGGGGATATGTGTATAAAAACAGATGATTGAACCTGGTGTACCCCCCCCCCAAAAAAAATCCACTTTTAGAACACATTTCCCCCACCCCAAAAAGATTTTTCTTCTTCATTTGCAATCAATCCCCGTTCCTATCCCCAGCCAGAGGTGATGATCATTAATCTACTATTTGCCTATATATTTGTTTTTTCTGAGTATTTCATGTAAATGGAGTCATACAACATATGCCCTTTTGTGTCTGTCTTCTTTGTAACAATGTTTTTGAAGTCCATTGATTTGTACTATGTATCATAACTTCCTTCCTTTTTATCACCGAGCATTCCATTGCATGTGTATACCATATTTTATTTATCCACTTACCAGAATGAACGTGTAGATTATTTTTATTTTTTTGGCTGTTATGAATAAAAATTCTGTGAACATTTGGATACAGATCTTTGTGTGATCACATGTTTTCATTTCTCTTGGGTAGATACCTAGAAGTAGAATTACTGGGTTGTATGAAAGTTTTAGGTTTAACTTTTTAAGAAAAGGCCAAACTGTTTTCCAAAGTGTCTGCACCAGAAGTACACGAGGATTCTATTTTCTTCACATCCTCGCCAACACTTGCTCTATCTGTTTTTTTGCTTATAGACATTCCAGTGGGTATGAATTAGTATATCATTGTGGTTTTTATTTGCATATCTCTAAGGACTAGTGATACTGAGCACTTTGTCATGTGCTTAATAGCCATCATATACTTTCTTTCATGAAATACATATTCAAATCTTTTGCCCATTTAAAAAAATTGGATTGTTTGCATTCTTTTTATTTAGTTGCACATGTTCTTTGTATATTCTGGATTTAAGTCTTTTGTCAGATGTATGATTTATAAACATTTGGGAGATGGAAGTTTAAATCAAGAAGCTAATGGTTCCTACCCATTTCTTCGTGCCCAGTGTGGGCCTTGGCTTAACCTGAAAAATGGTTAAAATCTGCCTTTGAACCCTCTTACTTCATGGACTTATGTCCTACCAAGTGTTCCCATTTCCCCCAGAACTAGGTCTTTGCCTTAGTTTCTTTGGCTGCAAACAACAAAAATCAACTCTGACTAAATTAAGCAAAAGGACATTTGTTGAAAGGACTTCTGGAGCTGTTGACCAAGACATACTCAGGCCACATGCCCTCCCTCAGCTGTGCCAGGTGGTAAGTCTTGGTCACTTTGCCTTCTTCCATGGGTGATAGGATCCTTGATTTACTCTCCTGCCAAGACTCCACACAGTAGAGAAGAGATCATTCCCAAAAGGAAATCAGGACATTGTTAAAATGGGGCAAGTAGAGGCTGGGCCACAAAAATATGTGTCTACTCTACAGGATCCTCACAGGGGGAAGGGCTGAGACTTCCTAGCAATAACTCCAACTTTTCTTGTAAAGAGGCTGGCTCTCTGTAGAATCAAGAGGAGGCATTATTTTCTGGAATACCTTTCTCTGGCATTGGAGATTCTGAAAATAGTAAATATTTGGGGCAGTTGAAGAAAATTCAATAAATAGAACCAATGAGCAGAGACTGGGGGGAGAAAATTTCCACTCAATGTAAGGATGGGATTTCTGAGAGTCAGAGTTTTCCAATGATGGAATGAGCTTCCCTGGAGGAAGTGAACGCCCCAACATTGGAGCTGTGTGTAAGCTGAGTCTGGATGAGGTATTGCAGTGAGGAGAGGAGTATGTCTTCTTATGGTTAATTTTTTTAAAAGAACTTTTATTGAGATACAGTTAACATACAATAAACTGCATATATTTAGAGTGTACAATTTGGGATCCCAATCTCCCAATTCATTCCCCCCAACCCTCCCTGCTTTCTCCACTTGGTGTCCTTATGGTTAATTTTACCTTTCAACTTGACTGGCCCAGATATTTGGTTAAATTATTATTTAGGGTGTATCTGTGAGGGTATTTCTGGATGAGATTAACATTTGATTTAGTAGACTGAGTAAAGCAGATTACTCTCCCCAATATGGGTAGACCTCATCCAATTCATTGGAGGCCTGAATAGAACAAAAAGGAAGAGGAAGAGAGAATTCACTCTCTGCCTGACTGCCTTTGAGCTGGGACATTGGTCTTCTCCTGACTTTGGGCTTGAACTCAGACTGGATTTTATACTACCCACCCTTTTGGTTTTCAGGTCTTCCAGGTTGCTGATTGCAGATCTGGGGACTTCTCAGCCTCCATAATTCCACATGTGCGAGAGCCAATTCCTTCTTTTACAATAGGAGATGTATATGTATATATATGTATATATATATATGGAGAACTCTAATATAATATCACTGGCAAAATGGCAAGATGATCTCAGAGATCTCCTCTCTCCCACGAATCTCTGATTCTACAGTTTTGCTTCTGGAGCTGATATGGCTCTGACCAGTGTGATGTTGGTGACCTATTCTCCCAGCCCAGCATTATCAGAGCACTGTTTCTGTTTACCCTCCTTTGTTATGTATTTCTACTATTTCAAGGCCTGTGCTTGAAATCACAGGGGATACTGTTTAGGAATACGGAGAGAAGTTGCTTGGCTCTGAGTCAGGTAAACAGGTATGGACAAAATGCTTTTGTGTTCTGTTATTTAGGGGGCATGAAAATGAACTTGGGTGAAGAAGCAGCTGCGGGAGTGGCTGGGCCTGGAGCACAGGCTCAGTCCTTCCATGTGTCCCTGGCTCTGCTGGCTTTTTCTCAGTCTCCTCTTTCTTTTCCAGCCCACCCCCTTCCGCCAACACACACACACACACACACACACACACACACACACGTTGCCTTGTTCCCAGCTTGAGAGGACAGAGCTGGGGCAGGAGGCATATACCAATTCTATAAGAGGAGGAAGGAGGGGGATGTGAGTGGTTTGGTTTTGGACTGCATTCATCAGTGGGCTCTGTCCCTCTCACACTACAGGCTGATGCCAATTAGCCTATTGGTGACCCTCTGACTGGGCTCCAGTCCCAGCTCTGCTACCAGTCAGCTATGTAGCCTCATACAAGACCCCTTCATTCTTTGAGTCCTGATATCTGATATGTACAAGGAGAGTTTTGCGTGCCTCTGAGGCAATTCCACCTGGTGGCTACTTACTTGAAGTCTTCCAGAAGAGGATTTCAGTCTTAGCTCTGGGACTCACACCAGCTGTGGGCCCTTCGTCACACTGAGTCTTAGTTTTTTCATCTGTAAGGGGGGTGATAATAGAGGGATGGTTCCCAAATGTGGCTGCTCACTTGGGGTTCTTAAAAACACTGATGCCTGATTCTCATCCCCAGACTTTCTGGTTTAATTGGTATGAGGTGTGGCTGGACACTGGGAGTTTTCAAAGCTCCCCAGGTGATTCGAGCATGCTGCAAAATTTGGGAACCACTGTAATAGTGGTTGTTATGGGGATCATATGCCAGAACCTATGCAAAACAGTTAGCATGGTGCAATAGCTCCAGCAAAGGCAGCTGTGGGAATAAAGAGATGACATCGTGTTCCACGCAAAGCCTCCCCAGAGAAGTGACCAACTGTGAGATAATAGAACACATGGATTGGTCTCTGCCTCCGGTTCCTGGCACAGAGCTCCTGAAACTCTTGTGATTTTCCAAGTGATAAGAGAACCAGGAACATCTTTTGTCCTAATATTTGGTTTTTAACCCTCGTTCCTGATTCAGAGCTTCAGAAACTCTTGCAGTTTCCTGGGTGATAGAAATGTCTTTTGTTGTAAGGAGGTGACTGTGGGTGGGCTCCTGGGTGGCTCCTGAATGAGGGCTGGTCACCAGGAAGAATAATCCATGATTAGAAGCTTGGAACTTCCAACTCTGCTCTTGACTCTCTTGAGAAGGGAGAACGGCTGAAAATGGAGCTAATGATCAATCATGCCTACCTGACAAATCATCCATAAAAATCTCAAGAGTACGGGTTTGGAGCTCATCCAGGTTAATGCTCATGCAGAGGTACGGGGACAGCGGCATGCCTAGACAAGGCATGGAAGCCCACTATGTCTTTTATCATACTCTTTTTAAAATAAACCTGTAAACATAAGTAAACTATTTTCCTGAGTTCTGTGAGTGGCTCTAGCAAATTACTTGAGGGCGAGGAGGGGGTCATGGGAACCTCCAGTTTATAGCAGATTGGTCAAAAGCATGGGTGGCAACCTGGACTTGAGATTGAGGTCTGAACTTGGGGGTGGGGCAAGTCTTGTGGGACTGAGCCCTCAACATGTGGGATCTGATGCTATCTCTGGGTATACAGTGTCAAAATTGAATTAAATTCTAGGACACCCAGGCTTCCTAGGTGGCACAGTGGTTGAGAATTCGCCTGCCAACACAGGGGACACGGGTTCGATCCCTGCTCCAGGAAGATCCCACATTCTGCGGAGCAGCTAAGCCCATGTGCCACAACTACTGAGCCTGCGCTTTAGAGCCCATGAGCCACAACTATTGAGCCCATGTGCTGCAACTACTGAAGCCCACGCACCTAGAGCCTGTGCTCTGCAACAAGAGAAGCCATAGTAACGAGGAGCCCGTGCACCACAACTAAAAAAAAAAAAAAAAGAAAGCCTGTGCACAGCAAAAAAGACCCAACACAGCCAATAAAATAAAAAAAAAAATTGAAGGACACCCAGTTGGTGTCATAGAGGAGTGCCAGTTGTGGGGAAAACTCCCCATACATTTGGTGAACAGCAGTGTCAGAAGTGAAGTATTACAAAATAGTAAAGGAGACACACAGAAGGGAAGACTGGGTGGACTTATTCTTTCTCATTTCTTTTTTTTTTTTTAAGATTTTTAAATTTTTTATTGTTTATTTCTTTATTTTTGGCTGCATTGGGTCTTTGTTGCTGTGTGCGGGCTTTCTGTAGTTGTGGCCCTCAGGGGCCACTCTTTGTTGTGGTGCGATGATTTCTCAATGTGGTGGCTTCTCCCGCTGCAGAACACAGGCTCCAGGCATACAGGCATCAGTAGTTGTTGCACATGGGCTCAACAGCTGCGGCTCTCAGGCTCCAGAGCGCAGGGTCAGCCGCTGTGGCGCATGGGGCTTTGTTGCTCCATGGCATGTGGGATCTTCCCGGACCAGGGCTTGAACCCATGTTCCCTGCATCAGCAGGCGGATTCCTTACCATTGCGGCATGAGGGAAGTCCCTCATTTCCTTTTTTAAAAATATATTTCAACTAAGATGTTTTTATCACACAAAATTTTATAAAAATTGAAAAAATACAAAACTTATATAAAGTAAAAAGGGAAAGGTCCCTCTACTCCCACCCTGCCTCCGTTCTCTTTCTATTCCATAGTACAGAGTTTGGAAGGTTTATTTTTATGTATTAAGTAGGTCAGTTGTGTCTCCTGTTTTTGGATAAATGGCTTTCTATAGGAGACATCCTCTGGGGCCCAGCAGCATACTCCCTCTCGTCACCAGAGCTACATGCTCCAGAAGTGACCTTACGTGGGCTGCACGGGCCCTTCTGTTGTGGTGGGGCTCATAGTGTGGGTGTGCCGATGAGTGCGGCTGGACCCTGGCCTGGTTGGCTGCCAGGCCTTGTCTCATGCTGTGGCTACTGGCCCACTGGTGGGTGGGCCAGATTCCCACGTGGCTGGCTGTGTAGCATGGGAGTCCCAGAACTGGTGCCATCCAACTGGTGAGTGGGTAAGCCCCTGGTGCTAATATGCTAGAGGGAAGACTCCAAAATGGCACTTTCTAGCACCTGTGTCCTCATGGTAGAATGAGCACCCCAAAATGGCTGCCACTAGCATTTATGTCCCCAGGGTGAGTCCCAGGTGCCTCCTACCTCTCCAGGAGGCTCTCTAAGATCAGCAAGTGGGTCTGACCCAGGCTCCTTTCAAATTACTGCCTCTGGGCTGGAACTCAGAGCATATGGGATTTTTTTAGGTGACTTTTGAGAGTGGAATCTCTTGAGAACACCATAATTCAAAAAGACACATGCACCCCAATGTTCATTGCAGCACTATTTACAATAGCCAGGACATGGAAGCAACCTAAATGTCCATCAACAGGTGAATGGATAAAGAAGATGTGGTACATATATATAATGGAATATTACTCAACTGTAAAAAGGAATGAAACTGGGACATTTGTAGAGACATGGGTGGACCTAGAGACTGTCATATAGAGTGAAGTGAGTCAGAAAGAGAAAAGCAAATATCGTATATTAACATATATGCGAAATCTAGAAAAATGGTACAGATCAACTGGTTTGCAAGGCAGAAATAGAGACACAGATGTAGAGAACAAACATATGCACACCAAGTGGGGAAAGTGAGGGTGGGGGGTGGGGGTGGGGTTGGGGAGGAATGAATTGGGAGATTGGGATTGCCATATATACATTACTAATAAGAAAAAATATCAAATTGTAAACATTATTTTTTTTTCCAGCTTGGCTACAAATAGAAGACATTTTATTTTTATTTTTATTTTTTAAAATTAATTAATTAATTTATTGGCTGTGTTGGGTCTTCGTTGCTGCACACGGCTGTCTCTAGTTGCGGAGAGCAAATTGTGCACTTTAAATATATGCAGTTTATTGTATGTCAATTGCATCTTAATAAAAGAAAAAAAAAAGAAATAGGCAAACCAATTCAACTAATCTAAAAACTGAAGATCTTTTCTCATTTAGCTTACCCTTTCAAAAATAAAAAACTCCTTGCACAAGAACTAAAAAAGAAATAAAAAAGTGGAGTCTCTTGGGACTTCCGTGGCAGCACAGTGGTTGAGAAACTGCCTGCCAATGCAGAGGACATGGGTTCGATCCCTGGGCTGGGAGAATCCCATATGCCATGGAGCAACTAAGCCTGTGTGCCACGACTACTGAAGCCTGTGGGCCTAGAGTCTGTGCTCTGAAACAAGAGACGCCACCGCAGTAAGAAACCCATGAACCACAACGAAGAGTAGCTCCAGCTTGCCGCAACTAGGGAAAGCCTGTGTGCAGCAATGAACACCCAATGCAGCCAATAAATAAGTAAATAAATTTATTTAAAAAAAAAACAAAGTGGAGTCTCTGTTTCCTACAGCCTCTGGCTCTCATGTACTCAAGCTCTGCTGGCCTTCAAAGTCATTCATTCTAGGGGCTTGTCTTCCTGGTGCAATATCCCTGGACTGGGGGTCCCAATGTGGGACTCAGACCCCTTGTTCCTGGGGACAACCTCTGCAATTATGACATCCTCCAGTTGTGAGCTGCCAACTTGGAGGTGTGGGTCTCCACCCCTCCTATACACCTTGCTGTGGTTCCTTCTTCATATTTTTAGTCATGGAAAAATCTTTTTTGCTCATCTTCAGGTCATTCTCATCAATTGTTATAATTTTGGTGTGTCCATGGGAGAAGATGAGCTCGGGGTCATCCTACTCTGTCATTTTGGTCACAACTCTGACTGGTGTTTTATCAATTCATCAACTATTTTTCTTGCTCTGACTTTTTCACTGTATTATTCTGCTTTTCTTCTCCATCCTTAATCAGGTAGTCAAAACTTGTTTCCAAGGAAGAAGGTGGGACTATCTTTTCAGAGAAGATATCGAGCAGGTGAGTGGAGAGGGACAGACTTCTCTCTTGTCTCTTCACTCTTAGAATATGTTTTCCAAGGAGCACCAGCTCTATCTTAAATAAACTACCAGCTCTGTGAGTGTGTCAGCATATACCCCTGGAGAACAGCCTGAAGCCAACAGCCCTTGGAAGCCCAAAACCCTCTATTCATTCTCTGTATGGGACCTCATGTCCTCTCTGCTTCCTCGCCTGAAAATGCACCACCCTTTCAAAATTTGGAAGCTTGTAATTTATTATTTATTCAAAAACTAAATAACGACTAATAATAAAATATTTAGTGATTTTGCCTCTTGTAGCCGACAAAGCGACATGGGTCATCAGCAGCTCTACTAGAGCCATCTGAGAAAATTTGGCTCGAGTTCTCACTTTTGCCGCATCTGCTCAGATCTGCACAGTCTGACCTGGAAATGCAGCCTCAATATGTGCCATCAGTGTTTCCACCAGTATGCAAAGGACACTGGCTTCATTAAGTGTCTTCCTTAATGAAGACACTGGACTAAGTGTACTTCCTTGAATGGGCAATCCAGGACATCTTCCTTATGCAGAAACAATACTAGCTCTTTGTATATAAAAGTTTAAAAACTTCAAGGGACTTGCTAGGTGGTGCAGTGATTAAGAATCCGCCTGCCAATTCAGGGGACACGGGTTCAATCCCTGCTCCGGGAAGATCCCACATGCCGCGGAGCAACTAAGCCCGGGCGCCACAACTATAAGCCTGCTTAGACCCCGTGTTCCGCAGCAAGAGAAGCCCGTGCACCACAATGAAGGGTAGCCCCCACTTGCTGCAACTAGAGAAAGCTCACGTGCAGCAATGAAGACCTAATGCAGCCAATCAATAAATCAATCAATAAATAACAAAACAAAACAAAAAAATTCAAAAGAAAAAAAAAGATTTGTCATAGTGCCTGGCGCATAGTATGCATTCAATGTGTGGTAGCTTATTAGCATTATTATTATGGGATGAGAAAGCTTAGTCCAATTTGGAGTCAGATATGTAAATCAAAGGCAATTATGACATGAGAATGTTGTTGAGGGAAACATTTCTTTGAGGTTTTGCTCTTTTAAAAGGGCAATTTCACATACACATTTTGACTTTGGCATTTGAGGTGCACATAATTCTTTTAATGCCTATTCTAGACATCTAGAGTGGCATTTTGAGTGGCCTCTGCTCATCACAGCGGAATGAATGGCAACTGCCTGATTGAAGATGCAGAAAAAAAGCAGCATAATATAGCATAAAAGTCAGCACAAACTGTAGTGGGGCTGAGAGGATTGCAATTTAATGGGGCTCAATTATTTGATTACAATAGACCTTTCAGTTGCCATAGAAACAAAACCACTGCTCTGAATAAAGACACTGATGGGGCCAGGCAGGCACACATATTTCAAAAAAAAAAAAAAAAAGACTAAATTAAAATGATGCACAGAATGGCAACGAGTGCTCCTGAAATTACTCTATCTGGATGGATAAATGAGGAAAGCATGTAGATAACAGGCAGGGTGAAAGGCAGACCCTTAATGCAGGCTGATCAAAGCAGCCTCCAAATTGCAAAACAAAATTGATATTTGAATCTTGGGCTCCTTCTCTGTGACAAGATCCCAGGTACTGGTTTCCTCTAGGATTGTGGATGAGTGAGCCACCTTGGGGGCTGGGGACAGGGCATCATCAAAACAAGAGTCTGGATGACATGGTGGGAGAGAGAGTGAAAGAGGGAGAGACAGAGACAGAGACAAAGTGAGACCTTGCTGTCAATACAATTGACCCTTGAACAACATGGATTTGAACTGTGCAGGTCCACATATATGCAGATTTCTTTTCTATAGTAAATAATACTACAGAACTGGCAAAATGTACTGAGAATCTCGAAGAAGTTCATAGCCAGGAATTCTAATTTTAGGGATCTCTGTGCTGGGATTTTCACTACAGAGCCATTTACATTTGCAGAAATTTGCGGAAAAATCCCTGTAATGATACCAGTGAAAATTTATTGGTGCTTACTCTGGGTATAAGCAGCTTTTGGCAGGAAAGAGCTCTTTGCAGGAAAGAGCTCTCTGCCGGAGGCCCCTTTTTGTTTTGTCACTTTAGCAAAGCTATATTGTAAGTAACCATAAACCAGGCACCCTCATCCTCTACTCATCTTCAGCCAAAGCACACGTTTCAAATCTTTTGATCACACAATACTTTGCCTAACCTGTTGGGTCTTTCCATAAACCAAAGAAGTAAAAATGAAGAATAATTAATTAACAGATGACCAGAACTCTTCCCTAGCTTCCTCTTCAGTAATCTTGTGAAGAAACTGTGTGAAAAGAAAGCATCTAAAGAAAGATCGTGAGTCAATGAGCCTGCACACAGGGGGAGATGGCAATGAATCTGACCCCCTCTCTCAATGATTAACTGAGATTACTTCCCCTTTTCCCTTTAAAAACTTTCACAGCTAAGCAGACTCTTTGGAGCTGGTTTTGGGGACACGACTCCACCTTCTCCCAAGATTGTGGGCTTTTCTGATTAAATCAACTTTTCTTTCTACTAACATTTGTCTCTCAAGTATTGATTTTCAAGTGGCAAGCAGGCAGACCTGAGTTCAGTAACACGGGTATCCCTGTGGCACGAACTTCACATGTGTCCTCTTCTTTAATCCTCCTGACAACTTAGGAGAGAGGTATTATTATTATGTACATGTTACAGATGGGGAAACTGAGACCAATGGAGGATAAGCAATATGCCTAGGGTCAATAAGTAAATGGTAAGATTTGAACCTAGGTCCTTCTGAGTAGATACTCTAAGCCCATAACCATCGGTATTAAATGAATTATATTGCCATTATCTGTAGACATTGAAATTATGTTTTTGAGGAATTTAGTGAGAAAAGCAGGTCATAAACCTCATATATTGCATACTTTCAACCATGTTATGTTGTTTTTGTAAATTTGCAAATAAAAAAGACAGGAAGACAATTATGGCTTTTAAAATGTTCTATAGTCTGCTTTTCTATACTGTCAAGGTGTTTTTTTTTAAAGTTTGTCAACTCTTTGCATATCTGAGGCTGTGGGTATGGGTAATATCACAACATTTCATTACAGTGTTAATTTCTTAAGACCAGACAAACCCATGAAAAGCCAGAGAAATATCCAGAAGCAAAAAGATCTTTCACAGGCAGTGCGTCAGGGGCCGGGCTGACTACCAGGACAATTTCCAGATGGAATGATGGTCGCTATCCAGGGGGGACAGGAAGGGAAGGCTCTACAGTCTAGGGTGGGCCCTTCTATGCAGGTACCCAGGGCCCTCACAGCACCTTTCCTGATTCCCCTCCTCCTCCTCTTCTCTTCTTTGTCCTCTTTTTCCTCCATTCACTTTTTTCTTTTCCTCTACCCAGCCTCTATCAGTCAACAGTTGTGAAATGGTCTTCTATCAGAGTGGACATCTGAGTTTTTCCCTCCTTGGTATATATCTTTCCTCTTTCTGGTAACAGTGGGACCCTGAGTTCTTTTTGCAAACTACCTCTACCCACAGGAGCTGGGGGGCTGTCAATCAAGGTGCCTACCCTCCCCTAGCCAAAGGATGGGCATGTGACTGAGCTTGGCTAGTAGAAGTTTAGTAGGAATTTGAATCTTTAGCAGATGACATAAGGATAGAACATTAGAAAAGCAGATCATCCTGGAGAAAGCACCTCAAAGAGCCTGCTCCCTTGAAACCCAGATCTTCCCTGGGACCTACCCTTCTTAAAGCCTGTCCTTTTGGTTTTCTTCCATTCCACAAGCTATCCTGGATGTTTCCAAGTTTTATTTCTGTTGTTGCTGAGTTTTACATCTGTTGGCCAGTCTGTTTCTGTTGCTTACCACCACATAGCAGCAGAGGTTGACTCAGTGGCGTTTATATAGAGTCTTAGTAACTTGGTTCAGACACACAAAGGAGAATTGGTCATCATCTCCTCCTCTCTTCATTCTAGACCCTGTAGCCTGGACTTAATGGGCCTTGTTTCCAAATTAAGGAAAAGATCACAGTTTGGGCCATATATTGTCCCATCACTGAGTAACTTTGTTCTGTGATCTCTGCTCTTGACTTTTTATCTGAAAAATCTGAACCAAGGCTAGATTAAGTGGTAGGCTGGCAAGGCAGCTGCCAATCTGAAGGGAAGTTACATCATCACCTGGAAATGTGGAACCAATGAGCTCAGGTCACCCCAGCAGCAACCTTACAGAACTGGTGGGAAGCTAGTGAGTTGGCTCCACTGAGGGCAATGTTGCCCTCTAGGGATGATTAAAACACTCCACCTTTTCTTTTTGGTACTTTTGAGACACACACATTAAAAAAATTCAGACGGGGGACTTCCTAGGTGGTGCAGTAGTTAAGAATCTGCCTGCCAATGCAGGGAACATAGGTTCGAGTCCTGCTCCAGGAAGATCCCACATGCCATGGAGCAACTAAGTTCATGCGCCACAACCACTGAGCCTGTGCTCTAGAGCCTGTGAGCCACAACCACTGAGCCCTAGGTGGCACAACTACTGAAGCCCGCATGCCTAGAGCCTGTGCTCCTCAACAAGAGAAGCCACTGCAATGAGAAGCCTGTGCATCTCAAGGAAGAGTAGCCCCAGAGCACCGCAACTAGAGAAAGCCCATGTGCAGCAATGAAGACCCAATGTACCCAATAAATAAATAAATAAATAAATAAATAAATAAATACATTTAAAAAAATTCAGATGAAGTTTTTATTTCAAACAAGGCATGTCATAATGACATTTACCTTTCACAAATGATTCCTTTTATTATCTGTTAAACCCTTTAATGTGATTCTATGTGGTTTTCTGGTTTGGAAAACCATGAAAAGGAAAAGAATGACTACAGGAAAGTGGGAAATGTTTTATTGATTTATTTCAGAGCCTTGACAATGAAGCGACTTGGTAGCAGTTAAAAAGATACTAAGATGGGTTATCTCCAAGACGTACTGCCCCAATAGCAAGTTAAAGAGTAAGCTGTCAAAGTTATTTTCTTTTAAAAAAAAATTAAAAGAACTCACACATATAAACAAGTACTGTTCATTTTCTAAGGATATATATATATAAAAGGCGTAGAAAGGTAAAAGTCTTCCAAACTAATATGCTACCTCTAGGGGTGAGAAGAGGGGAATCAGAATTAGGAGAGGTGATCAAGGGAACTTAACCTCATTGCATTGGTTAGATATTTACAATGGGAAAGTATTTATATGTTTCTGATGAAATTAAAAACAAAACTTAAGAAGCAGATAAAAATATAGCAGTTCTGGTTGAGGAGAAACAGAGTGCTGTACCCCTTACCTGGAACTATCTTGGACAT